>NC_089986.1:7361666-8032500 GCF_036417845.1 Apteryx mantelli
GAGGGTGTGAACTAAAGCTGAACTTATTATTACTCATCAGTGGCTGGCACAAGCACTTTACAACAAACAAACCAGCTCCATTTGAATACATTTCAGGGATTTCCTTTGTGTATTCAGAAAGGATAGGCAAATTATCTCAAAATTAAATGTGTAGAATGACCCAGTTTACTGCAGCTTAGATAACCGTGGTACACATCTTCCAGAAATCCCAGATACATAGAAGAACACATTGCCCGCAAGGGTGTAATAATGCTAAGGCTTGGGCTATTTTTCCTAGGCTAGCCTAATTCAAGAGAAGTAAAGTGAGAGTAGCTCACTTTCATTCTCTCGGTAGTACGACATTGCCTCATCTGCCTGTGGTCACACAAAAAGTCTATAATGGAGCATGAAAGTAAATCTGTAGCTAAATCCTTCTGTAGCATCCTAATCACTGAATAAGAGAAGCCAGCAAAAGCTAGAGAAAGCAGGTAGGGAAAAAAGGAACTTCCTCCCTAGTTATCGCCTCACTTTATGTTTTTTATGTCTTTTATGTTTTGAAAACCTTGCAAAAAATGTTCCTCGTAGCATAGTTATCTTCAACACAAAATAATCTGATATCCCACTTACCTGCAATTTTAGAAGGCTTCATATACCACATTCATATCTGGCAATTGTTAGCATGATGACTTTATCCATTGCCAGTATTTGTTCATTCAATATGCAATAGAAAGTAATCTTAGCTCAAAGAATTATTTTAAATATTATCCATAGAAGTTACTGCCTGAAATATATGAAATAAAGTTCAGTATAATTAATATAGTAAAAGTCTAAGTCACTGAAAAGAAATTACAGAATGTGGGTGTCAAGCTGCTACCTGTTGCCTAGCAATATTGCATACGTGTGGCACAAGATTGATAGATATCACCCACTCAGATCGCTGGATTCAGACCTTCACCACAGAGTTGTCAGTTGGAAAAACTGCCAAGAATCAAAGAGACAAATAGCAGATGGGAAGAGAAGCATCACAGGGTAACTTAATCTCAATGTCCAGTACAATAATACCCAAAAGATCACCTTTTAAATAGGGGATGCTACATTTTTTTGAGTCGATTTTTCCAACAGTCTGTGTAAATACACATATGTATACATATATAAAAGAAAACTTGCCTCCTAGTTAGGTATATCTGGGTCGTGCAAGTTGAGGTAATGATATCCTGGAATTAAAATGGCAATTTAGTTTCATAATTTTTAGTGACTCACACTACATTACCTTTAAGTAGGATGAACAGAAAATTCTCTGATATTATACATAATTATAATGTTATTATAGCGTTCCTGATAGCAAATGCTAAAGTTAAGATTAAGATGCAACACAGTGTTTTAAGCAACCCATACCTTCTCAAAATACACTTTTTGCTAAAATTTTCCATGATGCAGTTGAGTTCAAAGTCAGCTTTTTCTGAAAAATCTTTCTACGGAATTGGTTCTGCCATTTTTGGACTGAGTCAAAGAGCTAGCCTCCATGTGTTCTATTTTAAATTCTGGACTTGCATAATTCCGAAAATGGCTAAAGATAGGAGCTTCAGACCTGATGGGTTTTATAACTCTCATTAGAGGAAGAAAATAATCTAAGTTTAGAAGAAAATTAATTGTTTTAAAATAGTGGCATCCAAAACAATTTCATGCACGTGCACTAGGACATTCTGAAGCTGGTTTTTCAGGCCAGAATGATTTAAATTACTGTTATATAACAAGGCATGCTCTTAACTATTTAAAGACTTTTCACTTGAGGAAAGCCTTATTTGTTTAGCTCAATCCATTAATAAGTTTTCATTAAAATAATGCAAAGCACCAGAAAAATCTAATTACAAAAAGACCACACAATCATATCCAACAGAGCATGAACTGAACAGCCATCTGTTGAACAGTCCCATTTGCAAAGGATTCAACATCCATCTTTGTCGCAGAAAATAGAGAAACTAACAATACGAAAGCCAAGGAAGGAACAGTAAATAATAATGAGCATGACAAGTAAAATAAATGAGAATTACAGTTGATCCCAATGCCCATAAAGGCTGCGGATGGCCTTGTTTTGGAACACAGTGGTGGACCACTGATGGATGCTGTAGCTCATGAGCGTATCAGCGCAGACTAGCAAAGTCCACCAGACAATGCAGAGAGGGATGCAACAGCACGCAGTGCACAGGGCTGCTGTCGCCAGCCAGGCTCCTCTGGAGCCTTTGCTATCAGAGCTGCACTAGCTCTGACACTAAGCCTGGGCTCGGTGCCTTGATGACATGACTATGCAAATCTCTGCTCTGCAGTTCATTTTAAGGTGGAAACACTCAATGCCCCATTCAGGACAGGGCTTTCTCCATTCACAAGGAGTATCTTAATCATGTTCTGGTTTTGTTGGCATTTGGTGTTGTTCAAAGCACTTAGATAAGATTTTTACAGTTATTAAATGACTTAAAAACTATGAGTGTCAGTAAGCACGTCACTGCTGCCCAGTCAGTCACTGAAATACCCACATGGCAGGTAGCAGCTACTCACTAGGCAAAAATCCAGCACTAAGTTTGGGAACTGGGCCTCTTACACAGAGCCTAAGAACAGGGCAGCAGCTGAATGAGAGGCTATTTAGAGCCAATTAACAGAAAATGCTAAAGTGAGGGGTGTTTTGGGTCTCCACCCTTTCTCCATCCTCAGGGATCTGAGCCAGGGAGGCAGAGAGGGAAGGGAGCTCCCTTTGCTGAGGATCAAAAGCCAAGCACCACTCTTGCAGGTAGGTGCCTTGTCTGTATCTTTGCAAGAATTGAGTCGATATATCTTTATTTTGTTTTAAAACAAAGCTAGAGGAACCAGTTGTAGGGCTATCCTCTTCTGTAAAAGCTCCTGGAAGGCAGGGCACTGAAAATGAAAGATTTAAGTTGTTTGCTCTCAGCCCGAGTAGTTCAAAACTGCATCTCTGGAGCACGTGGCTTGACTCTGACGGGAATTGGTGAGGGTCTGTCCTCTTTGATGGGAGGTGCAGTCCCTACATTAGGGGATTTAAAAACTCCCAGGAGCTCTCCCGTAGGGGCACCTAGGGGAGAGCAAGTAAGTCAAAAAGGAAGAGGGTTTTTCCTATGTTCTTAGCCAATGCTGGTGTAATGTAAAATGTTTTCAACAGCCCTGAGAAGGGTTTTATAAACAGTAAAACAGAAGTTCCAAATTAGGGGAGAGAGGGCTTGGACTCTAATGAGAGGATTTTGCTGACTTTTCTGCACTAGATTTCTCAATCACAGCATGACTTTTTTTTTTTAATCATTAATACGCATCTTTGTGGCAGCTGGTGATACAAAATGATGACTTTTTTCCATGTGACAATGAATAAAGTATTTCTTTTCTGTATGGATGTAAGGGGAGCAAAGCGGTGTTATGGGTAAACGCGACAAATTGACAACCACTCGGGCCGGGTTGCATAAATTCCAATTTAATAGAATAATTGAGCAAGTCACAAGTAAGCAAAACAGCGCTGGGCGGCCGGGGAGTCTCCTGCTCCACCAACGGCGCGCGCGATCCCCCGCTCACAGTCCCCTTATATGCCTGTAACTTCTGTGGTTGTGCCGGCTGTTGCTGGGGGGGGTCGGGATGAAAGCTGGGGTCTTCCTCTGCGTTGTACATGGTGCCTTTCAGGTCACGCGCATACATTTCACAATACAATATCGCTCTGCTGACTCAGTACAATCACTGTGGTGATAGCCGGTACTTAGCACCTAGTTTCATGGTAAAATCACTTCACGAGTTGATGTAACAAATTATTACCTATCACAGCGGGAAGCCTAGCCTTCTTTCCACAGAAATGTGGTGGCCTTGAGAAAGAAGCTTGTCCAAAGGCCCCACAAGAGTGCTTGCGATTAGTCTTAGTCTTCTTGTGGGTTTTCTAGCAGTGCTAGGCTGAATTCCAGTTTGGCATTTATATTCCTCTCAAATGTTGAGATGAAATTCACTTTGCGAAAAGGACCAAAGCAATGCTACGGATCAGTGCAAACTTGCTGAAGTCTATTTAAACATATACACGGTTCCAGTTTGAGGAATGTAACGCTTTCACTCCAAGTGTGAGGAAGTCTTTCCTCAGCTAAGAGGGTGGAAGGGTGCCAATAGCAGTCCTCTTATTTGGCAGGCAGGAGGTAACCTTACAGTAAACAGCTGTCAACTTCACAGTCTATCTGAATTTTAATGGTTTAAAAGACAGAAGAGAGTTACGATTTTGCCTGAACCCTTGGGGTCTGGGCTGAATTACTCAGGGCTACATTCAAGCATCACATCAGGGTCATATGACTTGTCTATATAAATTCCTCAAAGGGGCCATTAAAACGTCAGCTCTTAACTTAGCTAGAACTATAAACCACTTCAACACAGTTTAAATCTCTGATCTAGTACATAGCACTCAAAACAGAATAAAAAAGAATATTGTGTGGTTGGAGGCACTGTCATATTTAAGAATGTGGGAATCCCCGGAAACCACAGACAGGTATAAGCCATTGCTCCCCATCGCGTCACGTTGGTCTTGTTCTGCACACGATGGGCAGTCAGGCTTAGTATGTGTAAAGCAACTGTACTATTTACTAGGAAACTTAGTGAATCTGGCCTTGCAAATTTACCATCTAATTTTGGTCTTCTAACTTCAAAGTGTAAATGCCAATCCCTTTCTTCCTTCTCGGGCGTTCACTAGAATAGGAAAGGGGGTTCCCAGACTCTCAGGGTATGGACAGCTACTTACTAAAGTATTACTGCACCATTTCCCTTCATACTTACAATCAAGGGTTGTTTCTGGAGAAATACTGTTGTGATGACCGGTTGTCTGAGTGTATTGGTAGGGGTTGGAAATCAGAAAGGTCCAAAAGCATGTGACCTTATCTTTCAAATTAGGCCAATGGCAAGTACATTGTGAATCACAGCTCAAAAAAAAATAAAAATCCTCACCATTTGAAAATGACTCTGCTGAAGCAGTGATTTATGACCATTTATTATGCATAAAGAAAGAACATTTAAATCTGCACTGTAATTCTGCACAAGGAAAGTACCTTCAGTTGCTGCTGTGGACTATGCACACGCACTTACCTATCTGTCAGTGACAGCAGACAATTAAAGCAGTAATTTAATTGGGGATTCTGGAGCAAAGAGTGCTGGGATGAATATTGATACCTTAATGAAGGATCAAGCTGTGGTAATGGGTCCTAGTGGTAATGTGCAGTATGATGAGCTAAGGTTTTGATTTGAAGAAAGTTAAATAGAGATGCAAAGCTATGAGTCAGTGGAAAACTATAAATTACAGGTGACTACCTACGTGTAGTTTCAGAATCCAGCATATTTGTGTGCACCTGGTATGCCTCATGAATCTACACCTGCATGATATTGATACTTCTTTCTTACAGATCTGAGTAAGGCTGTGCATTCTCTAATGGTGCAGCTGTATATTAAAGCACTATCTAGTATGAAAGGTGAGGGCAAATATACTCTGCTGCACTTCTGGTTTAAGCAGCAGTCTTTAATATTATTCTGTTACTCCTACTCCATAGGAGTCAAATCCTGCAGCACTTCACAAAAAAATTATGCTGCAGTGTTGATGAGTGTATCTTCAAAATGGACATTGTTTGGAAGACAAAGTTGTGCCCTGCAGAGAAGATAAAATGTAGATTTATCGAAGCAAACAACAAAAAGCTGTATATTGGATTTCAAGTCCTTTTTATATTTTAGGGTCTATAAAATAGGGCTCCTTGCCCTTTTGTATTGCAAGTCAAGCAGGGACCATCATTGGAAGTTTTTTGATTACCCATTCTTTTATATCCCCTGTAATCAAACATGTGCCAAATTCCAGAGTGATTTGAACCTATTTCTTTACTAAAAACAAAGCAGAGAGATAAAATTGCTCCTAATGCATTATCGATAAGTTTTCTTCTGATATCAATGGAAGTTCATTTTCCTGACATTTCATGAAATGCACGGAGGCACTTTCAGTACATTTAGCTTTATTTCCAAAGACTTCTGCCTCCTCACTTAGGGTAGGATTTATCACCCCTGCAAAAACACAGGTACAAAAAGGCTTTATGCTGGAAAAACAGGCAGAGCAGGAGGATCGGATAGATGCATCCATGGAAGGAATATAGAGTGACTCCTCCACATCCACTCCTCGGACTCCTGCCAGAAAGCAAAAGCTACTGCTGCTGGCTTTCCTTATATAAAAGTATAGCACTGCTGCTTTCAAGTAATTATTTATACTTTGTATGTCCCTGTTTCTTTCCCATCTGGCTCCAAATTCTGCACTGTGTTGGCCTGTGTGGAGTCGTGATGGGCCTCAGTGTTGTGTGGAGTTTGTTGTGTTAAACTGGATGCAATAAATAAATCGGAGTCAATGCACAACACTGAACTGTCACGCAGTAGCTGGCAGTTGAAATATTGGGAGCTTAGCTTACTTATTGCCATGGCAATCACTATTAAAAATATTTTTAGCTTATACTAAAGGTACAGAAAAGAAGGAAAAGCAAAAGGCATTGGAAATGTGAAGTAGAAAGATGTTAATTTTTAAAACATTCTATATCCCTTCACTGAGGGGAGCTTTTATAAGAGAACCCTGGGTCTGACAATCCTGGATGATTAAACCTGATACTAAGTGTCTTTTCAGAGACAAAAGAAAAGGTTAGTTCAGCCAGGCTGGTGCTGATCTTGTTTTTATGAAGCAACTGATCATCTTCTAGGAAGCAGAGTCTAATGGCCTGAGCATCATGCGATCTCTCTGGCTTGGATAACTCTCTTGGCCCCTTGCCCCCTCCTCCTATCTCGAAAATACAGAAGTTAGTAATAGCTATTTTAACTCACAGCAGTGTTCTCGGGTTTAATTAATGGTGCCTTAATGACAAATATTGTTGGAATTCTCCTTAGTCTGCTACTAGGTATTGCACTTACTCATCCAAAGTTCATAAAATAAAGACCTAAATTTAAAAAAAAAAAGTATAATAATTTATTTGAAAAATGTAGAAATAATTAAAAAGAAGTTCCTGCATTCCTTGTTACAGTGTCCATGAAAAAGATTAAGAGGCATGATACAGTAGAACTCTCTTATTAGGAATGTTATAGGGGGTAGTGAATAGACACAGGTAACTACAATTTCAAATGGCTAATGACCTTTTCCCTGAAGCAATTCAGGGATGTATATATATTGGACAATGAGGCTGTATCACATTCTACTGGCTTTGGCAGAATATGTAATCTTGATGCATACAAGCAGCTTCTGTGATTTTTCTAATAGAGTAATATACATCAAGAATCTGCATTGTAGTTGCCTTTTTTTCCCCCCAGATGCTGGAGCAGGTAGTTCAAATAATAAATGACTTAATTTTGTATCACTCGATTGTGGCCAGAATTTGGAATGCTTGATCTTTGTATATGATCTGGCATGAACTCAGGAGAATTGATGCATGCCAGCATAAACTTTAAGGAAGACATTGGTGATATAAGCAGATCAATGGGGACACTTGCGCCAAGGCAGTTTTCTGTTCTTATATGGAGATGCACAAAATGTAGAGTGACAGGTACAACATCTGCCAAATGGAATTGTTTGTAGCGAGGCAGCCAGAAACACACGTCAGTTTGCTAACAACAAAAAGTGTTCAAAAAAAAAGTATTCATCAAAAGAAGATCAAAAATGCTTCATTACTGTTAAAATAAGCTAAAATGCTGAAATGTGTAATTACAAAATGAAGGACAAGTTCAGTGGTTTGATAGACTTTTGTGTTATTTTATGTCTAGGGATAACCTGGAGAATCTAAAGTTCTGAGGCAAGAAATCAAAGTTGTTGAAGGCTTTAGCAACAATGGGCTCTTGTCATTTTCCCCAGAATCAAAGTGCAATCTGCATTATGAAGACATAAGTGTGTTGATTAGGAGGCACTAGTTCATGCAAATAAATAAATAAAAATTAAAGCATTTTCAGATAGAGGTATCAGACTAGCCAGATCATTCTGACTAGACTAGACAAAGTTAGAATATTCTAGCCAAAAGAAACACCAATATTTTTTTACTTCTTACTTACAGTATTTACAGTACAAACATTTAGGTCATACTTGAACAGCTTGACCATGACTCAAGTGTGTGGGAGAAGCTCCTGGAATCACAGAAGATTAGTATGTAGTTCCTTTATTCCAGCTAGTAATATTTTCTGTTGGGTTAGACAGCAGCAGTATAATGCTTTAAAAAAAAAAGTCTCTGCCTGTCATAGTTTGGTGTCTAGAAAGAGTGGAAAAAACCCAAAGCATTTCTCATCTACTTAAATTTGCTCATTAGCTTTTGGTTCTTGCAACATGCAGTGGGAACCCCCAAAAACTCTACATGAACCACCTTATGATAACTGCAGAATTGCAGTATTTCTTATTTTAAGAACAGGAAAGTCATTGAATCACTTTTCAGTAATTATATTGCAGTGATGAAGGCAAAAGGTGTCTTGGCTGAAAGATTCCTCTGTGTTAGAGAAGCATCCATAAATACCATGCATAAGGTGGTAATTTCTGGACAAAAGAATGAACCGAGTTAATAATTGGTGAGGTAAAGACTACTTTACTGCCGTAGCTAGTGTGAATGTCCTGTGGTTTCTTTAGCTAAGGTATTGACTGAAGTTGGACTGTTATAAATCTTCCTGGAAGAAATCTGTATACAAGCTTGAGAATTAAGTCTGGCCTGTTGCAACTGAGACACAAAATAAAACCTGACTCTCAGAATTTCACTGTTCTGTAAAATAACTAAAACATTTGCCAGGAAGGAGAAAGACAGTGTGATTTGATACACATTTTAAAAAGAAAACTGAAGTTATACTTCCACTTAATTGAGACATTAATCCTAGAAAACTGGCTCTTACACATAACCTGAAACCTATATCACATTCTTCTACTTTTTATGTGATATCACCAATTGAAAGCATATCACAGAAAATAAATCCATGTTCTCATCCAAAATATGAACAATTTTAAGGGAAAACACTGAGCTGAAGAGAAACCTGAAGAAAAAAAAAAAAAAACAACACCCCCCCCCCCCCCAAAACAGTAACTGCAACCGAAATAAAATGACTGACTGACTAATAAACTGGGAACCTGAGTACTCTGTTTGACAATAATACAGGAACTATAATTTGGCTCACAAATCTCTCAAGAAGTAGTAAAACTGCTATGTGTTTTCTTGATGAGAAGTTGGGCATGTCGTTGACCTCATCGTTCTAAGATGTTTCTTCTCTGGATATTCAGAGCACATGGCACTTCCACTGAAATTTCTTGTTCTGACTGCTGAAGTGTTATATAGCTATTTTCTTGTACAGCTGAAGTTATGCAGAAGCCAAAGCAAGATTCCAACCATGCAGTCGTAAAGGGGTGGTGGTGGTGGTGGGGTCTTATGCTTATTCAAGCACTAAAACGTACATTACAAATACTGAATGCAGCAGTGGAAGTGGTCATCCTTCTGCTCATATGTACAGTGCAGGCTGTTTGTAAGTGGTAATTATTAACTACTTATTAGTTAGGCAATAGTTACTTGACTATCTAGTAGGAGAGACACCTGACAGTGCTTTTAGACTGGCAGGTTCTGTTTAATGGTCGTATGGATAGAAAGAGGGATTAGATGTCTAATGCCAATGTAATTCTTTATAGAGGGTACTGTTCCTAGCGTAAGCCTTTCTCATAAAACCAGATCCAAAGGGCGTAGCTATTGACAAGCCACTTGTCCCAAGAACTGAATTTTACCTGTCGGGGTTAGAGTGTTAGACACCTAGGCAGAGTTTTAGCTTGCAGACTTTAAAGGATGCTGCCAGTTAGTACTGCTCTGCAATTGCACCCTGTGGCTGGTCAGGCTGGCAGGAGCGTCAGCTGAGGAAGGAAAGTTTGTGATGATGCTGGAAACAAAGTTGGCTCTTTCCTTGCACTGTAATGAATTACATGTTTTTTTTCTTGGCACATGGTTTACCTTTGATCCACTCAGTTGCTCATGATCTTGGCCCAAATCTCAACTCCTCTCTGTCTCCTATGACTTTGATTCTCCTTCATAACTTCTGGTAGGCAAAGTATGTGTTCCCTTCCTCATCATTTAATGCTAGGTGATTAAAGATGTTCAGGTACCTATCTTTGAAGAGAGATCATTAAACATGTTTAAAATTCTAGTATCTAGTTTTTCAAGCTATTTTAAATTGATAAAATTCCTTACTTTGCTATGACTTGTATTTCTGCCTTTCAATAGGAGATACCTGCTTTGATTTTTATTGTTAGTTGAGGTCATTCAATTCACATCAAAGTTTATGTGCACTTACTTAATTTGCATGCTGTGAACTGCCCTGGGGCTTTAGGACTAGTTCTTCAGCTGATGGACATCTGGGAAATTTTCTATATTTTTCAAAGATACCATGTCAATTTATTTTAGCAGAAGATTTGGTCTTTATTATTTTTTTTTTTTATAATGGAATATCTGACCTGAATCCAAAGGGTCCATAGATGACATCTACAGCAGAGGGAGGGGGAGAAAAAAGCCAAAGACATTTGAATCATGCGTTCCTGTCTATAGCTTTTTTAGCAGAAGTATTTCACTAAACATTTCTCTAAATGTGCATGGAAAAATTGAGCAGTACATGGACTCCATAGTGGAAAGACAGTTGTGTATTTTCATGCAGAATTGATGACTAGTTATGGGAGGCAGAATTACCAACTCTAGAGAACACAGATGTTAACTGGCATAATGCCCTCTTGATGCAAATAAATACATTAGATGCTATAAAAGATTTTAAAACAGGAGAGCTCATCTTGGCAGGAGATATACTTGCTGGATTTGTGCTGTTCATTTTGTTTTATAGAATTGCTCTAGAATTGGAGTAGACTATTTGAGGAGCTTTTTAAATGCAACAGTGAAATGATAGCTTAAATTCATTTTATTTCTGATAATTTTTAAAGAAAAACTCTTATTTTGTGCATAGACACCTCACTCTCTTAGTACCCAAAGGATCTGAGCTACGTGCCTGGTAAACTAAGCAATGACATTATCACAAAGCGATCAAAGGCTGGAGAACTGTTCAAACATCCCAGGTTGTTGGCGTGTCTGGAGTAACACAGAGGGGCACTTTCCCTTTCCAGGGAAAGCCGTGATATTTGCATTCTTCCACTATCATTAATAGTCTTCATGACCAAGTCTCACCAATATTATCCTCTCCAAGTTTTCCTGCATCTCTCTTCAAACTATTTATTTTATTCCCATGTGATTATTTGGATTTGTTGTAAGCAAAACTTGACAGAATACAATGTGATCTGTCTCCTCTCTTTCTCCTCCTAAAGTTCTCTGCTCCCCTTTCCTGTTGCAAAAATAGGAGAGGTTTTTGTGTGTCCTTCTTTACCTCCTCTAATAAGCAGAGGTGGCACAGACACCTATTCAGGGCAGCAAAATTCAAAGGATGGTCAAAAGTCAGTTGAGATGCACTGGAAAGTGTTGCCAAGGCAGTTTAAAACACTACTGTCCCCAGCTGTTTTGTACTGCTTTTGTCATATATTACTACCTTTTTAGCAAAGCAGCAGGCAGGACCTGCACCTCAGCAACTCCCTTCCGTAATGGGATGTGAGCGCAAGCCCACCTTTCTAGTTGGTTTTAGAGTATGCTGGAATGAGAACTGAAGAGTGCTGGAGTAGATGGACACTGCTCTGGTTTGTTATGACATTTCCTATCTTTCTAAGCCTTGCCATTACTTGGCAAAGTTTGTTAGAAGGGGAGTAGAGTGAAGGGCAGGAGGGAGATAAGGAACATCGGGAACTTGTCTTAGGTTTTTTTTCTCCTCTCTCCTAGATGGTTGTCAGAGTCTGTAGCTGCTTCCTTTATACCTCACAGTCCTTCATTTATTCCCAAGGCGTGTCCCTTTCAAGTTCCTGTTCTCATTTTTCAAGCATTTTGAAGCATTTTGCCTCCTCCCTTTATGCCTCCTGTTCCTCCTGATGTCAAGATAGCTTTTTTTGTGTCCCATGCTGGTGTTTTATGAAGCCTTTGTCTCCTCATACTTGTCTCTCTCCTCTCCATGCTACTGTGAGCCGCCTTTAGTAGTGTCTGCATTTCTGCGTCACATCAATCTCACAATCTGACAGATGCAGCCTCTAAAATAACCTGTGTGAGAGGCATACAACCCCAAAATAAACATTTATTTCAGTGTTAGGTGCGTCATACCTGCAAATAACCTCATTTATCTAGACACGTTTATTTTAAAGCTTATTGTATAAATACCAGTATCTCAGCATACTCTACAATACCATCTGCCACTTGCTCTTGTATTATGCATAATTTAATATAGCCCTATGTTACTCCAATTTTCTTATGTTGCCAAGTTCATTTATAGCTACATACTTTGACAAGTATACAAGTGTGTTATAAAGATTACATGAAATATTACACCGAGGTTTAAAGTGTGTCTTTTTGGGCTACTGCATGTTAACTCAGACAAGGTATCTGACGCTAGCAGGTGCACAATTGTAGATTTGGATGATGCAGTATTTTTTCCATACTTATTTTATCCATACTCTCTAATAACTTAGATATTCAAAGGTAAAATGACAGTATTGTATGATAAGAAATAAAAGCATAACCACCTGCCTGCCCACTGATTTGAGTTCTCATTTCTCCCTGGGTCACAGAAAAGAGGAACATTATGTGTACCTATGAGTTAATTGTAATTTACCTTTTTATCTTATTGGTAGTCTTGCTGATCACTCCCTTGTCTGCACAAGTTTGGAAGAAACAATAGGAAAACATTTCATCATGGTATTAAAAAATAAACTGAAAAGAACCCCCTAATAAAAAGGATTCTGTAGGAGGTAGCTGGAGTGTTTCTGTGGACCATTACCATTCACAGGACACTGGAGTGGCTATATCTGATCAACCTGTTAGTGTCCTGGTTCTTGAAGAAGCCAACATGCAAAGTGAGGACCTTCAACAAATCCTGCAGTTAGCAGTCATGTAGCAAGCATTATTTTCTCATCTCTTCAGGAGTTAGAGGTTAGCTTAATTTTGTAGCCTGAGATTACATATACCTTTGCGTTTCACATTCCAGCACATGCTTAAGTGTTTTCATTAATTTCAAATTGTTTGTAATATAATTATAATTTTACACTAACACTTTTTTGTTGTTGTTTAAGTGTCATACTAAACAGGGACTGCTTTTGAAACGCATGAAAAGCAATGGCTAGTTAACATCTGGTTTTTTGGTAGGCTTCTATGCCATTGAATTAGGATGAGTTGCTGCAGGAGAATCTTGACCTTTAGTCACTAGAGAACTTAGCTATTGATTGAAAAAGCAAAATTTGCAACAGCTAACTCAGTACTCATTTTAAAAAAGCATTCAGTATCACAAGTCTAGCTTCTAATTATTTGCTGTTTAGATCACTGCATGCCCTTCTATCTTCCTTGGGGAGATCACCTGTCTTCACTAAGTTTTCAAAGACTGTTGTTAAAGGCTGGGAATGAGGTGTCCCTGAGGTACTCTAAGCTAAATTAAATCAGTTCCTGCTGACTTGAAAATATCGAGCTTATCTAAATGCCCTTTTACCTCTCCATGGGTTCTGACCTTGTGCTCCAAGGCCCCATCTAAAATTCAAGAGTTTCATAGGCCACAGGATTGTCTTCAGTGGGAGCAAAGCACCGAACCCTTCTGAAAAAGCTGGTTCTTTGTAATACGGGTGATTGGGCTTTTTAGGGCTTTTGGGAGGCTTTTTTATGCAAAGCCACCTCTGTCAATTCTGAAACAATTTGTGCTTGATCGCTCTCACTGATACAGAAAGAACTGATTGGATGCAAAAAAAACTATACACTTTGGAAGTGAGGAATAGGACTATAGTATTCCTGTCGTATTCCCTGGCCGTAGCAAGATTTGCCCTTTTCAAGACTCTCTTAGTAGATATGAGTCTAAAGGAAATACTTTAGCAATTTTGGTGCCAGCTAAGCAGTAGGTAGGTTTGACTCATCTCAGAGCCCCAATCTTATTAAAGAGAAGCAGCATATATTGAGCAGATTTTTCAGACCAGAACATGAAAACCCTGGATATTAAGGCGTTCATCATGAATTACAATTGGCTCTGCTGTTACTGTCCGAAGTGTCTTTTTCATAACTGTGGTCCAGTGCCCTCTGTTGCTGTTCCTGTTCCACCTCAGAGCTTTCTGCAGATCTATTGCGTACTTCATGTATAACTTAGTGTCCTGAAAGAAAAGATACTATCAATATGTAAAATCCAACTACAGTGCATCTAAGCTCCCTGGGATGCAGTGTTTTAGCATAGCTGCTGAACGGGGATATTTCTCAGGAAACTGATTTTAAACTTAAGATAGGGGACAGTAATAACTGTAGTTTAACCGTGACTATATTAGTATAAAACTAGACAGTGCCAAATAGTCTAATGGCAGCTATGCCAGATGTTGAACTCAAGTCTGTCCCCTTCTGCATATGCTTTACAGGTGCTTTTAGCACATGATACATCATTTCTGAAGTGAAAAAATAAAGCACCCTGGTTTTTTTATAATTTTAGATACAAGTTAGCATCTCTTAAACACTCTAAATTACTCTGTGCACCATTAATGAAATCTTTTTAAATAAAACTGCAGAGAGCATTGTATCTGTAATGAAGTATCAGAAATTATATGTAAAAGCAGGGAGAACTGTGAACTAATTTTCCTTATTGTTTTATCCACTGTTTCCTTTCTGAATTTTCCACTTGAAATGAAATTGCATCTGCTCCCAAAAGGCAAAATACAAAGACCATATGCACAAGGATCATCAGTGGACTGTGCCAGGGTGTCCTTTAGAGGGCCTGTTTCACATGTCCCTTATGATAATTATTGAGCCATTGTATCACCTGTTCATGATCATAGCACTTTCCTAAGTACAATAGAAAAGAATTAAACAGGTTTCCAGTTTGTTTATATTGCTTCATGATGTGCCCCTGGCATACCCTCACTCATTTTGAAGGGGCTGCCATTTAAGTAGAAGATACTTGAACTTGCATTCTGATTTCTGCATTAAAGAGCAGAGGCAAAGCAGTTTGAGCCAAGGCATTCAGCACCCTGTTTGCTCTGGCTGCCTTTGTGCCATTGGGCATAGTGACTGATGCATATTACAGGAGTCATACCAACAAGTTTTGCTAACTCAAAGGCAGGCCATGCCTATGAAATTTTTAGTAATCATGAGTAATTACAAATCTCCCAATAAAATGGAGTTTAGTCTGGTTTTGATAGTTGGCTTAATTGGATGTTGCAAGCTGCTTTCTACAGGGAATGAATCTAATTTTACTTAAAATAGAAAGGAATTTGTTCTTCTCCTGCTGTTTTTGATAGGGTGCTTGACTACTCTATAACCCTTGTGGGAAAATATTTTGCTTAAGTTCTATTTTTATCTCCTGTTTGTTTATTTTTAATTACTCTTCCAGGGCCCTAGGATTTACCATTGATATGCCTACACAATTATCCTTAGCTTGCTGAAGGGATTGTTTATATTTTTAAGTTATATGTGCTCTTTTAATACTGTTTTTTTTGTGGAACAACTTGTAGCAGTAGTATTCTGCCTTATTTGGAGGAGAGGTGGATTAACATAACCAGAGATGTGAGGGTGTAACACAAAGGGGAGATGTTGTCTGAACACTATTGCTGTCTTGGGGTGATTGTCTTTTGTAGCAGCATCTTGAGAAATGCATACCATGAAATGAGGTATTTCTGCCCCAAGGTTACCTAGGGAACACTGTAACATAAATGTGGGAGGTTAATGTCTTTAAGAGTGTTTTAAATGCACTAAAGCTCTTTGCAAAGCAACTCCCACCAGCTTCAGAAATCTTTTAAATTTGAGAAATTTATCTGCAACTCCACTGGAAGAGTCTATTTTATAGAAACTCCTTACAGTACTGGAGGTCCACTCTGTGTGTGCTTTGCATTTAAAAATACATTCCACTGTTTTGTTTTAAATAAATCAAATGTGATCTTTGAGCAGGTCAGTGGAGTTCAGCTGAATTAATATGTAACTTAAGGATCTGTTCCAAAATTAATTTTCTTCATCTCTGAATAAATTAATTTCCCTGTATAAACAAATGGAGAAAACATTCCTTATTCCAATCAGAACAATATTGGCAACAAAACTCCAAAATTTCCTTCAGCTCTCAACATGTTTGGTTATCCATTAAGGAATTCTCATATATTCTATCCAGCTTTTAAATACATATCATATAAACTCAGCTGGCATTGAAGGACACTTGCCAACAAAGGGACAAAGAGTGAGAACTGTAGCTCATGCAATTTGAGCTGCATGACGAGACTCCTGCACCTGTGTGAACCTCCCTGATTGCCAGCGCAGCTCTGCTTGGGTCCATGCTTGCCCATCTAATCGCCAGAACCAATGGTTTTGCGAGTGAACGTCAACTTTTGGACATCATACAGTAACAAATAGTAATCATCAGTTTGTGATTAGTCTAAAAGCTGCTATGAATCTCTTACTTGCTTTCCAAAATTATGGGCTGAACAATTTCTAAGAAAAGGTCTAAAGAAGATGGTTGATTATTGAATCATCCTGTAGAATTCAAAAGAGAACTATAATTATGAATAGTAGAAAAAGATCTGTAGAAAGGAGATAATTTGCCACTAAATTCAATGGGGCAGTTGTCAGCTTATATAATTTGGCGAATATGTTGGCTTCAGTGGAGCCTGCTTACACAGTATGAAGATTTGGCTCTCCCAGTTTTTAGAGTAAGTTCTGTAGAACCCATTTTATACCAATTGCTTTCATTTTTATTCAGTTCAGTAGAACTAATTACTATTCCTTCTCCTAGAATGAACCAAATGGCTCTTGTCAGAGCCTTCTGCTAAAATGACTGACTCAAAGATGAGTAGTGACAGATCTTGCAACTTATCAGTGAGAAACAAGGATATTTGTTGTCAAGAGCAGTATCCACACATGCTGGAGAACTCAAATCACTAACCCTCAACTTGCTTCTTTTGCTGAATTGCCACAGAGCTACAACCTCACTGCAGGCTGTAAAAGGTCAACATGTTGTGCAATTAATCTAAATTATATGCACATCTTAGAATATGTCATATTGTATCATTTTAACTATCATACAAACAATTGCTGTAGTTCAGGTAGAGTTCACTCAAATTTTCCATCAGCCTTAAGTAAAGAACCTTTAGTTTTATAAGGAAAGCAATGGACTAAAACTCTTTTTCTCTGGAGTTTAAAGTCTGAAACAATTACAACTGACCCAGTAAATCCATTTCCCCTCATTCTCTGCAATTCCCAGATTTCCTCTTCAGAGGAACATAATTCTAATTCATTAGAACAAGCACATACAGCTCCCCTTACTAAACAGACCTGGAATTGCTGAAGCTGGTGGTTAGTGTAGCACTTCCATAGCGTGTGTAGGGAAACATTTAAAGAAGAGCTGACAGCTGACCATTCAACTTATCCAGCCTCCCACACTAAGCTAGAAAAAAGTTGACTGACAGTTTGTCTGTCTTAATTCTCTTCCCCAATATAGTATTTGGGGTAAGATGCTTTACTCGTTATGTTTTCTGCCCTGTGTACATACTACTTCAGACTGAGCTAGAGGGGGGCAAAGTACCCTAAAAGCAATTTACTCTGTCAGGCCATCAGTCTTTTTGCCTGAGGGCATCTTTGCACGTTCCCCTCTTGGAGCAGCAGTACTGGGAAGGGTGGCTAATCGCGATGGGACTGATCAGTGTGTAGCCAGGCTGGTCCTGACTAACATTAATGCTGCTGGTAGCTGAAGGACAGCTTCAGACTCGAGGTTGTTGCAAGCTGCATTGAACAATGCAGCTGTGAGCTTAAATACCACACTAGCAGTCCTGAAGTGATGTTGCTCGCTTGATAATTCTAAGTCTTTCCTTTTTTGTCCTCTACATAAAGAAGTATGTTATAGAGTCAGATTCTAATGTCCCTTTCAATTAGACCGAGATAGAAAACCTGAAGATGGAGACTCCAGTGCTACAAGGTGACAAGGAGTCACTCATGTTAGAGCTGACTTTGCATTTGCTATACGCAGTAAGACCCTATAAAGCAGCTTTCACGCAGCTGCCACTGCGGTGAATGGCCCATGACAGACAAGGTACGCAGATGCTGCACGAGGGCCGTTCGGGCTGAGGCAGGGGCTGAGCCGTACAAGGGGTGCGCTGCCGACACTGAAGCGCGTGCCCGCGACTGCCTGTAGCCACAGGGCTGTTGGTTTCCTGTTTATCGCAAGGCGCGCAAAGGACGGGGCTCGAACTGTTCTCTTCGGGCCCCTCGCTGCGTTAATGCCAGCGAACAGATGAACTCATCTGTTGCTGTGTTAATTCCTTCTTCAGTAGTGTTTTCCCCTTTCCTCTGTATAGATGTGTATTACTATATCTCATATACGTCCTTCCATCTATCAAATTTCATATTGGAAGATGAGAAATTAATGAACAGAAATGGTGTGTTTCCCTCTGTTTGGAGGGCAGACAGCACCTCCCGTTCCCCCAACACATGAACCCTCAAACTCCAGCAGTTAAACCGCGATCCAGAGCTGCTAACGTTTGGATCTGGAAGCATTTCACACGCACACAGATGGGACTCCACAAGGTGCAAAGCAATGAAGAATGCTGTAAATTGCTGAGCCAGGTTAAATATAAAAAGCTTTTTTACGAAAAAGTTGTGGGAGGGAAGCAAAGGAGCCAGCTCTAGATGCAGGCGCACTACGACCTCCGACCAGGAGCCAGCGCTTCCTCAGGGCAAGCAGCAAAGCATCAGTCTCCTAGAAACGCTTTGGGGGAGCTGCCGAGGGACGGGTTGGGGATGTTCTGGAGGCACCTCCAGCCTCCGACAGCGGCCTGTGGGGGGAAACCGGAGGGCTGCCCCCGCCGGCCACCTGCGCTGCGTTTGGGGGCTTCTCCTGGCGGGCAGCTCCGAGCCTGCTGCGGAGTAGCCCGGAGGAAGGAGTAAAACCCCCGGGACTGGGAAGAGAGGAAGTAATCACCAGGGGCAGGCGGTGGTCAGAAAGGGAGGGAGGCGATAACGGAGGCCAGGGCAGTGCCGGGCAGCTGGGGTGGCACAGGGCTGCGCTGCCATGCCGGGCCCTGCCCAGGCCTGGGCCATGGCAGCGCCGATGGGGAGCGGGCGCCTGTGGAGCCGTGAATGGGATGTGGCTCCGAGAGACTGGGTGAGAAAGGCGGCTTGGGATGAACTGAGGACTTGTGGAAGAGGAGGAGAGGCAACGGAAACAGGAGCCTTCCCGGGCGGAGCACAGTGGCGCGACAGGGCGCAGGCAGAGCGCGAGGGCCCGGCCGGCCTTAAAGAGGTACCACGAAAGCGTGACAAAAACACTGGTTTTACACGTTGCGAAGAGATTAGAAAGAAAAGAACTTAGGTGGGAGTTTTCTGGAGGCTGGAGGAGTGAGTGTATGTTTGTCTGTCAGATGTTGGGGGGAGGGGAACTGCTGCAGTGGTCACAGAAATCTCCAGAAGCGGCGCGGATGGAAACGGCCCAGGAGTGACTCTCCCTCTCGTGGGGGGTGTCGCAGGCTCCAGGCTACCCCCAAATTTAGCAAGAGCAAAAGGCTCTCCACGTCACCTTCTGCTGTTTTTCCACAGCCCTTTGCCCCCAATGAAGGTGTAAAATAATTGGCAGTCTGTCCCCCGCGCTTCGTTTTAATACGGCAGTAACCCCGTCTGAGAAAAGCGGTGTGCTCCTACCTTCCTAAGGGATCTCGAACAAGCTTTTAAT
Source organism: Apteryx mantelli (assembly GCF_036417845.1). NCBI lineage: Eukaryota > Metazoa > Chordata > Aves > Apterygiformes > Apterygidae > Apteryx > Apteryx mantelli. Next base: position 7,381,413 of record NC_089986.1, read on the forward strand.
TTCCAGCGAAACCTCGGCAGATCACCTTTAAGATCAGGGTCAGACAATTTTTGCTGAGCGCCTGAGGCGTGGTTGGGGGGAGAAGGAGGGGAAAGCAGCCTCAGACGGTTTCGGGGAGCTCAAGGAGACGTCCTCGCGTCCTGGCACTCGGGCACGGCACAGGCTGCGATTAGACAATATATGCTATATAATGCACTAAAACATGGTATTTAACAAAAACGCTATTAAAACACAGCTGTGACCAAGCACAATCATAAGGAAAAGGAGGAACAGCAGGGCACACCGAGGGCCTGTGTCTCCTCTCAAGCTAGGACAACCCAGCGGACTTGTCCAGTTTCATGCTCCCATTGCTGAATACAGTTAAATCTGGCCCAGTTCCTCCCCTACTTTTCCTGCTGTTGCACCTATATCTCACACGTTTACAGCGTTGTCTTAACTCTGGGCTCATTGGTATCCCGCAGTGGAAGTTGTGTTACAGCCGTGCCACTAGGATTGCAGCTTCTGATGGGACCCGGTACCTTGGCCAGGCCAAGAGGAGAGGTGAAAACCGGAAATGAATCGTTGGAGCTACCAGCGGGATGTGAGGTTGGGATGAAATGGCGATCCTGGAGGGTCTTGATAAGAGGAGGAAAAGGGGGGAGTTGGGGGGGAGAAAAACCCTAAGAGACTTGGTTTTGCAGTGTAGAAGAGAGGAAGAGGAATTATAAACTTCCTAAATACTTAGTTTCAGACAACAGAAAGGGCAAGAATTATATAGAGCAGAAAAAGAGTTTAACTTAGACAACTGTGATGGAGTTAAAAAGAAGAAAAATTTAGGCTGCATCTCATGAGAAAACAGACTAATTGTGAAATCCTTTACTACGCTTGGATCTGGACCCACTGGGAAATAATGGAAAAGACTGTTTCTCGGCATGTAGAAAGCCCCAGATAAAACACCAGTACTTTAGGAATACTTTAGGCATAACTGCAATATAGTTCATCAGCAGCAACCCCATTCCTGCACTGACAGGGAAGAACTAACTAATTCATCAGTAATAAGTTTTTGTGTATCTCTATTTCCACATGTTTAGGACACTGAGATTACTGATGAAGGTTTTTGGTTATAGAGGTGATTTTACAAAGTGAGGATTTATAGGACCAGGTCTAAAACTAACAGTTCATTTTGCATAGACTGCCCAGCAGCCAGCAGATAGTAATAGCCATTTGCCTCTACTCTCAGCTTAGGCTAGATTTGAACTCCTAAATTAAAAGCTCAATAGAATTTAAGAATTTAAGTTATTCCTATTCAGTCCCTCTAGGAAGGATTTTCAAAAACACTTGTATTCATCATTTAGAAGCTTTCCATTTGCTTACAAATATCTATTTTCTTCAGACACCTTATCGAGAAAGTGGCTTAGCATTTTTCATCATCCACAGTAACCTGTTTTCAAAGCAAAAGGCAGCATACACTTGAAAATATTTGTTCATAGTATTGTCTGGCAAACTTCAAAGTGCATACATAGTTTAAAATAATAAAATCTAATCATGACCAAATTATGCAGTTGATGTGACTTTGACAAATCAAAATGAGGTTTCAAACTCTCCAACCCATCTCAGATATGTCACTGCTATAGAGCTGCTGCCACTTTTTATATCCATTTATTTGCAGTACACTGCGCAGCTCAGTATGTTTTTGCTCAGTGGATGCTTATACCTTTCACTGTACGTAAACGTGGTTGGTTTTAACTACCCTCAGTGTTAGCTGAAGGGCTTCATGCTCTCAAAAGGTCCAGGGGAGACCAGAGAAGGACTGTACCTCTCCAAGGACACTGTGTGTTTGACTTTGCCTGTTAGTCTGGTTTGAGCTGGGGCTTTTCTTTGTGCTCTTTATCTCAGTTTTCCATCAGTGACATTCAGAAGTTGCTGCATGAGCTCAGGCCAATCTTACTGCAACTAAAGGGAATATTGCATTTTCTCCATCTTCATTCCTCCACCATTGCTCTCCAGGTGTATCTGCACAGGGGGTGTCAGCTGTAGCTTTTATTTGTAGCTATCCTTGAGTTGATTCAATTTATTAGGCCAAAACAAAACAAACCAACAAAATAACCCCAAACCCCTCTAGCTTACAGAAGCTTACAAAATATGCTTTTTACCAGACAGGGCTACTGTGAAGAAAACTTTGTACATGTTCAGGATGTATTCAGCTAATGACTATGGGGACAGTATTGCCCAAACTGAAGATCCGATTTCACTGTTTTTAATTACCAAAGATATTTTCTCTCAGGTTAAGGATTTTAATGCCAATTTTAATGTCCTAATATATGTTCATCAATTACATTGCTGAAAATGGAGATGTACACCTTGACTAAATGACTAAATGAGAAATACAAAATTCTGATCTTTTATTTTGTATCAAGAATGTGATTATACACAAATAGAGTAATTTTGCAAAAAATGCGTAGAAATTATCTTAAAATATCACTGAACTAACCTTTAAATATATGTATTATATTCACATCAAAATTAATGAATCCATATTTAGTTTTGTTACGGAGCTTTTTCTGTAGAATTTTTGCCCAGAATCTAGACTGGTCAGAATATTTGTGGTTTCAGTAGCCAAATGGAAAGCAAGTGCAGGCTAGTTTTTATTAAGTAACATATTTTAGTGCATTATATAGTATATATTGTCTAATTTATGTCTATTTCACACCATCACAGCTATGTCTGTAATATAATAAAAAATTATACTGGGACAATTTACATTTTAATATATTTTCCTTTATTTAAAAAAAAAAAGTAGCAACAATGCGTAAGGTATGAAAAGAAATGTTGATTTTGTTCTTTCTGGCTAGCATTTATTACTTGTTTTCTAATGAGAAATAGAAAAGGCGCCTGAGAAATGGCATGTTATCTATTCTTTTAGCTTTGAAACTTTTAAACAGTTTGAAGAAATTGGACTGGTAAAATGAAATGAAGCACTCCTGTGCATATTTAACTCAAATGACTTGCACCAAAATTGTATTGAATTAGTAAATGTCCACTCAGATGCACTTCACCTCTGTTTTGAACAAACAGTGTAACTTCAGATCATGAAATAAGACCAACCCAGTAATTTTAGTAATTGTTAGGTCATATCTATGCTCCAAGAATTTGCTGAATGGTGGAGGGTTAACACATAATCAAGGTTAATTAGAAAAGCAAAGCAAGATTGCTATGTACTTGATATAAAGCCCATTGAAGCTTATAGGAATCCTTCTGCTGGCTTCAGTAGTTCTTACTTCAGATTCTGTGTATTATGTATTACTAGACTGAATAAAATTAGGTTTCAGGGGTAAGTTTAGCAAATCTGGGTCTTCAGTAGCATTAGCAAATTACAAAAACTGCTGGATGGGGCATACAGTTTGCCCTGTTAAGAACCTCCACGAGACAGCCTTGAAAAATCGTGTGTGAAAATTCTTTTGTTTTGTTTTTCTCCCATTTTATCATAGCAAGGCTCCAGTCCAGTGCTCTGCATAGTTTTTACCTAACTTGGTGCACGTTAGTAGGTTGCAGGCCTCCAGCACTTTCATGCCCTAGTGCCTGCGGCCTACGCGAGGAGTAACACCACTGAAACCTTTGGTGCTGCAGAGGCGTCAGGAAAAGCATAAAACTTCTGAATCATATGGTGAGGCACAAGAGGGCAAATTGGAATTCATTTGCAGGGCTGGCACTCAAAAGAACCATGTTGTACATGTAACACATCTAGTATGTATCGGACATCACTGATATATGAGGAAGCAACAAACATAGTTTTCGACCCTGTCGTTCTTTACAGTCAATTTTGAGAAGATACTCATGTTTCAAAACATTTTAGGCTTAATTTTTTACTCAATATCAGCATAACTTAATGTGCAAATCCTAAACTCAGCTTCTAATTACATTTTACTAGGTGTTGCCCACAGACAGTAAATGAGTCATTGCCCTAACAAATTTTAAATTCACTGCTCATGCAACAAGGATTTTGCATATAGAATAAGACTAGTGCTAGTTGTTGTGGTACACTACAATAACAGTGTTGAAACTAGACATGATAGTTCTCTTAAACTAATGGTCCTCTGTGATAGACTCTATTTCTGTTTTTCTTTTTGGAAAGAGTAATTGCTTGATTTTAACAGAGAATTTGAAATCCTAGCTAACATATAGGGACAGAAAAAATACTGGGACTTCATTCTATATAAAGCAAATGGCTAAAGGGTAGAGCAAATTGATTCACACTAAATATTGTTCATTGACAATTCAGGAATATTTCAGATGTATCTTGTGGTGGTGGTGTTAAGCATTGTGTATTTTCATAAATAAAAAAACATGTTCCACATTTTTTGGAGTAATGAATACAGGATAGCTGTCAATATAAACAATTACTCCTGAAGATAAAAATATGTGGATAATATTTCATGAAACAATTCTTGAAGGTGAACTGTAATAATGCAAATTATTGAATGCAAATTATTAAAAAACACTTTTTCAGCAAGTGATTTCTTCCATCACAATTCATTTGAATAACCTTTAACATTAGAGAGTCAATTTGTCTTAATTTTAGGTTATTATTAAATTAAGTGATGATGGCTTTGGGTAGGATGGCTTTTATAGTCTAGAGTATCTCAGAGTGTAATAATCCTCTATTTGAAATATTTCCATGCTATTAAGTGACTAAGGTATTATGGAAAATGAACAACTAATTTTATTTTAACTTTTTGTATTTTTAGAGCTATTTTTCTTTCTAAATGTATTTAACTGACAAATGAGAACCAAAAATCTACCATTGCTCACTTTGCAGTTATATAAAGAAAACTCTTATCTATAGCTGAAAAAAAGCAACTTTCTTTTTCCCTAATGTAGTTGCAAGTCTTTATCTCAGAAAGACAACATAATCTATACAGGACAGTGCTGTATTTGTTCTGGTAAGATTTTGAATATAAACCTTACTGTATGCAGTCCTTGCGTATCTTTGTCAAATATGATTGGTGTTCTGGTCACATATAGGTCTCAATTTACGTGCCATTTATTCATTGTGTGCCTCCTTCTGGCTGTGCAGGCTGTGTATAAGTTAGAGTTCGTGACTGTTTGATGTTTTTGGTCATATAAGGGTCTTTTGTGGGCTGAACAATCTCTGTCTGGAGTTAGATCATCTAAATATTTTAGTTAGCTTACATGGTAGGAAGTGCCACTATAATTTTTCCTTGCTTCTTGATGCTCTTTTTTGGGTCTGTAGCGTTTAACTAATTTTTGCCATACAGTATAACTGTGCAAAATGCAACAAAGAACTTTCTTTTTCTTCCCACCAGGGTGGCAAGAAGCAAAAGGTAGGTATGTCATGTGCAGTATATTTCAATCAAATCAACGTATGCTATATTTTCATTTTAGAGGCACTGCAACCACAGCCGTCTTTCATATTGTAAAGAAAATCAATCCTTTATACATGCAAACAATTAGTAATGATCTTATTTGAACTTAACCTATATTAATGGTGGAGTTATCCAGGGAGAATGTTATCTTTGGAGTAGGTTGTCTATTTTCATTGGAACTTTTCATTGGAACAATTTACCTGAATAAGAACTGCAGGATCAGGCCCCGTATTTGCTAACACGAGAACATTTCATATAGACTAATCCATTGTTTTTTTGTTTAGGGCCTCGGCATGAGGTCCCAGAGTGAATGTTGGTGCATTTGAATCTAGATGGCTCCCTATTGACAGGCCATCTGCAGATGCTCTTGTAGAGTAGGTTTTAAGCAGCAAACACCTGGGGTGCTATATTAAAAAATGCTCAGCATTTCAAAATCCCAGTGATGGAGTATAATATGCTCTTGATATGCCGCTTGCTGTTAGAACTATAAGCTGGATCCTGCTAAGTCCTAATGCCTCCCGTTGAAGTGAATGATAGCAGAGGATACTCAGGACTTAAAAGATGCGTGACTTAGGGGTGTATTAAAGGGAATTTAACTCTGTCAAAGAAACCTCCTCTTAGTTTATTTAGACGTAGTCATTTTAAGCATATCTCCTCTGCTGTCTCTTTGAAGGACTACAGTGCAATACCCACTAGAGCAAGGGGATGAGTAATAATTGCTACCAGGCCTTCAGAAACATACGATGTTCCTCATTTTTAGGGATACAAATTTGGAAACATATTCAAGCCTTATAATTCATGGTGCCAAGAAGTATCGGCAAAATTGAACAATTTCAGATAAATACTCTCCAGTGGTAAAAGATGACAAAACTTGCAAGAAGTTGTAAGAGCGTAGTATGTAACAGCAACAAGAAATAGTTATCTAAGCTGATTTTTATAATGCCCTATGTAAAGACCAAAACCAATAAAAATGAAATCAGTAAATATTGAAGTCATTTTCAGATTAATTCAGATTAGAATTAAATACAACTTGGGTCATGTTGCTTTTGACCCCAAAAAGTGATTCAGACAAGTACTATGGATTTTAAATATCTACCACGACTTTGTTGATGTATTATTGATCATGGTTAGCCAGCAGTCCGGCCCTTGTTGTTCAAGACTGCCTAAGGCAGTAGGATCACTTGTTATTAGTTTGGGTGTTTTGTTTTTTTCTCTTCTTGTTTCTCTGTCTGTGTGTGTGTGTGGGGGGGTGGGGGCGGGGGAGAGAAACTTTGAAGTAGTGAACATTGGTTGTTCCAAGTGATAGATTGAAGTGCTGTGATCCTTTAGTCTTCCAGAGGACAATATTGTATAGTCTTTGTAAAATGTTAAAAAAAAAGTATTGTTACAGTGTCCTTATATACCTGTCCTATATGACTGTGCAATAGATTAGGAAGCAAAGTTCTTCCTGGTGTCTGTAGCATGGGCCACCCAGACTTGGGGCTTTGATGCATTTTCTCCCTTTTTAAAGGCAATAGGTTTAACACTGCTTGGGAACCTTCCCTTCTTGGCCCACATAAGAGCTGCCCTGCACGCAGTGATTTACAGACTGAGGAGCAAAGAGGAACTGTTCCTCCGATTCCTGGAGCTATTTCTGGAGTTGTGGCACTGAGCAAGAAGCCTAGATCTTGATGTTGGGCTCGTCATTAAAATAAATAAATAAATAAAAACAGGATCCTGATATGTTTTACACACAGTCTGCTTCCGATCATGCTTAAGTCATTTCCCTTGAGGAAACAATTTATATGGCTGGCATTATAGAACTTATGGCATTAGTTGCTTGGTGTTAACAATCTATATATGTGATTGAAGAGCTTGTTTGAAGTTCAGAAATGCCATGATCTTAGCCCTTGAGATAGTAGCAGTTACAAGACACAAGTATATCATTGTTTCCAGATTTCAGCCCAACTTTTATTATAGCTAGGTGTAGTGCCTTTCTACTCTGATTCCTAAAAATTACAAACTGCCTTGTGTTTATTTTTAGACAGGTATTTCAATGTAATGGGAATGATTGTGCAGAAATATATTACTGATGTTTCTGAGGAACTGTCTTTGTCCTGTTTCTTATAGATGCAACTAATCTTTGTCACACATACAAGATAGAATTTCACCTGCTTTACGATGAAATTGGTATGAAATGTAGTGACTACATGGCTATATGTTAAATACAAAAAACTTCCCCTCTAACTTGCCAAAATACTGTGACTGAAATGAGCTTCTGAGGTTGATGCAAAACGCATCATTTGTTTGGTAGTTTTTAGGGAAAGGTTCTGGCTGTGATGCTGGTGTGGAGTATAATTAAAAAAAAAAAAAAAAAAGAGAGAGGGCGAGTAAGGAATAACTGTTTGTTACTGTTGGAGGGCTGTGGAGCTTTTTTTTTTCTTTAATGGTCCTGGATCTTCCCTATTCTGTTGTTGTAGTACTAATTAATTTTCAGTGATTTTTTGGTAGTGATATCACTTGGGTTTTTGTTCTAAAAACATTGTTTGAATAAGTGAAACTGTATGCACTGAAGTTATTCAATACTTATGCAGCATCAAATTAAGCCATTGCTCTTATTTCAGTTACTAACTATATGTAAATGCAGCTACTGAAATGTTAGCCTCATTGTGCTGGAACCCCCTTGTAAACAAGGGGTGCAAGTAACAAAAGAGTCGGTAGACGATCCAAGATAATACATGCAGAAGTCTGTCTTCTCTTTTTATAAATCACAATATAAGCACTTGGATAACATGGTATCTCAGCAACAACTTGACAAGAGATGTAAAATACACCCTCAGAGAATAGAAGAAACATCATTTGTCTCCAATAACGGTATTTAGCATTCTGAACCTCTCAACATAAATTAATTTGCAGTTATACTAGCAGTGTTTTTACATATGTGTTTTGCATTTGCATCGAAGTACTTCCCAGTATTCAGCACTTGCTGCTTTTCTGAGTATTAACCATTCAGAATATGAGTAGAGGTTAATGTGCTGTATGCCTTAGGTTCAGCTTTGCTTTCTATCTTACATAGGGCATTTGGTCTTGAGGGGATTAAACGTGCTCTTCATGATCCAGATGAAAATGAATATTTATTAAACATTGTGTCAGGATATACTTATTCATACAGAAAATGTGATATATTTGAACTGTGCATGAGAATATGAAGAAAACTTTGAGAAACCAAGTAGAATTCCAATAGAAAATATTTGTGTGTTTGCATAGTTAGTTATTCTTCTAAGATTTGGGTGTGCACTTTGAATATTGGTACAATGGAATAAACGAGAGTAAGAGAAACAGATTTCTAAACAATCATCTTTCTTGATAGATGAAAGATTTATAAAACAAAAAGTTGCACACTTGGTTATTGAATGTGTTTTTCTCATGTGATAAAGATACAGTACCAGGTAATTGTTACAGTCTGCTAGGTGATAACATAACAAAGAACAACTTTTCAGGAACAAATGAATGCAAGGAAGAGCTATTTGCTATTTTTAGTATTCATGGATATTACAGTAATGATTGATCATTATTCAGTATTGTTTCTAAAGCTCTGTGCAGATGAAAAATGATAGATCTGGTTGTTTGGTCAGAAAAGATATATAAACATTCACAATAATAAAATAGTATTGTTTTGTCACATCTGTAGCAGTATTTATAACACTGCTCTTTTTTTTTCTTTTTTTTTTTCTTTTGAGGAAAAAGATTGTTCAAAGCCCAGACCTTTCTTTGCCAATTTTCTACATAAGTATTTGACACTTAAAGTATGGCGAAGAGGGACATATTTCAAGACAAACACAGAAACTGACTTTCTATTAAAGCTATACCTGCTATTAACCTCCACAGTACTTCAGATGGAATATTTTTAGTATGATTCTATTGCCAATTTACATGTATTATTTTCAGGCTATATGACCAATATTTCAATGGATCCTCAGAAACTAACATCTTCCTTCCTAATTATATCCTTTATGTTTCAGAATGCTTACACTGGCTGTGTAACCTCATAAGATAAGCAGCAGAAAAGAGTATTAAAGTACATCTCTAAGAGTAACAGACAAAAAGCTATAATAAACACAATTGCCAAGCATTTGCAGACAGGAATGGGAACATGTTGGTACGGAATACATGACCTGCTTATAACTCTTTGTTCAAATACGATATGTGCTCATCAGGATACAGAATATAATAATTGTGCACATAGAATCCAGTAAGTGAAGATACAAAGGAAAATGTTTTAATATTTTGGTTTCTGGCTCAGACCACGCGGCTGACCCACACTGGTCTCCCAGGGATAAGATGCAGCAAAAGTGGGCAGGTGCAGGCAGTTTTAATCGCTGCTATTTGTATGACTGACACTTCTGGAACTGCAGAAGATAATCCTGGCTGAGTGACATTGCCAGCCTCTTTTTAGAACGGCATATATTAACAAGACACAAACTTACTGTAGACTAGGTCCTCACCTGTTGTAATTCAAAGTAGCCAACATTGTTTTCGTGGGCCCTAAGCCAGTAGGGAGTTTAAATCTAGAATTGGCAAGGGAAGTATAGTAGTCGCTGGAAAACCAATCTAGCTCATGTAAAGCAAAGACTTCTTTCTCTCATGCCTCTCTCCACTATGAATGGAAAAGGGCGCTTGCGGTTTTCTTTAGAGCAAGCCTTTGCTTGCTATTTCTGGAGGGGGAGTTTTACATGGTAACAAAACCAGTGGATGAGGCTAATCACACCTTTTAAAGCAGCGCTTGGGGATAGATATGACTGTGGTACATATGAGGCGTATGCAGTAGCACTATTTCTCCCTTGTCATGTGGCAGAAATTGCATGACATGCTGGGATCTCTCATCGTTCTTCCAAATCCTCCTGCAGTAGGGGGAGGAGGGCTTGGGGAGAAGACAAAGACATTATTCTAGTAAATGCTTATATCATACTGGAATTGTATATCCCCATTTGGATTATGTGCTTCAGTAGAAAAGAGATGATTCTCATAGTGGAGGGCTCAGGCCCTGATTCATCCTAACTTCTTTAGGTACTTCACTGATTCAGCTCACTTAAGACCTGAACAACCCTTTAGGGTTAGTTGTTCTTTGCTGTTGGCTAGAGAGAGGTCCAAGGTGAGTAGGCTCCTAATTTAGGACTCCTGTTAGATGCCTAAAGCTAGCTAGCATCAGAGCTGAGCGAGCTAAGAATAAACAGCAAAAGACTACTCCAGAGCTTTGGCTTGGACAACTGCTGGAGCATCAGCCACACTTGGAAACAGCACCAACAGATTGAAGGGGTTTGGCCTTCAAAACTGCAACAGATTGAAGGAGTTTGGCTTGGGAAAGCTGTAGGAACAGGAGCAGCAGTTTGTGAGACAGCCTGGCATATGCAAATGTAGAAATGGCAGCAGCAGGCTCGGATGGGATGTGTTGCTGGTGTATCTCCAAAAATTTTTTAAACTGCCGGCTCATGTAATACTAGGGCCCTATCACCTATATGCTCAATTTATCACTGTGTCTTGGAGCAGTTCCATCAGAGTAGTAGAAAACAAATGTTATCCTGCTATATAAGAAAGAGAGAATGCAAACCCACTCAGCTTATTATTTACAGACCTATCTCATTGCTTCCAACTCTATCCATAACAGATAATGAATAAATTGGTTCACAAGCAACTGTTTAAGTACTTGGAGTTAAACAACATACTGAATGATGCTCAGTCTGGATTTCATTCTCATTATTTCACTGTCATTGCACTAAGAAATTGTTGGAGACGTTTTCTCTGCTCATGGATCAAAGTCTATTTATAGGTACAGTATTTATTACCTTGTCAAAGGCCCTTTTGACATGACCAGCCATTCTCACATGTAAAAATTCATCTCAAATCAGTTCAAATAAAGTAGACGATTGTTTTCAGTCAGGTTTGCCTTCCAGAAACCAGATGGGCAGCATCAGCAATGAACTGTCATGTCTCCAACATAATACTAAGAGATCTTGTATGTGGGCCCCTTATTGACTATTATATGTTCATTAAAAGCTGCTGCACATGTTAATAGAAAGACATGGTTCTCTGTGGTCATACCATACATATGAGGGCCAGATTTTTATCAAAATTGAAGGCAAGTCTGAAATCAGAGCTTTATCTCTTGCAAACACAGCACCTCATCTTTCTTTTCTGTATGCCTATAGAGATGTACACACATGTGTCTAGGAATAGCATCAGTAGAGTTATGCTGTTGAAAGCAAAACTATTGCAAAAACACATTTGTGCTAGGAGAAGGGAGGGGTTTGGGCAAGGATGAGGTATTCTAGAGTGACCTTTTAATTTGTTACTCTCACTGGTATATTAAACCACCAAATATCCCAAATAACTTTGTTATGAGCAAAGTCGATAAGATTATCTTTATTTGATCGAGGGTATGTAACTGAAAGAGCAAAGTACAATATTGTTTTATTCTCTGTTTTGACCTGTACTGCCGCAGGAACATTCAGCACTGCTAGCATTTTTTGAATATCCCTAAAGTGTCCTTTTTGTAGAAAAGCCTCACTTTAGCAGTGGATAGAGTCTTCGTTTGAAAAATGTGATGATCACATGGGCAAGACTTCAAAATCTTAACTACTAAGTGACAAGAGAATCTAACCAGCATGGTTTAAGCTTTGTTTTGGGTTTAGTCATGATACTGATCTGGTTCAGTTTACTTTAGGCCAATGATGGTCAGTTGGGAACCACAAACTCATTTGAACAGAAAAGCAGAAGTTGAGGAAGGCTGCAGTGCTTGTCTCTTGCTCGGCTGCTGGAGGTCTGGCACCAGTCATGACCCCATCTCAATGCCATCATTTCTTTGAACTCCCTAAGTCTTGTAGAGGAGAGCAGCAGTGATGCTACAGTGCCAAAGTGGCAAGGAGGGGAAGACAGGATGTCTGAAGTCATCTTAATCTCCTCCCTCTGCAAAATCTGTACATATAAATCTGTACATATAAAACACAGAGGTATTAAAATGTGCAGACATGAGTGCAGACATACGCACAGTAAGGTACGTCAGAGGGATTGCTGGGGAAGCGCAGGCTCACAAGGTGCTGTTTTAGCAGTAACAGTGCAGAGGTCTTCACCAAGAAGGGATGGGAAGTGAAGATATGGCTGATCCCTTCCTGTCAGGAGCTGAGGTTCATTTGAGCAGGTATGGGGGGAGCCTGTCATGGGATTAGGGCAGGAGGGGGCAGAGACTGTGGTGTGATGCTGCTTAATGGAGGATAGGAGTGTAAGCTGTTGCTGTGTTAAACAGAAAAGCTTTGGGGGATACCATTTTTGGTCTAATTGTTTCCCTGAGCCATTAACTAGAAACATTTTTGGGTTGAAACACATTCAATAATATTCGAACATAGCAGTCTGGGTTCAGTTTTAGTTTGAAGAAACTCTGGATTTGGTTATAACTTGGGGGGGAGGGATGAAGGGGAACTGAAATACAGTTCAGGAATACAGACTGGAGATCTAGAGATTCAGATGATGTTTATAACTTCATGTGTTCATCACAGCTTCATAAGCCGCTTTAAAAAAAATCTGGCTTATAGGCTCATAAAACCTAATTCCACTTTGGGCACTTTAACTAGTATTTCCTATTGTCTTGCTGTGTGCTGCTGCAGGAACACAGCCAATGGATAACAGTAAGTATAGAGACATAGTTGGCATTTAGGTGCATTTGGCCATCATTTCTGATGCAAAGAACAGACACTGCTAAATCATGACCTTTAGTCACTGTAATACATAGAAAGGTTTAATTTTAAGCATTAAGAATTCTGTTCTGAAGTCTAAAAGCCCTGATTCTTAAACTATGCATGTTGTATTGCCTTTTTTCCCCATATCTATAAATCGGGATGGTGATAACAGCATATTCTGCAAATAGACTGATATTAGATTCCATTTCTGCCTTTCTTTTCTCACTCCTTCCGGCCTTGATTGCAATTCAGACAACTCACAAAGGAAATGCCACAGCAGGTTCCACTGACCTTGTGTTTGTACTCCCTTTGACTTCCTTAGGTCCAGATGAAAAGTAAAAAAGCAAGAGAAGCTGCTGGCTCTACTCTCACTAAAGGGCATGGGAGGAATCTTAGCTCTGTCTCCCTTCCTTTTGGACAAAATAACTGATTCTGTGCCAAGAAGGAAGTGATTTCTTCTAATACAAGTCAAAAACAACATAACTATTCCCAACCCTGGAAGGCAGAAGTGAAGGGAAAAGCGTCTCTGAAGAGCAGTGTTTCTTGGGATTGTTCTTGTGTTGGCTGGTGAAATAGGCTGACCACCCTTTTTAAGGCTGGTACGTAGTCACAACTGAGCCATAAAAAGATCAACCAGTTGCAGCCTTGCCATACATACACCTGCAGAAGAGCCACATGTCACACTGGAATCAGCAGAAGCTTTTTTCTGTTTGTTTGTTCCCCCGCCCGAAGACCAGACCAAAACAAGCGATCCTTCCTTTTTAATCTGTGACTTGACTTGGAAGAGCAAGGACTTGTGTGGATCAGATGCCTAATGAAGGCAGAAGAGTCAGATTTCACCGATAAGGACACAGGGCTTAAATTTTTTGATGGAAATCAATAGTACCTGGTGTGTTAGTCTAGAATATAAACTTTAGACATTGGTTGATCTGTTGGCTTCTCATGGACTGGGGTGTTACTGAGGGGACTAAAGAAGAGGCATTGCTTGTTTTTTTGTTTTTCATTTTTATCCCCTTTGAATTCTCAAACTAATTCAATAATACTCAATGTGATTTGTAGGATTGTGTTTTTTCTCCAGTTTTTTGGTCTATCACTGAAATATATATGCATCTGTAATGGGTTTCCCTGAGAATATGTATCAGACCCCCTTGCTTCATATTTTTATTCAACTGCTTGTCTGTTTAGGTACCTGCTTGTTAGGAAAGATAGATTCTTTCAGACATCTATATCTGTTTATTTTCTGAGATGCCATAATGAATCTGGTTTTGTACTATCTAGAATTAATATGTACTGTAGACAATCTTTGTCAGTTCCCTGGGTTTACTCTCCCTGCGGTTGTGATAGTTTGCCTTTGATGTCAAATGCCATAAGTTTAAATACCTTAAAAATGCATGCTGGAGAGTTTATCATCTGAACACTAATGCCTTCTGTTTTTTATCTAAGTTACCGAGTTAGCTATGTGATTTATCTTTGTGGCATGTTCTGTACTTCTATCCTCTCTCCAGTGTGCTGGAAGAACAGTATTTATATCTCAGTAATTAATTAATGGTAAATGTGTTTAATTTCTTATTGAAGTGTTGGGTTTGTAATTGATGAGGAGTACTTCAGTCATGGATGCAGATGAGATCAAGCACCAAATGGGCTTTTTTGAAGCCTGATCTGAAAATGGCTTACACTGTTCTGAGGAATTCCCATGAAAGGCTGAAAAGTGAAAGTCTCATCCAAGCTTTGGCATAGAGGCATTCACTCTTGCTATGAATGGGCCAGCAGGAAAGACTACCAAACAGTGGACCAGAAGTCATGCAGAAAAGAATCAGTGGTGGTAGCAGGGCTTGCTGTAACTCAAAAGTATTTGCTTGTTGAGCCACAGTTGGTTTTTAAGGTGAAGAGAGACTATTTTGACTTTTTAGATTTTTCTTTTCCCATGTAACAGTGACCAATGAATTTCATGGGGTAAGTTTTCAGTAACAAGAAGGATACTTTTCTACTAGTTGAAGAAATGCTCTATGCATCTTTTTCCTTCCACAGCTTCCTGTGCTTTAAACAGTACTGCTTTTCACAGGCATCATCATTTTTGTTTAAAAAGTCCAGCCAATAATGAACATGTGTTCTCAAAGCAGACTCTGAAAATGTGATAGCAGGGCTTTGCTGGCAACAAAAAGGAGGGGAAAAAATGGAGGAATAGGAATTGTTTGCGAAACAACCCTTTCTTATTGGCAAAATGGAAGAGCTCTTCCAGCAGGAAGAAAAGATAGACAACAAGTATGATATATTTTTTGCATATAATAGAATGTTTCACAGTTCCTCATAAAAGGGCATTCTCGAGAACAGTCTAATCCTGCTGTATGTTCCAATGAAGATACAAACTGTACATTGTATTCTGCTTCAGTGCTGTATTTTTTCCTCATTGTCCATACTATTGAGGAAAGCTCACAGTGCTCCTTTTCTTATATTAAACTTTTTGTATACTGAAATTTTAAAATGGGAACAGAGGGTCCAAGAAGTTTAGTTTCATTGGGACCTTCTAGTTTGTATGCCTACAGGAAAACTAATGCCTGGATTGATGCCTGGAATTCTCAGATAAGAACAGCATCTGAAATACAATCTCTGAGCTCAGAAAAAGCATCCAGACCATATTTTCCTTCTTTCAAAATTAGCAATTTCAGTATATACATAAAGAACTCTCTCAGCTTGTGAAAGATCCTGGGTTTAAGATATTTGCAGAACGGACTCGTGGCATGATTCCCTCACAGAATGAGTCGATTCAATGGAGTTTCAAATTTTTGTACGAAGTCCTGTCCCTTGAAAATCATACAAAAATACACAAGGGATCAAAATTAAGAGAAGAGCAAAATCCTAATCCACTTTTAAGTTAATATCTGAGCTATATTATTAAAATGCATGAACTCACTGAATATAAATCATCTGCTGAAAGAAAGATTGGAGTCAAAGTTCTGACTCTCATCTTGCAAGGTTTCTTTCCAGGCAAAGTCTCTAGGGAAAAGTAATAGCCTAAATGAAAAGCAATAGCCTAAATGAAGTAGTTGAAAACAGTAGGTAAGTTTTCTGGCATATGAGGCCTCTTGCACATCTCTAAACTGAATATGCTGTAGAGAAATGCGCATAGGACTTGGGAATTTGTATAGACACTTGTCTCCACTTGCAGATTATTACATGGCAAGCAAATTGGCAAAATGGAAACAAAGACAAGGCTTTATCAGTGCAGAGGTAACTACAAGTAATCAGTTGGTATCCTCCAAAACAAGTTAGCTCCCCTGATGCTTCTGCTGGCCAGAAGTAGAGATTACTGTCTGTTTGCAATGTGCTAACACTCATCAGCTTCCTCCTTTGCTTTGAAACCCATAACAATATATGTTGCATGCTCAGATTAGGGGAGGCAATATATAACAGTCAGCTAATGATTAATAACTGGTAACATATGCTTCCAGTGCAGAACAAAAGCACTTGGGAGTAGAGTGTTAGTAGTTTTCTTTGATGCACTTCCCCCCCTCATGTAGAAGAAAGATTGAACCTTGGAAATTCAGCCACAAAAAATGATTAAATCATGTTTAGGGTTTTTTATAGTTTATATTCTGTTTAGAAATATTGGAAAGAAGCTGTTTTTCTTTCGTCTCTGGCCCCATGGATAAAGAGACTGTAGAGAAACAAGAATACAGCTACTTCTCAGTTTTGCCATTGACTTCAGTAGAAGGAACATTGGGCCTTTTGACAGGAAATAGACTTTAAATCTTGCAAGAGGCCACATCAACAATTTCCTTTCCAAATGGAAAAAATACAGCTTTTCGGTTGTAACAGAAACAACGATGAATTGTAGGCCATGCTTTATTTCTTTGATTCCAGATATCAAACAAATTGAAACTCTATTCCCCTTGCTCTTACTTCAGTTATAAAGGAGACACTTTCCTCTTATACTTCTCTTGCTTACTAGTTTTTTCAAACAAAAAATACAAGAGAAACTGCTGATAAACCACAGATATATACTGGTCAAATGGCTGAGGTAACTAATATAAAAAAAAAAAAGTGCAAAGCAAAGAAATGTCTGTCCACTTTCTGATGTGGTTATAGATTGAAGAATAACTTACACTGACCACCTTTTCCCAATGCCTTATATAACTTCTTTGATATACATGTGCCAGTGTATTATGAACCTGTAGGCAGTTTGCTTCCCTATAGACTTGTCAGAAGATAACCTCAGATCTTGTAAGCTTATTTGCTCCACAAAATCTCCCTCCCTTAGCTAACTGCTGAGACCAATATAAAGTCTTAATCAGTTTTTTCACTTAGGTTCCCCTGTTCCAACAAGCTGTATGGCTAGAAAAAAAGGCATAATTAGATTTTCGTGTCTCCTTGTAACTTGTAGGTTCATCTGCTGTTGAAGCTAATGTGGGTTCCTATAGTGGTGGTGGCAGCTTTTGTGAGGGATGGTGCTTTTTCTTTAGAAACCAGTTTGATAACAGTAGTACATTTGGTGTAAAATCCCTTGACTTCCTGGAAAACCAAGTGCTGCAAAAGTGGGACACGTGCATGGAAATAGATCATTACATGAATCTACATGCTGCGGTATTTTGGAATATAGGCTACACGATGGGCAACGGTAGTGATCATGTCTCTGCATAGATCCACCAGCACTGCTTTTCCAGCCTCTCCAGACAAAGGGGCTGGCCTTGCAGGCGTGGGTGCTCACTTGCTATTCTCTGGCTTTAAGGAAGAGTGAGGAAAAGATGGGCTGACTTCCTCAGGCGTGACTGTCACTGCCACGCTTGATCTATCACAGCTTGCTAGACTTGATGCCCAAGTCACTGCGAGCCTGAGAACATGATTCATTTTCTCTTTTAAAGAGATGATAGCAATGTAAATAAATTTTACAGTAACCAGTAATGCTTTTAATAGCATAAATGTTGATAGTGTTTTTCTACAAAGTTCCAAGGCACTTTATAGCTCAACCACTAAAACAGGAAGAGGCATAAAATGTAAAAGCTATAGGGGAAAAATAAGGGCCGTAAGCATGTGTGAATCTACACAGCCTTGGTCAGGGCCTTGTTCTGTGCTGGCTTCTGGCTAAGCTTACAAACATATGTATGTGCATAAAACAGTTATAGTCACTTCCACTCCTGGAATAGACTTTTAAAGCAAATTAATCATTAACAATCTCTCTGTGCTGGAACTGTTAAATAGAAGATGATTGCATAAATCTCAAATGCAGAGTCTAAGAGGTTAATGCCAAGAAAATAGAAGCTAAAGCAGAAGTTTACATAAATGTTTGTGTGGTGTAACTGTATGTTACACTGTTAAGTCTCCAGTTCTGCAATGATCTGAGATATATGTAACTTCATACAGGTTTTCCCATTGGCTGTAGGTACAGATGCATTTAAATGTTTATGCTGGCACATGTCCACAGGGCCCTGCAAACTCTTTAGATATAACATATAACATAACAAACACTACCTGTGTATAGATTTAGCGACAATTTCTCTCTCTCCAATGCTGTGAAACGTAGCTCATGTCATTCCAATATTCTGCAAGTACTAGATGTTGTTTTGTTCTTCCTAGTCTTAGTAAACTCTGCAATTTCCAAGCCCATTGCTCCTCTCGGTTTCTCCATTTTCATTCTACGTGTCTGATCTAGAAAGTCTTGTGTTAGTGTCTGAACACCTGATTTTTTTAACCGTCTGCACAAGATCTATGTATAAACAACAATTTTTAACACATATCAAGATTTTGACTTACTGTAACGGAGACTTGATAAGATAAGTCATATGCTGGAATATTGATATAAAAAGGATAAATCTTGTTCAGTAAGGCCAGGCAAGAAAAAGAAAGGGAGTTTTATTTTGCAGCTGTAAAGTGATGGGGTTCACTTGGAAATGGAAGGAAGGAGAAGGGCAAAAAATATAATGGATCCAAGAGATTAGAACTTTTCAGATCAGCTGGGCCTGCTCAACTTCATTCAAGGCTAACAAATGGTCTGTATCAATATTGGACCAGTAGTTACCAGCTTTAACTAACTAGTAGAAGGTGGATGAGGTACCAGAAAACTGGAAGAAGGGGGAAGGAAAAAAAAAAAGCAAAAAAAAAAAGCAGTGTTTGTCTTTAAAACTGATGGACCATGCAGCTCAGCCTGAATTCTCAGAAAAATTCTGGAATAAATAATTGAAATACTCATAAGCAACTCTAAAATAGCAAGGAAATGAATAACCCTACCATGGGTTTACTGTGAACACATCACATCAAATCAGTCTTATTTCCTTTAACATCACAGCAGCAAGTTTTGTGGATAGGCAAGACGCTGAAGGTGTTAGATACTGCAAAAGCTTCACTTAGGTCAGCCTGCTTTGCAGGGCATTCTCACGAGCCAGGCAGGGAAACGCTGGGCCTATAGTGGGTGGAGTGTGAGACAAGTTGTGTAAACGCGTTCAGACTTATTACCAATGGCCCTCTTCAAAATGGGGAACAGCTGGTTTTATATTGGGTCACAAGCTGAATGCTGAGTGACCAAGATCGCACAAGAAACAGAAGAGTTAAGTCTTTGACACGTACAGTTTACAGTTAATCTCTTTTTAATTAAGTACTGGTAAGACCCCAGTTGAAAATATAATGTTCAGTTTTGGGCACTGCATATAAAGCAAGATAGAGGCTAGCCCTGAGAATGATTAGAGCCTAGTAAACATGATATATAAGTACTGACTGAATGACACAATGTGGAAGCAGTTTAGAAGACCAACGGGAACACTGATGGGGCAAGCATAGTTTCTGAAGACTTTAAGGACCTTATAGGAAAGGAGGGTCTAAGCTGTTTCCCATATCCCAGGTGGCAGTACAGATTGTAAAGAGCATAAACTGCAACAAGGAAGATTCATACTAGATATTTAAAAAAAACAAAAAAAACAAAAAAAACCTTTTTAATGATGCAGATAATGCAGCATTGGAAAAGATTTTCTAAGGTGGCTGTAGAGTGTCAGTAGAGATCTTTAAGGATAGGATTAGAAAAAACTTTTATCAGACACAACGTAAATGTAGCTGAGCTTCCCTTAAGGCAAGAAGATACACAAGATGACCCTTCCTTGTCCATTCTTTCCCTATTTTTCCATGATCCTATTAATTACATCAGGAGATCATAGGATACTAACATCATTTTGCTCACACTTTGCTGGAGACCGGTATTAAATCTTCCAATTCATCAGTTTACTCTGAGAGCTTGCACTGAGTATCTCTGTTAAAGCATTTACAAAATGCAAAATGAATAAATAGTCTTATAATGAAATGTATCCATGAAATGTAGGCCATTTCCTCTCAATATTGAATTAACCATTACAAGTGATCAATAACGAGATTTCTGTATCTACTGAAAAGCACTGCTGTAGAGTTATATAAATTTTCCAAAGTAAGAGTATATGGCAGATATTTTACCACTCTGACTGTGATAGCATCTGAAACTAGCTGGCTGTCTTAAAAGATTTGTAACTAGCTAGACTGATGCTGTCTTTCAGCTGTAGGTTGTTGGGTCAAATTTAGCTTAACCCTACAACTGTAAATGATGCCTGCTACCACAAGCTATCAGAGACCTCTGTAAAAAACAACAACAAAAAAATCTTGTTCATGTTTCTGTGGATCAGGTAACTATTATCATCCCTTTTACAGCATAACAAAAGCATTGAGTGAGTCAAATTCTGCAAATATTTAGGCACCTAATTCCATATCTCGGCACACAAGCGGCTAGATTTTAGATGCTGCAAGCATTCTCCACTTTGACTTTCTTTCACCAAACTGGATTAAAACACATAGCTATGGGTCTTGATTAAGTGACTGTGTGACTGCGCTGCTCCTTGTGCTATATCTTTTATATTCAAAAACCCCTCTTTCGGTCCATGATTGTGGGACACTGTTCACAAGTGTCAATGCAACGTTTGAAAGCAAACATGCCTGAACAGGGAATAGAAGTACGTAATTCCCTTCAGCTTGTCAACACTGAGCTAAATCTGTCAGTTGACACAGTCCTGGCAGGGGATTCAGCTTTCTGCTGTATAAATGGAGCTGTGTGAACGGACATGTGAAGGGATTGGTACATATGCCCAGCATTAGTCCTCTGCACCTGAATGCATTCATGCTTATTGTAAGTGATACGTCATATAAATTGAATTCAGTCCTTCTGTGCTGAAGAAATGTGGAAGAGCTTAAAATAGATCAATTCACCCGTGCCAATTTTGGGTAGACATTGTGCATCATAAATGAATGTATCTCTTAGTTGTCTTTTAAGGCATCCCATTTAATCAGATGGAGCTTTAAAAAGTTGCTTCGTATTTCAGCTGTGTTGAAAGTTACTAACTGTGATTCAGAAATACCAATCTTCCATGAATATGATGAGGTTTCAATATCCTGCAATTCCACCAGTATGTAGATGATCCTCCTTTTTAGATTGTCCTTCTAAATCGTCTTGATTGTGCTTTTAAATTATGCTTCTAGATTTTTCAACTACTTTATTGTAGCACTGTCCAAATTTTAACATTTATGGAAGCGTATTACTGGCTCTTTCTTTAACCTTTAATTTTAGTGAGCTGCATGCTCCACTGTGTAAACAGAGTCTGTTTCGTATACTGCTATTTATTTGTTTACCTATTCCATTTCTTGCTATCAGTGGTTGGTTATTATGAAAATGGGGCTGTGTTTCACTCCTTCCAATTCCATAATGCTTAGCCTTGTGCTCACCTCCAGCTTTTTCCAAGTTGGGGCAGGTGATGTCAGAGTTTATCAGTAAGGAATAGGGGATGAATGAAGAGCGTTCACCACTGATGGTTCATTAAGTTTTGTATTTAACCCTTGTACATAATGACAGTGGACAGAGTTTAGAAGCAATGAATGCAACTGAATACGTCCTTTAAAATAACTTCAAGGCAAGTTCATCTTCTCATCCTCTGACTCTTCCCATTACTCACTAACACAGGGGGAGTGTGTTCTCCTTTTTCGTTCTGTTGAGAGCACTCCAGTCCCCTGAGTTTTCTAGAGGTTTGCTCATTAAGTTTCTATCTGACCTGCATAGTTGTCTATTCAACTGTCTAATGATGTATACTAATCTGTTTTAAGCTACCTGACTATTAAGGACTGTCTATATTTTGCTACAGTGCTTCTCATTTTCACTTCTGTTTTGTCGCTGTTATAACTAGAAGCTTTAATTAACCACGTATTTCACATGTGTTACCTGTTACCAAGGCAATATTGTCTTTAAATCTGAGGAGGTGGAATTACTTTCTTTTTATCTCAAGTGCTCTATTCTGACTTCAGATCTGCACCTGCTTAGCAACAAAAAGACATGTGTTCAAGGGGCTAGCTGCAACCTCTGCTTAAAAGTAAAGTTGAGGCTAGGAATGATTATCCTAAAACAAAACAATCTGAGC
Organism: Apteryx mantelli; assembly: GCF_036417845.1. Classification (NCBI taxonomy): domain Eukaryota; kingdom Metazoa; phylum Chordata; class Aves; order Apterygiformes; family Apterygidae; genus Apteryx; species Apteryx mantelli. The sequence goes on from NC_089986.1 coordinate 7,403,895, forward strand.
ATTTAGCAGTAGGCTTATGTTATAAAGAAAAAGACTGTGTTGGAGTCTAATGTCATTCTTAAAAAAAAAAAAAAAAACACAAAACAACCCCCCCACACACTTTATTTTGAATACAAAGCAATAGGTTAGGCTTTTGTGTGGAAGTAGTCAAGTCAATTGTTGTGACCTGTGTTTAATGAGATATATGCTTGTGTATATGCTGCAGTATGCACTCTTTTAGAAATGCCCACATTCCTGTTATAACTGGCTGAAACCTGCAACATATTTTGCTTAGTGAAGTGTTGAGGAAAGACAAACCAACCTCCCCCCTCATCCCAATAATCTTTTTTTGTCTTTTTTAGTGTAGGAAAATTCTTTTCTTCTCAGTTGCATTGATTGTGTCCATCTGCTACTTGATGCCACCAGCTGCCAGACATCTCAGCACATGCACAGTTATACTAAATAAGTTGCCCTCCACCTTACCTTCTGTTGAAGAGTATGGTAGCTTCTCCATTTTACCACCTTGAGGTCTTTAACTAAACTCTTCTGTGCAAGGGAGAAATTCTGCACAGACGAAAAGCAGACTGTAGAGGGACATAATAATTATACTAGCAGAAAAATTGTCAGCAGACTAATGTAGGTCCCCTGTAGGGTTTTGAATCATCTCATGAAAAGTGAAGCCATTAAATAAAACAAAATGTTAGAGATTTTGTTGGGAGTGACAGAAGAAGCCAAATGTTCTTCCTGCTCTGTCTCTGACATTCAGCAATTTTAGGCTGAGTAAGAACAGCAGGGTATCTTTCTCTGTTAGTTATCAGAGCTCAGATGTATATAAAGGTTTCTTAAGAAGGGGAGAGAAAAGTGAACCGTGCCCAAGCGAAAGTACTTGCCAAGTATTTTATGCAATTGTTAAAAAAATAAATAAATTACATGCCCCCTGTTTTGAAGAATTGAGTTCAGTGGCACTGTAGAATATTGTCATTATCATCTGATCTTTTGCCTTTGAATACAGATTAAATTACAAACCCAGAATTACATGGCCAACCTACACAGTTTCATTAATGGAAAAAAAAATCAACTGCTGGAAAAACACCTAGTGAGGTGTGACCCTCACATAATAATCCTTATGGAATAAATATTCAGGATTTGCATATGTTTATTTAAATTCAAAGTGTTTATAACTATATAAAATAACTACTCATTAATCAGTCTTTGAAACATTCTAGACTGTTATTGCCCTTGTTTCACTGATGGTGGAACGGAGGCTAAGCTTGCAGGATTTCTGTGGATAGGTCCTTGTTATTCTAAGAGCAAAAAACAGGCTCTCTTTGACAAGTGTGCAAAGGAAAAAATTCTGTGAGTGGGAGTCCAGTTTTCCACCCTGTATCTCACCAAAAGGCTGCAAGAAAGAATTCTTATATTACACCAAGCACAAATGACATGAGAATTTTCTTTAAGTGACTTCTGAAGCTGGCACCCAGGAGACTCCTGTTCATGCAGAAGGTATTTTTAAATTTTAAAAGAAAAGTCAGAGTGTAATTTTTGTTTCGTTCTTACAGTTGCTTTTGAATCTGTGTCCTCTTTATTGGATCTAGTGTCCTTACAGCTGAGCTGTTTCTGTCTGTTTTTTTCTCCCCAAATACAGTGTTAATTCACTGATAATCACACAAAGTAACTGTCTTTGTTGCAGAGGCCTATATAGGGCAGCCGTTCCTTTACCCTGGACCAGGTAGTACCAGTTCTAGAAAGGCTTTCCAGAGCATAGCAAAATAGCTGAAGCACTGTAGTAGCTTGGGGAGAAACTTCTGGCTAACTCCTGTTTTATACAGGCTCCTAAATCAAACCTAATAATGGTGCTGATGTACAAACACTGCAAACAGTAGTAGCACTGGGATAGCTTATGATACTCCACGCTCAGTTATAAGGAATTGCTAGTGAGGACAGTCTTCTACTAGAGCCAAGTGGAATTACAGTTGTAAAGTGAACTGGCTGGAAGGGTACAGTCACAGAAAAGGAGTTGAGTGGAGGTAGATATGCAGTAGGATCCAGATAAGGTGGGGGCAGTGCTGTTCCCCCATCCTGAAGGAAAGGCTTTATTATTAATTTGTAAGATTATGCATACCAGAAAAAGAGGAACCAGTGGCCAAGCCCTTCTTATAAATAAATAAATAAAGCCTCCTTTCTTCGTAGAAATTTCCTTTGGACATTTTGTTGGCTTTGAGAATCACTTTGGTTTTATATATTTTATATTCTACTAGCAGAACCAATAATACCTGGATAAAGAAAACAAAGTTCTGTTCTGGCATAGCTAACGGTGTTTAGCATTTACAAGTCCAGTGTTTCCTGGTCTCTTACCTGGAGCATGAGGTTACTTCTGCATTCTGAGCTAACAGAGTTAGAGCTGCAACATCTTTACTGGCAGTGACTAATTCATGAGCCAGAAAGATCACCATTTGGTCTGCAGATCCCATGAACAGCCCCAGTCTAATCTCAGCCATACTTCTAGTGTAATTCCCCTCAAGCAGATGGGTTTAGTCTGGGTATTATGGAATCTGTCTCAAAATGTGCAGGGTTTTCATTTGGAGAAACTCAGTTTTGAACCAAGCAAAGAGGGTCTGTGGGTGACTGAGCTACGATGCACACTGGGCCCATAATGACAGTGTCTGACATCAAGCAAAACCTTACAGCTCTGTAACAGGTCTTAAACTGCAACAAGACAAAATCCAAAGCCCAACAACTTTGAGTGACCTTTTTATTCCTTTTGGAAGAAGGTTTAAATGACAGAAAGACCTTGTGGTTTTGGTTGTCTGTTCAGGGACAAGACAGCCTCAAGCCTCTTCCAGTTCCCCTAGAAGTAAACAACAATAATATTATGGTACTAGTAAGACCCACTGCATAAGTAGCCCAGCAATGCAGAGGTAGACTGAAGCATATTTTGCTGTGCATATACTGAAAGGTGTTCCAATTACAAACTACATTTAACAGAATTCAGCTAAATAAAAAGTGCCCACGTCATATACTGCAGCTAAATATATTTTAGAAGCACTTTAAACTAAAAAGCCTTTATGATTCTAAACAACCCATATGTCTGTCAAAGCTGTCATTGTGCTGCAGCAAGTAAAGGAAACAAAACTTAATTTGCAATGAAGCTTCCCCTGGCTGAAAGCACAAGTCTTCCCCATTCTCATTTAAGCCTCTGTTCACTCTGCAGCTCTCTCGCTTTCTGACTCCTTCTAAAATGCTTTGCATTTCTCTTTGAATCACGTCAAGTTAATTTTATGGCAAACAATCTGTGTTTTCTGAGACACAAAAGAAATATAATTATTGCTGGGTGAAGGAGAGTTGGAAGTAAACTGAACATGATGCTGGTAATTGTTTTTAGGGAACTGGTGCTGGAAGAGTCTAGACACCTAAGCAAAAGACCTCTAAAAACATAATTAATTATAAATGGAAGCTTTGTAGTGTTATTCCAAGATCAGAAGAAGAAAACAACCCTACTAGTTTAAAAAGAAAAAAAAAATTTTTTTACCCAGCAGATGCTCTTTCAGTAAGCAAACCGAACTTTTTGGCTCACCCTGGTATGTACCAAAGAAATGTTCTGTTCCTTTAATTTTCAGATTTGTTGAAGTGATAAGGTGAGATTTTAGGATGTTTAGCTTTGACCTCATTCTGCTCCTGTTGTAGTCAATGGGTTTTTTGTCATAGGGACAATCTGTTCTAAGGGAACAGAAATAAGCTGAAACAGAATACTACTTGAATTTCTACCCTAAGGTGCAGTCTTCGCATCTGAATGCTATGTTTCTTTTAAGTTAATCTCTTCTAGTAAGTTCAGCTGTACTTACCTGCACTGAGACAACACATGCCTCAATTTGCTGCAATATCTAGTATACTTCCTTTCCTCAGGTAGACTTAATGTTTGGAAACTTGCTTGTTCTGGTGCTTTTAAAGTACAATTGTTTTCAATCACTTTTGATATAAGTGGCACTACAGGCAAGCAAGGTTGGCAAGATCAGCTCCTCATTGCAAACATTTCACAGTTGTAATCAGCAGAATTGCTTTATGAAACTGTCCATTAGATATAAATTAATAAATCCTATAAATGAAATCCAATGCACTGTTAGGCTGTTGACATTAAATCTGGCTTAAAAACAGTGGTAAATGAAGTCATTTATAAACACATTGATTTGAGGCCCAATCCTGAGGTCCTCAAGCAATTTTTAAGCCAGCATTTACTCAGGCAAGCCTATTGAATGGGAGTGAAAACTGTGACCTAAGTCATACCTCTGAGAGCTATTTTTGAAGACTTAATCTCTTCATGCGGATCTCCCACCTGCGACATGCAGCAGTGTTGGCGTGCAGGGAGAGAGTACAAGCTCTGCAGGTCCTGGGGAGGGTTGACTTCTCAGTTTTCCCCGTTTCTTGTTTCATGAAGAAATTCACATGCAAAGTAGGACCATCTGGAGCTTTGAAGTGTCAGTGGATGGAGGGTGATACGGCATCAAAGCTGGTAGATGATCTAAAACCAGTAGATAGCATCCAGGTGTAAGAAGTACGGATCTTGCTTTTCTGATGGAGCGATAGGCAAAACCTCCAATTTCTCCCTTCTGGCTCACCCTTTGGGCCTCTCAGAGTGGGCTTTACCAAAGGTGACTCATCTAGGTTTTCGTTCACAATGAAAAATCACTTTTGGCTGTTTTTCCCCCATCAAATACTGCCAGTTTTTTTATGTACACACAGCCACTAATGTTGTGACAGACGCTAGGGATGTCACAAGCTGTAGTTTTGTGAGAAAGAGGGTACTAAAAGTTTTAGTTTTGAGAAAGGTAGTTAACTGAACCAAAGGTATATATTTAATTGGCATAGTAATGAGAAGAAAATTCTTTTCTTCATCACAGGGTGAAACCAAAATAACACTTTTCAAATCAATGGAACTATTTCACATTTATATCAACAGTTCTGGAAACAGAGCTGAGCCTCAGGTTTTGGGGTTTTGTAGTCCCCTTAGAAAATGGAGGGGGGGGAAGGTTAAAAAAGGAGGGATTCTGTGAATACAACTTTAGTCTATTGACAGATGGGAGAAATGGAGAGCAGGTTGTAAAAGTATAAGCTAAAGCATTATTAATATTGTACTGATACTGAGCCAACTTGTAAAGGAACGAAAATAACATCCTATTGGTTAAGTAATCACTACACATATGCTTTTGGAGATTAATACTTTGAAAATTCAAAGCTTTTATATATGTCAGTTCTGCTAAACAGATGAAACTGCAAAAATGCACTGGTGGCAAGTTTAAAGCATTAATAGCAATGTCAGATACACTTTAAGGATAATCACAAGACTCCTTTACATCTATTAGACCTACCAGTCTCAGATATGGAAATAAGACTTTTGACAACTAAAAATGTTTGAGAAGGTACAAAAAGGCTAAAGAATGATGTAGAATATTTTAAACCTGGGTAGCTAATTCATGCCTTCTTTTTGAGTACTATATTCCATCCTACTAGTGATGATTGTATCTTTAGAAATGATCTCATGATCACTGTGGCCTCTTCTTTTTCTTTTAAAGGTGCCTGGATTTTCAGAGTGTTTTTTTTTTTATAACAATGCTGCTTTGCTTCAAAAAAAAAAAAATCAAGATCTTTCAAATATTAGGAATAGACATAAACTTAGAGTTCTAAAACTGCCTGCCTAGAAGTTGTATCTAGCTAATATCTGGTATTTTGGGGACAATAGTATTGATTGGGATTTATTTACATCTGCATTATTTAAATGTGTATTTAAGGCTAAATTGTGCTCAGTGGCTGTGTGTGCACAAGAGATGCAGACAGGAAGCACAGTATCTCCTATTCATGAGCTTTTGCATGGTTTTGGAATATCTTTATTCCACACAGTATTCACTGTTGTGCAGCTAATGTTGTTAGTCATTAGTGAAGAAGAGGGAAAAGTTTAGCTACTAGCTGTTATGAATTTTGAGATATTTGATCTAAATCCAGGATGCAAAAGATTCGTGTGTGTGTGTGATCAGTTTGGGCCTCACTTCTGCTTTTGTTAATTTTAACAGCTCTGGGTCCTTTGTGAGAACCAGATTTGTAGATCACCAGCACCTCACAGGATCACGCCTTATGAATGAATGTTCATGGTGCTGAGTCGTGCTTGTAGAGATGTGAGAGATGAGAATATTTTAAACTATATCATTATAAATATATTACATATATCACTAAAAATCTGCTGTTTTAATTAGTGATGATTGGTGCCTGACCGGGACTACCCATAAAGCTGTCTTTGGTGTAAGAGGGGCTGCCCTGTGGTTGTGATGGAAGGTAGGCCAAAGCTAGAAGCTTTTCAAAATCCTTTTAAGTGCCTATTTGACTTGCTGACAACCTACTAATCTTTGAGGTCTATATCTGGGTACCAGGTTTCAATGCAAATTATGTCGGTGTGATGATAATCTCATGAGGAATAGCTTATTAAACTTCAGTAGGGTCATTCCTGATTTACACAGGAGACAAATCAGCCCTCAGAATCCCTAAAACAGGAGCTTTTTTTCTAACAGTGCCTGTCCTTTTACAAGGAAACTTGACTTTGCGACATAGCTGACATAAGGACAACACAGTTGTTTAATATTTTGGGTTGCATGAGTCCAAGGAGAAGACACTATACATCGCATGCGACTGTCATTTTTGAATCCTAATATTAACATGGGAAATAAAAGCAATTGTCAGATCACTGAAGTAAGGTGAAAAAGACAAATCACCTCAAGGCACCCTAGGATTCAAACACTGGAACATTTGTTTTTTATTTTAATGTTTTCATTTATTCCTTTTCTGGTGTTCAGTAGGGGCCCCTTGACATCTAAAGAAGGAAGAAAATATCCTTACACTGTTAAAACAGTAAGAACTAAATGCAGGATTATCTTATAGGAAGTAGAATGCCCTAGGTAATCTATTATATTTCTATAGCATCTTTATAATAATGTTTCAGTGACTATTTAAGGTTCCCTGTAAGCTTGTTCAAGATGTTAATTTAACTCTTGATAACATCTGCTTTAGTTAAAAAAAACCAAAATCTAAATGGGATAAAACAGTTCACTCTTTTCATTTTTCTTGCTAGTATTTGATTTTCCTTGAAATTTTAACCCTTAATATTTCAACCATATTATTACTCCAAACGGATCTTTGATACTACTGTTCAAGCAGAAGACAGAATATCTTTGTAACCACTTCTGCTTTCACTAGAGTAATTACAAGACTTCTCTGAGTAATGGGTATAGACTGTTCAAAGAAATAAAATAGATACAGACAAAAGAAAGGGAAAATGGAAATCAACGTTTAAATGTAAGCACTTCAAGAAGATGCTGGGCATTCCTTTTGAGATAAAGATGTTCCTCACATTTCGGTGATGTCAGGAACTCTTCAGCTGCTCAGCAACCTTGAAAATCAAGCCATTATTATTAAGTTCAAAGTCTAAAGTTGCACTGCATCTTATATATTTGCCAATAATTTATCATTCATATTTTATATGAAGAATTGTATTTCTCTTCACATTCATATGACTCCTTTAGTTATGAAACTTAAGCTGAGATCATACAGAGAATAAGCAACAGACACAGGAAGAAAGCATACAGGTTTTATCCTCTGCCTCATATCTACTGGGCACTGGTGCTTGCCTTTTGCCTAAAGATTGTGCATGAATGCAAACTGACAATTTCTTTTCAAAGTCATCCTTGTTGCAGTTCATTTTCAGCCTTCTCAGTCTCCCTTGGACAGTTAACAAAAGACAGCTTTATTATGCAGCTCTTTCCCCTGTTTTTGTATGCAATTTGTTTATGTTCAGGGCACCTTCATTTTCTGTGTCTCACAGAAGCCAGGATGATTACATGAAGCATGGAAGTATCTTCTATTCTACTTTTGGACAGTAAAACATAATTAATTTCCATTATTCTTTATAAATTCTAGTGAGGTTTTTCTAGTTGAGTGTTAAAGAACCTGGCAAGATCCACTTGGTAACAGAGAGCTAGGATTACAAGCCAAGGAGGACTAAATCTGTGTTAGTAAAGTGACTTTATGTTGTCCTTGTGAAATGCATTAGCTACTAGCTCTATTGCAGCCTCTTCCCTTTATAAATCCACAAGAAAAGACGTAGAAGCTGGAAGGGACTGGAAGATGTCTTCAATCCTGTTTAATCATCACAAGTAAAGGGAAGGTATTAGAAATACCCCTGAGGCTAATCCTGACAAATCACGCTCTTTCTGAAAGGTAGGACTGATATATGCAACTGCCTTGCATTCAAGCTCCCACCCATAGGAGAACCTGAGCGAGTCTGAAACAGTAAGCTTTACGCCTAGACTTGTGAACTTCGTTATCTGAATGCCCAGTTTAAAGCTCTTAAGGCATACAGGTATTGCAGTGGTGAGGATTATGCAGATAACTTACTGGCTAGAAGGTTGAATCTGTTTCTCGGGGTGGGAATGCCGAATTAATGATCACTTCAGAAATGTATGTAACTTACCTTCCAGACATGCATAGCTCTCCCTTACATTTGTCTTTCTATTTCCTTCATGTCTGTTCCACCTCAGAGCCTCTCATGCTGCCGGTGGGACTGGAGGTGAAGGGCTGATCACTTTTCATAAGCTGAAACAGCCATACAGATTTCCAGCTGGAAGTGGCATGTCGCAGAAGGCACCATGCTGTGTAGGCTAGCTGCTCCCCAGCTCTTTCCTTTCTCTCCATAGGTTCCTGTTCCCCAAAGTGGCCATTGTTGTGACCTGAGTGGTGTTGGAGTATGTATGCAAATATGTTAGTTTGGTATAGTGGTTTGTGAGGGGTGAGGAGGTGGCTGCCTTTCTCGGAGACCCTCGTAGGTGTGATAGAGATGCCGCGTCTGCTGATCCATTTCTGCGGGCACTGGCTTGTTCTGCTCCACCCAATGCCACACAGCATGTAGGAACATCTGTCCTTGCTTTTGCAGCCATTAGAACAGTGACTAACGATGAGATTGTATGTTCCAAAGTCACATACATTTCTCCAGAGGATAAATCAAGGTTATGTTTGACTTAGAAACAAACCCAACATTTTTGTACACTGAACTTCTCAGTTTTTGGAGAAGAATTCTGGGTTGGAACCCTTGTAGTCATGTTGACTTGAGGGCTTTAAAAATGCATTATATTTCACGCATACGTGATGTCTTTGGAATCTCTACAGGATTTCTGGATTACTCTGCAATGCTACACTACCATTAAAGGATAAACTGTTCTTCCAATTGTACCAATTTCTCAGTAGTCATATTTTGCCTTTACTGTAAACTTGCCTGTCTGATACAAGAATTATGAAGAATTTTTGCTGGGCTCAGCCTTAAACCAATCCTTCATCTTATTTTGTTCCCCCTTCTTCTTTTGTCAGAGAAAAAGCCATTGAGAGAGATTAAGGCCCTTCATCTTTGGTTGTACAATAACACTCAAAATTCAACCATGTAATAAATTGCTGGGATGCGATTCTGTGATTTCCTTGCTATAGTGTGTAAAAATACTTCCTCACCAGAACATATTTTCCAGTGAGGAAGCTCTGAACAGCTTATTCCCAGCCTCTCTGTTCTCTTCACTCCCTTCCACTTTGCTTAGCAATACCCTAGTACACCATTTGCTGCCTCCTCCTTGTATCTGCCTTCTCTGGAGCAGTGCCTAGGACTTGCTTTGAATCCCATTCTTTCTTTTCATATTCTTCCATGTCTGTCCACTTGCACATCCCTAATCATGACCTCCAAGTGCCTTATGACAGATACAGTAAGTTATTGTCCCCCTGCCTCTACAGTGTAGGCATCACCACCCAAGTGTGGTCTGAGAGGTGCTTCCCTTGAGAGGTTCTTCCCTTGGTCTTCCTCTGCATTGGTTGGACAGACCCATCTTTCGTTTCTCCCACTCAGGGAGCCATGTTCTGACTCCTAATTTGTTGAGACGAATTAACAAAATCTTCTTTTCCTTTGTTTAAGCGTGTAAATAATGTATTGTGCTGTAAAACACTAGCAAGTAAAACAGAAAACTTGTGGCCTTTTTATTTTGTTTTCCTTTGCTAGTCTAGCTGTGAGCCAGTAAGAGCTCACAGGAGACTTGTTACAGTGGCGTGAACTGGAGCTGGCTCCGGTAACCTGACATAACCTACTGACGTAAGTTGTTCCCATGAAAATTTTTTAATGATTATTTGTGATAGAATGATTTCCCTAGAAAAGCCCTTGAAAACAAAACTTAACAATTCTGTTTTTGCTGTTGTTACGGCTTTCAGTTTGCAACCTGCTACCTATCTAGCCCTTGTTGCCTCTGTTTATATCTGTGCACCATATATTGATGTTGGTCTAATGAAATGCTGCTCTGGAAGATTTATGGGTTTACATTAATGGAATAATTAAAGGTCCTTGAAAGTCTCGGATGAAATGTATAACAGGTCAGGGAAAAAGAGAGAGAGAGAGGAAGTGAGGGATGAGAGGTGATCTGTCTGTGCCAAGGTCTGTGGCTCCGTCTGTCCGACGCAGCTCCGTGTTGAGGGGCCCTGACCTGCAGCAGGGAGCTGACGTGTGCACGCAGGGGTGGCAGAGGCGTAGGGAGCAGGGCCGTAGGGAAGAGGGTCCCGGGGTGTGTGTGTAGGGGGGACTCTGCTGTACCCGTGGGCTTTCTCTGGGCTGCCCTCTGTCCTTACGCAGCCCTCTTCCCCCCTGGGCTGCCCTCTGTCCTTATGCAGCCCTCTTCCCCCCTGGGCTGCCCCAGGAAATTTGGGGGGCTCAAAGAGGGAGAGGTGGAGATGCTAGAGGGGGGAGAGGCAGCAGCAGAAAGCCCATGCCCGGCGTGGGGACTAGACCGCAAGCACATGCTGCTTTCCGCGCTGGGGGGGGAGGGAAGGGAGAAGGGGAAAAAGAAGGGGGGTGGCAGAAGCACAAGACCCTGGGGAGAGGGCGCAGACCGGGGGAAACTTTCAGCGGCGGCGGGCTGGGGCTGCGGCGGCTCCAGCATCCCCGGCTCGGCTGAGCGTCACATCCTACGTGCGGGCCGGGAGGGGGGCGGGCAGGCACGCACACACACACATGCACACACACACACACACAAAATACACACACATACACACACACACAACACACGTACACGCCGGGGATCCCCGCGGGGACCGCGGCCCCCGAGGCTGGCCGAGCCCGCCGGGGGGAGCGGCGGCGGCGGCGCGGTGCGCCCCGCCACGGCTGGGCTGGGCTGGGCTCCGGCTCTGTGTGTGTTGTGTGAGTGTGTGTTGTGTGAGTGTGTGTGTGCGCGGGTGCGTGCGCGGGTGCGCTCCCCTGGGCTCCCGTGTGTCCGCGCACAGGTAGCGGCGGCGGCAGCGCGGAGGCAGCGGCGACTCGACCGCAGCAGCGCCGGCTCGGCTCGGCTCGGCAGGCGATTGCTCACTTTGCTGACGGATGGAGAGCTAGGAAAGATCCCGCCATCCCATTTGTGCTCTGTGCATACGTCTTTCCTCTCTGTTGTGTGTTTTTTTTTTTTTTCCTCCTTCGAAATCTCCCTGGGAATTTTGTATTTTGCAGCTTTTTTTTTTTTTTCTTCTCTCTCTCGTTCCTGCTGAGGATACGTTTGGCTTGCCAAGTTTGTAGTGACACCTCTCAGATTCCCCCACTCCCTGTTTTTTGGATCTATTACAGTGCCCGTTTGTACATAGACATACCGGGGTGTTTTTTTTTTGCCTCTTTTTCAAGAAAATTGGAATTCTTTGGGAAGCTAATGGATACTGAGGACGATCCTAAAAATCTCCTTTTGAATCTGTAAAAGAGGTGTACGAAGAATTTGCTTAAATTCAGCCATCAATTTAGCTTCATACTAAGCACCTCGAAGTATTTATGATTGCAGAGCAGGTGCAAGCGAGGATTAGTAATAAGGTAAGGGAGCTATTTCCATCTTTGAGGCAGCAGCATTTGCTCAGGCTTACCAGTAGCTTCTCTTTTTTCCATAGAATCTGGGCTGATTTATTTGCATTTTCAGTGCTATTCCCCTGCCCTTCTGAGTCTTTTATAATACGTCTGCTTGCTTTTCAGCACTAAAATATACATTCCTTCTCCCTGCCTTCTCTGTATTTCGGAGTTTTAGCTGTGCACATGTTTTGGCTGTTATTTGGTAACTGTTTAAAACCACCAATCCTCTGTTTAAAAATGCTTTCTTATCTTGCACTTTCTCCACTCAGCAGGATTCCTGAAAAGCCCCGTGGAAAACTGCAACACAAAAGCTTTTATTTGCATTTAAAAAAAAAAAAAAAGGAGAGAGAAGTAGTTAAAATCCGCCCCCCCTGGGGAAAACCGGGCAAGGGATGGGGGGTGGGGTGGGGTGGGGTGGGGGATAGCAACCAGGTCCTCCCTGCACTAAAAGCAAATTAAAAGCAAATTAACCCCCACCGCGCCGCGCCGGCGGCTCCCCGGGGCGGAGGCTGGTTTGGGGCCGGTGCGGGCCGCGCTGCGGGGGCCGGGCGAGGCGGCGGCGGCGGCGGCGGCGGGGCCGGCCCCAGCCTCCCCCCCCCCCCCCTCCTCCTCCTCCTCCTTCTCCTCCTCCTCCTCCTTTTCTCCTCTTCTCCCTCCCAAAGTTTCCGCCTTTCGTGCCGGGCGGGGGGCTGCGTCTCGGCCCGCCGCTTTCCCAGGCACGGCAGGCTCCTGGTCTCCGCCAGCGCGCTTCGCTCCTTCTTGTTTTATCGGCTCTATTTAGGGATATAAACGGCACGAGTAGGAATATCAATTACCAGCTAACTGCGGAGAGAGTCTGTTTTATGGGATTTAATGATTTCTCTTGTTTTGGAAAAGCCCTTGTGACGCTAACAATAAAGAACTCTGTAAATCATCGGAATGGGTCGTGTTCCAGTAAAGGCAGTTTTCAGTCTTTTATTGCATATCTTCCCAATAATTAATTGCACTAGCAATTAGAACACGTTTGTAGTAATAAAGGTGTCATTACCAAAATGTGACTTTCTTAACGTGTGTCCCATGTTTACTGAACTCCTACAATGTGCCTTAACTGTAGGTGTCTGCTGTCATCTGGGAATATAGAGAGAGATCAGAATATTGTGAAGTTAAGTGTAGAGCATGAACGTACCTTTCCAGAGATGTGGTGTTATACATCGTCCTCAGCACTGAAAAGAGGGAAAGTCCATTTAATGGGCTGTTTCAATGACGTTGGCTGAAAGCAGGAGGTAATCATCACTTAGGCCTTCTGATTACATGTTTTGATTAAAAGACAAAGCGATGTTTTTTTAATAATCTTGCTGATTCTATTATTAGATAGAAGCAGGAGGTGTGGAGTTCAGTCCTTCAGCAGAATACTGTAGTGTTCTTGCAGTGCTGGGAGGAAAGCTCCTCTTTCACGTTATCCTTTTCTGTTGCTTTATTTCCACCTTCTTCTGTACTTGTGATTGTAATTTCTGATCCGTAATTTGCAGTTAGGGCGTATAGAATAGACTGGAATCAAAATAATGCTGTCCTTACAAAGAAAGATGTGCTATGAGGAAAAGAATCAAGTTTGACAGTTTTAAAGAATTGTTAAGATACAGGGTTTACATTTACCTGAATTTTCTTTCAACTGCCTTTGATAATCTTTAAGATGATCTGTAACTGGTGAGAAGTAACGTACATCTAGATGAGAACTGCACATAGTTCACTATGTATTCAGTTGGAGCTCCATTTAATGTTGCTGACAAATCATTCACTGTGAAAAAGCATTAATCAACAATTGAACAGATGTAGGTTCAATTCTCCATATGATTAATTGGACTGCTAGCTACTCAACGTAATATAATTATATAGATATGCTGAGTCCTTCACAAATGTGTTACCATGCATCTTTTCTGGAAAATATGCATGTGCAGAATCTGGTAAGACTGAATTCCTTGTGACCACTGAGTAAGGCATGTGAGTAAGGTTGATTGGATCCAACTCTAAGTTATTTCATGAAATGTAGGTAGATTTTTTTAGTGCTCTTTTCTCTAGGACTCTCTCATTAGAGCATGAGAAGTTTTAATAACATGAAATATCTTGGAGATACTGAGTTCAGCCCTGTTGTTCTTACTCAAGCAAAAATTTCCATAGATTTTATGAATCCATCTGTGAAGATGTTCAGTGTGATTTTCTAACTATGTAATCAGACAATTCAGATGGTAACTATGAAGCTAACACTATTTATTTAAATTTGTCAGTGTTACAAAGTTTCCTGTTTATTTTCACAAACTGGAAAGGGTCAAAGTGTTTACTGACATGTTATCCATACAGCCACTGTCATTCCCTCTTTACTAAAGAACAATTATTCAATGAGACAGACTTGGATTTGAGCTTTTTTATTTTCTTTCCTCTGAAAGTCAAGAATATTTAGAAAAATGAACTGGTGACTCATTAAAAGGCCTTTCCATATGCATTTTTACAATTCATGTTCTTCTATATTGTGTGTGTGTGTGCATTTGAGCATAATCTAGTTCTTGGATTGACAGGTCATTGATTGAAGAAATTCTTTGTTTATTCATTAGTTTGTTTATTTTTTTATTTGAACATGGTTATCTGTCTTTAGACATAGAATCTGCTGCAACAACATTCTTGATTCCAGTGGAGCATATGCTATAATAATAATAATAATAATTCCTTAAGTGGCAGTGAGTTGCAAGCAAATGCTCAAGTTCATGGGTCAACATAGTAATTCATTGCTGGATAGAGAACATTGCTGATTGAGGTGTATGGTAAATTAAATCTCCAGCCATTATTTCTGGGAGAGGTACAATATATTTCCTATTTTTTTTCTTCTTAAATTAGCTTTGTGAGCTTCTTGTGCATGATAAAGAGTATTACTGTAGTGCCACAGGATGGGGATATATATTCTTGCAACAGAAAAACAGAGATACAATCTTTCAAGCATCAAATTAATTCACTTGTTGTATCCCAATCTGTATGGTTACTAATAATAGTTTGATGACATTTCAACCATTACCTTGAAATCTCAAGGTACTTTTCAGTAGTGGGAAGCTATCAGTATTCTTTTTTTTTTTTTTTTTTTTTTTTACCTATTGGAAAGGTTCTCAAAACAGGTGGTTAATCTAAGGTTATGCAGCAATTCAGTAGCAAGTGTGAACAAGATGTGTGCCTTTTGTCTCCGTTCCAGCCTGTATCCAGTAGATGGGTATGAAACTTTTGGATGAACTGCAATGATTTCTGAGGAAGAATAAAAATGAATACTTAAGGAAACCAAATATTTGATACCTGTTAGAAATAAGCTTAACTGAAAGAAATGGAGGTGTGGATAACAACCACTGTCCACTTTCAGTAGTGGCTTGTACAAATTCTGTAAATGGTGCAGGATGTCAAATGTACCACTTGCTCAATAGCTAGGGAGCTGCTGGGGGTCATCAGTCTGCTCTAAGCAGGAGACCTCCAGGTGATGAGCCCCCTGATATGGCCAGTGGTGGGACCCTCTCAGGCATGTGATCACTCTCAGACCCCTTAGAGTCACCTCTCCTCCTGGCTGTGAAATCCACGTGGTGACAGTGCGCTGCCACCTCCCCCCAGGATGCAGTAGAGAGAGGTTCAGAGCACTCAAGGGCAATAGGTGGTCAAATTCTGTTTCTTTTACACTCGTATAACCCCATCATGGCCAGCAGGACAACGTCAATAAAGCCAGCAGAAGTCATGGCCACTAAATATGCATTTGTATTTGTTTATGAATGCCAGAACTGATGAAACCTGCTTTCCCAAGGATTTCTGTCTTTTGTTGAATGAAGCTTTTCCCCAGCTGAAACATTGGCAAGAGCACTTTCTCTCATGCATATTTTTCTTGTGTCTAATAATATATTGCAGCTTTTTTCTGTTGAGAAAGGTTGAGAGAAATATTCAGATTCTTGCAGTTTCTCATGTCTGTTTTGTCGCTTATTTTCAAGAAGTGTGGCCATTCCTCAGATATGTTGGGCTGAAATCAGCCAGCTGATTAAGAAATTACTAGAAGCGCGCACAGAGCGTACAGTTGTGCAGCTTTCACTGCTTTAGAAGACCAGACTATAAGCACAACCTTGCATAGGACGTAGTTCTTCTGATGTAACAAGTTTGTAAAACTGGATGTCACACACTCACCTCTTGGCTTTTCAGTGTACAGGATAAGAGTTTACTACTGGTAACAGCTGGTGAGATTTCTTCTTGGTTCCATGTGTTGGTGGTCCAGGCTTTGAGTCTGAATATTTGAGCTCTCCACTGCTCTGTGGAGGACCTTGGGGGAGAGAGGAGTAACTACAAGAAACTGGATGTGTATCCAAATGGTTAAGACTATGCCTTCGTCATGAATAGGATTTACAATTTCACAAGAGAACAGAAAATAGTTTTAATTATGGAAATGACCATATCTTCTGTAAAATCAGATGCTAGGTTGATTTCTGCAACTTTCTAAGAAATGGCAACACTCACATGATTCTAATGTGTACTGGAGATCTTTCTGCAATGCAAGAAAAAAAAATAAATGGTTCAAAGATGACTTTTTTAAAGCATGTGTTTACCTCAAGGTATATTTCCAAAATGAAATTTTGTGGTAGCTTTATCAGGGTGAAGACTATGGAACAAATCCTTGGCCATCCTTTTTTTCCCCCAGCAGAAAAGAAAGCACCTTGCTTGAGGAGAGGGACTGTGTTTTGGGGAAGGTTTTCAGATGCCTTTTCTCTGTGGAGTGGCGAGGCGCACGGCCTACTCTGACAGCTGCCAAGGAAGAGTGTAGGCTAGGCAAGCTGTCTGGGCGGTAGGAAAAGGGGAATGGGAACGATTAGGAGACTGAAAGCAGGAAGAATGAAGCTAGAAGGAAGACATAGATCAGAAAAGGTAATGTACCGAACTTAGAGTGATGATAAATTGCTACTAATTGAATATAATAAATGCTTCATTATCCGTGAAGCTGCCTTGCAAACAGAAGTAGCTATGTTCAGTCCTGAGATGACACTGTGCAAATGCAGCTTTAAGTCCGTATGACTTCATCCATTTCAGTGGAGTTACTAGCTTAGAACAGGAGTTAAGCAGTAGAGAACTGGGATTTTACTTTTTTGGGGTGTCTTCACTACTGTTGGTCAGCTGAGAACACAGGACTTCTTAATGGGACTTCATATTACACAAGAAGGATGTAGCTGGAATTGATCAGCTCTATTTATCAGCTTTCTAACTTCACAGATTATGAAAGAAGAGAAACACTGGGAAAGAAAGTGCTTAATTTAAAGCCAACTATAAGATGTTTTCCAGAGCCTTAACAACAAAACAGCAATTAATATAAAATTTCCACAGACTGGGATAAGTAAATACTAGATGCACCTATTTATTTATTTAGGATTTGATCCTTTTCCTATGGAGGGGAGCTTTACCATTCAGAGGAAGGAAAAGGGGGAGGGGGTACTGTTCCTTGGAAGTGCGTGGGAGGCTTTCCATCCCCGGTATCAGCAAGCAGAGCACAAGGGTTCTGAATTCAAAGTAGAAGTTCTGCTAGTGTTTATACCGTTAGTTACCAACACTCAATATGCTGAAAGTTCATTTTAAGAAAGTAGGAATATGCTTAAAGGCACTTATTTTTAACTCCTGACTTTTCTTTTATTTAGCAGTTCTGCAGAATTGGCTTATCTCTTATTTTCAATAAAGCATCACCTCCAGCTGAGTTATATTTAACTTCTATATTTATTAAGGAAAAAACCCTGAATTGGGAAAAATTGGGACTGACTCGAATTTATTAATATTTATTGGACAATTAAAATTAAAAGCAGATGAAGCGTTACTGAAAGATGTAGCTAGGTATCACAGTATATACCACAGTAAAATAAAAATTAGAAGTTGCCAAGTTATAGAACAAGAGTTGAGTGCTGAGGTTTTATTATTTATTGTTTGTATTCCAGGAACAAGCAGAGAGGTCAGTCAAAATCATCACCTGGTAGTGCAAAGAATTGTACAAATAAATAATAAATGCATTTTGTGTCCCAAGGAGTTTAGGCTTCATTCTACAATAAGTTCTTATTGTGTAGTTTGCCACAGTCACACTGAGTTCGTGTGTCACACTGAGTTCACAGCATACGAAAGTACGGTAAATGGTGAAAGAACTGAAATATAATGTAAAACTAGAGTGGTCAGAAAAATAAATGTCAAGTTTCTATGTATTCAGTGGAAAAACCATTTGGAGGCAGTTTTTAAAACAAGATCAGCAATCCATCTGGAAACTTTTCTTGTCTTTGGTAGACTCAGTTAAAAATATGCATGCATATATAGATATATACACATGCAGTATACAATATGATAGTGCAAATACATAAAAGAAATTATTCATGGTCTGATTCTAATTTCAGTGTAAATAGAGATTGTAGTGAAGTTATTGGAGTTAATATGTACAGCAAATGTATATGAAGTTTGTAAAGTAAATGTGAAGTAAAAGCATTTCTTTTAGTTGGACATTGACTTAGGTACTTTTGCGGCTTTAATCAATTAATAAAAAATGTATAGTTAACACTACTTTTTTCCTGTTTTTTCTTTTCTTTTTTCTTTAATTCTGATTATAAAAATACAGAGTGACTTTTAGTCTATAATCAGCAGCCATTCAAGAGACACGTACCATTTGGCAAGTGAAGGTCTAACCAAAGGTTGAACAAAATTGAATGGGAAACATTACTTTAAAGTGGCCATTAAAGAAAAGAGCTTCTGTATTGTATAGGGACATTTGCTGCAACTAACATTTAAGAATGGAGCAATTTTTAGGAAATGTAAAACCTAATGATTTCACTGCTCTTCATTCACCTCCACCATTCTATACTTTTGCAACTCTGATGCTTTTGTAGATTGCTGTTGAGGTCAAAGTTGCCTCTGATCTTCGTATTTTAGTCTGTGTGCTGGAGCAAAATCACTACCTCAAGATAAATCTTTTTACTTTTGATTTGCTTCAGTCATTCATGACACTTTTATACAATAACAACTTCATTTGGGATCTTAATGATGGAGAAAATCTTAAAAGGATGCCACAGCTTTTCTTTTTGACCATTTAGGAACATTTACTGGAGTCCAAAAGGGAGAAGGAGAACCAAGGTTAGAGTCTGGTCTTTGCTTGTCCCACAGCCATTCTTCACCCAGCTGCCAGGGCTGTGATGTGGTGGTTACACTGTTCTTCCTTATTCCAGCATACCCATATCTAAGGTGTTAGCTGTTCCACGTGTGCAAGAAAGAAACACTGGTGGCACTTTCAACCTTATGCCTTTGCTTGGCATGTACATTAAAATATAATCTAGTACTTAATCTCTTTTGTTTCCCCATCCACAACTTGAATTATTTCATTGAGTTATTGTGAGGAGTAGTGAATGCTTGGAAAGCTCACTGCAGATAGAAAAATAGAGCGCTGCCTCTTCAGATCGTTATGTATAACGCCGCGTAGTTGGAAAGTTATGAGAATTGTGTAAAGGCTCTCACGGAAGAAGCAGGAAACTATTAAGCTTCCTATTAAACTCAATGGGGGAGCCATAGGTCTTTCTTCATCTGCCATCCGCTCTTTGTTCGGAGACTGGCAGTGCGACGAATGGTCCCATTCTTGGGAGCCTTCTCCTTGGGAGCTCCCTTTGAAAGCGCCGGGAGTTTCACATGGCGAAATCTTGTTGGGCCCATGATGAGCGCTGTTCAGCCTTTGTGAAATGTTGGGATTTAATTCTTTTCAAGTATGTTTCTTCCAAAATAACAAAGCATCACTATGTAGATGGGCCTACCCATTCACAAAATGGTTGCTTCTTTAAAAACGCTAGCAAATTGCTCAATATAAAGTTAGATGGCTTCAAATCTTGAGGTTTTTGTAAATGAAACCAGCATTTGTGGTAAGAAGTTGGCATCCAGTTACATTTCTAATACATAATAACAAAGCATTTAAATTTTCATTTTCTATTTGGATATAAACTTACTTCCCTGAGAATTATTGCCTCCTTGGTAGAAACTTATGTGCGACATTTTTGTACTTCATAATGTTTTAAAAACAGTTTTGGATAATTAGGAAATTGCAATGAAAATTATGACAGACCTTTAACTCTCATAGAATTTTGATAAAAACATCTATAATATTAACTATTGCAGCTCTTCTCCTATTCTAATGTTTTTATTTGGGGTCAGGTAACCTTTCAGAAATTCGGAGTAGTAACTATTGTACTACAGTGGCTTAGTTTTAGAAAACAGAGAAACTTCTAGCAGAACTCAAAAGTACATAAGCACCAAAAATATGTAAGCCAAACTAAATAGTTTTAAAGACGGTTGGTTATGCCTGGTGTTAGTGAAGCAAGCTAATTGAAGTTCAGTCCGTAATATACTCGAGCTGCCATTTTGTAATTGCACATTAGTTCAGAAAATACTTGATGTTTAAAAAAAGTAAGCCGATTCTTAAAGTAGTGGGAAACGTGTAAGTACTAGCAACAAGTCATATATTATCTGTGGTTACCTGTAAAAAAGATACCATATGATGACACCACATTGCTTAGTGCGGTGCTTCCGGAGCTACCTATGGAAAGACACAATTTCACTGTTTAACTGTGCCACACGTATGAAAAGAAATTGGTTTACAGACGAACAAACCCACTGCTGCAGAATGTTGAGTTTCCGCTCTCAGGTTCTAGACTCTGAAATACAGCAAAATCTGTAAAATCTGCAGAGCAGCGTTGGTATCAGCACCAGAGGGAGCCGCTTGCCCATCTCTTAGCTCTGTAACAGCTCAGGGGTTGGAAAGAACCAACAAAAAGGGACAAAATGGCAGAAAAAATGGTAAGCAGTTGAATACTGTCCACACACGGAGAATATTTTAAAGTTGAAGCTGTATTTGGAGTGTTGATCTGTTGGCCCAATCTGGCATTTTTCTTGTATTGAATACTCTTAATCAATTACATTCAAATTCTAATATAGCCAGCCTGTTTTCCTCCTAGATTGTTGTTATACAAGTATTTTGCGGCTTTCAAAGAAAATATTAACAAAACATATAATCTTCAATTCCGACTAATTTCAGATTCTCTATTTGCTATAATATTGTCAATATATTTTATATTTTCATACTGGACCCTTAAATTTGTATTCTTAATTAGTACTGCGTGATACTTGGTAGGAAAACAGATAAGGTTAATTCTTTTTCTGTGCTACCACTTTTTTTTTGTCCGTCTATCCTGTATTTTAATGTATATTCCCTTGGACTACAGAGAACTGAAATGTGTGTGATATAACATTGGAGGAAGTCTTAGTCTTCCAGTACAAGTCTAGATTTCATCTGTAAAGTATTATTGTTTAAGTACTTGTGTGACAGTGGAATTCATGGGCTGCAAAGTGAAATCAGGGCTCGGCTGTGCATGGTACTGTATTTACCCATAGTAAAAAAAACAAAAAACAACATCCCTCCCCACCTCCCAGACCCTGGTGTAACACATTTTGTAATTTGTGTACTAGGACACAGAAACAAGGAGAGAAAGGAAACATTACCCTTCGACCAAAAGATGACTTAAGCATTTGCTTAACTGCCTGTGCAAGTTGTCCAGGGTCACAAAAGAAACCTCTGGCAGAGTGAGAAATTGAACATCTGAAGTTCTTGTCCACTACCTTATTCATAAGATATTCCTTCTTCTCTTAACCTTACTGCCATAAAAACTGATCTCTGTACACTGAAGATAATACTTTTAAAACTGGGTTTGTGTGTTCTACTACTGCAGTAGTAAAATTCAGTTATTTACAGGCATGTGCACACACAGACACACATGCACACACAAATCCTTTCCTTAGACAGGGACTCTGCTGATAAGGCAGTCTAATAGCACTAAAGTCAATTCATGTGGAGCTGCAAAGTTATTAAACTGTAGCAATTTAACAGTGTATTCGGTCTGCCTGCTGAAGATTTCCAAAGACAGGTACCTACATGCAGAGGTGTGAAGAGAGAGTATGGGTATGTATACACATGCATACACATATTTCTAGAGTGTGTATGTGTATATATATGCACTTAGTTATTACAAAACAAAATTAGAGATTGATTTTAGTCATGAATCCATACGTGCTAGAAGGACTGTAGCTGCTGAGAATTTCTGAACTCACACAGTGCCCTGACTTTCTTTTATTTGATAAGTTAGACAATAAATGACTAATTTATTTGCTGCTATGGCCTTAGAAGTGAACAGCCATCCTCCTAATTTCCCATGTTTGGAATAAATCCCATGTTTAGAATAAATGAAATTCTTCTACACTTCATTGTCTTACAAGTTATACTGCCAGATTTAAATGGCAAACTAAGTTAGATTTCAAATTCCTTCTTAGCCTACAGAAGTATGCTTCGAGAATACATTTTACCTATGTACATCCTGAAATGTCTACCTTATTAAATGATTTGTATAATCTGTGAGCAATCTGGTAGTTCAGTTAATTGGACTTTAGAAATCAGGAATCAAGCAGTATAATCGTCTTAGCCTGAAGTGCTTTAGCGCTGTGCTAGGTAAATCTCTCTGCTTACTGGCCAAAACAGGCCGGCAGGGGATCAGGGGATGCAGATGAAAAGAGGTATTTGGGTCTCACTGGTATCTAAATGTTGAACACTGGTACCAAAGTCCTCAAGCGAACTCACAGAGAACGGCTTGGACAGAACAACAAACTGGCCTTCAGCACCAGTTGAATCTCCTGACTGGCTTCCTTTCTTTCCAAGTTCTCCTGGAAAACTGTTTGAGTGTCAATACAACTTTCAGTG
The DNA here is from genome assembly GCF_036417845.1 of Apteryx mantelli. Lineage (NCBI taxonomy): Eukaryota > Metazoa > Chordata > Aves > Apterygiformes > Apterygidae > Apteryx > Apteryx mantelli. The sequence goes on from NC_089986.1 coordinate 7,426,595, forward strand.
CTTCTGGATAAGATAATGTCTTTTAAGATAAGTCACGGGGAACTGCAGAATTCATTTAATTTTCAGCCATTTATCGAATTTCAAGAACGAAAGATTTCCTGCTTTGAAGTAAGAGGAGGGTGTTGTCTTTGGCAGTCTGTAAAAATGTGCATCACAACCTGCAAGCTACAAATTTTGCAGTTATATCTTTCAAAGATATTCCTTCTCTGTGCTTGCAAGTTTGGATGCTGAAAGGTTGTCAGGAGCAGACCAAACAATCTATCTGAAACATTTGAAAGAGACTCCTTAGTGGGTTCTTAATGAAGATGATTTTGTTTCTGGTCTTTGATTCAGTTTTTACTTTCATTGTGGTTCTAAGACCAAAAGTGAATAAACAATTCATTATGATTTGACTAGTCATGTGGAGGATATCTAGAAGGTTAGATTAGAAGGTTTTATAAAGTTTCCTGTCTTGTATTGGGTCAAGTACAGTGTTCTTAAAGCACCATTTGAAACTGCCGTTTACACTCCACTTTCTTAAAGGCTTTTGCACATATGTTTTCTAAGTGAGGCTGTTTATCCAAGAACCTTCTCTCAGCCAAGCATTCAGAGAACAGTAGCTGTTGTTCGTACCATGAAAGACATTATTTATTACTTATACAAAATGAGTCTGCATTAACTCACTTCTCTGCACAGGGTGATATATTAAAACCTGGAGGATGATGAAAAAAATCAAGGTAGAGTAATTGGGCAGAAAAAACAGTACTTGAAATCCAATTTGCTTAATTGTAAATTGACACACGTTGATAGAAATACTCTGTAATGTGACAAAGTATGGTTTGTGGCTTCTCTGGGGGAGAATCTCGAAAGATATTGTGAATTGTTCCTTGGGGGTTCCCCTTAGTTTAAGCAGGACCAGCTTCTTTAGAGCTGCAACTAAAAATAGGTAAAGTGATTTAGCTCAGCTGAAGCTTTGTCCAAAGTCCATTGAAATCAGTGGAAAATTTCTCATTGATGTCAGTGGTCTTGGAATCACTTTTGGCTCTGGTGATGTTATATTCTCCAATAAATAATGGCATTCTCATGAAAAATGTTACATCTTCATCTATAGTGTTTCTGTGAAGAAACATTTTTGGTCACTTACCTTTGAAAGATCTCAAGCAAAATTATATGCTGTTATTAATCTAGAGCTCCGCTGAGCCTCCTTACACAAGTGACATGATGCAGCTCAAATGTACTATTGGCAAAGGGCACAGATAATGGTTAGGCTTTGTAATTATCTCATATGATATGAATGAATGAATACAAGTGATCACGGGATAGCTAAAGCATTTAGATTAAATAAAAGAAGCATTCTGGAATTTGCCACATAGGGAGGTCATCAAATCAAACTTCCGGCCTAGGTTTTCTTAAAAGGCTGGATGATTTTATGGCCGTTAATAATATTTGTAGCTATAGTACAAATCAAGATAAGAATAATCAAATCTCATGCTTCAAGGCATAAACTAATCACTTGCTGGGTTTGGCATAATTGTTTTAGTGCATTATGCTAGGATAGGAGGTTCTCCTTCTCTGAAACTTTTGTGTTCTAGCCACCCTCAGTGAAAGCATCCTGGATTTAACTGACCAAAGTTTTCTGCTCCCTTCTGACAGCTCTTTTGTCCATAAAATGATGTGTAACTAGGGCAAGTTAACACTCATATTAGAACCTTATTTTTTGTATTTCATGATTTAAAGTTGTGTTAATATGAGTTATTGCATTTTATATAACGGAGAGTACAGATCTGTATTTAAGGGTTCCTTGTTGTTTTTGTCATTTCTTTAAAAGTGGAAAAAATACCAACTGATGTAAGAAACAGTCTTCGTGATAAAGAGCTCAGTAACACACACACACGCACACACACACACACATTAATTCATATGTTAAATTACAAAATAATCAATTTATCTATCTGTTTTGGTATCTGGACATAGGTAATGAATGCCCTACTTGTTTAAATAGCTATAAATGTTTACAATGCTTTGCAGGCCCCAAATTAGACAAGTAATAAGTTGTAATAGCTTTTTGATCAACTCTCTGGCAGTAGAAGTTGGATTTTACCTGATATGGAGTCTGTTTCTGGCAGTGGATTCACCAGAAACCACCTGCTCAAAAGGATTAATTCTGTAATTGAATCTCTGCTCATTTTAGTGAATGTGTTGTGTTATCTTAGGGCCAGATTGTGGTGGATCCTGGCATGAGGGCATGAAGCAAGGAAGCGTAAACATTTTCCCCTCCCATCCCCTCAGCAGAAGCTGCCCACACATGCAGTCCCTGCACACTAGTGAGCAAAAGGACCATTCCAAGCTAGTAGAGCATAGCACCTTGTAAAAGAAAAAAGGAAAGACCCATAGCCCTTAGCAAAATCAAATATAAAGTCCTAGGCAATGAGCTATTCTAAGCAGAGTTCTCTAAGATGCTTAAAAAAAACCTAGGTAATATTAAATTCCATTGTTTTTAGAGTAATTTATGTAGAACTCTATTAGTATTTTACTATTAAATTGAATTTGGATTTTTCCGGATCATGTAATACGTTCTTTGAACGAGAGTTGCCCTGCAGTTCCACCAGTATGTTAGATGACAAAGTTGTCTAGGGTTGCTTTAACTGTTTGATTAGGTAGCAGGCTTAGCTGCTACCAATGCTTCACTTTTCCTGGACTTTCTTCTCTAGCTTGCGTTTGTCTATTGCCAGCAACATCCTTTTTTTTTTTTTTTTTTTTTTAAACCAATACAAATGGGTTTCCGACTGAAAAGTGGGGTCTGCAGTTTTGCCCTAGTATTCAGGATTACGGGTATGTGACTAAAATTTAATATATACATGTTATGTACCCCAGAGATTAGGAGGGAGGCTACAAAGCTATAGGAACAATTTGCCTTCTGAAGGCCTGAGGCAAGGTGTCTTTCTTGAAAGCCTCGGTATTGGTGCAGTCAGATCATGTCAGTTCCAACATGTCATGTTGGAGCTGACCTCAGCAGTGCGAGGCGGTAGATAAGGCATGCAGAGCGTGTAGACTCTGCAGTCTTTCTGCCTCTTCTTATTTGATTTGTGAAGCTAGGGGACAGAAAAGATACAGTACTGGAGTGTTATTGCAGATTAAGGATTGGAACTAATGGGAGATCTGGAACCTCCTTAGTAGCCCAGCTCAGCTCAACCTTCCGTAAATCTATACCTGTCACTGGTGGAGCTGTGAGCTCAAACAAGCCGCTACAGAAATATTGTTAAATGCTCTGTTGCAGGGTTTTTTTTCCTTTCGTGTACAAGTCAAGATGTCTGCTTCACACAGGAATAAGAAAAGAAATATTCTTTCTCTCTTAAGAAAAGAACAATAAAAGCATAAGCAGGTACATTATCCATGTGAGCATCCTCAAATGTGGGCCTGGAGGAAAACCTATAACACAGATGAAATGTATGCAGCAGGGTTTTTTTTCCAGCTGAATACTTTTATTAAAACATTTTCATAATTTCCACACAGTGGTAATCATTTTATTGCTTTTCTTTATCTGTACCTATTACTGTTCATACTGTAGCTGCTCAGTTCTGATAACCTAGTGGAAAGGCATTCCAAGTGTGACTCAAGATTTGCAGAATTTCATAAAATTCTCTGAATTTCCACTTCAAAGTACACAGGCACAGTTTACTATGGCTGTTATTAAGACATTTATAGTTTTAGTATTTTGATCTGGAAATGTAATAATTTCATTTCATGGTCATTTATACATTTCTCTCCTAAAGGAATTTAGGCTTTTCAAAGTTATCAGTCCATAATTAAAATTTTGCAATTAGCTGGCCCATCACCATAGTGGGAAAAGTATTGGTCTGTGTGATTCAAGGGAACAGGACTGAATAAAAAATTAGCCTTGCTAAGACAGACCCAACTGCACAGGCAAGATTTTGCTCAGCATTTCAATATGAAAAGTTGTTAACTGATCACATATAATTAGCCTTGGTAGGGAAACCAACCCAAAACAGAAACATATTTGTCTGTAGGCATGCTCGTGTTGGTTCTTATCCAAACTTCGGCTTTAATCACTCAACCAATCCTTGAAACAAGGCCATAGTTTCAAAACTGAGGCTTGATCTCACCCTGTCAAGGTGCAACTGACTTCATTAGTCACAAAAGGAGATATGTGAAATGTGTATAAATGATAAACGCTTTAAGATTCACACTGGACACCACTGATATATTCAGTTGTGCCTGGAAGCCTAGCTCATGTTGAAATGAATTCATTGTGTGCATCTTCAAAAGTTGAACGCTTTAAAAGTATGGTCTAAATTATTCAGACTTGCTTCTTGAGTCTACAGCAGGCTGTTAATGATTTGAATGGAAGAGATTCTTTCCAATAAGCCTTAGAATAAAGTGTTTTCTTAAGCTGTCTATTCTTAGAATATGTTTTTGAAAGCCTTTTGGTCTGTACTCAGGAGCTCTCCGTTGCCTTAGAGATACTCTTGTATATTGTCTATATGAAATAAACCCAACAAAACTGCCTAGAGATTCAGCAAAATAACACTTAGGTCCTGCCATAAATGGCTCTAACTCCTGACGGCTTGTCAGGCTGGTGTTGACAGGCTAAATTGTCAACAAATACAGGCATTTGTTATATATTTTGGAGAAATTCAAGAATTAGGTATTTATTGCAATCAGAGGGTGAGTAGGTCAAGATGGCTGGTCTACACAGAATTTTCTTCCAAGATTATATTTGCTTTGATTGGACGGTAGAAGTTATTTCATACTTGCTTATATTTTGGTACCTTGGATTTCAAATTTTCATAGTTCATGCAGCTGTGGAAATCCCAGAACAATAAAGAGAGAAATCTATATGTGATAATGCCATGATAAGGAAAATAGTTTTCCACTATAATTGCTTTTAAGGAAAAAAACCCTATATACTGTGAATCATAAAACTACAGCAACCATCAAAAGTCCCAGGGAGGATAACATGTGCTGTCCCAAAGGACATATCTACCTACAGGGATGCAGGCAGGCATCAAATCCCCGACCCACAGCTGGTTCAGTGCGAGGCAGCTTCAATCTAAACATTTTGCGGGCCATACTGTTGTCACCCACCTAAGCCAGGTTATTATTCGCTGCCCCTCGGTAGGGTCCATTAGCTCTCGCCCAGTCCTGTGCTAAATGCTTCTGGTTTCTAGAGAAGCACGGTCTCAGCGCGGGGTGCTTGTGTCTCGTTGCCAACGCGGGCAGGTCCTCGCAGCGCACGGATGGGATTAGAGGCTGAGGTGCCTTCTGGTCTGGCATACGCGGGGGCAGGGGCACGGCCAGGGTGTAAAGCTGTTCGAACCGCGAGGAGAGTTAAGTCTGTGGTCTCCTTATCTTGATTCTGTATATGCCCAAGATCTGTGTTGTCTTACTATGAAGATCTGATTAGACGTGCCAGATTTCCTTGTCTTTTCCTTTTTGGTGAACTAAAATTGAAGTCTGCAGAAATCTGTTTTTAATGCTTTGACTTTTGCAGGGAAGCCTTGCATTCACACAGGAGTTCCTTTATAGCATATGAGAGGTTGAAATTTGCTAGAAAGCCGGATATAAATATTCTTTCCTCCTTGAAGATTTTTCTTTAAGGAGCTCCTCAAAAGGTAATGATATCCCTTATAGATTTGTGTAAGACTTCTGTAACCATATTACTAATATTTTAAGTATCTGAATTGTTTATTAAAATATCTTCTATTGATCAAATACGCAATAAGGCATATTTTAATCATGTAGAAAATAGGTGGCAATTCTCAAAGTGAAATTGCTTCATGGCAAGCTCCTGCAAGGTATCTAGTATCCCCAGTCCTTGTATTTTCAGTAAATATGAAGATTTTGACTATTTTATGAAAGACTGGCTAGATTTGCAAGATATTATCTATTTAAGGTTGTCCATAGAATTCCTTATTTATAAATATTTATGGACTGGTTCAGCATAAGCACGCGCTTCAGTAGAAGCACAAAACTTTTAATATGTAATTAGTCCCTTTCAAGTTGTAATCCAGTTTAGATATGTGGTACATAAGGCTCTAAATATTGAACAGCTAAACTCGATCTGGTGCTAACATAGGTAGCTACATAAGACTTGCAGAAGGAATCTGTTCTTCGTTTCTCTCAGTTCTTGCACATTTTTCTGACTCTTTTATTTTTTGAGTAAACACTATGTATGAGAACCCAATTCTCAGGGTGCACATGTATAATTTAATTTTTGCAAGAAGTCTCACTCCTCCTGGCTCAAAGTGAAGTGTATGCCTGCCTGCAGGATCAAAGCCTTCGATTACAGTCACAAAGTTTAGATACTAGGTGGGTTCTACAATGGGTTTTAATATGCCCCTTTTATTTGACTTCACATTTATTTGACGTGCTGATATATTTTACATTTTAAGCAGGCTTGTACTGCAAATTCACAACTCAGGCAGTGTTGCTGACTGGTTATATTACAGGAACAAGGGAGAATGTGGTTAGGCACCTGTGTGTTGTAACAATATTTAATGCTAAAAAACAACTATAAATTGGAATAAAAATGCTGATATATAAATCTACAGGCTTAACATCACACATACATAAATTCTGAGTCACTTTATTGATTTCTGAAGGAAACTAGGCCTCTAGTTCTTTCCACAGTCCTGTATGGATCAATCATGTAAACGGATTATTCAGTATGTCATACTCCTCAGAAGAGTCCATGAATGTGAATGCTGATTGCATTGGACTTTTTCATCCTAGTTTAAGGGGTAATAGTTATTAGTAATATTGCTAGGTCAAAGAAACAGTCCTCCAAAGAGCAAAGTATGAAAATATGCATAAATTTTCATTTTTGTTTTCATATTCCTAATTCAAATTTTATGTTCCATTATGCCTAAATGTCAAAACTGGCAGGTACTACTTTGCCGAAAGGGACAGTGTCCTCTTAGTTGTGCCTGCCCTGGGAATGAGTCTCTTGCCACACTACTGGATGATAGCTCAAAGGAGCGTCCCTCTGTGTACCATGCTTCCTGCACTACGCTGGTTTCTTTCCCTGGAACAACATGATCTTATAACATGGTTTCTGAATAGGTTAAATTAATCATCTGTAGCTATCAGATAAATAAAGTAAACCACAACACATGATCCATTGGGAATTAGTGCAATCTGTTAAATTCTGTGACTGTAAAACCATTATAAATCTATGAGTTATATGATAATGGCAGATGGACCAGTCCCAGAATTCGCATTGACTAGAAAGTTGTTTTTTGAACCCTGCTCCAATACTGGACTGATTACTGAGAAGTTATAGATAAGCGTGTTTTCCTAGAAGCTCTGAAAGCACTAATTCTGTTGTCACTCCATGAAAAATGTTAAGGTGGGATCAGAGCACACTGCTTTATGAAAATGTTTCTCTGAACCACTCTGAAAGACTAGGGATTTTTCTTATGATTTTTACCTGTTTTTTCTTGCTTGTTGTGCCATTGTGCTTTTGTAGCACACCCTTTCTTCTTTTTTTTCCTTCCTTCCTTCCTTCTCTCCTTGATGCATCATATTCCTTGAGTTAGTAGGGTTTCTTAACTGGTAAATCTTACTCTAAGTTAGAAACTGCCTGCCATATTTAACTGAGTGCCATTAAAATGCTAAAATCTCTTTTGGGTTGTGAGACATGTTCCACTGCATGATTATCATGGTGATCTAATGGGGGTTTTGTCCTCCAAGGTTTGCTGTGAAAGTGTCCATCCCGTCCTATGAAGCCCACCCTCTTGATTGTATAAGCCCATCCAACTGACCTGGTAACTATTCCTCTGCTTCAAAGCGACTGTACTAGAATGATAATTTGTGCTAGTAACTTGTACAAGTATGGGATTTGTCCCTGTAGAGATATGATTTTAATTTATCCTCAAGAAGATATCTGCAGCCAGCTTTTGTGCAGTAGATTACTGATAGTGTCTCTTTCCTTATGCTCAGGATGCTGAGTGAGTGAGGCAAGCTCTAAAGAATTTTGTTGGGCTGGCATAGACCTCCCTGAAATGGCAAATAAACAGCATGGTGGGTTGTACTCTCATGTGTTTTGCAAATGCTAGAAAGAAAAATAAATCACCACAGATACTGAGACATAAGTTTCAGTCGGAAACATGGACACACTTCCAAAATTGCAATAAAGAGCTGTCCCGTGTATTTGAAGATGTCAAGCTGCGGGAATCTAGCATGAGCTGAGGCTGCCTGACCTTAGTTTCATTAGGGCTGCTTGCAGGCTTCTCGTATTTGGATAGTATGATTGAAGCTTTAGCACGGTGTACTCTGTACAAATGACAGTACCTTAGGCAGAACATGACAGATTTTAAAACACAGGTTAAAAGAAAGTTGAAGTGACTTTTTGCTCTTTTTGATTATTTTTGTGCGTGTGGCCCGGTGCTGTTGCAACAGGTGTGGAAATGTGCCGGTGTAACAGAACCTCTAGGACAGAAATGAGAAGGAGAAAATGGGTGTAGAGTTCTTTTTTTAACATGGAAATTGCTGCTGAAATTCCGGAAAGACCTGCAGCTGGTGATGCTCTAATCACTTTGAACTCTTGCTTATCATTAGTATTGAGTGGGGATGTAAATCGTGGTTCAGTTTAAACAGCGTTAATTTTACAAGCTGAAGAAAAAACTACTCTGTGTGCTTGGCTCAATAAACCAGACTTCCCAATGAATGCCCTGGTTGCTGTGCCTTTGCATCTTAGTTTGCATGGGGAGGGACACAAGAAACTCCTAGTTACAGAGTTTATATGTCGGAGTTTGGGAGTTAGAAATGCTTAAAATTTTGGGAAGGACTCTGTGGAAGCCTTGCAACAGGGGCTAGCTGTATGGATGCCACATGTGTATCTTCTAGCAGAGCAGTATCTCTCTTCCTTTCCCAACTCCCCCCCCCCCCCAAAAAAAAAAGCTATGCATAGCATCGGGCATAATGTTCTTTAAAGACTGCAGAAGAAGGTGAACTGAGCTTAGTGTAGGTATTGCACTGTCTCCCTGAAAGCTTTTGTCCTGTAGGAACATTCTGATTCTAATATTTTTGCCATTCAGGAACCGGAAACCCAGGAGAAACTAGCTCTGTTCATCGTTGAGTCATTAGAGTGTTGCAGAAAATCAAAAGCAAGAGCAGAAACAGAAAGAAAACAATAAGGAATTGATCCAGTTGCCCACACGTTGATGTCCAGGGCCACCTGAGTTGTCCCAGGATGTCCAAGACATCTTCACAGTGCTGGTGGAAATGATAACCTACAGCCACTCACACGCCTCTGGAGCAGCAGCTGAAGGCGGGCTGGGCTCTCTCACCGTGGCTAACGTGGCACTAGGCACCCGTGTCCAGGCAGCTGAGTCCTGTCCTCACCTCTTCTGTTGCCAGGGAGGAAGTGTTAACTCCGGTGTACTGGCCAAAATTGGTAATTATTTCCTTAAGGATGCATTTGTTTTAGGATATCTGGAGAACATTTGCCTGACAATCTGCTTTATGATCCATTATAGCCAGCCATGGCTCCAAATAGATGTGACATAATTTTGTAAAAACTATTTGCACTAGTACTAGAAGGCACTGCAAGGACTCAGCTCTAGGTGCAGATACAACACAAATTTCATCCCATTGCTGTTTCTAATCGAGAGAGTGAACCTCTGGGATGACAGGGGAATTTAATATCATTTCTCAAACAAACAACGATCTCTCTACAAAGTCAAGACTGCAAACAAAGAAACCATCCACTTACGAGTTGCGGTTGAAACACGGATATAACTAGAGTGGAAAATGGTCAGACATAAACAAGTTCATTTCCCCCTATCCCCAAGCAACTATTAATGGTAACACTCTCATTCATTATTTACCTTTTCTGTATTTAATACGTGACCTAAAATGCTTTATAATCAGAAGGCAGCTTCTTGAGCCATCTAATCCCAGCTGGTATTTCTGAACCTATTCATAGTCAGGTTTGAATATTTAATTGATAATTTTTACTCATTAACGGCATAGTTCTGCAACTGTGTTGTAATTATGAATGGTCAATTAAGGCAGATTATAATGTTTCAAACTGAAAAAAATATTAAAATCATTTCTTAGTATAAAGATCAAATAAATTTTATACTTTCAGTCAATACTTAATTCAGCTAACTATGTGATGTTCTCTCTTCCATCATTCAGTGAGTTTCTATTACCCTAAAAAAAAAAGTGGGGGGGGGGGAAAGGAAACTTCTGCAGGTGCAGAACCCAAAGAAATTAATAAAGAATCGCAGGCATTTATATATTGAGGTGGAATATGCTCTTGATAGCTCTGTTATAGCACTTTTCCTTCACTGGAACACATTGTTTTTGCCAGTCCTGTGAAGAAGTTTGCAGTATGATGGATAACGCATCATGAATAATTAGAGAGTGCTCGGCTGTAAATCCCAGCAGAACCAACGCAGCTCTGAGCCGAGCTGTTTCTTCTGCAAAGGGCAGTATGCAATGATGGAGTAGAGCCACTCATTTTAGATACATTCCATCTGCAAGTAATCTTTCATGTAAAAGAAAAACAAGATGTATGATCGTTTACATGTCAATTAAAGCGTGTTAGGAATGAAAGAGCATTTTCAGAAGCCTGAAAACAAGGTTTTTCAGATGGAGAATTGGCTCTTGGCTAGACACTAATACCTGTGCAAGAATCAACAGCAGCCTCATTATAAAACTACTCCTACCTTGTATTCTTGCAATTAACAATGAAAATGAATGGGGAGGCCTTGTCTTGTAATTAGTGCAGGTTGGGACATCTGAACTGTCCCAGCAAGTGCATCTGAATTTTCCCAGTGGAGTGAAAGAAAACTTCAAAGAAGTTATTATTCTTTCAGTTCAGTTGGCTGATTGGGTTGGGGTTTTTTAAAGGATTAGCTCCCTGCTGTGGCTAATAAGTATTGAAATGCTGGAAACGCTGATTTTCAGAAAGACTGTTTAGAATGAAAGCTGCTTTTTCTTTCTATTAATCGTATTCCCATGTGTCACTAGAAAGTAGAAGGTGGAGGATTCGGAGAGGAATCTGCATTATGAGAGCAGTGCACTTTGACCCGCTTGCGATACCCTCTCTCTTTTGTTGGATTGTAAAGTTTTCAATGCTAGAATGCCAATCAGCTCTCTTAAATTCATGAGTATTTAAAATAGTTGAAGTGGGTGAAAATGAACCGATTAGAATGATATTATGGATTGGGGGATATGTTCAAAAGTAGAAAGTTCTTTAGTATTAGCTATTGTTTTGAGTCTGTTTAAAGCTACTATTCCCTGCTTCCTGTCTAAAGAAATAATTTTCTATAAGCTTCTCCAGGTTTTTGCCTTTAGTCACAAGGACATGCATGCTGCATTTTCCAGTGCTGGTACCACGCCAATAAACTAATAACACAGTGTTCTTCTTAATGAGGTGGCAGTTTTCCTACCTCTGAAAATTAAGACTGTCAGTCTGCAGCAATTTGGCATGAGGTAACTCTGCCCATATCACTGTCTTCCAGGAGCCGTGAGAACAAAGTGCGGTGGCTATCCATAAGCCCAGATCCAACTTGAAGTTTTATATGTAATGTATCTCTAGCTCATCCCCTCATCAGCAGTCTTCCTGTAGAAGTCAGAAAGGCCTTCTCACAGGTATTTCTTCCCAATATCATGCAGTTGACAAACTCTTCACAATGGGAAAGGGAAGGAGTAGAAAAGAAAGAAAAGGTTAATCACTCCCCCTCCACAGCTCATAGATGTTTGAATAATACGAACATTATTGTGTAAGCAAAATGGAGAACATCAACTTACGAAGGTGAAAAATTAAATCAACCATTACTTAAGAGTTATTTACACTTCTAAACCAGCAAGCCTCAAAAAAGCAGAATGCTGCAACATGCCTTGTAACTGTGCCAATGATTTTCCGTAGAGCTCGAGTGCTTTCTCTGGCAAAACACCCCTCAAGTAAGGAATGCAAATGCTGTGACGAGTGAAAAAAAATTTTCTTTTTTTTTTTTTGTGTATGTTCACTCAGAAAAGTGACTGCAAAAAAATGACAATAGATCTGTGTCCTGTGGATTTTAAGTGTCTCTGCTGACTCCAGTGGAAAAATTCTTTGCACCGGTTTGCATTGCAGAGCCAACACATCTCTGGAAAAGAATGAGTTGGATTCTGACCTAGCTGTATTAAGTAAGCCCAAAATGTGGACTCATTATTATAGATGATGACGCATGAACCATACTTGATGCTCAGATCTCAGGCAGAATTTTAGGGCTGGAAGTCAGAAAACCATCTTCATACTTATAAATCAAGTAAGCTTCATCAGGAATCACTTGCAAAAATGTATATTGAACTCACTGACACCATTTATAGACTCATTTTTCAGCATATAATTGCATCTTAACACAATTTCTTTAGTCCTTGTCCTTGCAGTCCTCTTTGTTCATCTGTAAAAATGGACGTGCTTTGGGGAATGGTTAGACCAGGTCAGTGCAATGAAGACAATGTTTCTGTATGAACCAGTTCCTTTCTAGCCTACTCTTACCTAGGATTGGTACCTAGGCACTTAGAGAGGTGAGAGAAACTGCTCTTTGTATAACTAGGGGTATCTTTTTCATCATAAATATTTCTTTTCTTTCCTCCATCCATGCTTGCTGCTCTCTTTTCCTGGTTGTTTGAAGAGCTCAAAGTTGAGAGTGTATTTTAAGGATGTGGAAATATTTCTGAGGACACTATAAAGAAGGAAATTACTGTGTGATTAAATATGTGCATTTATAGTTTTCTCCACTGATAATGTTTAACTTTAAAGCAATTTCCTGTCCTGTTAAGGGCTGTTTTAATTTTAACAGATGGCACCATTTTTCATCATCGAAACCGTAAACCTTTATGTAATTTACTTCCATATAATTTGTATTTATTTCCTTGCAGGTTCTTAATTTTTTGAATGTAATAGCTCTCAGTGGATTCTGCCATGTGCTGCTATGCTGTGCCAAATATTCAGCATTGATTTTCGTATTGACTTGCATCAATTGTGCCATTAGTGTAAAACGGATGGGAAACATATCAAATATAATATTCTGAATGTTTTCATTCTCCAATCTGATATTAATAATTCAGGATGTATTTAACAGGGAATATGCACTTAAATCTCTGCCAGGATTTGAAAATAAATTTACCACCAACCCTTGTGACTATATTGGCTATGCCTTGCCTTATTTACTGTAATTTTTCCTTTCTCTCCCTCAGCCATGTGTATTCCCTCCTAGGCCATCCGAAGAGCTGCTACAAAAGTCTGTCCTATTCAGCCCTATGCTGCATCAAACGAAATCACCCACGGTCCCAGCTGACGTACTGAGGGCTTGTATAGTCTCAAATGGTGCCTGTTCTCTCTCAACACTACCAGTTGCTTTCTGTTCTGCAAAAACACACACTTCATAGCAAACTGATGCTACCTTATGTGGCAAAACTCCTAGAGTCCGCAGCACTCTTGTGAGGCAGATGGGAAATTCTGTGACAGCACCAGTTAAATTTAAAATGGAAGTTTCTGATTAATTCAATATGAAAATGAAAGTCCAACTGAAATAGTAACTCCTCTGGTTCTGTTTTCAGATTAACTTGCATTGGGTTTACACGAGCCTTATATTTACAGTTCACTGTGTTTCATAGATACTAGTGTTGATAGTACATGGTTGCATCTTGAGAGGGCGGAGGTGAAACTGGAAATTTTGGCAAGGATCCTGTGGGCCCACTGGAAGCACCAGTGGCATTTCGAAGCTGTGGTGTTGTGAGACAACCGCTGGGGCTGCAGGTAGCTGAACAAGCGTTCGGATACTGTAGTTGGGCAATCTGAAATGATAACCAAGGCAGATGGAAGTACAGATGTTTCTGCCAAAATGAACACTGGTGAAACAATAAGAGTGTCATTTAAATGATCATCTTCTCAGAGTTAATCACCGCTGAGGTGAACGTGGTAACTAGTCCATTTTTAGTGTGTTGTTCAAACTGCCTGCAGACTCAGCAAGCAGTGTTGTCACCTCTACTCAGTTTGCATTTCCCTGCTTCCCTACTTATTGCTGACAAGAAACAGCTTTTAAATGAACATTTTGTTGCTTAAATGGAGGCTGAAGCTAATTCTAAATTCTATCCCTATGTAAAGGCTTTTCCAGGTATCTCACCTTACTATTATTTTTCTCTGGTTTGCATATGCATATCTTTACCATCCTCTGCTTGTGATAGTTTTGTGTTCACCTCTCCCCAGCCGTTTCTGTCTGTTCCTCAAAATCTAGCTATGCCAGAAATCTTTCCTTCTTAGCTGAATGTGCCAGTAATCACTCCTCATTCAGCATGTTCTTACTATCATTCTATGTTTTGTTTCATGTTTGTTACTCTTGTCTGCCTTTGCAGTCAAGCATTTGATGACAGCAGGTTGTATTATTCCATTTTTGTAAAACACCATGTGAATATACAAACTTATATACATGATTTTTAAGAATCATGTAGATCTAAAGAAGTGATATTTTTAAATTCTTTGGGATTGATCTCAGTTTGGCATATGTCGGCTTGTGCTGAAATTGCAAGTGTGTTTTTTTTTCTTAAGTTGACACATGAGTCTCTCATTCAGAGGGTGTATATCTGATAAAGAACAGTACAGGGCAAAGTGAGGCTGATGAGTACTTGGGACAGAGAGGTGTGAAAATCATAAGTGGTAGAGAGGACGGAAGCAAAAGATATTATGCCAGTTGTTTTTGTTTTACATGTTGGGTTATAGCTCTACATGAACTAGCTTCTTCAGAGCATTTGTGTACTTCTGCTGTTAGGAACATCTTCAGTATTGCTTTCAGAGGCGTTTTGTCTGTATCTATTTTAAAACCTCAGTCTCCTGTTTTACCTTAATGTTATTAAGTGTGACAATCAAAACAAGAAAATTTTTTTCTTTTCATGTTGTGTAATTGTTAAGCTAGTAAGTGCACTAGAATTAAATGGACATTGCTCTATTTCTGTACAATGTATTTGTATTTTATTCCATTTTGCTTTGTAGAAGCTGGAGAGCAAAGCTTTCAAAGCCTTTTTTATGACTTCTCCTTTATGTATTTGCTGGGCTTTTTCCCACCTGCTCTTTTGATGGGACTTCACATTAATGTGGCTCTTTGTTAACTTCTGTGTTTGTGCCTCAATATCAGAGATAATAATGGTGCTTTTCTGGGAATTGAAGACGACAGTTTAGTGTTACCACTGCTGCTGCAGAACATGTTGGCAAATAAGAGTTTGTCTTTTCTTCTTTTCTCTGCTCTGAAGGATATCCATGATCATTTTTGAGCATATAATGGGAATTTTTGCCGTAGCAATGTGTTTAGAAGGTCAACATTGCTATACAGGGTTAACTTCATGGGTTATCCAGTCTGATAATCACTTTGAACCTAGGTGCATTAGAGAAGGATGCATCACAGCTGGCATGTAGCTGTAGCTGTGGAATATTGCCCCTGATTTCATGTGTCACAAATCCAGTGTTTCTGCACTTTCTATCTGAGAGCATATGTAAAAAAAGGAAGAGGTCCCACAGACAAACCTCTGTGGTCCAGCCGTCCTGGCCCTGGTCTCCACCTCTAGCTTTTTGGCTGCCTTACAGCTATGCTGTCGGAGAGCAGCCTTCTTTGTTTGAACCGTGCCTTCTACCCCTTCTCATTTATATCAGTTAACTAACCACAGCACGTGAAAACACATGCAAGCTGACGCGACAGCGATATTCCCACTTGCAAAGTATCAGGGTTTAGTATAGAGATACCTGAAACTGTTTTTTTAGAGCTAGCCAGGATACCAGAAATGGTTCAGCTCTGCCAGCATGGACCTTCACAAAAGTTAATACATCACGTTCAGGTGTGAGAAGTGCAGCCCTACAAAGAGCTCGAACTACAAGATGCTTATAAATACTCGTGGCTTTTACAGAAGCTGAGGACTTCCAGCAGCTTTTATGAGGTGTTTAGCTTTTCTCAAGATCAAACTCGGCTTTGTAACAACTTTGATCGGATAGATTTGGCCAGATTTTTATGGCCACGACTTTTTATTGTGCTACCTTGAATTTGTTAAAGCACAGATCCAGTTACTTCTGAACATAGTCTTCTGTGAATAAAAATCAAATTCAAATCCACCACATATTAGCCACAGTAAAGTAGCTTGAATCTCAGCTGAATGGTTCTGATTTTGTCCCAAATTCTTCCTGATAGTAGATTATGTAAGTGCCAATTTTAATCTAACGTTTAGAGATAAGGAGGTTGGTAATCAAGTTATATTATGTATTTGTAAATTGTGGCATTATATTAATGCATTGGGTTTTGTCTGATTTATGGCTAAGTCAGCTTTCCGTGAGATGCGCATTTCCTGACTGTTTTTGCTGTCTGAGGTGCAGTGTCACATAGCATAGTATACAGACAAAGTATTTACTTTTTTTGACAGGGTAATACAGAATATTTTCTAACTTATCTCCAGAAAGTCTCACAGAGATCTGACAAGATAATAGCTTTTGCCTGTATCCTGTGGCTTTTTGTATTTAGTTATTCAGTCCCTTATCTGGTGTTGCGAGCTCCTTAGATAAGTGTCATTTGATTGTTTAATAACTAAGGTGCTTTTCATAATGGCTATCACGCTGCCAGAAACCATGCTGCTTATTTCATTCATGTTCTGATCAATTGGGTATTAAGTAATTACTCTTTTGGGCTATCTCTAAAAGGCTCTATGCCTCCACAATACCCTCCATTACAAAGATACTGTATTCTGGCACTCAGTTTGTGTTGAGGTGTATTGTAACTAATTACTGGAGAACAAAGCGGTAACAAATAATTTTCTTGATCTGTAAGAACCAAGTCCTAAGGATTGCCAGCAACACTGAACCAGGCAATTTAGTGCCATGCACATGCAAGTGCTTTGGAAATCTCGGTTTGTGCTTGGATCTTGGGTTCTGCTTTTTCTTACGCTGAATGTGGCATAATTCTGTTTAAAATTTTAAGTTTGATCCCCTAGGTCAAACGTCCCCACCAGGCATGTAGTTAGAGGCTATCCAGATGTCCTGTTGTTCATTTGGGGTGGAGGGCATTTGCTCTGCACCTGCAGAGGAGCAACTCGTTTCATCTCCTCTGAAAGGAATCTGGTTCACAGTCACCAAAACTGCTCTGCAAACCATGCCAGCCTACAGTAAGTGGGGAAGATCAGGGGATTTGCTTCAAAATTGCTCTGCTGCTCTGAGCCAAAATATGAATGCTGTATAAAAACAGCCGTTGTGTCTATATCTCTGCTGTCTTTCCTCGCCTTCCGTTTTGTATTACTTACAGGGAAGGCAGATCTGATAAAGCAGTGGCTCTGCGATCAGAACTGCGTTAACCCCAGTTTGGCTGTTGTTTGGTCACAAGAAGCTCCTGTGATAGAAGTTGCAGTGAGGGAATTTTTTTAGCAAGTTCACCCTGTCTTCCATAACATATGCTGCTCTTTTGCTTCATCATGAGAGAGCCTAGAGATACAAATGGAGCTGGAAGGAAGAAGAAAAAGCACGTGTAATTACACCAGATCCTAAGTCATGATACATAACTGCAGTAGACAATTGTAATCAGTGATTTAAAAACAAATGTTTGTCCTGTAGAGGAGGAATAGTAATAAAAGCAAGGCACCAGAGGAGGCCACTTGAAAGGCCACAGGGGCATGCCTTTATTGTGCCAATGAAAGTGCCTGAATCTACAACCAAGACTGCAACAGGGATGTTGGAACCAAGCCTCAAACCATGTACTTCATTAACAGAGGTTCATGGCAGAAATCTTGATGAAACTGAGATATACTATGAATTTACTTAATTTTCTTTACAGAGGAATCTAGTGATCCTCCTTCAGGCAGTTCATAAAACAGACTTAGAAAAGAATAGCAGGGAGTGATTTACATTATCACCAAATTCAATCTTGAAGCCAGTAATTTTGTTGTCAGCCTACAATTACAGGCAATCACTTCCACTTAGCTCATTGTTCTAGGCTGTTACTGTTTACAGTGTGTACTTACCTAATGCACAGCATTGCATAGAGTTGATTATAATTTTTTTGTAATTAGCTATGCTATCTTTTCTTTATGACATAATGTTTCTATGGAAAGCTATAGGTGGGTGAAAGTGCTTCTAGTTGCAAGGGGAAAGAAATCACCTTTTTCAATTCATTTCCTCCTCTCTGGCCTGAGAAGGTTAAAAGGGTTTCTGGCTAATATAGTCATGGTACCCACCAAACCCTGCATCAGAATATAAATATTCTAGGTAGTTTGCAAAATTCTGATGAATTTTTGAGAAACACTGTTATAGAGCTGGAGTCCTCAAGCTCTACAGCTAGTGGCAGCTGAAGCAGTTGCCAGCTTTACTCCAGGCTTACACTTGCACAAGAGGAGCAGCTGAAACCACCTCTTCCCTGATCGGAGAGGATATCACAGCAGTTCTGGGAATACAGGCACAGGGACACGATGCCCTGTCAAATTTCACGTTGGTGAGTGCTAGATCAGTCCTTCTGTTTCTGTACCCAAGCATCAGTTTTCTTGGTTTATTGTCAGTGAATCTTTTAAACTGATTTTTAGCAACAGTAATTGATTGATCTGGAGCATTACCAAGCTGTGTTATGATTAAGTTTCTTTTGTTCTTGGCCAAAGCCTGAACTGGTTAAAACTGGTTTCCAGTTAGCCTTAGAGTACATTACTTTATTCCCTTCTCTTAAAAAAGAGGTTTTTCTCTTCCTTCTTTCTGGTTCTCAGAAAACCCAACAACCAAATTTACTGCATTGTCGATGGTTCCAGTTGTTCATAAATTTGTTTGCTTGCTTTGCTAAAAAGTAGCAGGTTTTGCCTTAAGCAAAGTTCAGAAGAGATGGTTGTTTCTCTTGCATCCTGCAGAGGCCTCTGGTAGACATAAGTCTTAGATACCTTCTGACCGTAGCCCATGGGGAAGCACTCCGGATGTCACCAGACTCACAAATTACAGGCAGTGATAACATTCAGATTTGCATAATACAGAAAATGTCGTTAAGGGAGCCACATTGATGATCTCACTCAGGCTGTAGTAACACTAAGGAAATCTGAAATGCTACGTATTGGCACGTTGGAAAAGCTTACCACTTTCATGTGAAATAGCATACTGTTTTAAAGAGTTTTGGCAGCAGTTTCAGTCTTCTTTTATTGTACTTCTTTGGAGATGAAGTGATAAAATAGAAAGATGCAGGTTTTAGGCTTTTCTGTGTAATGGCTTACAATATTGAAGTTTTTGATAATTACAGAGTGTTTCTCTGTGTGACGCTTTTGATCATTATATTTTCAGAAGGATTTTCGACTTTCTGAGGAACACAGACCCTTGTGAATTCTTGCTGTTATAAATCTGTGCTTTAAAAAATTCTAACCTTTACGTAAGTTTTCTGTAAACTCTTCTCATTAGGCAAAATGTTGTGTTTGATTCATTTAACCCATCTACTTGTGTGATATGGCAGTCACTTCATTAAACATCTAGATGAGAATAAACAGAAAGCAAGCTGTCTTGCAAAAACAAGATCTTGTGTAACACGTTAAACTATATTAATCATTCCAGTTTTCCATATTAAAAGATAATTAGTGCTCATAGCATTGGAATTATGGTGTACAAAATACTCAAAACATTTTTATAGCAGGCATGCACATAGATACACGTTTACTTAATCCTCACACAATAGCTAAAACCCAGTTATATATTGATTGATATTCCCATTAATTTCCTTTCTCTCATATAAATTCTTATATTCCTTAGCCAAATTTTCAACTCATAATTTATGCAGTGTAGCATCATGAAAGAAAGACCATACAGCATAAATTTCGGCTGAAGAAATATAATCTTGTATTCAAAGAACAGCTCTCTTTAGGGAGCTACACCTGCCTAGAAATTTGGGGAAAGAAGCACATGCAGCCAATTTACTGGGAGTTTTGCATCATGGCAGTGTCAGGAAGGTAAGGTCAACACACTCTCAGTTGTAGCTCCTCAGAAGAGTAAGTGTTTCTGGCCTTTCATTGTCAGAAGTGGATGTCTGCAGAACTTAGCTCACCATCCTTTGCGGAGTGATATGACGCTGTCATTAAGAATATACAATTGTAATCTTTGCATTCCTTATTTTAGCCTTGAAATCTCATGAGACTTTGCCTGCCTCATGAGGAGTAAGTGGGTCAGGGCACCTCAACCTTTGGGGCAGAAAATAACTTGCTAAACAGGTGAAAGGAAGGTACCACCACTAATCCATCCTGAAGCACCTAAGAAGACAGAGAGAGTATTTTGCCATTACTATGTGATACACATACCTTGCCATCCATGTAGAGTTATCTCTGAACTCCTTTGTGGTGTGTTCTTAACGCTTTTTCCAGTGATTCAAAGCTCAGAAGGCATTCCAGCTCACTCTGCGATCTTACATAAGGCTCTTCCTTACTTTGCGCTTAAGGGTATTGTGCATATATATGCAAGTGAAGCTATGAGGATTGCGATGATGGTCTTGCATTCTGGTCAAGATGCGTTTCTGCAGTGGCTGTAATGTATGTATGCGTTGTCAGGTGTTGATGAGTTGGTAGTTACAGTTAGTTTAGTGAGAACTTTTACTTTGATCCTGATTCTGTTGCCCATGAGGGTTGCTGTCGTGCTGAGGAATAACGTTTGGTCAGTGTCTGTGGTTTGATGCGGAAGGAGGGACTATACAGTGAAGGGTGAGAGAATTTCACCCACTGTGACATGAGTGGGGTGATGGAGGAACTGTGCAGCATTGAAGATAAAAGGAGGTTAAGGTACTATAACTTTCAAAGAGAGTTATACTTACTCTTCACCTATGCAGAACCTATTATATCCAGGTTGTGTTACTACTACCTAATTCTAAAAAAAATAAAAATAAAATAAAATAAAATAAAATCTTCACTGTTGCATATTTTGCTGCTTTGTTTAACTTTGGAGGGGAAGGGGGGCAGAGTTAGGGAGTCATGAAGAAAACCTGTTGTATAAAATTATATTTTTAAAATAGAAAATCCCTTGGTGAGAATACTGCCTGTTTGCCTTCCTATCCTGGCTTTCCTGGGAGATGTTTTTTATCTGCCTTTATTGTAGAAAAAGCAAACACTTAGCAACCTTTCCTAGGCGCAGGACCCAGACTGTGTTTGTACTGGATACTGCATTTCAGCACTTCATCTAATCAGGACATGGAATCAGTTTGGCAGTTTCATGAGCATTGACATTCATCCTAAACTTCTAAAAAGATATAAAGAGGTTGTGGATTAAAATGCACTAACTGTAATGCAATAATAAAGAAAAGATATATTCCCTAATTAATGTTAATTGCACCAGAAAGCAGAAACCTGAACAAGTTTAGGTGAGTCTCTAATATACTATATCTAGGGTTTTGAGCATGTGCTTTAACCTCAAAAATAGCAGAAATATCATGGTCCAGCAAACAGTGCATCTTATCTTCTATGAATTTAAAAGCAGAAGGAGCAAATATTGACACAATAAATGTAGGAAATACAGTGTCAATCAATGTAACATAACAAATGTTTGGTTATTTTCTTATCAGAGCCTTTACTTTTTTAGCAAGAAAGTATGTCAGATTTGGTAGCAGCACGGATGAATTTAGCCAAGTGATATTTCACTTTTTTAAAAATAAACTTCTTCCTTTTGAAATTAGGGGTATGCACACTGCAAGTAGAAACTATCCTTCTTGCTTGGTTTACCTGCCCTGCAGTTAGGGAAGTGAGTTATTGCCATGCAAAGGAAAAAACCTTTCGTGCATTGTAAAGCTGGAGCATGCAGACCCTTTGGGTGGGTCCTGAACTTTTTATGCGTGCATACTTGTAAATGGTGCGTAATACACTAATGAATAGGACCCTAGGTAGCTTCAGTGGCACATACATGCCAGATGGAGCTATATACCTGACTGGTCAACAGAGCAGAATTTCAGCGAGAAGACAAACGGGGCTAATAAAGCATAAAGCACTTGTAGCTTCACAGTGCATTGGTGTCTCTGTTTAGACTGTCAGTATGAGTTCTAAAATATTAAAGATTACCTAAATGCGATCAAATTCAAAACTATAGCAATTTTATTATCCAGGCTATTGCCAGAGCATAAGCGATATAATTTGCACGGCTTGCTAAGATATTTTGCATATGCAAAAATTCTATGACTATTATAACTATTTATTTAGATCCTTTGGTGGAATGCTTTTCGTTGATATTAATTTCTTTATGCTCCTAAGACTAGAAATGTTACTAAAGAAGTGTAATTTTATTATTATTCTACGAGTTAAGGCTGGTCTTTTAGATGTCACATTATGGAAGAAGTTATTTCTTGCCAAAAAGACTTACAAGAAAGATCATCCAGTGAAAAATTCTCTTTAGATCAAAATTCACAGCTCACTTCCATTCATTATCTGTGAGGGTCATTTAAAAATGTTTTTAATGCTCTGACGTATATTTTCTTTGCCTGTTCCTAATTACAATAGGACTGGAATTGACCTGACAACTAAGTGAATATCTAAGAAGTTAAGCTTCACTCACTCGTCAATAAGTATATGCTAGTTCTCAGTAACAGTAACGTACAATCTTATATTTTATGGAAGATAAACATTTGCCCTTTTTTATGTGCCAAGTTTAACAAGGTAACTCAAGAAAACCAGTCATTCTAATTTTTTCTCATTCTTATGAAAATTTCTAATAAAATAAATTCCAAAAATGTAAAGTAATAGTCATTCAGTTCACCCAGTGTATAAAATCATATAATCTGTCTTTATTGTTATAGAGCCATCATTGTCCTTCATTATTTATATGTAACATAAAATACCTGGGCTTACATTACGGTGACTGGGAACACAAACTATACTTTTTGAGTTAGAGGGGATAATAACAGAAATGAGTAAATAATGGAGTTTTTGTTAGCTTTCAGTATATATTTTGTTACAGAATCTATTTTTCCCTCTGTATTTTAATAGCAGCTATTATAAATTCCTATAACAACATACTTAATGTTATTGTTTTAATTTAAAAAAGAAAAAATCTTTCTGTGTTATCCTTGAATTTATTGTTTTTTAGCAACTCAGTGCCTTTGTGATCTCCTACAAGTTAAGCTCATTTTTTCTCCTTTTTTTCTACTTTACAGACAGAATGAGAGAAGTCAATACCTATATGAAATTATCCAAGGAAAATGGAAAGATACAGCTTAATAGCAGTACCTGGCATTTTTTTTTTTCTTTTGGAAATGTCTCTGTATGCTCTTTGGGAGCACGCTGCCTACGTACTGTCGTGCCCTTGATCAAGTCTGACACAATGCTGTTCCTACATGCTGTAGTCGGGTATGTCTTGTGTTGTGGCAGTCCCAAAATCTGATTTAGATCTAGGTCTGTTCTCATTGTTATTGACTTTTCCATGGCTACTTATTTGTGTTCTGGGCTGTAGCCCTTCAGTGACGAAAGCTAGTGGTTTTTTAATGCATTCTCATCCATCTAATATTTATTGTTGAGGCTTAAGTAAGAATTTTAAAGCGCTTTGAAGCCATAAAAAGCAGTGTCACTGCAAAATATTGCAATTATTATGATGGCAGGATTTTTCTGACTTCTCTGAAGTGGCTAGAGAGAGCTCTTTGGATTTTTATTTTGATTTTTGGTCATAGTCATCATCCATTAAAGTCCTAGCTTTCCTCTGGTCTCCCACTCTGAGCTGTGTTTCTGACTCATCAGCACAGTATGCATTAACCCATCCTGTATCCCTTTAGGGGTTGAGAACTTCTCTTGCCCATCACATGACTACCCATGCTCTCAATTTTGAAATTAACACATTCAGGATCATCAGATAAGCTGCTATTTTGATTTTTTTTTTTGCATAACTTTAATGATGAAATGTTAATGGGTCACAGTTAATGAATTCTTTCCATCATGACGAATGATTGCCTGCAGCAGAGGTGGTCTTAGCACTATAGAATGCAGAGGGTCCTCTCTGATATTGTTTGGACAAGTTACTTGACCTGCCAGTCTTGTTTAATTATTACAGCTGCCAGTGAGAAGCAAATGTTAAATGTCAGAAGATAGAACAGCCCCCTAAAATGCCAGTGAAGCAATTGCCTTTTGTGTGCAAAACATTTCCTCTGTTTGAGAGCAGTATTGATAGAGGCTATCTGAAAATTAACCTTGCAGATTACATCAAACACTTTCCCTCTCCTTTTTTTAAAAAAATCATTAAATCTAAGCCCAGGTTCCCAGTCTGAACTGTGTCAACGGCAATAGGATGACTGGTACACATAACTGCTTACTTTTGAGAGTATGTGCTTTATATAACGAGCATGCTTCAGGGTTTAATTAAAGAGAGTGTGTGAGGGAGTACAACCACCTTTCTTTTGCCAAAAGCAGGGAGAGATCTTCTCCTTGTCTTCTGTATTTGTGCAAGCCACATTCCCATCTCAATGGTTAGTGTGGTTTACCTTCTCTCTTAGACTCTCTAGCCACTGCCAGGATCGGTGTCCTGGATCCAAACCCTGTCCCTGTTGCGGTATTCAGAAATCTGAATCTAGACCCTGACCTTTAAACGTTTGCCCCTCTCTAATGAACGTGCTCAGTAGCAAGTGTGTCGATTAAAGAAGCTTATTACCTAACCAGCACTGACTTGGTGAAACTGGTTTGGAGGATGCGAGAAGCAGCATAAGTTTGCAGTCTTAAGAAATTTATGAGACATCACTGACTCCGTGCTGGGACCCTGAGCTGATGCATAGTCGGGGGCATACAGCCAAGTCTCCGTTAGCTCAGAGGCAGATGGAAGAGAGTCAGGTGCGTGAGCAGAGGCAACGTGTGACCGTGAAGTAAGAGTCTCGGGAGGGCTGACCTTGCATCTGTGTCAACCGCCTGGACTAGCACCTACTCCAGTTAATTGCTTTTGAAGCGGTTTAGGTTGCTGCATGTCGTTACTGTGCCAGTGAAATTTCAGCAAAAGCTGGGATTTAGGTTAAACATCTGCTCACGAAGCCCCACCAAATTAAAAAATTATTAGTAATCGGGTTGTTGTCTAGGAGATTTCCCTGAGGAAGGGCAGGCTACTCTTTCCGCGCTGTTTCTCTTCTCTGACGCCCTAAACAGATTATAAGTGAACGTACCTTAGAGTTATTCATAATAGATTGGTGTCAACACAAATAATACATGTATATATCTCTGTTCATTTGCAAGTGCTCAATAGAGCATGGATCTCATTTGGGAAAGTGCGACACTATTGAATTGAGAGAAAAAAAAAAAAAAGTGGTATGCACTAGGATGGCTGCCCAGAGTAGCTCCGTACTCCGTATGGAGCCCAGAGCAGTCCTTCACTTCTCCTTGCGATACCAGGTTTAAATCTTTGTCTTCCTCTAAAGACCTGAACCTTTGAGGTGCTGAGCAGGCCACGTCAGCAGATGTGTTTCCATCAAATCCCACGGAGATATTAGTGGCCCAACAGCCTTGAGCCCACAGGAAGAGTAATGCAGTTTTCTGGCAGGGGGAGGTTGTTTTGTCATGCTTTACAGCTCTTTACGATCTACAGGCGATATAGCAAAGGCAATGGTTGTGCTTCTTGTTGAGTAAATTTTGGCCTATCCCTTTGGTGGTGGAGTGGCAAATATCACATCTTAACCCATGGTATTACTGCTTTATCAACAGTGCTAAACTCACTATGTATACTCTATACTTGAATGTTTTCATTGTCTGCTAAATATAATATTCTTATATCTAATTTGCCTAAATATAATATTAGGAATATTAAAAAAGTATAAAAAATAAGCACCTGGGAGCAAATGTCAACACTTTTGCACCCGTAACTCCATCTCATATATTTTTTCCAAACTATTAGTTAGCATAATTTTTTTCATCCTAACAGATATATAAATTGTTCATACACATCCGTGACATGGCAGCTGATCTGTTTTTCCTCCAAGAACCAGGGCAGCTTTACATTTCTACCCAGGTCACTTAGTATGAATTGTGATAACACCCTTGGCTTTGATAGCTTTGCACTATTCACTGTAGGTGAGGACTGAATCTGTAGAATCTTTGTCAGTAAGTTCAAAAATAGATATTTTTAAGGGGAAATTATATGTAGTTCCTTGCTGTACAACAACCATTTCAGTGTCTTCAGGCAGTTTTATTATCCCACTGCATTTTCAGTACAGAGCCATGACCCTATACTGGGATAGAAGCCAAAGGATGAGCAGCATGAGATATTATAATTTGGTTTTATTTAAGACCTTTTTAACAATATAATAATTTATGATAGCCAAACTTTCCATACAGAAAATGTATAGGAAAACACTTATCTGATTTACAAAAATATGTTTTTGGATCGAATAACAATTTTTTTCTTAACTCAAACATTTGTAGGCAACATAGCTATTTAATTGAATACATAGCAAATTAATCAAAATATTCTTGGTTTTGTGACATTTAGATATAAACGAAGTTATATATCTCATAGCAAAAATGGTGTACATTGAGTGCTTTATTTAGAAAAGTGTGTGTCAGCACTGTTTTCTGACACGTGTTGTCTTAATGTATCCACAATATTCAGATACTACAGAACCTATTTTGCTGAATTTAATTGATTCACACATTCTTCTCTGAAATTTTTAATATCTCTTATTCACAGAGATAGCAACTTTTACACATCATTTCATTTTAAAATGTAGGATCTGGTTTATACTTGATAAGCTATGATGCTGGGAAGCACTGCCTTTTCATGAATAATAGCTGGAACACCTGAAATGTTTCTTTTACAGCTTTTTTTTTTTTTTAAGTTTAATTGGAGTAATCTAATGTTTGCACATACCATGAAAATTATGTTTTGTGACATTAAGCTTTCCAATGGCAATTTGTAGTTCGTTTTAGAGCAGAACTCCAAACTGCTGATGCATTCCAAAGAGTTGTCTGCTATGGCTGCAGACTTATTCTAGGTTTTCTGTGCTGTAAATAGAACTTAAAGTGGTGCTTGAAACTAGTCATGTAACTTCGGCATGCACTAAGTTCTCAATGCTGTACTGCTTCTAAAGAAACATAAGCATTCCAGGTCTGTTTACAACTGAATTTCCTATTGTTGCTGCCTTTTAAAAGGGAGCAACAAGAAGTCTTAGTTGGCATCTTTAAATAGAGGTTTTAGACAATTGCTAAGAAATGGTCTTAGCCATCCATCTCTTATTTGAATAACCAGCTGTATTAGTTTTTATTTCTGAGTTTGTAAGTTTGACATATATTGGCTGATAGGTTTTTTATAATGCTTTTGGTCTTTTAGAGACCTATTTCTTTAATATTTAAAGTAAATAAATATTTTTAAAAGTCCAATGTATAATTTTATTAGCTGTTACAACCTTTTGAAAATGCAGTGCTATCACAGAGGAATGGCTGTGCTACAAGACTTTTGGCGAACTGTGTTTCTTGGCTGAAATAGTCAATTAGGTGTAGACTTTGGCTGTTAACCTTTTCATAGAGCGGTCAAATAACCATCTCTTTCCAGTCTGACTGTTAATCTTCTATGATCATCTCAAGTAACGAAGATTGGTACTTCCTTTATTTGAAAAGAATATATCCCATAGCAGTGGTTGCACAATACATTTTGGGACAGGGAGGGAGTGTGTGCACATTTATTAGGCTGTTCTTATACCAGTCTTCTTATTAAATGTTAGCTAAGGTTATTTTTAAACTTCTTAAATCTATGTTGCTTGTCCCATGGTATGAATCTGTTATCTGTCTGCAGAAATGGAATGAGAAAGAGATGGTAAAAATCAGATTTGCTGTTATTCATGTTATTATATCATTATATTGTATTTGTAGAGCGAGAGCTGGACGTACTGCTAGGAAAATTTGCCATTTGCTATAAGATGGGCAGATTGTGGGCTTGGAAAAGTAAAGCAAGCCATTTAAAAATTGGCAGAGCTTGCCAAAAAGGTAGATGGATTAGTCTCAGAAAAGCGCAAGTAATAGTAAAAGTGAAAGAGGCCGCTGAACAACAAGCTGATTTGCAACGTGCCTCTTTTTTACTCCTTGTAAGGCCAGATATGCTCTATGTGGTGCCTTAGCATTTGCTGTGTCAGTGAACCATCCATGGCACAAAACTGTTAATGAAAACTTAAGTTGCCTTAGAGCACTTGAGAACTGTCTTCCTTACGTCCTTCCGCCCTTCGGTGTTGCCCAAATAACCAAAGATTTTGCTTGGGAATATTTTAGATTTCTGAAGTAAAGATATGCACACAGCACTACCATGGCCCCGAGACATAAAAATAAACACGTAGATACGCTCTCCTACGCTAGCGCAGAGTAGCGTCCTGCTACCTTGCCTCCGCAGTGCAACAAACAAAACATCGCAATAGCATTAAAAAGCAAAATCAGCTTTTTTATTATAAATCTTGCTTATTGCAGCAATGCTTAAACATCAGCCAAAATCCTTTATACTAGCAACTTTGCAAAACCATAGTAGTAGACAGTTTCTGATCTGAACTTTATCATTCAAGTAGATAATGCATCCAAACGCAGCGACTATGCCTTTTCCTTCTGCTGAAATTTCGTCCCCAGCTGCCGCACTTCAGCATTACTGCAGTGAGGTTAACACAACGATGGCAATTGTTAGCAGTGACGACATGTCACTGGTCTGTACTGGAACTCTCCTTTCATTGATAAAATTGAAAGAAAATTTCAGCTACAGTGGAATAGTACAACAAGATATTCACATAGTGGAAATGAAGCACATCATTAACCAGATATGTATGAAATGAAAATTGCTTTATAGAGAAACAGAAATCAAACGTACAATTTCCAAAGTATTAGCTTTTTTTTTTTTTTTTTTTAATTCCCCTATAGTGGCAACCAGGGGCATCTTTTTTACATTGAAAGAAAAAAATAAAACAGAATCACTCTTTGGAGTTTCAAAGTTAAAACTTGCCTATCTTTTAGTATGGTTTGTTAAACTGAGACCCACATGGCGTATTTTTTTGCTGCTTTGTTTGAGAGGAGACTGGATCTAATCCGTACGTACACTGAGGGCTCTCCCTCCCCCAATTTCAGTGAAAAACTGCAATTAAATTTTAGATGTAACAGGATTAAAGAATTGTATTGCATATGACATTACATTTGTGTGCAGAATTATTGAAGCTTTATTCTCACTGATGTTTTACTTGAGTATAGAGATAAAAAAGACCATCTAATTCATCTTGTATATATTTTTCAGAACTGTCCCTCTGTTCTATGCTACTTGCGCTTTTTGCAGTTTCATTTTAAGTATGCCATTTCCTTGGAAGGTTATTTCACAATCTATTAGACCTCACAGTTAGGTGGATTTTTTTTTGATACGCAGTTTTCTTATACCATTAAAATACGGAAAGCAGCAATTCTTGAATTTATTTTGACCACATGGAGCACAATACAAATTGTAGTGAGGCCCAAAATTCCGCCAAAGAAATTGGCTGTAACTGGAAAATGAACATATTTATTGCATCTGGAAAATTTAGAAAGAACAAATTAATTGGCTCTGATACAGGAAAATGTGTACTAAATACTTGGGGAGCTAGTTGCATTCTAGAACCGTCGTTTTTCTGCAGCTTCCACCCCTTTTCTCTCGCCAGTTTGCCTCCCACACCTTACTACGGCAGCAAAATAACTAAGGAGCACCTTCCTTTGAGAAACGTAGTTTTGCCTCTTTACTAATTGTTGCCTCTTTTTTACCCAAAGCTATATGGGCAGAACATCACTGGGGTAGTGAGAACGCCATGGATTGAGGGCTAGCGTGCCAGAACGGCTTTTCTCTAACCAGCCAAAGCGTCTATACGCTAAGGTAACGTGCCAATATTCAATTCCCGTCTGATGAATGAAGGGAACAGAATAAAAGTCTGTTGATTAAAGACGCTTCCCATAAAATGAGATTGCAGATGCGCAGATGAAATTATTTCATTAAATATTTATGCAGCGTGGTGTTGGAGATGCTTTTCCTCTTTCAGTGCAAGTGTGTGGCGGATGCGGATCACAGGCCCGCACGATAGTTCCCTTGAAAATAGCTGCATTGGAAGCCGCTGGGTGACACGGGGTGGCATCGCAGCCAGCGCTATCCGGGGCCACAAGCAGACAGTGGCTTGGCACCGGCTTGCGCAACAGATTTGTTTTGCCGTTTCCATTTTGGAAGAGAACGGTATCAAAGGAGTCAGTTTGGCCAATTGCTAAGGAAGAGGAGAAGTCCAAAAGACATAGCTATTTAAAAGCAGCAAAATGAAATTCCATACCCCACCTACATCATGAATGCCATAATGAACTGGCAAACCTTGCGATTTTCACGAAACGGGCCACACGGCTTGGCGAGTGCCAGGAACACCTCTTTTGGGAACAACAAGTACATCTCATGAAAACTGCAGGATTATGCAGTGTTTTATGTACTTTAATCATCTTCCAAGTATCAGTTTCCAAAAAGGCACTATTCAAAACATTCAGATTTACCTTTCTGACGGAAACATGTGGTCCATGCAACACCGGAGTGGTGAAGCTAGAGGTAGATTTTAAAGTGGTTCACAACGGGGGAAGACCTATTTCAGTGAAAATGATTTAAATCCCTGATTTTAAATTTAGAATAATAGACTAAAAATTCACTTGTAGGTTTCAGTTATTTTCTTAAAGGAAGGCTTGTTCTCATTAACTGGAACAATAATAAAATGTGATCTTCCAAAACCCATAACTTTTATATTAAATTTGGAATTTATTCTTGCTTAGGCAAGAATACATACTATGTATTCACATTTATATATTTGGATATAACTTAACATACAGTTACTCACAAATTTAATTTTTAAATTTCTAGTAATTTCTAATTTCTACTTATATTATTTTAAATTTAAGAAGCTAAAAATAGTGAATAATGTGTCTTAATCCATTCAATGAATTTTTTGCTTTTATTCTGTTATGCTACATGTGGATAGGAATTTGTGTTTGATGAAAATATACAAAATATCATTTTTAATTAGTTGCAGAAAACTATCCTGAGAGTGCATTTCATTAAAAAACAGAAAAAAAAAAGATTTTCAAAATGTGTTTTTGATGGCAGACTGATTACTAAAAAAGGAAATGTTGATTGTAATTAGGTATTTTGGCTAGTCATCCTGTGAAACATTTTCAAAGGTATTTTGATACCTAAAAAGGAAAGTGTAATTGTCAAAAGAGCCAAATTAGACCAAAGCAGTAGGAATGAATTCAGTAAAGGCTGAACACCTAACAAGTGTCCCGGGAACTCTATCGAAGTATTTGATATTCTCGATTCACTTCTTTCAAATTTTATAATTGATAGATCACATATTTTCTTAAGTTTCTTGTCATAGGCTGAAAAAAGGAGTCTGCCTGCTTTTCAGCTCAAAGTCATTTTTCCAGCATTCAAGGAATTAATCCAAATGAGAAAATATTCTTCAGCTCATTAAGATTTGTGAGGTGCTATTGGCTCAGTATATTTTTAAATGATCATTTAAAGGATTTTAATAGATTTTAAAGCTTTTATATTTTAACATTACTAATCATAATATCACATAGAATTTTAAATGTGATAATTTTAAAAACAGAAATGCTTGTAGTTTAAATTAAGTAGCCATGTTTCAAAATTGATTTTCATATCTGCTCATAGTAAGAATACTGGTAAAAGTTAATCAGAAAAGAAAATAAATACCTAAACTTTGCATATCTCTAACCCAGAAATATACACATACATTAATATTAAAACCACATCTATATGTCACATATATAATTCTGTATAGTGCAGGTTCAGTAATATACTACCGTCTCGTTACAGTGATACACATGGTAATGAAGCATCACATACTGTAATTCTAACTTCTCTCCAGGGACATGAGGCTCAGTTTGAAGTCTCATGTCACAACACCTCTGCTGTTTGAAAGCTCTGCAGATATGAGATGGTTATGCTATTCCCTAGCCTCCCTATAAACTATTCCAAGAGATCTACTGGCTTTGATGTTGCAGAATTTAGTGGAGGGGCAAGGAGGTGATATTTATACCGATATCATAACATGCAGACATGGTATCATGTATATTTGGGCCAGTGATAAATCTTAAGTGGATTTGTTCATTGACTTACAAAGGTGTTTTTTAACGGCCACAGAGTCTAGGTGGGTGGTCGTAGAATGCGTGAGTTAATCTCCTAAAGTGCAGGTAAGCAATCTCATAATTTGAATGCTTTAGGATGATCCAGCTGAGAAACTCATCCAGGAGCATAAAAGAACCCTGATGAGAAAAAGATAAGCGACATATGTAAGTACAATCTCAGAACAGAACCTTTAGTGTTAATAGGATATTTTGTAGGAATCTCATTAGACTGTAACTAGAATTTACATACTGAACAATACCAAGCTAAATCTTTCCTTAAGGAGCAAAAATGAAATGTAAACCTGGCTCCTCCTGGACTTAATATATTCACCGAAAATAATTTTCTTCTTCATCTCAGACAGCAGCCACAGCCTTTCCTTACTTTCCTCTACTAGCTCAGTTTAGTGTTTCTGATGCATTGAGCCCATAATCCTTTGACCGTATTCAAACTAGTCCCCTACAATGAAAGGTATAAAATTCAGGCTAGTGGTAACCCAAGGACTTTTGTCTTGTTTTTCTGTTCAGAAGATACTGATCTCTTTGCCTGTGGGAAAAAATTTCACTAGCCATTCAGTTCTCATTGTTTTCACTGGAGACCACTATATATGCCGTGAAATCCTTGAGAATGAAGAGCTAAATCATGAGGAAGGAAAAAAAAGATTTTAAATAATAATTATAGAAAGAGTTTGAGTATATAAGGAAGATAACTGGAATTGCGAAATGCACGTATACTGCAATGGAGTTTTAGTGAACAGTAAATCAATTTCATAGTTACATTTCCAGGTTTTGCAGTCGTCCGGCGTATGACACCCAGAGAATGCTCCATTTCTTTCAATTATCAAGGTTACTGAACTTCAGATACACTTTTCCTACTGAGTATACAAATCAATTAAGTCAAAAGAACAAAGCTTTTTTACATGCTGGAGAAATAATGGTCATTAAATTTTGGATAAGGTGCAAAGACAATTACTTCTAAAAATGGATGAAATTAATTGCACTCTTCGTTTCTTTTGATCTTCCTTAGCTTACAATATTCTTGTTGGTTTTCTTCCCCCTCTCTTGAATGCATCGGTATTCCAGAGACTATCAGGTGTTAGTTATTAAAACAATATTTTTATGAATAAATTCGAGTATGCACTTTCTGCTCTGAATATAATAAGGTTGCATGAAAGAAACAGGTGTCTATGAGATTTTGTCAGTCCTTGTTTACTAAACATCATCAGTGCTGCATTAAGCACAATATTAGGCAGGGGCTGGAATATTTTGTAGGGTTACTCTGGGTCCCAACAGTGTACTCTGTAGGTGTAATCCTGCATTTTTTGTAGATTTAGGATCTCTAATAATACTGGGTACACAGTAATTTATCCCTGACTATGCTAGCACTGCCCACACTCAACCCAAACGTGCCATGCGTGCAGACTGTTTGGACACGAGCGCACGCCGGGCTCTGGGCGACATCTGTGGCTCAGTAGAAGGAACGAATGGAGATTTTTGGTTACGCTCCCCTGTGGCACGGGGTCGGGAAGCAAAAACCACGCGGACAGTGTAGATCTCTTGTCATGCTGTGTAATACAATGTGAGAGCTGTAGACAGCCGGTCGGTGGTCATGCATTTGCTGGCAGTGTGAATATGAGAAGAGCTAGTCTAAGAATGCAGTGTGCTCTGGCCCCCTCTCAGGCCCCCTGCCTATAGGACAGTCCCAGCATAGCTTCTGAATCTTAGTTTCTGTTATTGTAAAGTCAGTAATATGCCTCATTTTTCAGGAAAAATAATGAGGATTAATTAACGTATATGAATTTATAGTATTCATTTTGGGTACTAATTAGTATTGCAGATACAATACAGTTGTTTCAGTATGAAGTTTGACAGAAGTTGCATCCATAAGTACTGCTTTTTAAAATTTTTTTTAACTCTCAGCTGGTAATCGTTTCTTCTGAAATGCATAATCATCTAGCACTCGTCTTTAGGAGACAGCACATTTATATATATGTATATTTTTGTTATACGCTGTTTTAATACAAATATGTTTTGAAAGTAAAAACACTCTCTTTTCACTAAATTTTCCACCACAGTTTAAGTACGGGGAAGTGGACACTTCTTGGTTTAGCATGTAATTATGAAAATAAAGATAATGTGCTCATGATTATATACAAGAAGGGGAATAATATCAAGAGATCTACTGCTCAGAAGATAAACATTTTACTGAAAGTGGTTGCACGTTAGAGGATTCCTGAGATGAATCCCATGCTTACTCAAGCAAGTCACCTGTGGTCGGTAGAAACTTATGGCTGAGTACTAATGACAGGATTGTACTCTTAGTTTACTGGCATGTAGGCAAAGTGTAGATTTCTGTGGATACGCACCTTTAGTTAAGAAAACTCATTTATTGTTTCTCTGCTGCTCTATGTGTAGCTCATGAGAGCAGCAGGAATAGGAAACTTGGCAGGTGTTTGTTGAATGGAGAAGAAGGAGATGCAGGTCACATCTAGAGCATTTTCCATCTTGAATATTTGCTGCTCAAAGCTCTGTGAAGTTCAAGGAGCATGGCAGTTGGATCACTGCTGAATCAAAGACAAGGTTTCTAGGAAAAAAGGGTAGTCCTTAATTCCTCAGACTTTATCTAGCGATAACCTGTTCTCCACATGGTATGATACTGAACTAGATATACTGCTGGAAGCTATTTTGTATATTTAAATTAATAACATTCCACTATTAATAAACTTCATTATTTTTTCTCTATTTACTTGCCTGTCATGCAGGGTATTTAAAAGGAGAAAAAGAAAATACCTAATTTTACTTCCACTCAATTTTATATAGAGATAAGGATGTTTCACAATTGTATTAGAATAGTTTTTCTCTGAAGTGATGATCCAGACCACTGTGTGTTGATTAAAGGCTAGGCTTGGAGTTCAAGTGTTCATCACCATGTTCTTTTCCTGTATGATTGATGAAACTCAACTATAATTAAACTTAAGCCATACATTTGGCAAAGAACAGTATCCATTAACTCGACTGATGTCATTCTATCCTGTATGATTCATTAGCAAGTAGCAGTATATGTTTCCTACAGTTTACCTAATGTCCTAGGATATTAAAGGTAATGGTAAAGTCTTGGGACATTAGGTTTGTTTATTTTCTTAATATGAGGGAAATTGTCAACTTAGCTTTGCCTAATTTTGGGGTGTTCACAGAAGAGTAATGCTCTTAGAAGGGTTAGTATTCTGTTTATGATTGTTTAACATTCAGCACCAATGATTTTATTGAACAGACGCTGGCATTTTACTCATTATCGCTTTGGTTTTCATGCCAGGTTCTTGCAAGAAGTGTATTTGATGCCAGGTGCCAAATAACCTTTTGTCATCACGCTGAATGAAGCATTGCTTTTGTTCTACAGTCAAAAGATTACATTCAGATCTTATGAACATTAAAAAATAATCCATCTTTTCTTCTCCTTTCCTCTAGACACACACAAAATTTGGCAAGGACTGACAGTACTTCTGAATATAATCTATACATTCTGCTACAGTGAGACGAGAAATGCCCTTCATTTCTTAAGATCCTCACTGGCCAGTTAAAGACCCATGCTAATTACTAGGTTTTTTGGGTCTGTCCGGCACTTGGCTAGAAGGATGGTAGAGCCACGAGGGCTAGGTAAGACAAAGCGTATTAGCGCTTGGGACCTCACAAAATATGGGAAGGTCCCCAAAACATTTGAAATTCTGCTGAAAAATAGCTGTGTGCACTAAACCTACCTGTATGGCTACATGAGCCAGATATATGTAGGATGATCATTCTGAGTCATGCTCTAAAAAGAAAAGCCAGCAGAAAGAACATAACATGAACCTGTAAATCCTTTAATTAATTACAGAATTATTTATGTTAAATTATTGTACATTTGCAGGATTACATATCTGCATTTTCCCAACACACTCAACAATTTTAACCTAGCAACTAATTCCTAATTCGCTTTCATATATTCTTTGAAAAGGCAAAGAAAAGCTTAAGAATTCTTACATAAACCAGATCATTCCAGTGAAATAATTTTATTAGTGCAATCCGTTATACAGAGGTTTAGTGATACAAGAGTGTATCTTGCAAAAGCAAGACCTGGATGTATAGTGTTGGGGGGGGAAGAGGTTGTTTTGTTTTAACACTGTCTTACAGTTGTTTTTGTTCTAAATAAAATAGAGTGGAACAAACTGGCCAATGTATAAATCAACATACTCTTTCTATTTAATTCAGCCCAAGAAATGACTTAAATACTCTTCTATAGCTCTCTACCAGTTTCCAAGAAAAAAAAAAAAGGGTTATGATGCAAACTGCTACCATTTCTTTCTGCAATAAACCTATCACAGGATTTGAGTTATTCACTTGCCCTTTTAGAAAAATAAAATAAAAAATATCAGAAGACCTTAACAGAGGATGTAGGCCTGATTCATTACAAATTACACATTACTGTTTCTTAGCAGTTGAGCACAGTTTAAGAAAACCTCTCATCAAATCAGGTTTTGTTTTAAAGATATGGAGCAAGGAGCTTGGCTTTTGTAAACTGCTTTATTTAGTGGAAATCAAGGGTGCTACATTAACTTACTCCAGCTGAAGATCTGTCCATCCTAGTCTCTTAAATACAGTTGTGTCTTTCATTTTTCATCCTTGTCAGCTGGTGAGTTATTTGAAACTTTCCTCAAATTTAGTTTCTCTTTCTACAATTCTTTGGCATGTGTTTTGCAATTCTTGCCACAAGGACTGTTTCTGAATATAGGAATCCTAGAAACTGGATATGACATTAGACACATTGATGACACAGTGGACTGTGATATCAGTTCAGTTTCTTAAATTCTGCTCTTCCAAATCAAGTAATCTTTTCACCATTCCAGTATGACTGGTGGTCATAGTTACTCATCATCTGTAAGTGGGACGATGTACAAAGCACACTGACTTGTACATAGAAGTATTAACTCTTAGATACCAGGTATAATCTACACATATGCAAGCCCTATGTCATTTTATTCAGTAGCAGAGTTCTGTTCTTGTCTAAAATGAGAGTTTCAGGAATAGCTGAGTGAAGGACATCAAAGACCAAATGATTCCTTGAAATAATCCCTCACCTTCCTGCATTGAAGGAACACTGCGATTACTCTAGTATTAGTTCAGGGTCCAACATATACTTTAGGCAGATGCGCAGTCCTGTTGAAGCCAAGACTCTTCTTTTTGACCGTTCTCTGCTAATCTTTTCTGGAGACTGTTCTCTTCGCCAGCTCTGTCGGTCAGCCCCGTCGTCTTTGATCCCTTTTTCCCTGGAGGCCAGGGCTGGCCTCGAACACAGCATCTCTCTCTCCCTCCCCTCCTCCTCTTGCCACCAGCTGGCTCGCACCCCGTGCGTCCCCCTCCCTCGTCTCCCCGTAGCCCTGCGCCTGGCTCCGTGTGAAGCGTCTGGCAGCTCGGCTGGGAAGAGTCATGTTGTGCTGCACTCGAGCAAGAGGGCAAGGAGCGCGAGCAAGCGCCGAAAGGCCTGTCAAGCGCCGGGCGGCCGCTCGCTGCACGGAGGTGGAGCGGGGTGGAGGGAAGGCAGTGCGTGACTCTCTTTTTCTGTTCTGTTGACACCGCTGTCAGTACAGCAGCATGACTCACGCGCTAGCGCCTGTGGTCCCTCACCCCACAACTTCACAATTGCATCTGCGGAGACTGTGTGTGGGAATGAGGAATGAAACATGCTGCCTTCCAAGCTGCCTCTGAAGAGATGAGCAGGGGCACAGCTGAAAGGCCACAGCCGCGTGCCTTCCCCGCGTGCGGCTTCCGCGCAAGCGAGGAGGCGGCCTGGAGTCCCCCTGCTGAATTCGCCTTGCTGGAGCCTTGATAAACTCAAGGAAGGGATTTAAATATTCCTAATCTTTATGATCATGCAGATAGTCATGCATAAAGGCCTTTTGTGAAGAGGAAAATGGGTTTTTCTGCTTGGTAACGGGATGAAGTCCTTTTCTTGGATGACTAGCATTAAAATACGCTGTAACAATGAGATAAAAAAGGATTGGCAGCCAACAGACATTAGCACCACACAAAGGTGCAAACAGCCCTCATTTACTGGAGTCTAAAAATGATCGCCCTGCAGAACAGACAAAACCTGCTGTCCCATCGCCAAGAAGGGCAGCTGCCCCCACCCCACTGCGAGGCAGGAGCGCGGGGGGGCAGTGTTCGGCACTGCAAAGGTGTCCGGATGCGTCTCCTGCCGAGGAGAGAGGGTAGGTCTGGGGCGTTGGTGGTAGCGCAGAAACAGCAGAAAACTCGACCTAAATTCCTTCCCTCTCCTTCCAGCACCACTGTCCTCTCCGGTGTCTCACCTCTGTATGCTGGTTGTAGCTAATTGCATTCACCTGTCAAGATGATGCAGCATTAATTGCCCTGTATCTAAATTGCCCTGGCGAGTGACTTGGCAGAAGAGCTCTTCACCCCTGTGAAGCATATTGGAGCTGTAACCTGTCTTTTAGTCACTCCTGATCTAGTGTCGATTTTTCTTTGCCTGCTGTTATGTTGGTTTCTAACACCTTGAACTCTGCAGTGCCGCTGCATGTTTAATAACCAAATCTTAAAACTTGCTGACACACATTAGAGCTTATTGTCTGTTAGCTTATAACACGGATAAGTTCCTCCTAGATATGGAGCTGTGTCAAATGTTTTCTGACAATCTAAACAACTAACATCTTTGACATTTACTGCACCCCTTTGCCAGGCTAGGCAGTAACAGGCTCAATGAAATCTGAGTTACTGAGGCATGACCTGAAACAATATTAGCTATCCTTGATTATGCTCTGAATTTTCATGTTCCCTTCCTCTCCAGCCCCAGTGTGATCCTTTTAATGGTTGTCTAAGACTTGCTCGACAGCTAATGGGAAATGAACTGACTGGTAATTTCTTGCTGTGTGTCTGCTTGGCCCCATGCCAGCGTCTTGAAATAATGGTACTAAATATAAATTTTCATTACACCTTCTTCAATTTCTGTGCATACTTCATGTAGTACTTTTAGATGAGCATTGTTCAGATCTGGTCTCTTATCAGTTTTAAGAACAACAATCCAGTTAATTGACAGCTTGGGTATTATCACCTTTTCTTTAATTCCTCACCATCATTTCTGTGTGTTGAGTCTTAGGCAAACGTCTGCCCTCTTCAGTTTTAAAGATAGGTACAGGAATAATTGCTGTATAGCCTTCTTGGTTCTTTACACTCCATCACCTTTTTCTCCTGTCAGTTGCTTGGTGTATAATTATGCTTAAAATATCTTTTGGTTTTAGTTGCAATGCTTTGCACTATTTGATGCTCATTTTTCAATTTGGCTTTCTCAAGTATTTTTGATTGCCTTAGGCTCCTGTTATAATTTACATAATCCACCTGTATTCTAGATTCTTGCTACCTTTTAATGCTGTCATTTTATCCTTGATACTGTTTTACTCATCCTTTGCTTCTGCACACCAACTTCTGCTCTCATTTGTGGCACATCCTGTAGATGTTTTATTGGAACAAGCATGACTAGTAATATCCTTCCTTTACTACACTTGATTTTCTGGACTCTGTTTAAATCACATCAATTTTCCTAAACTCACTGCTTCAAAATATAACTTTTGTAAAGTCCATTATTTATGCACATTTTTTCTTAAGACAATCTAATCAATATTTTGAGTAGGCATACATGTCTCACTTTCTAAATCCTTAGGATCCTCTAAGGAAATGCTATCTCTTCTCAACAATTCATTTTTATTCAAGAAAAAGTACAGTGTGTTGCAAATTAGGCTGTTCTGCTCTCCTCCTTAAATCATGAAATAATATTTGCTTATGTGAACTATAGCTGAAACTGAGATAAAGTCACCTGTGGCAATGCTGGATAATTTTTAAGCTTGGTAGCTATAAATAACAATCATGGAATAACAGTAAATAGATTTACTGCCTATTGAAATCAGAGTTCACTCATAGTAGGACAATTTACATACAGCTGTTTGGATCAGTTTAACCACTGTCTTTCATCTGATGTAGATCTATTTTTTTAAGAGCAAAGTGAGTGTGGAACTTTCCCAGTCAGGTCTGAGAGCAGCCTATGTTCATTTTATAATACTTTGCCACAGATTTTGACTACAAAAGATGCAAAAGGGTGGTAAATCGGCTCCTAATTTTTTTCAGGATCAGACCCAGTTTAGTTGTAGAGTAGATAATTTAAAATACATTTTAGCAAGCAAAAAGCCTAACTCATACAACAAAACCGGCGTTTCTCTCACACATTTGCAATTTCCTTTGTGCCTGCTATTGAGGTTCTGGAGGATCTTAATGACGTTTTTATAGTCAATGTTGGGTCTGTCAGCAGAGAGAAATAAAATTTACACTGATGTCACCAATGACCTGGGCTTTTCTACGGTCTGCTGCACTCTCACGAGATATCACTGAATGCGTTCAGAAAAGATTTATACTTGAAATCTCAGAAGAGATTATCTTGATGTTGTTTGCTCTTGTAAAATATCATGAACATAATCCAAGGAAGGATCGTTTTAACAAACATTATGAAATATAATAAACATTTGAAAACAAGATATCTTATTATTTAAAGCAACCATTAAATTAACTGCTTTTGTGTCTTTGCACAGGTGCCTAAACAGTCCTAACACCTTGAGACAGTCCTACCATTTTGCTCAGTGAAAGTTTTTATTACTGCAGTATGGTTGTTGTTGGCGCTATTACGTGTTTCAGATATGCTATTTTGTTCTTTTTTTCACCTGAAAATGAATATTTTGGCATAAGACAAAACAAAAGAAATAACTCTAAAGAGCATATACTAACCCTGATGTTTTTTGTAGAGCAAAAGGCAAAAGGAGAAGCAGGTACATCAGTAACTCATTGTTTGGTAGAATTGTTTGTAGTAGTGACTTCTAAAATAATGAGGTGTCGCTGTGCTACTGTTAATAGGAGAGAAGGGCAAGCTTTGTATTCTTTTGGTAAAGAGAAATCAAACTTTCCCTACCTTCCTATATTTTGTATTTTTTTTTTTTGCTCTCTTCAAAGAAATCTGCACTGCCAAATAATTGTCATAGTGGAATGTTTTGTTATTTTTATCCTACTTATCTATTTCTATGAAATAGAAAGCATATTCAGTGTTTGTCACCTGTCTACCTGCTCATTCCATTAGAGCATCTGTTTTAAACCATCTACAAATCATACTCTTTTTCTCATTAGTGGCTTAGGTAGCCAATTATTTAATCAGTTTATCCTCAATAAATCAAGGATTCCATCTGTGAACTGTGAATTAACTCACTTTGCTGTTTACTCAGTTTCCTTATCTTTCTTTGGAAAACACATCCTTTTAACAGGAACATAAGACTCAACTTTGCATATCAAGATCCATGCTAGCCCATTTTCTGATGTTTCAGAGAAAGGTGTAACTCTCTCATCACTTCTTTTTTGCTTTGCCAGTTGTGGACGTGTATTTCTAGGGAACAGTCTTAATATTTACAACAGTATTTGGTAGTGCCATATCTTGAACAGTAAGATGTATTTTTCTGTGCCATCAATATGGACTAATATGCTATTTTAGAGTAATAGGAGATGATACATTTCAGGTGTCTTTATATCTACAGTATCTAGATATTTTTTTACATCCTCCTAAGCTATTAGACTCAGCATTTTACAATGAAAGAGCGTTCCACAGTTTAATTACACGTTTTGTACAAAATATTTCCATTTAACAGTTCCAAACTGTCTCTTCCCTTTGAGAATAACCATTTTGGCACAGCTCCCATTCTTAACAATGGGAGTGTCACATATAGTCCCTAAGTGTTTGAAAATTCTTTTCTTTAGTTTTCATTTATAAAATGCAGCTTCCACCCTTCTTCATTATGCCCTCACTAGTTTAATTTATGGAGTGGCCGCTACTATTGTTTTCACAGTAACAATAATGTAACCAATAGTGGCTGTGTTTTACTAGGAAATGTCCTTACATTCCCAATGTGGCTTACAAATCCCACAGTCCTTGCTCAAAGCCTAGTTCTATTTCTTATTCTAGATTAGTTCACTAGATCAGATTAGGAATGGTCATTCTTGATAGCTATTCATGAGCTATTCATCTTGCTGCAGAAGACTGGCTTGAAAGTAATTCATACTGGAGAGGGAAAAATTGTGTATCTAATGTAGTAAAAATGTTGCTAAATTGCAACTTATTTCTTTTTCATGAGTTTTGGAGAAGGTAGAAACTGGAAAGGTTCAGTCTCTTACTAGCCCACCCCAAAACCTCCATTGGGAGAGTTGTGTGTGTAAGAGGGCAAGTAAAAAGATTGTCTTCCTGTGCAGACAGGAAAGGAAAATGGTATAGAGAATTTATATTATTTATCCTCAGGTATTCCTATCCCAAGTTCAGCAGCAATTTAGTCCAAAGAAAATGAGTAAACCTTCAAGATTTCTGCGAAACACAGTCAACCTGTTCTGACTCCAGGGCATAGGACTGGGAGGATGTCCATTTGCATCCATAGTATACTGCATTTCCTTCATTTTCTTGGCTTATTGCTCTCGAAAAGAACTGCCTTGGCAAATCAGAGTACTAAGGCAATACTGTGCTGTTGCTAGGCAATAACCGCACAGTTTTGTGCAATTTTCTACCTTCTGATGGGTGATGTAACTAGCCTAGATTTGCTGTCTCACTGAAGCCCTTATCTGGACAACTCGTGGCAAGAGACAAGGATGGTGAGATAACACAGGTGCTACACTTACTATTAATTAACCTAATATATCAAGTATTAATTAACCTCATATATCAAGAATACATAAAGTACTTTACATTGTTTCTAGCTTCTTGCTCCAGAAGCAAAAGGTAAACAATCTGAAGTATCGCAGTGTGTGTGAGATAAAGCAATTACTAACTTTCAGATACTAAAAAAGAAAATCAAAAGAGGGGAGGAGGGAAAAAAAATAGAGTGAGATAAAGATGTTAAAGTGTTTAAAGAATCAAGTGTTTTTCCATGTAAGTACATAATTGTTTCCAAGTATGGAGACTATAATGTCACCTATAATTTAGTAATGTCGCATGTCACGCTATGCCACTTTGGCCTCAGCCTTAGTATATATTCAGGTCAGAATGTGCTATTTACCTTCTGCACAATACAATTATTCAAGTTATTATATTTGCCAGTGCAGTACTACAAAGTCTAAAGTACAACTTAACTTAGCAAATATTGAGTAAAACTGAAGCGATTCTAAAGGTTACAAACTTACTGTAGCTGGCGGCAGGTATAATGTGCATGCAGCTTGGCTTAAATATTTATTTGTCGTCATTTCATCCAAAGGACTAACTTCAACTTTGACATCGGATAACCAGAGGGGGTTTCTACCAGCACACTAACATCAGAAGGGTTTCATAAACGGAATCTGGCATGCAATTAAACCGTTTGGAGATATTAGGTAAACTTTCCACTCTGAAGCCAAGTCTACTCTTTGTGACATCCAAGCACGCCTTTTATAAGTCTCATTTTTTAGTAGGTCAAGAGATCTAAGCCTTAAATGAAGCAGGTTGTGGCAGACACAGATTTTCATCACCAGTGGGATCACGACCTTGCAGTGTATATTGAATTTAAGTTTAATACTGTAATGGATGGGACTTGTAATAAAAATCACTAGATGTTTTGTGGATGAGTAATAAAGAGTAGATCAGAGTCTGGAACTTCAAGAATCCACAGTACAAATGAATTTCAAACAGTACTGAATTTATACTATCTTTTGGCATACTTTTTGTGCTTTGGAAAGCTTACGATAAAATTCAGG
Organism: Apteryx mantelli; assembly: GCF_036417845.1. Classification (NCBI taxonomy): domain Eukaryota; kingdom Metazoa; phylum Chordata; class Aves; order Apterygiformes; family Apterygidae; genus Apteryx; species Apteryx mantelli. The sequence continues at coordinate 7,470,446 of NC_089986.1, forward strand.
CCTTGTCCATTATTTAATTACTTTGCTACATTTTTTGGCACTTTCCTAGTAGCTTAATAGGTAGTTTGCATAAAATGCTACCACTGTTAAATATCTGTTTGTGTAGCTAGCAGCACAGTGGTTCTCCTTCTGTCCTAATGCATCACTTAAATGGAGATAAAATAGTGATTATGCTTACTCTTTAGGACCATAGACTTGGATTTACTTTCAGCTGTGGCTACATATGTAACCATTCTGGCAGTCTCATTTAAGTTTTTAGAAGACACCAGCACTTGCTGCTACGGTTACTCTGACTTGAAGCAGAGTTTTATTTTGCAGTCTTGTCATTAACCTGCTCATCTTTCACCAGTAATAAACATGAACAAACCTGTTACCCTAGCAGGCAAAAAAAATAAAATGTTTGAAGTCTAGGAAAGAGCATTAACTGCTCTGTGGCATTTTTTCTGTGGCTGTGATTACAGATATGGAGTTTCACTGTCTTTAAAAAGCATGAAGATCAAGAAGCCAGACTCATTGCATGTGAGTGTTTGTGGAGAAGGACACATTGCTTTCACCTTTCACAGAGAAATGAAAGACTGTCTGAGATTGCCAGCGGTGGGTTAACAGCAGGGTCAGACATACCTGCTTCTAAATTTCCTTCAAAAAGAAAGATGGCATGGCGCAACCTTTGCTTTGGAGAACCATGCCACATGTTGTAATGGCTCTGTGACACCAATCATTTTCTGGGAAGCACAGTGTATTTATTTTCCTACATTATTTAACACTTGCCCCCAAACTGTCGGTAGCAAGGCTTCTGTCCATGGGACTCCCAGTAAAGTCATGGTGAGATTGATGATTTAAATGCCCTTTTAGAGCTTGGTAAAATTAAGAGTTCCAATTACTGAAATTGATATGAGGTATTAGTGACAACAAAGCGTTTAAAATGGCATGGGAGAAAGGGAATAAGCAATTACATGGAAATAAAAGATTCTACAGCCTTCAAATTTCACAGGTCCTTTAGGAGGTTTCCTATTATGCTGAGTAAATCCCCCTGAGAAACAGCAAGGTTTCCTAAAAGAGATGCCACCTCCCTTACTGTACAGACAGTTACAACTCCTGTTGTTGTTGCTATTACTATTATTTTGCTATGTTCGGCATCATATTTCCTGTCAGCAGTCATGCTAATTGAAGTAAATTATAATTAATGATTAGTAATACATTGCATCACAAGCATACATAGTTCTTAAATAGTAACAAGCCCAAGAAAGTTAATAACTAGCTTTGGCCTGGCATGAAATCATGCAGGAGGACATATTCAGTAAGACCAACAAGAAAGGAAGGAAAACCCTGAAGTTTTCAGTGTAAACTTTAGTATCCATGATCTATGAAAAGTTTTCAGAAGCTTGCCTTCACTCAGAACGGACATCCTGCAAGTATATCATACAGTTCTTTATTTTACTTATCTTTTCACACCCTCTGTCCACATACCTTTTCAGCTCTTGAAGAATATCAGTATAAATGTGCAGGGAATTATGTATGTCACATAAATGTTCTTTTCCTTTTTATCCTTCGTTAGGACATTGTGATTTATAATGACAAACCATTCAGCATTATGTCAATTATACCAAAATGCTGGTATTATTCTTTGGATAGAAGCATAGGACAGATATTGGCAATATAAAATACATCTTGCTTGGCAAATATTGGTGAAGAATAGCTGTGCCCTTCTTTGGAAATTATCAGAACGACTGAGGTGACAGCTAGGAAGCTCTCCTTTCAGTATTACACTAATTCCAACCAAGTTGTAGACTTGTTGTGATAAAACTCTAGCCTATAGTAGGGAAAGATTTGGAGGAGGCAGAAGAGAATTTCTTCTGGCAGCTTCTAGGGAAACGTACTGTGGAAGAGGCTGAAGTGCAACTAGAAAGCTGTACTGTGCTGGTCTTCATGCTGTGGAAGGAAGAATCAGAGACCTTATCTAGGTCCCTCTGTCCCCTTCCTGAGACCAGTGTTACTGGCAATGCAAGCCATTTGCGGTTCTCCAGAGTAATACAATGATGGGTTTGTGCATGGGGTATCTTAAAAAGAAGTTTTCTTGCATTTTGGCTTGAAAGGGAAAGATTGCTGCAAGCAAATGGCACTAGTGGTGTTTCAGAGCAGCTGCTTGCTGCATCAGAAACATGGTCTGAGAGGTGAAAACCTCTGCAATCTGGGTGCAGTAATGCACGGTTCCCCGCTGAAATCAAAGAGAAGTAACAGAATTCTTTCAGGAAGCTAATCTTGCTTTTCAACGACTAACACTGCAGCTGTCGTGTTTTGCTGATAATGAATTTGGATAGCTATGGGTACCGTGGTCAAAAAGGGACAATAACACTGTGAGGAGCCAGCTCTGATGAATGCTGCGTGAAAGATGGGAAAGGTCTTTGGCCATTAGGGATGACTGATGCTGTAGTGGAACCATATAAATGATGTACTGAGGTAATACATTAGGGCACAATATGAAACCCCTCTAAACCTGAGAAATACATCACCAATCAAATTTATTTTCAAGGTCTTCTCCTTACTATCAAGGAGGACTTGATGGGAATCCCTGTCAAGTCTCCACTTGATATACAGTGTTTAAATGCTGCTTGAGGTTTTCCTTTCATAGACATCATCAGTTTGGGAGTGATACTGTTCTGGCTTTTGGTGGAAAGAATGTCTTGTTATTGGTATTAGGGTCTTTTTAATTGGGTGAAAAGGTTGTTTTGGCTTAGTTTACTTTAGAAGAATAGCTCTGAAATATTTAGAGAAGCACACACAGGCTGACATTTCTGATGGCTCCTGTAAATCATCTCCGCTGTCAACTGCAAATGGCAGCTTTTGAAGGAGAATATCAGTCTTCTTTTGCAGTTTGACTATTAAAATAAAGTCCTGCAGGTGTTGAGTAGAACCTGTCCTGGATATAGCCTTACATGGCTCTATCATCAACAGTGCTACCTTGTTATATGGATCAAGAATTAGGAGAAAAGGAATATTTATTTTATTTTGATTTCACTTCTCAGTTCATCGGAGGGAGGTTGGACTTCCTTTGTCCAACTAACGTTTGATACAGTCAATAGGGCTTCTTTACTTGGCAAATCCACAAGACATCTGTGCTTGGGAAATGTTGCTGAAGAATAACTGTGCCTGACTTCTGAAGTCAGTATTGAATTCAGATGCTGTGCAATATTTTTCAAATTTTTGACATAACTTTGTAAGATGTAACAGTCATTTTATCTGCCTTTATTCCTGTTCACCTTAGAAATTCTCTCCTTCTTGATTCATTCTATGTTTTTAGCAGTTAGCCTAGAAACAGTTCAGGTCTAGTATCAAACTGCCAGAAGCAGTTATTTATTGACCATCCTGACTGATTTTGATTTTATCGTTGATAATGGGATTTACCTGTTCCTGTGTGGATTGGTGTGTTCTATTTCAATGTTAATCCCCACTGCCTAGGTATTAACACATAGTGTCCTAAGATTATACATGCTGTGTTTCTTTTGGTACATTTGGATTAAATACATTTTTTAGCTGTTAGGTTTTACTATATCTGTGGGTTTCAACCTATATTAGATATTACCATGTTCAGGCCACTGGTCATCATGAAGTCAGGGGAAGCTGGTATCTTATTTTCAGTCTGTTTCATAATCTGAAGATTTTGTCCATCTGAGAATCTGATACAGCATATGAAATTGTATCTTGTGCATATACTAACATACACTAGAAAATGAGGTGTAAGTTTGGTACATAAGCTCTAAAATATTTACATTTTCCATAAGAATGAAGTGCAGAAAACTTAGCTCTGGTTTTTATGTTCTTCCTCTGAGGTTACTGTCCTTCTGTCTTCATCCCATTTCACATGTCTTAAAAGTCTTACAGAAGGATATCACTGGAGCAATCAAATATTAAATTTAAATGAGGGTAAGGATTTATATCTTCCATTATGGCTCCCTTAATATTTTCATTTTCTGTCCTTTCTGACCGAGTATCATCTTTAAAGACCTATGTAGTAGATGGATTAAGGAATCAGTAAAGACATTGGGGCATAATCTGAGCAAAAGTGTATTTGCTGTCTGACCATTCCATCACAACAGAGGGAAAAGAGAGAGATTCAGATTATGAATCAATGTGGAAATATGATCTGGATGTTTAAAAGAAAAAAAGATACAGCTGGCAGGTTTTGGGAGGAAAGGGGCTGTATTTAGAATGCTTTGTTTGGAGAAACCTTTCTTCTGGCCCAGTCAAATAAAGCCTGCTGTGATTAGCAAGAAGTTTGCTCTTGTATAATATTCTAGAAGTGTGTTGGTTCTTTTATTTATCAAATGCTTGCAGGCTTCAGTAATGTTTCAAAACACAGATGTGAGGCTGAGAACAATGTATAGATGATGTTTAACTCTCGTTTAAATTTTTTTCTTGATTGCATAAATTATATGATTAGTTTTTCCTTTTATTAACAGTTGTCATAGGTAAGATCACATCTGTATGAATCAATATAACAATGACATTATATATGTATATTATTATTTAACCATTACTCTCTAGGGCATAGAGACGTCAATTATATTTTTACAGAGAGTTTCCGTAGACTGTTATAATGATTACAATCTGTTCTGTAGCAAACCCCAACAAATCAGCATTTTCTTGGCATTTCAAGGATAGTAATGGAGTTGAATGGGTAAAATAGTAGCACTGTCTGACTAACATGATCCTGCAAGCACTACATGAAATAATGCATGAAAAATCTGTAACTAAACCACTGCACAAATGAATAATCTTTATACAAGATATTATCACTAAGACTTTTTGAAGTCATCTAGCATGAGAGACATCCCTGAAATTATGCCTGTAAATGTCAAAATATTAATATATACTGGTATTATTTAGAAAACTGTCAAATATTCATTTTTCTCTGTTTTGAATCATTTTGTGTGTATATTAAGTAGGCATCAAATTGTGCTTAAATCAAAGATAAACAATTGCTGTTTTGGATGTCTTTTTCTGAGAACTGTCCAAAAAGGACGGTGAAATTGGAAGTTGTATACAATTGTGTTTCACCAGTGTATAATGATCAAAACTTAAAAGCATATAAATCTTCTCTTGGATGATCTGAATGAATTCTCTAAATATTCCTTCTAGCAAAATTTTTATAAATCAGATGCAATTTATGCTAACATTGATGCAATGAACAACATCTTGTATATCTCTTCCCAAATATATTCACCTACAATTTTTTCAGAGTCCGCAAACTCACAGAAGACATGAGAAAAATGATCTTAGCATAGGAATTTTTTTTATCTCTTCCTTTGTCCAGTGTTCTGTTTACTCACATATTGATATTATCCATACAAATGTGAGAACTATATTATCCTCTATCATGTTTAATCATTATTTCTAATTATCACAAACTTTTTCAGTTTCTTCAGCTTATGGAAACATGGCCAAACCACAAATAAGGAAGAGGTAGCCACCACTAATTTATTTTTTTGCACACTAATTGCAGCTTTAAGGTAAACAGTGAGAAAAAGTGAGGGCAAAATCTTGATTAGGTAGTCTACTGGCAGAACAGTTTCAGGATTTCTGAGCATCGGATTTGCTTCTTGCATTTACAATTTATATTTAGTGGGTTGACCAATGTACATATCAAACGAGTGCTTTGTTTTCAGAAAGTTCCAACAACACAGCTGAGAATCGGTCCACCCCAAGTGCTTAGCATTAAGTATTTTACTCCCTAGGGTGCTCTAACACTAGTTACAGAAGGAGCATCGCTAATGAGCACATCCATATTTATATGCATTTGAGTTACACAGTGTTTTTTAAACCTAATGTATGAAGTACCAGATGCAGGAGATGTAATATGAGCTTTAAATTGCGAATCATAATTTTGTAGATCACAGGGGCCTGAGAAGATCCTGTGAAGAAGGCATCTATATCAGATTTTCACCAGAGTTATATAAAACTGAGGAGAGCAATTGATAAAGTGTCAGGGACAGAGGTTTTCAGTAAGAAACTGTTTGGATGTTTCTTGTAGAAGCTCCAGAAAGTGTAAAGCACAAAGCATAGAACAGGTCCTGCCCTCATCTTCTGGCAGCCTGAACAGTACAGACATCAGCTAGACAGGATATGTTGAGCCATGAACAGCAGAAAAAGAAAGGAAGGGTATGGGCGTGGAATGGAAAGGGCTTGAGAAGCTGGAATTGAATAGATTTCTCTGAGAAACGCTGATTATGAAATTATATTTAGGAATTAGCTCTTTTGCTTGGAAGACAATTTGTCTTGACAAGCCCCTTTAAAGTGAGCACATGAAAAGCACGAGGGAACCAAACTGGTAAGAAAGGATGCTGTATGTGAGTGCAGGTATCTGTTGCTTAATCTGGGATCTGTGTGTTCAGCCTATATTATTATTCTCTCAAAACCTTTTTATTTTCCCCCTCCACTGATCATAAGAAATATCCTCAGAATCCTGAGAGAACTGGGCTCTGACTGAAGCCATTCAGCAATGAAAACTGGGTGATTTAGCTTTACATCCTGCCCCAGTAGCAATGTTTTCTTCAACAGCATTTTCTTTAGTCTCTTTCAAAATGTTCAAAGTGTTTCTCAGCTGATCATTTATGACCATAAGATGAGTTGTAAAACGTAATCAGGATGTTTATAGGATGCTGGTATTTCAATACAATCCAAAGTGAATTAAAAGTCTGTCTGAAATGTCGTGCTCACTTTTTCCATCTGGATCAAGTGTTCCTTTTTAACCTCTCACAACACAAACCTATGTTATATAGGCTTATCTCTGTTACCAATTATATACTTTCTTTTTATGTTTAACATGAAATGAAAGGGCTCATGAAAATGTTTAGTAAAAATATGGAGCTGCCAACTTGAAAGGTTAAAAAGCAGTGGCTCTAAGCAATGAGTTTTATTTATTTCCCTCAGGATAATTCCATGCACCGCACTGACAGGACGTTGCTGCTGATGTTCAGTCTAAATATTAATGTGCTCCCATTACTTCTTGTCATACATCCCTGTGATACTCTACATTACTTCTGCGTGTCTGTGCCTTTTTAATATGTGCACTCTTTCTGTTTTCTACTCTCATGACTTTATTTCTTCATTCATCAAAATACTTGGCCTTCTGTTCTGGACAGAATGTCCAAAAGACAGGATATTTGCAAAACCAAGTGTTTTCAAAGCTACTTCTAGAACATTTATTGTCTGACAGTTGGCAAATGCGAACACACAAAAATCCTGCTCCTCCTGTTTTCCAGAGAATGAATGGAATGTAACAAAGTAAGGAGATTGGTTAATGGCTATAAATATAGGTAGAAAAACCTCATCTTTTTACCTTCATTTTTGAATAAAATACAATGATGTACTTCTCTTAGGTATAGGTTAATTAATTTTCCTGAGTCAAAGATGTGAATTGGAATAATCGTGAAAAGTGTGAATTCTCGAATATATAGCAGGCTTTTTCATCATCAAGCTTCTGCATGTTCTTCTTAGTTCTGTATTTGTAAAAACTCACGTCATAAAGACGACTATCTGTGGATGTCTGCACTTGCGTGAGTCAGTAAATTGTTTATTTTCTCAGTGGGAGTTCACTCAGGACATTGAGGAGCTATTTCCTCCTAATTAGTTCCCCAGATTCCTCTTATAAAAAAAAAACCTTAGGCTTCAAGGAGTCTGTTTGGGTCATTATTTTCTTGATAAATGTACTCACCACCACTCCAGATTTCCCAGAAGGGACGCTGCAGGGTAGAAGAATGTTGTTTTGCGCGTTATGTTCCATGATTGGTTCAAATTACTCAATCTACCCAGTATTTTCAAAAAAAACAATCCTAAATCATCAGTCAGCCACATCCTAATTTCAGTGCTGATGCCAGACAGTCATTTTTCCTCGGAGCATCACTGATCGAGCTCTCCTCAGCTTGTTTCATACTTTGATGAACTAGGTGGCTGTAGGGACTGGTACGGAGATTTGAGACATTTCGTTTGAGATGTTGTTAGTTGTTCCCATTGTGGACAACTTTGTACGAAAGGGGTGGGCAATGCTGATTTTATACATACTGGGCAAAGATTATTCACTTTTAAAATTTACCAGTATACTTTACCAAACTACTCTAAGGTGTCACCTTGTCAGATATGTATGCTACGCAAGGTGTTTTATCTTGGCTAGTCTTTGATGGGAACCCCCAGTTAAACCTAAGATAGCGCAGAAAGAGGATGTCATTTATAGAGCAGGTGCTAAGGAGGCAAGCAGCATTGGTTTGGTCTTTAGATCAACAAATACTTCCTCAAAAAGAAAATTATATCCTTTCTTTTAGACTCAAAGTTTATTTTCATCCTGTGTAAACATGTTCATTTTTACCCCCCTACAAGTCCTTTCATACTGTATATCTTGTGGTTATTATATTGTGCTCCTTCTTTGATAATTGCTCACCTCTGTGGTTCAGTATTGCGAAGCACAGCTTGGCATTTTCATTTATTCTGTAGGCCCTCATTCAGTCTAACTGAGTTCTAGGCTGCTCGAAACAGCTGGGCTGAGCTAAATTCCACAGCCTAAATTGCACCTAAATACCTGTGTTCTCTACGGGCCGTCAGAGGCACGCAGGCAGTTGAGTAGCCTAGGCACTATGAGTTAAGTAAAATTACAGATGTACAACACTGGACCATAGCAGGTGTATTGAAATGCTTACTGCAGATATAATCGTATTTACATCCGTGCCAGCCGTACAGCAAAATATTTACAAAACAAATGGTTGTCAAGTGCTGTGGAGCTGATTTTGCAGCAGCAGTGCTCATCACGTGTTTCTGTCACCCAGGATTGCTTAACCTGCAGGTGGCTGTGGAAGGAGGCAAATATCCCCTTGAGATAACTCATCCTTTTACTAGGGCCGCTGCAACATCTATGTTGCAAACAAATGTCTGTTGTAGTACCAAAGCCCCTCTTTAATTTGCATCATTTTGAAAAGTTAATATTCCCAAAGGAATAAGGAGATGAGAATAATTTTTGCTTTTGTTTGGATTTATTATTTTGGGACATTTGCTTGACTAAGGCCTGATTAAACACCTGCAGATAGAATAGAAATGCACCTTTCCATTGATAGAAAACACACCTTTATTACTTCTTTGATTATGAAAATAGCTTACAGACATGCCTCTTATCTCTGCAATCATAAGATATGTGACCTTGCAACCCTTTCTTGCATCATCTCTGAACTACATTGTGCAACACAAACCCAGCATGATTGTAAATACTGAGAACGTTTTAGAATAAAGAAAACAGGGACCTGAAGAAAATAGACACAGTGCAATTTGTACTTATTATTAAATATTGAATTGCAACCAGAATATGACATTAGATGCCTTGTTATATTTTTCCTCCTCTAGAAACAAACTAAAGAAGCAGCAATGCCCAGCTCAGCCGCGTAGGAAATGCAGCCACACTGCCTGCACCCTCTACTGGCTGATGCACAGATCACAAATGCTTTTAGCTTTCGCTATAGGAAAAATCCTAGATTAATAACATTTGCCATCAAAAATGTTATGGTATCGCTATTAAAAATAATAGGAAATGCTGGCATCCAAATAAAGAATGTGAAAGGTGTGAGAAATAGAAAACTAATGAATTCTTTAATCTTCCTGAAGAAACTATGTGGAGAGAACCACTGTGCTTAGTTTCTCCAGCGAGGGAATGCTGAAGTTTGGCACGCATTTAGCAGTATTGTGCTTATTGTGAATGCTGGGCATGTTGTTCATTAAGTTCTGCAAATGCCAGATGTGGGAAAAAGTTGGTATTCTGCAACCAAAACTTTCTAGAAAGTTGAAAATTAAAATTCAAAGTCATGTCTTTCTGGGTGTGAGATTCAGTTTAGCATCAGGTATGTTATTATGAAGTATTTGAACAGATTTCACTTTAAGATGTTTCTAGAAGATTTTGTATGAAGAAGAATTAAGATTTCAAAGTCCATGCAGAATGCATATTGTAACATGACCATAGTATATGAGGATAATATATTCTCCTGGGTTATAACATCCATTAAATAATAGGTTTCTGGGATGCTAGTTCTTTTGCCTTTTCTTCCTTTTTCTTGCTCCCCTTTCTCTTTCTTCTCCTGTATGTAGTTAATGTTCAGTGTGGGATGAAATTTTGGAGACAAAATCTTCCTTATGTAGAACAAAAAGTGGGATGTTTGGGTAAATTCCCTTTTCTTCCAACTTTATACCTTGCTTTTGATGTGGATAGACTATTTTTCGCAGTAGTCCGTCTGCCTAAAAGGACGGCAGCTAAGGCTTCCTGAGGTTGTAGTTTGTCTGTTGTGGTGGACGCAGGTATCCAAAGATATTTCACACGGAGTAAGTGGGGCCCTTTCTGTTTTCTGGAGGGACTTGACAGCTGGGTGCTGCAGATCCTGTGCTGTTGTGTGTCCGTGTGTGCAGCCAGAGATGCAATGGCACATGGTCTAACATGCACCTAATACATAGCTGAAACAAAATCTTTTGAAGTATGTGATGGTCTGATACTAAGTAATTAAAATGACTAGATTATACAATAATGATAATAATGTGCTCTAAATAATGGATTGTTGATCCTACAGTGAGATTTTCAGAAACCACGAGCTGCCTCCAGTCTGCTTTCCTAAAAGTAATTGTATTTTCAAAAAGATTAGTGCCCTCCTATCACCTGTTAAACAATAACTGCCCTGCAGGTTCCTTAGTTCAGGACCTCTTTAGGTCTCTCTGCTTTGGAAGTTTGGCAAATTTTTTACTCTCTGCTCTGTCTGTATGTTCTTGCCTGTACACGTCTGTTCGAGACAGTGTGTTTTATCGTTGCATTCAGACTTCCAGAAATCATGAGCTTTACAACATATGAAGATAAGCAGGTGAATATATTACTGTTTGTATGATGGTACTGTGATGCTATCTCCTGGATTTCCCATCACTTCTGAGGCTGATTAGTGTGTGCAGAATGCGGGAATATTTCCCTTATAGAATGCTTTTTTGTTAATTCATTATTTTCTAATGCGGATGAGGGGAGAACTTCATAAACTCATTGTATCGGCTCATCTACAGAACCGTGCGTCCCACACAACCCTCTTCAGAGCGCGGCCTCTTTCAGGCGTCTGCACCTGCAGACGACGGCTCCTGCCGGCGCCAAACAGCTGGGGCTGGCAGAGGCGGCCGCGGCCGGGCAGTGCCAGAGCCCAGCTCCTGCGCGGAGTGATGCTCCGCGATGCTCCGCGATGCGCTTCCTCCCCGGCCTGAGACTCCCCTTCCTTCTCTGCTGCAGGGGGGGAGATGGTCTCTGCCCTGACGACAGGAAAATTGGATTAGGGAGAGAGAGAGAGAGAGAGAAAGTAGGAGAGAGAAAACTGTTTGCTCAAGGTCTCCCACGAGTCACGGACAAAGCCAGAACGGGAGTCTGCGGCCGGCTCCTAATCCAGCACCCAAATGCAAGACGGCCCCAGCCTCCTTTGAATGCAGCTCACACAAAACAGGTTGAAAGTGGTTCACTGCTTTTTAAGAGTGTTTTCAATTTGCATTTTTTGCAGATATTTTTTGGTTGTCAGGAATTAACTGGGACACTGTGAGTTTTAATTAATGGGATCAGGTTATTTGGTGCATTTAAAAAATTTTTTAAAGAAATATCTCACAAGCTTTGACTCTTTTGGCCAGTAGCCATAATGACAGCCAGGCTAATTATATCGGTCACTGAGTTATCAGTGCAGTTGTAACTGGAGGCAAGCAGACTCCAATCAAGCAAGAGAAACTGGAAGTAAAATAATGATATATTTCACAATCATCTTATTACTGACTCATTTAAATAAGAATCTAAAATGTTTTGTCAGTGCTGAGAGGGCATCAAGATTTCAACAAGTCTCAATTCACAAAACTTGAAGCTTTCCTGGCTTATGGAAACTGGCTGGTGAAGAAGTAAAAGATGTTCCTCTGTAAATGCATGCAAAAAACAATTTACTATTTTTACTTGCAAATGCTAACAATCCAGCCTACATTTTTATTTTCCTGCTGAGGTCAGCTATTAGGAAACAATCAAAATTCCCAGATAAGGCTCTTCTAACTTCCATCTCATTATGCCAGAGATGAAGATGGTCCCTAGTTCTCTGTCCTTCAGTTACTGAGTCAAAAGGAACAAAAACTGCGTATAATACTTACATAATGTAATGCAAAAACTGCATGTAATACTTGCTTCTTTAGGAAATGTCCCAGTACGCTTTAAAATTCAAAGAAGCAGTATATAGTATGTACCCTTTTCAACTATAGATTTAAACTAATTTAATTAAAAAATAGGTTGGCTTTCACATAGTGTAGCCAGAAAATTGTTTACATAAATGATTTTCGTAATCAAAAAATAGCTTCTAGCCCCATACTTTCCTGTATTTGGTCACTGCAAAACAAGGTATTAATAGATTCTGTCTCCAAAGAGTAACTGAAATTTTGGAAGGGGACAGAGTCATAAAACTCTTCTAGACTAAAAGTATTTGCAGTCCTATAAACAAGGAAATGGATTTTATAATTAATTCAGAATTCCCTGGCAAGCACAGTAGAAACATGCAGTGTGTTGTAATCTACTGATTAAGTTCCAGGAAGCACATTGGCAATGGCTTTCTTTATCAATATTAGTCCTTCAACAGCACCCAGAAGAAACTGATATTCTGAATCCCAGAATAACCAAGGGTGGAAAGCCCTGTGCTCATCTGAGGGTCTGGTCCTGACAAGGCAACATTTTGAGAGGGCTGAGTTTTTAGGAACAGGGTTTGGGTTGTCTTTGTGTCCTCTCTGTTTCCTCTTCTTGTGTCCTCAGGAGTTTTAGAAACTCGGTGCTCTAAAGAAAATTGCCAGAGAAAAGTTTAGGCTGAATGGGCACCTGAAACCTTCCAGCAAAGCTTTTAATCCAGTAGGATTCGACTTCACAGAATGCTTTGCCATCTATCAGACCATTGGTCATGGCTGTTAATTAAATGAAAATGCAAAATAAATCTACAGCGCAGAGATACAACATAGCCAATTAAATATTCCAGTACAAGGTGTTAATGATAAAAAGCGAATGTCACAGAGGACAATCTGTATGATGTCAGAATACAAATCCTACTAGATGACAAAATGTATGATTCCCCTCACAAGCTAGCAGGAAAAGAACGGCTGACCCTGACCACTGAATTCATGGATTGCAGTGGAGGAGGCAGTAAGGAAGTCAGGGTCATGAGCATGCATCTGGGGATTTTTTTTGGAAGAGAGTGAATGCAGCTGAAGTTGTTACTGCTAGACGATGTGCATCTTTCTTTCTTGACTGTGATATTTTCACTGCATATGAAAGTCAGGCCATTCCTGAGTGATAGAGTTTTTTGCCATACAAGCAAAGCATCATAATTACTAAATTTGGCTGCTTTGTTATTAAAGAACAATATTAAAGAAAATGAAACATAAGCAAGTAATAACAAGTGCTTGAAGTGGCTGAAGGACCATCTGGCCCTTCTATCCTCATGAAGAGTCTTCAATGACCAAACTGTGAGAAAGGACTGCATTGTTAAGTAACTCTCTTTTCTTGGTAAGGTTGAACTAAATTAATGGCTATAGCTAAGCAGTTATGGCTAACTAAAGCAGGTTATAGACAGGCATTATAATTTCATTAAAGATCTGGCAATCGTGGGCAACCTAGAGAATATAAATTGACAGAGGTGAGTAATGTTAAACAAGTTTGATGAAATCAAAGAAAATATTTAATGAAGTTACTTGCAAGAAACAATTTAATGAGCTATCTTGAGACAAGCAAATTAATGAATATTTAGACTCATATATCTAAATAATCCCACCTTTTCTACCTATTAGGAAGGTTAGTTTTTTTTCTTGAAAAATACAGTCTGAACAAGTCTATGTTTAACAGAAAAAGTGATTAGTATCTTAAGTTATATCTTTCAATATTTCATTAAACCTGTGTCAGATAAAAAAAACAAATTCTTACCAGTAATGCTTCAGATGTATACTTTATATACTTCAGATGTATATTTTAGCTTGGTTTGTTAGTCATTAGTTTCTTTTTTTCTTTTTAGCTTTTCAATGTACATGTTGTTCTTCTTAGAAGTTAGGTGCTTAGATGAGGGTTGTATGAAGTGCTTAATGCTCTTCTTAAACCTGAGAGAATGGAGCAGAGAATGAAGGAAAGAGTTAAATTTCAGAGTATTGAAAGACACTGGACTTTGAAATTTCCATGGATTCTCAGTCCATGGAAATCTTTCTCTCTCTCTTTCCATCGTTGTAATAAGCAAAAATAATACATCTTGGTCAGGACTCAGTTGAACTAAACAATGTCATCCTTTTAACTAGCTTTGCGTTTCTTAAATTTTAATAAAATTTAAGCTCATTAGCATGCAACATATTAAAACATATTTAGCACAGTTGATTGACTACAAGCTCTTCCTCGCCTTCTCTCCCAAATGAGTCCAAGCACTCTTAAAAATACAGACATACTTACATATAAAAACATAAATAAATGCGTGACTAGGCTGCTTAGGTCTTTAGAGCAAGGACATATTGCATGTGGACTATGAGCCAGTGTCAGACATAGTACTAATAGTACAGTAGTATCAGGCTTAAGGCACATACATTTCTGTTCAGGCACAGCTAGTACTATCACATCCCAGCATCCGAGAGATTCGCCCTGTGCTGTGCTCCTGCTCCCAGCCCCGCGTCTCCCTCCCCAGACCTGCACAACTCTTGGCTCCAGTTACGGAGAGAGGGAAGAGCCAGTGCGCTTCTTTCCCCAGCGAGATTTTGGATGAGAGGAGAGCTGGTGTGCTAGTGAGGTCCACGGAGGGAAGGAGCAGGGAGAAGCGCTTATGCGCAGAGCAGGGGAGTAGAGTGAAAGACAGTGGAAAATTTAAGGAAAGGGATCCCACTGGAAACTGGGCAGAGGGGAGAGTAATGATATATATAAACTGGTATCACGTACCACTGCTGTGAAAGGGAAATGCAGAAAATCTTAATGTGACCAAAGAACAACTTGCCATTTTCACGCAGATTAAGATGGGTTAGGATCAGGTGGAGGCCTGGTGGCCACAGTAGTAAATTCATAGTAAAGACTGTAGTAAATAAAATGGAAATTATCAGCCCCTCCAAAGGTGCCGTAGAGGGATAAATGGGTAGTTTTTTTCATATAGGTAGCATGGGACAAGACTATGCTTAAATGATTCTTCCTACCCTCGCTTGCAGTGGCTAATTACAGGCAAGGTTCAAAGCGCACCCTGATATTCTGGTGCTCACTGAAATAGCAGCTTTATTCTGGTATCTGGCTATTCTTTTCCTGGAGCACACTAATGGGATGCTTACATTACGGTTTGGGGAACCTAGGGAAACTACATACATACAAAGTTCTCCTCCTTCAAGGAGTGAGAGGAAAACTTCCTGTAGCTGGATTCCAATGGCTCATCAAATGAAAATAAGGATATATTCATTTCATGTCAATGTTATTTCTTAAATTTCAGTGCCAGAAAAAACAACTCAAAGATAAGGCTCTTATGCAGATGGACAGTGGCAGAATACTCACTGGCTATTGCCCTCTTTGATGGTAGCTTTTGGGCTGTTGGTTGTACCTTGGCTAGAGACAAATGCTTGATATTCATAGATGACCTATGTATGCAGATTCTCTTTCTGGGCTTGAAACCTTTTTCCTTCCCTTGAGAAGAACATAACAACATGCCTAGGATTGCTCAGTCAGCAAAAACCATGCTCTGCTTTTTTCCCCCTTATTTCTGGGAGCCTTATGCTTTCAGCAGCAGTGAAAGAGTTAAATTTCAGAGTATAGAAGGACACTGGGCTTTGAAAATTAATCCTGGAATATTGTAATTATTGATACTCACCAGGTAAAAAATGTGCCCAGAACAGAACTATTCCAGTACACAGAAATGTCACAGAATTAACTGCTGCTGTGCGCTGTCATTCCTGCCATGGACACTTACTATGGATCCTCAGTGGGAGTTAGAGACCTAAATAGTTGGGGGATCTGGAAGTGGCCTTGATGCCAGCGGGATGTGCTCTCCGGTGAGAAGTGTAAAAGCTTATCAAATTTTGGGGCACCTTTGGACCTTGCCTGAGGCTATATGCTTGAGTGGGTGTGCTATGCTTGATTAGTGTCAATATTTTAAAGCGAGGTAGATGTTAACACAACAAAATACAGATTTTCAACACAAACGTGAAGGGGAATGTCTCCTAAACCAACATGAGATATTAATGAGCCCTCTACAAGCGGCTTAACTCAGGATGCTTATAACCTTTTACTGTGTGATTGTGGCTGTTCTTAAAAATGAACGGTCCTTTCGGAATTCAAGGGAGTGTTTTCCTTTGCCTTCTGATGGGGTCTTCCCTTTTCTCCCCACGTATTCCGGATTGTCACCCTTCCTTCTCTACTGTGGTCCACGTGAAGAGCACGTGGAGGCCAGTGTGTGGAGAATAATGGAGAACCTTTTTTTCTCAGTTAAAGACAGAAAGTAGGCAACAAAAAATACTTAAAAAAAATGCAAGAAACAGCATGGGGGAAAAAAACAAAACAAAACACAACGCGAAACAGTCACATGTCTCTTATGTTGAGGCAGCCCGAGTAAGTAAGAGCGTTGCTGCTTACTACGTTACACTCGCGTGAAACGCTGAGACGTTTCACTCGCGCAGAATTGGGCTGAGCCGGCGCCGGGCCCCCACGGGTGGGCGCGCGCCCGTTCCGCCGCCGCCCGCGCCGGGGCCCCGTGTCCCCCCGCGGCGCCGGGGTGCGCGGGGCGGCGCGGAGCGGCGCGGGGGGGGGGGCTGCCGCGGCCCGCGCTGTTCGCCGCGCCGCCGCTGGGGGTATCTTTGTACCATTTTTCATCCAGCAGCAATTTGGAGTGGAAACGTGTAATAGGGGAAAAGCAGGGTTCTCGGCGTTTGGAGCGAGCCGTGCATCCAGGATCCGAAAAAGATTAACCCCCCCCCTCCTCCTCCGTCCCCCCCCCGCCGCCGCCGCCTCCCCGGCGGACACGCGCCCGCACCCCTGCGCGGGGCAGCCGGCGCCGCTCCGCCGCCGCGCAGCCGGACGCCGGCGGGGATGCGCCCGCCTGGAGGGCAGCGCGGCCCGGGAGCGAGCTCCGGGATTAGCAGGATTAGCCGGGCGCGGGCGGCAGAAGTAGCGTTCGGCGATTTCTCTTCTCTTGCCTGACGGTCGGATTTACATGGAGGTGGCTCGGCGCGGATGGTGTTGAATTCCGGATGGGCATTTCCAACCCCCCCTCCCCGCCCCAATCTGAGGGAAGAAATATAAAAATCGATAAAATTCGGAAGCGTCCGGGGCGCGATTGAAAAACCTTGAGCTTAACATCTGCCTGGGAAGAGCCAGAGGAGGCGAATCCGGAGAATTACAGTTTCAGCCGTGATTGCGCGGAGCGGCCGCGAACTGGTAAATACTTTGCTGCTCTCCGCGCCGGGGGCTTCGGCGTGCGGCGCCGGGGCCGGGGCCGGGGCCGGGGCCGGGGCCGAGCCCGAGCCCGAGCCCGGGGCGGGCGGCAGCGGGGCCGGGGCGCGGGGCTGAGCCCGGGGGCGCGTGTGTGTGTGTGTTTGTGTGTTTGCGTGTGTGTAGGTGGACGCAGCTGTGCAACCCGCCGAGGCAGCGGGGCCGGGGTGCTGCCTGGCCGCGGGGTCCGTGTGGATGCGGCTCGCGAGCCCGAGCGGTGCCTCGGGGGAGCTGGAGGGAGGCGAGGAGCGCGCCGGTGCCCGCCGTGCTGCTGCTGCTGCTGCTGCCGCTGCGGGGGGAGAGGTTTGCAGGGAGATTTGCACGCACGCACACACCGCACACACACACACACACACACACACACACACAGAGGCGCGTTGCATCTGTCAGCAGCGAGGCTGCACCCGTGCTCCCTCCCTACCCCGGCTGCCGGCGCCGCCTGCCCTAACGCAGCCTAAGCGAACTTTTCCTCCCCTGCTCCCTTCTGGAAAAGCAGAGGTTACAGTTCGCTTTGCGCCCGTGCCCGGAGCCGCGGTGCGCACCAGGCAGCACCGAGTTGCATTTCCAATGCAGCCGCACACTCGTGTCTCTTGCCAGGCTGCCATGCCTGATGGAGGGATTTTTTTTTTTTTTCTTCAGACATCTTCTTGCTTGGGTGTTAAGTAGTTTTTCTGACGATTGCACGAGAGCCTCATCTTTACATGCTGAAGGAAAATCAATTTTCAGCAGGTTTAATTAAAATTAATCAGGCAAATTACTTAATATTAATTGACTTATAATTAAAGGCAGAAAGTTACCTTGGAATCAGGAGAAAGGATATTATCTCAAATCATTTTAAGGATGCCTATGATTCCAGAGCAATTACGTTAAAATAATTGTTTAAATAAAACAAAACAGAGCTTGATTAAAGTGTGGCGTTCTTGCTGCTGCAGGTAGCACAATCTGGACAAGCCATTTTCTGCTCTAAATTTCCTGATCTTTTTAAGCAATATCTTTTTAGTTTGACACTGTTTTTGTTTTCTGGAAGGCTAGTTGGTTTCAGCTTTAGCAACTATGGCGTGAAAAAATCCACTAGTATAAAATGGAAATGCATCTTGTAGATGCTATAAATATCAAAGTGAATGTTTTCAGCACATTTAGATGTTCTGTGAATTTGAAATGAAGCTTTTTTTTTTAACAGCATAAGTGTAAAAAATTATTTTAGCAAATATTTCTTCCAGCATTGCTTTCCACTGTGACAATATTTGCATTTATCCAGAGCCTTAGTGGCACCAAACTGTACTGGTAAATTCACAGAGAATTCATATTTGAAAACATTTATTTGTGACCATGCTGAAAACAACTTTTTCTGGGTCCCTGAACATCTGGTGGGTTTTTTTGTTTGTTTGTTGGTTGTTTTTTTTTTAAGTAGCAGCATTTCTGATGCATCTACAGATTATTATTATTATTGGAAGGAGCAAAACTATAAGCTTTGATAACTTTTTTCCTACTTTTTTTTCTCTGGGCTGGCTTAATTGAAGCAAAGGATACTTATGAAATTGCAGGTACTTTACTACAGGTACCTGGCAGGTGAAAGACCCATGTATGATATAAAAGAACACTTCAAAATACAGGCGATTATCCAGGGCCATGATTTTCAAAGATGCTGGTTTCCATTGACTGCACTGGGACTTACGTAGGCTCTACAGCTGTAGCAAGCAGCCCGCTTTTGCATCTTTGAAATTTGATTTGCAGATTGGGAGCCGAAAGCTAAGTAGACATGTTTGGGAATACTGGTCGGGTTATCTGTGTGTGTGTGTGTGCGTGTGCATGCGTGACGCAGGGTTAAAGAAGGCTACTTCCTAGTTACTTTTGATAGATTTCTTAGGCTACAGCAGCAGACTACAGCAATGTTGCAAAAGGAGTTTTGCAGTAAATAATTAGGGGAAGGTGGCTACACATGGGGAAATCCCCTTTATTCTGTATATTCCATGTGAATAGTATGCAGGCTGTGGGAAGAAAGATGAGGCTGACGATAATCGTACTAAGTGTGCTGGGAAGCAGGATTTGGCTGAACACCTCTGCTTTGTGATTAACTGAAGTTGCGAGGAAAGCCATCAGGGACCGTGCAGGCTGCTTAAAACAGTAAGTTGTGTAGAAGTGAACAGAAGAGTGGGCCTGATGCTGTTTTGGTTACCTTACCCTTTTTATTTAGTAGGTGAAGAAAAGAATATCCTAGCTATTGATAATTAAACATCCTTAACAGAGTGGGTTTGCTCTGGAATGTTTGGCTGGAGGTGGAGCAGCCTGCTGAGGAGGGTTGTTTAAAGACTGCGTTAGAGCTGTAGTCAGATAAACTGATGTGCAAATGAATGGAGGATTTAAACATGGTAATGGTGGTAGTTTTATTTTTTTATCGGTTTGCATATTTAATGTCCACTGACATATACACAAGCACACATCATTATGCTGTTCAAATGGGGTCTTGGGAAAAGAGAAAAAAACAGAAGCTTAGATATGGTCTCAGTTTGTAATGGGTTGGCATGCCTTTATTAAAAGTAAATATACATTCCATACTAATAGAGATGTAGAGCTGTACTACAGACCCTTGGGCTAGCTTTGAATTATTTGTTTGATGTTGTATTTATTATGTTTTTAATCACATGAAAAAGAAGCTATTTAAAAATTAAATAGTGAAAAAAGAAGGGGAAAAAGAGACAGGCACTCTTTGAAAGCAGATAATGAGAAGGTAACACTTTGCCAGGGATTCAGTGGAAACATTTGCAGGAGGTTTCTTTTAATAAAGGATGGGCGTTAATAAATCTGATCCAGTAAACATTGCCATTTCTGATTAGTCACAGATATTCAGCCATGGCAAGTATAACAGGTAATGATAAAAAATAGATCCTGACCAATGAATAAATGCTGTTATAAAGCACATTTCCATTATTGTAGCCATGTTTCTGTATTCTGGAGGAACGTATGCATTTTGAATGGGATTTCTGCTGCTTCACTGTTGCAGAAGAGTTTGTATGGAAGGGAGGGAGTTAAGGGATGGAAAAACAAGGGCTGATGAGGAAACTTCATCAAGCAGTGCATATTGACAGCATATCCTGTAGCTTTAATGACAAACGATGACACTAAATTCCCCAGAATGACTATCAAATGATCACAATTACGAGGAGGAATCACGTTGACTTCTTGGTGACTCAGCTCCACATTTCCACCTGCCTCTGAAGACCCCACGTGTTTTCCAACTGACTTTGCTTTCATAATTATTCATTGCTAGCTAATGATGGGCTGCCTGTTATTCAAAGATAAAAAGTGACTAGCTGGCTACTTACTACCATGATCATATTTTTCTGTGTGCTCTAACATGCCACTTTTCACTACAAAAAAAAGTGGTGTAAAGGGGCATCATCTGCATGAAAGCATGGGACACGTTGGCCAGTGTAAATGCAGTTATGGTAATCAAGCCATGGAAAGGTCTGGGCTGCATACATCTGTCTAGAGTGTTTTTCCCATTGCTGTGGGCGAATGAAAGATGAGGCCATTAAAAGAGAAGCGATTGGAGTTCCCTTTCCCCCACTTGGTGATTTCTTCTGTTTTGTCCGCTGACATTTTCGGTACAATCTGTTTCAGTGCTGCCTTTGGGTAGTCTGTTACTTAGCTTCCATTGATGCTTGGCTAGGTCTTTTGCAGGATATTAAGGGAGAAAGTACTGCTTTAGAATTAGCTACACGTGATTGTAAAATCATAAAAAATGATCAAGGATACTTTAAAAATATTGTATTTCAAGTGACTCATATCCCTTTAACCAAACAGAGAACTAAATGGGCAATTTAAAAATACATTTTCTAAAGCTACTCCGTCACATCCTGCCTAGAGATGCCATTAGCTCACTTGTTGAACTGGTTCTTGCAATTTAATGAGAATACATTTAAGTTGTATTTTGTACTTTTGTTTAATTCCATCTTCTTTAAAGCTTTCTGCTTCAATATCTGAACTTAAAATCATTCTTTGTATATAGCTTTAACTCCTCCCTTCCTGACCTCCTCCTCCGGTTTCCAAAAAAAACCAACCCCAAGACCCTGAAAGTGGAAAAGTGTTTTGTATGCAAACAGTGTTAGAAATATTCATGAGGAGAAAACAACAACTCGTTTAAGGGAAACATTACTATATAGACACGGTGAATATTTTTAGTTCTTCAAACCAATATAAAACAGGCGTTGTGGGATGGACCTTTTCTTTCTTCAGACGGATTCGCAAAGATGTGTTGCTTCTGTGGGGACGCAGGCCCTGAAATTGCTGTCATGAGACGGCTTAGGGAAACACTTCCTATCACTGTAATCGTGGCTAATGTCGCCAGGACGTGATCACAGGGCGACCTGAGACTCGTTGCTGTAACGTCAATAAATATCTTCCTCACAGATAGTGGTGGAAAAGGAAGACAGGACATGGAGCTGAGTAATAGAAGCTAGATGTGAAGTCAGATGGAAAGAGTAAATCTTTGCAGACATTTAATGGTGTTATATTCTAAGCTTTGGGGAAATTTTATTTGAATTTTTTTTACAACAGTAAATACAGTCCGTGCTATATCTTATTTCTATTTCATGTGAGAGAAAAATTTCCCATCTATGGCACAACACTTTACTGCTACCATTACTGCAGACTTTATAGATCAGAGATGTGTCAGCATGTTAGCTTTAGCTGTAATGCTTTTTCTGTGTGAAACCTTATGGGCCTTGCAGCCGCTTCCTCATACTGACACTCATAAAACGTTCAAGTTCTCATATTTATTATTTAATTTGCTTCCTATATAAAGCAACAGAGCACTTCAGTACATGAATGTGAAGCCAAAAATGACAGGCAGGCGTGAATGGGCCTAATGAGTTTTGATAATGCACATATTAGAAACTGCTAAAGGAAGTTTAATTAAGAAAAACAAGTTAAGCATGAAATTCATTTTGGAAGAAATACAAGTAAAGTCACAGCTATAGAAACGCCACGTCACCGGAAATGGAATCGCAAGGGGGCAGCTCCGTGCAATGCCAACATCGTGCTCCACATGCAGCGTTCGCTCTACAGTTCTGCACGCGTTGTAACGCCATTCGAGAGCACTTTTGAACTTGAGTTAAAAGTGTCAGGCTTGTGATTAAGAAATTATATTTATACCTCTGTGTATATGTATTTTCATAATGAGCTAGAATTTGATCTCAATCACGCTGATGCAGTTGAGAGCAGAATCTGATCCAGTAAATAAACATTTCCTCTTTTTTGTGCCGCATGGAAATGGGTTGTATTTTTTCTTAGTTTGTCAAATTGAAGAGCTAGGTATTGATCTAACTTTACAACAAGGGTTTAGCATGCTTTGGAAGTGTTATTGTACGGTATCCAGATAGAAGAACAATCCATAGACAGAATCTGAGTTCATTGAAGCATTTGTGTTTTCAGGGTAATCTCTCAAGAAATGGTAATAATTGTACTTCAGCTTTGTATCTTGAACGTCTAGTGCTCATAAATAGGAAAATCAAAAACTGGTATCTTTCTTATGAATCCAATATGAAAGCTTGGGTTATGTGATGAACTTGTGTTAAAGTTAGTATTATCATTGATAGTATTACTGTTATAACAAAGGTAGTGAACAAAGTTCAGTTTACATGTCTCACGACATTAGCCCCAGTGAACCAAGGGTTGGCTACAAATGCATATCAGATAATGAACTTCGTCACTAGTTATAGTGCTTAATTTTTCACCTACTAGAGACAGTAAAGGAACACCTCATTTCAGTGGTTCTGGTATTCTCTGTAATAGTGATCAAGTGGGAAGCATGTGAATGCTTCATAAAGTGTTAATCGAAGAAAGTTAAATTCATGTGCGTTTGCGGTATGCAAAATGCAGATTTCAGTATTGAAGATCTCAGATGAGAAACACTTGGGATATTTTTTTCTCCAGTTTGACCTGTGGTTAGCAAGAGTTCAGTTAATTTTTAGAGTAGGTCAGAAAATCTTTGTGTCCTGAAGCACACTACTGCCGTCAACAGAATAGCCATCTGATCATGTAGCTGCATAGTTGCAGTCCTCAAAAGTGAATATAATGTGGTCCATTTAAGAGTTAACCATAAGCTGCTAAAAGGAATAAAGGTTCACTTCAGTGCCCATTATATTCCAAGCCAGTGCATCTGTCATTTTTAATTTAAATCTGTATTACTTAGCTGTCTAAAACTTTGCACATAAGTGACAGAGTTACCCATTCTTTCTGTTATGGGTAAAATCACTATTTCGTTACCTACTTACTGTGCAAAATGTCAGACAGCTATAGTCCACATTAAAAAATTGCAGCCAACTTCTGGTAATATAAACAATTACTTAAGCTAAGAAGTAGAACTATTTTAAGAAAATGATTTATTGATATGAGTAAATGGAAGATAATAAGACTTAAGTGACCCTCCTCTTGTCATAGATTTAATTTGTGTCTAATTCAAAAACAGCTTAATAGAAAATTATGATCAGAAGTCTTGCTGTTTTGGCAAACTAAGTTGCAGAAATTATTTAAAGGGATCTTTTGATCATGAAAATACCAATTAATAATGAGTCAGCATTAGTGAATATACCCACTAATGGGGGAGAACAAAAATATAGTGAGGCTGAAAAATGCATGACTATTTAAATGAGTCTTATATCATCCACACAATTTAATTTAACTTCCCATTAATATGTGTTTCACTCTGTTGGATAGTCTATTTATATTTATATGTATGTGTATATATATATATTTATATCTTTTACTAATTTGTTTGTAAGGTTTTATTTACAAAACATAACATTAAATAGAGGCAAATGTGGGAATTGCACTGAGAAGTCAGAACCTTTGATCTGTGAGTGATATAATTACACAGCTTGGAGCATTTGGAAATCCTTACCACTGGGGCTGTTTGCTGACCTGTGTAGCATAACACTTGTAATCTCCTGCTAATATTGGGTGGGACTGTGACCCCATCAAAGTACTTTCTATCTTACTTGTAGTGTAAGTATAAAAGTATCTTATACCTTTGTCCGCAATCTCAGAAAAATCTCAGAAAAGGTTGTGTGTTTCAATAGGTTTGGATTCGTAGCAGCTTTCTGAAGCTTACAGGCCCATAGCTGCTGTCAGGTTGAGGGACAGTGGCATGCAGAAGCTAGCCATACTTCGCCAGACCTAGACCTTTCCTACGTGTACATTTTCAGGATTGCAGTCTCTCCTCATACACCTGTTTTTAAAACGCAAATAATTAAACACGTATAATTCCCTTACAGTCACCAGGTATTTATGGAAGTACACAACAGCAGGATTTGCTTCAAAATCTTTACTAGTACATAGAGAGAAAATATGACGTATTTGATAGAAAACTTCCCTTTGCTAACTTGACATATGAAAAAAGAGATGGGAAATTCTAGGAGTATCTCCTGAGGATCTGCCTGATCATGTCTGCGGTTGGTATACCACGCTGATCTAGTGTTCGCCCTGTGCCGTAGTCTTTCCTTCAGTGACTTCTGCTCTTCTGGCCAAATTCCTCTTTGGGGTCATAGCATATTTTAGAATTTAGATTTCGTTTTAGAGACATGAGCCATCTTCAGGCTTCCAGTTCAAAGCAGAGATTGTTGCAAGTAAAAATGGATGTAAATGTAGTTGGTTCTGCAAAATAGCATTTGTGTTTTGCAATGAAGTGGCATTGTGCGCTGTTCAAAATGCTCACAATCACGTTCTATGAATATTTGTGCAATTGGGATTTACAAGCAAAATTGATGGGGAAAGGAATTTTTAAGCTTGAATATAAAATCACAGAGCACATCTTCAGCTAAAAAGAAAACAGCCGGTGGTACAAAGCTATCATAATAATGCCTTTATGTGTACAAAAGCTGGCATACGGCCAGAAGCTTTGGGTCCCAGTGAAAGTTGTTTTAATCCGTTGGAGCTATTGCAGGTGGTACAGTTTAAGACATCCCTTAAGATCTGGAACTGTTTGAAAGAGTAACAAAGAGGAGTTTGGCCGTTGCAGTCTGCCGCAGATCTGACCTGTTGTGGAATGCCCTATGTCATTGGAAATGCAAAGAGGCTTTGAAGTTATCTTGGCCTGTTAGCTCCTCAGCATACTAAATGCCTCTCGAAAGTATTTGAGAATCTGAGCTGTAAGGTAATTTAAATTCAGAAAGGAAGATAATAAAATAATGGATGAAATAGAAAAAAACGCCATATAATATAGACTGTTCTAAAGACCGTGAAAGACTTTATCAAATACATTTTGCAGTAGAATTCATTTGCGTGACCACAGGGAACAATTGTGATCCTCACATCTAGGCTATAATAAAACCTGAAAATGCTTCTCCTCCTCCTCCTCAGATTCACGGTATTCTGGTGCTGACACCTTATACTTTGCCCCAAACTGCTCGTCATTGCTCTTCAGTTTAGCCTCCTGCCCATCTCTATGATCATTCCTGCTCCTGTTTATTGCTTCTCTCTTTCTTTCTCTCTTTCTCCACTGGTTCCTGGTCAGTCATTTCAAGTCCGGACACCAGGGGAAAGTCCTGTGCAGAGCACCTGCTGGAGGACTAAGGAAACCTTTTCCCCACATTGATGCTGAACATAAGGCATGCTCCAGGCAGGCATCCCCGCTCACCTTTCCACCTAGCGCTGGAAATAAAGTTTTGGCTTGAGAGTCCCAAAAGATTTGAGTAATCTCAATCTCCTTATTTTTATGAGTTTCTGTCTTTGATGTTATAGCTTCAGGGCAGCCAACATTGGGCTCAAATATCTCACCTCTTTAACTCTCAAAAACCAACTATTAATCAACCGTTAAAAAAGAAAGGCTTGTGGGGAAGAAGAAAAAAACAAAACAAAACAAAATTCAAGTTACAAATACCATGCAAGTCTGTTGATTTCAATACTGGAAGTACTTTACAATTTACTGCCTCATATAGCCTATGAATCTATTGGCTGAAGCTAGCTAGTACCCAAGAGTTAATTAATCAAAATAGCCAAACATAGTATTGAGTTATATTCCTATCTTTTTAGCTTCCTGTCTTTATCTTGGAATAAAACCTTATTAAATGGGTGGCAATTTAGAACATTTAATCGCAACAGAGCTGTTCAGCTGTTGGGTACAGCATCCAATGTACAGGCTATTTAGAAGCGGAGAGACCATAGAATTTGAGAAAGAACACAGAATGTATTTTTCCACTGCTGACCAAAGGAAAAAAAAAAGAATAGATTTTAAGACCTAATGGAAAAGGTTAAAATGTAACAGAGGTTTTTGAATTCCACTAAGGAGTAAGCGTGCGTCTTTCCATGACCTCCTACTGTACCGCAACTTAGAGCAGCCAAGTTGTATCAGGTGTGTTCTGCTCTCTCACCAGTCTATATACTGTCTTTACTGTTTCTCAAGAAATACCTTACTGCCTGCAAAATCTGAAATGCAACAAAGCGACGATCTTCCCAGAGGCAATTGTCTGGATGCCATTCCGTGCAAGTTTATTAAACTAAATGTAAACACATTAACTTTGGGGAATTATTTTCTCTGCCTAAATTGGTGTGTTTCCAGCAAATGTGGAGAATTTGAAGCCCGAGAATGAAGAATATAAGACTGTTTGTTAATGCGGTTTCACAGCAAAGGTGTTAGAATTAGCAGAGGAAGAGAGAATTGGGGAAAAGCTTCATCTATCTCCTTATTGCCTCCTGAGATAGATTGTTCAGAGCTAAAGGAACGCTAGACATGAACCAAATCTCCTGCTGTCCTATATAGCTTTTGCAATCTCCTTTTTAATAACCCAAACTGCAGGGTAGTCTGACTATTAGGCAAGCCGTTCTTTTGAATTCTCTCTACAATGTGTATAGACATGATAAAAAAACAATTCTCATTAAAGCTGCCAATGCTGTTTCAAAAGCAGGTGGTTTAAAATGTTCCCTGTACAAAGCAAAACACATTTCTTGTGCATTACACACTGCTTAATAGGGAGTGTAAGATTACACTGCTACATTGTGTATAGCACTGCATTTTAAATAATAGGATATTGTAAATTGTGTTGGAAATATGTTTAACAGGAATATAGAAGATGTAATGATATGCACCGAGCAGTTTTCAGAAGTGCTGGAACAGCCTTGGATGACAACCTTTGAGCTAAAGTAGTTGAAAATAGAATCTGGAACTGGAGATTATATAGTCTCTGATCCTAACTGATTATTTTTCTAGGATACTGTTCAGTCAGTATGTGGGTATATGAAAGATAAGGTTTTTACTGTCTTATGGGAGCATTTATTGTTTATACTGTAAATTAAGGATGGTAGGAATTGAGTGCATATTGTGCATTCTCATTCTTCACTGCATTCGGTAGTTTATAAGGAATGCAGGATTGGTCTGAAGTAGGAGTTGTGATATACAACTCCATCCCTAACCTGCCTGTTCATATGTTTTTTCAAATCAGTTTTGAAAAAACCATTGAAGTCCAATCATACTTCTATGCAAATTATGAGTTTGCCATTCGCTTCAGTGGGAGCAGAATCTGGTCCTTTGCTGCTGTTCTGAGCATTTCACTCTGCCAAAATTCAGGTGTTTTTCATTAGCTATCAGAAATTTATGGAGTAAGAAGACTATAAAAAGCACACTAGTTCGTGTTATCCTTATAAAGATAGTCCAGTTCTTCAATGTTTGAATCAGAAGTTCTATTCAAAAATGGGCAAATGTTTGTTTGTGGTATAACGTGCTTTTAGTGAAATAAATTGCATGTGAGCATTCAGTATGCCTGTCTATCTTAATTTCACTGTGTCTTGTGCTTTAAAAAATAATTACTTTCTTTTTGATAAACTGACTTCTGCAAACAAAGTCAAAATTGATTATGGGCTGATGAAGTTAAATAAAATATAACATAAACACTTAAATAATGTGACCTGGCAGCAATTTTTTATTCTGAAAAAGGTAAATTTTTAAAATGCATTTTCTGTGAGACCTCTTTCTTCTGAAAATGTCTGTAAATTCAATGGGCGACATTACAGATAATCCAGTAATCAGAGCTTCACCCACCATTCCATGGAACCATAAACTAGAACAGTTTTACTTACCTGACTCTAGCAACTATTAATGTATGTACATAACTTGTAAAACATCTAGTTATCACTCTGCTCATATTAGCTCTTTCATACTAATGATTTATTTTCATTTTCTCCAGGATATAGACCTGCGGCTAACTGGATTTGATTTATAAGAGGGGATTCTGCAGTAAATGGCCGCTCTCTTCATATTGCTACTATGGAAAACAGAATTGTCAATAGGATGTAGTCTGATAAATAGTGCTGAGTGAAGATGCAGCTTCAATAAGTGTGAAATCAATGGAAGATACTTACCGCATGAAAAGCCTTTTGAGATTTTTCTGACAGGCTCCTATTTAGGAAACTTGATCCGTTTCCTTTGGTCGCCCTGTTTTTACGCCAGTGGATACAAATAAGATTGCTTCACTGTAGTTACACAACTAATGTGGGACCATGGCCTTTCCAAGATCCATGTGGCTGAACTGTGTATGGAGAGCGATGATAGTCCGCCTGTTACACATGGGATTGAATGCCACTTTTGCTCTTTGTACACTTGGATTTTTGCTTCACGCTGCAGCTGTGTCCTCCCAAAAATTGGATGATACCAACCCAGTGGTGACCACCAACTATGGCAAGATAAGAGGGATTAAGAAGGAACTTAATAATGAAATTTTGGGGCCTGTTATTCAGTTTCTTGGGGTTCCATATGCTGCCCCTCCAACAGGGGAGCGCCGCTTCCAACCTCCTGAGCCTCCGTCTCCCTGGGCAGATATCAAAAATACCACTCAGTTTGCTCCAGTGTGTCCCCAGAACATTATAGAAGGCAGGTTGCCTGAAGTCATGCTTCCCGTGTGGTTTACTAATAACTTGGATGTAGTTTCCACCTATGTACAAGATCAGAATGAAGACTGCCTCTATTTAAATATCTATGTCCCAACCGAGGATGGTGAGTTAATACAAGGCGAAACAGGGAGATCTTTTTATTTTCCTGTTCTAAGTTCTAACAATATTAATTCATGTTTACTGGTAGCATGCATGGCTTTCCTTGTTTGCCTGCCAGCATTTTATATGTATGCATGCTGCTTTTCTGTGTGTGCATCTGTCCTTTATTTTGTTTTTCTGTCTATACTCATTGTTTTTCTCCCACAGCACGTGTATTTTAGGTCAAAGTTGGTATCTAATTCTCATTGCCACCCGCTGACTTCTGGGAAGATGCATCAACATCTTATCCATTGCATGTGCAGGCACAACGAGTTGAGAATCTTCCGCACCTAATCAAGCAGGCCATATTTAAGTTAGATAGTGGTGTTGCATGCTCCTACTGTCTGTGATGGAGCTCCATGTTATTTTCTAGTCTTCTATTCATTTTTCAGTCAAAAGAATATCCAAGGAATGTGCCAGAAAACCCGGCAAGAAAATTTGTAGAAAAGGAGGTATGTATAAAGTGGACAAAAAAAATGGGGGAAAAATCGAAACCTTGCAAAGGAAGAACAAATAACACAGCTGAAAGAGGCTGATTTACTGATGTTGTGAAGTGAACAGTTAGGGAGTTTCTTGTCCTAATAAAGCCAGAAGGAGATTTAAATAGAGGACCATGTAAAGCAGATGAGAAGATAACATTTATAAAGTCTGAACTCGGTTACACCTGATTGTATCTCTTTCACTGTCTAATGCTGACTCTGTTGACAGCTTTCATCCTGCGTCTTGGCCTCGTGGTTTAGAGGAGAGTCACTCGTGTGTAGATACAGTATATCATATACACATGCATAGGGGGTGGCCCGTATGCCGGGGCCCTGGCACAGCTGCCGCTGAAGATGTTGGCAGACCTCCACAGCCCCAAATGCGGTGGTGTAGTGTAAAGGTGATTGCACATTACAGCTAAGAAGAACTGCAAAGCTAAGTTGACTTCCTACATGATACACGCTGTTTTCTTGGAACAGTGTTAACTTTCCTAGAATGTATATGTGAAACACTTCTCCTTTTCATTTACACATTTTAAAAAGTGAGGGCTGGTTTCCTTTGTTGTGTGATTACGGCTTTCTTTATAAAGCCAGAAGTCTCTTAATATGGGTGCTGGGAAACGTTAACATGTTGTGACATGATACTTTGGGAATTTGGCTGCTTTGGAAACTTTGGAAACTTGGCTTCTAACGTTTTAGTGTTTTGTAGATAGTATGGGAGAATTTGCAGATTTCTTTGTGAACATTTGCAAATTCCTAAAGCCATTGATACGCGGTATAGAAGGTGTATTTTGGTGCTTGTTTAAAGCCGGCATTTGGTAATAGTTTAAAGTACTAATTTTCTACTACTTCACACATTTGTTTTACATTAGTTTCTTTAAATTAATGTCTTATTTAATTGCTGAACTACCTTTAAATCTAGAATACTTTCTAGGGTAAACAAAGAGCAGTGCGGAAATGCACAGTTGTCTATTAACTATAACTGATATTTTTAATATCAGTTGCCTATGTCCCTGATATTTCAGAACAAATACATTTTAGGAAAGTGTCATAGCACAAAATTGTTTAGAGTTGGACAAAATTAAACTCTGTAAAGTCAAATTAGGTTTCTAAGACCATATTTAGGCATCTAGATAAAAGTGGCCTTATTTTCCAAAATTTTTGCTCGTACAGCTCCTACTGACTGTTAATTTTAGCTGATGTTTAATTATTAATTCTTAATTGTAGTTGCTCAACATGTTTATTTAGATGTCTAAATCTACTTTCAGTAACTTAAATTAAGGAAATTTGTTTTTAAAGCGTTGGCTTTGAGTCAACTTTTAATACTTCCTATTGAGGATTTTTTGCTCAATGCTGTAAAAATGACATTGTTTTCTAGTTGGATTCCCAAAGTTGGAAACAAAGATAATCAGTGTGCTGTGAGCAGTGTCTCTTCTTCACACACATCATTCAAGTTAGAATAACTGCTGTCATTTATATGCATTCAATTAATGTGCAGTGCTGCAGCAGTTATTACGCAGTTCATCAAGCATGTGTAATCAGCTGAGCAACTTTCACTTCCTATCACCCAGACATTGATTCACAGAGTCATAAATAAAGATGCAGATCTCCATCATAGTTCTCAGAAGGAAGCTTTTCCTATTAGAGAATAGAAAGAAAAAAAAAAGCGGAAAAACAGCCAAAATAAAGGCAGGGAGAGCCCGGTAGCTGAGGAAAGTCATGCTTATTGTCTTGTGAGTCTAAAGGAGGATAAAGAGAGAGTTATTTGAAATTCAGTAGTTACCTTTCCAGTTGAATTCATTATCTACTGCAGAGTACAAGAAGAAGCAGCAGAAGCCTATCTCTTCCCTTTGACGAGGGCAGACAACTCCTGAAGGCCTTCTGCTTGGGCAGTTGCCATAGCTGTAGTAATCCTTGTTCTCAGAGTAATTCACTTTCTACTCACCTCTACCTGCCTCAGGTTGTACCTGGGCTGTTGGTCTTCATACCGAGGAGGAGAAGGAATCCTATGGTAGAACAAAGTTGCAATAGGTAAGTGGCATCTTAGCAGCGACACCAGTTGGAAATAGCATTAGTGTTGTGTGAGGAAGAAGAAGGAAGAAGCAGGAAGAAGCAATAGCCACTCTTTTCCTGGTTTTAGGTTGCACTCGTTATAGTCGGTTAGTAATGAAAATTACTGAAAAGAGAAAATAGAAAAATGGACAGGTAGAATTTTGCACCATCTGTTTAACTAATAAAGAGTATATAAATGCATAATAAAAGGTATGTAAATGACCGAACCACCAACAGTACACTTTTATATTGTTTAATGCTTTCTTGTTACATGAAGTAGGTCTTATTAGATAATTAAATCAGTAACACCACTTAGTTGAGGGACATAAGAAAAGTCAAAATTTTGAAGAATAGGAAGTAATCTGATGAGGATAGATATGGAAATGAAGGCAATTTTATCTGCAAGTCATGTTAGACATTATAGCAGGAATTGTAACCGCTACCATGTGTTGGTGCGACTGTGATATGCACACTGCAGAGACTACAAAATGTTAGGATGGCAACGGGGTGAAATAGGAACAAGGCAAGACAACATCCCTCTTGTTAAACACGGTTACTTCTATTTCAGTATACTTTATCTTTAATTTACTGATTTAATAATACGTACATGAAAGTCTGAGGTTACTGATTGTGTGTTATGGATATGCATACAACTAAAACCCCCTCTATTTTCTAGGGTTGGTTTTAGGAAATCTATAAAAAGGCATCTCATTAAGCCTTCCCTAAGGACTAGCTTCTGCAGTTCTAAATTTTCATAGAACCTAGATTGCATCCTAGATAACACCATTTTACCAACCGATATTTTTTTATATTCTTGATCATGCGGTAATTTCCTGAATGCATGTCAAACATTTGCATCATTTCTAGGAAATTTCTAAAGACTCTATTTAGTGTTTCAGATCTCCACTTTACTTCTATAGACACAGCATGAAAGTTTTACTTCTGTTTCAGAATGACAGGGTAACTCATTATCTTTTAGGAGGAGCGTACATCCTGCTTTAGCTGCATGCCTATATTTTGTTTAATATTGTATATCCAGTTCTTTGCCTTGTAACAGAGATTACAACATGAATAGCAACTTTAAAATCTAATGACAGTTATATAAATAATGTTTGAAAATCATCACTAATGTGACCACTCAAAGAAACTCCAGATATTCTGTGTTCTGCACTTTGGCGTGACAGGATGCTTCTCGTTATGAGCCTGTACAAAAGCCTTCATGTTGCCTGAAGGTATCTGTATTTGAAGATGTGGAAGTGTGCATTTCATAGAGACTATAATATATACTGAATGTCATGGAACTGAGCCCATACAGTTTTGGATAGATTAGTATTTCTAGGAGAGTTGGGAGTGGAATAAGAAAAGAAATGACTTGATCCTTGCTTGTATATATCAAATGTTTGGGAATTACCAATGGCTAAGAGACTGCCCAACAGAGATTTCATGTATGGACTGTGTTTTTTAGTCTAGTTGGTCTGGACTGGTGCACTGAATAAATTTAAAATGCAGAGAATCATGATCCAAACTACCTCATTTGAGAGTGTACAAGTAGACAGCTCTATTAATATTTATGACTGCTAATGAGCTACTTGATTTTCAGAGAGCACAGCTCCCATCACTGTCCTTTCTGGGGTATGGCAGTCTTGGGTGCACAGTAACATATATACATACGTACAAATATATTCATGGAAGTGAAATATGAATTATAGTGATATAAACTCACCCTGCATTGAAAATTCATCATTTTCAATAGAGAATACCTTGCACCAACTGTGATTCATAAATGCTGCTGATAACTTTAAGGCTTTTAAACTTAGCAGTACGAAACATTTTTTAGGCATTAAAGTAGAATTGATAAGAGCCCAGTTAAGCCTGATCCCTTTTGCTTGTATAGGATGTTTCTTCCAGTGCAGTTTAATTACCTCAGAAATGTCTACTTTATCAAATTTTGGAAAGAGGAATTTTACCCAGGGAAGAGCAGATCTTCAAGTTCTTCAGTTAGTTCCCATTGCTATATACTCTTCCTGAAATAAAAATTGGTAGTGGCTTAGATAAAGTTGCATACAATGAATGCTCTGCATTCTTCAGAATTCTTCATACATCAGTGAGACAACCTTTTGATTGGCTTGGCCTAAATCTTGGGAAAGGTAGAATGACTCCTTCAGCTGGTTTCCACATTAGCTAACTTCAGCAGGATCTGAGGACCTATCCCCTATAGTGAAAAATGCACATCAGCCTCAGCTGGTTTGTTCTTTTTAAAGGTCAGATTGATTGAAAAGGAAAGGGCAAAAGGAATATCTTGGGATCCCTAACTGAAGGCTAGTCATACCTATCTTCTGCTTACCCCATTTTTATTTATTTCTCATCTGGGAAAAAAACAATGTCTATGTACGCTTCTATGCACATTTGATCTTATAGTAGCCTCTCAGAATATTTTTAAAACTTATATTTTGCCCTTTTGTGATACAATGTAGAAATAGGTTTTCTTTATTTATTTTAAATAACCCTTTCTTTAGAAATGTTAGTGTTTTGTCTCACGTAATCTAAAAATCCCTTCCCAGAACAGGAAAAATAATTCTCAGAGGTTAATTTTTTTTTCTTGCTTCTGTGCAATATATGCAGTTCCTATAGACTTTATTAAATGAACTTATTTCTGCATGCCTTTTTACAACTCTAAAGTCAACTAGAAAAGCACTAGCTTAGATCTGGTAAAATTTGTATTTCCCCTGGCAAAATTTGTCAATTGATTGTCCTATTCTTTTATTCTAAATATCTAATGTAGAAAGTATACCAAACTAATTGGCTTGTAGATGCCATATTGTTGAAAAATGATTGAGATGGTCTTTCTCCATAAAGACATATTAATGGTTATATAAATGAGAGGTATGAAGTCTAAAATGTGAGCCTGTATCACTGTGGGCTCAGCTCTGTCATGTTATTTTGCACTTCCAGTGGGCTAAGAACACACATTTGCAGACCATTACCAGGGCTTGTGGCAACTTGATTGTGAGTGTCACGGCTCACAGAGATCACAGTGTATATCGTAATTGGGCCATTTTGAAAATTCATAAGATATTATTTATGTCTGGAGTATATTTGTGTCTGTAGATGCCTGTATATATTTGAAATTTTGCCCCTATTCGCCCCTGTTGGCTGCTGGCTGAAGAGCTCTGAAACTCATTCTGGCCTCCTCAGGCCAAAATTCATTCCCGCGGCATCAATGGGCACAAATCTTGTCCATGATCCCAAACTCTAGTGCCATGCACTAAGAAACCATTTTTCTACTGCAAGTACTGTTTGTTCCTGGTTTTCATTCCTCAGATACCACAGCAGCGTTTCCTATTATACTAGTAATACATGGAAGAAGATAACGAAGCAAACATTGTCTTGTACAGACCTTTTCATCCTTTCACAATCTAAAGCTGTTAGTGTCAGTTAGCAGCATTTTTCAAAGATGTGCAGTAGGGTTATGTCATATTTGAAATAACATAAAATGCTTAAACTGATGTATTTTCTATGGTCT
Source organism: Apteryx mantelli (assembly GCF_036417845.1). Taxonomy (NCBI): domain Eukaryota; kingdom Metazoa; phylum Chordata; class Aves; order Apterygiformes; family Apterygidae; genus Apteryx; species Apteryx mantelli. The sequence continues at coordinate 7,506,000 of NC_089986.1, forward strand.
TCTTTCTGGGTGAGCCAGTGCTTGACAAGAGAAGATTTTGCAGACTGCATTTTAGGACTCCAGTCGTCTTTAATGCCATCAACACTGGTCAGAGTCGTCTCTACATGTCTGACTATTTTTGCTCAGGCTGTGAGCTCTTGCTGACCATGCACTCACCGGGCTGTCAGTGCTTTGTTCATGTACCTTGACAGGGCTTGGAACTCTAACAGGTCTTAAATTCTGGTCCAATTCCATCCATTGTCCTTTATTTTACTGCTTACTTTTCATTTTCTACATCCTCCCACACATAGGCTCTAAAATAGTACTGCTACCCAGATAACACTAAATCGAATAAAGCTGTTTTGTGCTTCTTCCCCTTTCCTTTCTCGATTTGGAGCAGTTGTACTGAGGAAACAACCATGATGTGTTTTGTTTTGTTTTGTTTTTTTTAATCTGCTCTTTCCTAATTTATCACTTAAAGACAGATTGGATAAGTATTAGAAAAAATAGATATAGAAGTATATGTGTACATTTTCAGAAAGAATGTTTGAGTAACTAATATGGCTTTTTGATAACTAGGATTTTCTGCTTTCATTTTTGTTATTTTTTCCTTGATTGTATTATTGTTATTCTTTTGCTTTTCCCTGTGTTCATGCTCTTCATTTCTTTGTTTCCTTGTAACACACAGGGATACAAATATTCTTAGTATTCTTTGCATATTTTTTGAAGCTTGAAACATGATGCCTACATGTGTCAAGCCATTCTTAAAGATCATCTCAATTACAGTGTTAATAATCCGCTTATAACTTGAATATTGCTCCAGTATCATTTTACATTTTTTTTCAAATTCTTTTCACATATAATTCTTTAGCTCTCTTCATTTTTACTTGCTTTATGTTGTCAAACTTACATGCCTTACTCCTCCTTTCACTGATTTATTTTTTCTCTACTTTGATATGTATAGTATTATTAATTACACTCTGCATTCAGAACCCCACTGCTTTAATGAGCTTAACATAAATGAGATTTGTTTTTGGAATGTCAAATCACATCCTTCTGGCTTAATATTAATATCTGTTATTTTATTTTTTCATGCTTGTAGTAATGAAACTTTATCCTAAAAAGAAGCAGCACTGAGCAAGGCAAGAGAAGTGGGACAAAACTGACTTTAAGCCATGTGTGCACATACCTTCTAACACATTTCAGGGACCAACATGGTCTCTGGCCTAAGTCAGAGCCACCCTAGGGCTGCTTTAAGTGAATCCAGAGGTTCCTGTTGATCGCTTGCTGATTGCAAGACATATGGAAGCTGCATCGTGGCAGGTGCTGGAGCTGATTTTCCCTTCCATGTTTTTGTCATGGTATCAGACTCAAGCAGCAACAGCAAATCATATTGCTAATTCCTCTGCTGCAGGATTTCCTTTCCTGCTTCTGTCTTTCTTATTCGTACTAATAATACAGTAAATACATAGTAAGTTCAGTCCTAGGTATGTGACAGGAAGGAAAATTACCTTGCCGATTAATTTCTCATTCTTCAGCTGTTTAAAGGTTGGGAAGCCCTTTACTATTGCCTTGTTAAGGTCTGTCCACTGAGGGGGACCTAGGGGGAACAAGCCTTCAGGTGTGGTTTTTGTTTTGTTTTATTGTGAGATGGACAGTAGGTCCAACCAAAAAGACACATATGGGGAGAAGATCATGGGCAGCACGATGGGCGAGCGCCCGTAGCGGCTGTGCCGGTGTGCCCTGCCCTGGAGGAAGGCTGGCAGCCCCTTCGCAGCTGTCGAGAACTCGGCACAGGCACCTTTTCCCCAAGTATTTTGCAGTCTAGAGTCTGCCTCTTTATACTGCAGAGGAGTCGGAACACGGTTTTATGCTTTTGTAAGTGCTATTCACATTTTGTTTCTCTCAGTGATAATTTGCAATCCAATCTCTTGTGAGATGCTGAGTTATCATAGGATTATTAGGTTAGGGCTGTATTAACTTCAGTGGTTTTGGATCAGGCCCCACAGGGGCAAAGCATTGACGTCTCTCAGTATGATTTAATATTTGTTTAAATAACTTCTTTAGCCTTATATTATTTTATAATGTGTGGAAAAATCATTTTATCATACTTAGATTTCAGCTTACTAGATTCTCTCTATATAGGAAAGAGACAGCCATTTAATATTTGTATTTGTTTTCTGGCAAGCTTCCATTTATTAAATTTCACCCTTTTTGTAAAGGCCTTCTTTAATTATTAGGTGAAAATCAGGTATTTATGTAATTACCATAATTATATCTACACATCTAGTGTACTTGCAATTATTTCATTAAAATTGTAATTATTATACAGTTATAGGGGATAATGACGTCCTTTTACCATGTTGCAGAAGCCCTAATTAAACTGTGGCATAAATGAATTGGAAGTGATTTTGAAGTTTTGAATATTGTTTTATCAGAAATATCAGAAGTGATTCATCCACATCATGAACTGGCAGTCAAACCTCTCCAAAGTTATTTTGAGAAAAGATTTTTGCAGAGCTTACGGAAGAGGATTTGTCTCTATTGCCTGTCATTACTTTCTGTTCTCCATATTCTTACACCTAAAAGCTGTCTGTAGATTTTTTTTAATGGAAAGGTGTATTGTGTAAGAAGAAGACTGCATGGCTTGCTGAATCTTTCTAGAAGGCTCAGCCCAGAGCAAAATAGGATCTACATGAAAGAATGTTCTCTACTCAACCATCCTTCTCCTTCTGCAGGGAGGGAAGAACCAACAGTTGGTCTGGGACTATGGAGCTTTTCATAGGTGCTGAGTTTTAATGGAGGGCCCAATTAGTGAAGTTCTAGGGGTTGGGGAAAGAGAGAGAAAGTTCCTCTTGCAGCACAGGTCCATATGATGCTCCAAGCCCAGGCAGTGCATTAAGCAGGACAAATATGAAGGTGCCCTACCAAGCAGCTCCTTTTTTCTCCTGTAGAGCGGGTAGGAGATGATGGACAAGCATTACATATGCCGGAATTTATCAAAACTTCAGGATTATGCCTTTTTCCTCCTTTGTTGTGTCAATGTCCTGTAGGATAGTGATCTCTCCTCTCTCCCTTGACTTAATTTTACAAGTCATTGAAAATGAGCCAAAAGCATACATATTTTTTCAGGTTATTTTATCATTCTATTATTTTAAAGCTAATATAGATTGTTCCTAAGTGATAGGTGTATTGCAGTGCAGTTATGGCCTGATTATCAACTGTGCAGCCATCCTACCATGACACCTGCCTTGGTTTTCCTGTCTAAAGGCAGTACCCCTCCATCTGGCCTTGGTTCTGGATGGAGCTACATATGAACCAGCTGGAGAGGCCAAAGATCTTTCTTGCACCTGATTGCTTTTCTCCCAGCTGGAGCTTTTCCTCCAATCTTTGCTCCCAGTTTTGTTAATGGAATGATTCATGCAAATTCTTCCTATTTACTTCAGGTGAGTTAGATGAACCTTCTATTTAATTTACTAAATTTGCACCAGCTGACTTAATCAGTGCACAACTGATTAAGAAGAGCTTGCAGGATCTGCTGTACTGCAGAATTTTGGGGTTATTAGCGTCCTGTAACAGACTTCCAAGAGGTGGGATATCTTGGAGGCAGCTGTGATGCCTTACGTTGCACTGGGCTGTGGAAGGATGGTGCGCCTGGGGCCTGGAGGAGGCTCCCTGGTTGCACTGAGTTGTCTCATGGTTCCCTGCTGAGGTAGCTGATAGGAGAACTGATTTGCTCAGACATTTGTTGCATTTTTTTAAGGACTTGCTGCCCTTTCAGCAGAAACTGAGCACTGTTGTTGTTGTTGTCAGGTGGCATTGCAGTGCCCTGGCAGGGTTTTTTCTAATCTTTGCCAACGCTTCTTTTTGCTTTTTAGTATACTATTCTTTAATATATTACTATTAGTATAGTGAACATGTAAATCAAATGTACTCTGCACCAGCTGGAGCTATCTGAACCAGTGAAAGTTTAGCCTCTAAGAGTTGGGATTCCCAAAGTAATGGTCTTGGTTAACAAGAGTGACCCAGTGGTAAGGAAATAAGAAAGGTGCATTTGTGTACATATGCGTTTATATGTGTGTGGTCATACTCGTAAGCAGATTTGAAAGATCAAAGGAGAGCTAGTGTAGTTTGTCTTGTTTCATTTCAAAATTATTATTGATTCATATGTTTTCATATGGATATGAATTTCTTTTAAAGTGCTAAGAAGATATAGGATTTTGGGGTTTTTTAATCTGAATTTAGTTGCTGAAGGCCGAAACTAAGATACTTATGTGAGCCAAACAGATACTATGGGAGATTTTACACACTTACCTACTCTGAAACTGCTTCTATTAATGATGGTGCCCCACGATCTATATATATAGCGCTTTGGATCCGAGAAGTATCACTGTATATAACTTTATATGACTGCTGTAGAGGCAGGTTTATTTCAGGAAATTTCACAAGAAATCATCAGGCTGTAAACCTAGATTTCAAAATCTTAGTTCTTTGCCTGTTTCTCCATGCTAAGCTCACATGAAGCAGCCCTTTATGTGAATCAATTAACCACTGCACCATGTGGAACAACAAGGAGAATTAAGTTTGTGTTCTGCACTTTCCAGTCGTTAACCGAGACATTTGTTAATGGCAAATGGATTACTTATGCTATAAACAATAACTTTTGAAACAAAAAATAATTGCTATACTTAAGTGCTGAAGCACCTGCAGTCTCTCTTACATGAAGTCTCTGTAGATTGAGTCTCATATAAAGTAAGAGGAAAAAAAAGGTGCCTCAATTGTCTTTTCTTTGAAGTGCCATAAAGCTCTTGATTTACTGGCAATTCTTGCAGTGTTTCAGTTGCGATCCTTTAAGTATCGAAGGTATTATCTGGCCAAAAGCACATTATTATACCAGATCTTAGGAAACGTATGCGTGAGTTTTATAGAGATGTGGGTGATTGCTGAAGAGCCTCAATAGAAGCCCCCCATCTTGAATCCCACTCTGTGAGCAGCAATTCCTCACTTCCCCGTCTGTGTGCATTATATTATGTGTCCTTCAACATCACCCCTTGAACTGTGGAACAATCATGTGTTTTTGACAGGCTGATTTGTTTCTTTTTCTGACATTACTTTGAAAGATGACTGCTAAAATGTGGTTAGGTGTGAAAGGGGCATTCACTTGCAGCGGTGAGCGTGGTGACAGAAGAGGAGCTGAAAGAAGCAGGAAGGGGATTTGAGCGAGCCGAAGGCTCCCGATGCACCCTGAAGCAGGTGTGCGCTGCGAGGCAGGGCCCAAACCAAGCATGCAAGTGGGATTTAAATGCCTTTTCCCATTAGGCAAAATAAGACCAAGAGGAAGGCAGCTCGGAAGTCCACCCCGCAGTTTTAAGCGGCAAAAATCATTTTTCTCTCCAGAGTTTGCAAACATATTAGTTGTCATTTTTCAGCCCAGAGCTTTGACATGCTAAACTACAAGCTAATTTGGCTGAGTATCAGCACAACAAGGAGCAGTCAGATGAAAGAGGAAGAAACAAATGATTTACTAGAAATACTCCATATTCCTTATACTGTACGAGTGGTCTGACTGTTGCAACCTTCTGTGCAGTACTTGGGCATTTATCATATTATCATTTGGATATCTCAAAAAATACATTTGACCTAAAGCCGAGCAGAAGCTAGTCCTAGATATTGCTTGATTAAAAATAGATAAGTCAGCAGTAGGTCAAATTTTGGCCTGTTGTTTGAATTATGAATATTCTTCTAAATGCTGTCACTTCCTTAAAGTAATACATTGGTTTCTTTTGAATTTTAGGTGACTTTGGATTGAAATTCCATGTGAGTGGTTATCTGGCTCAGTGAATACTGTTATTATTAGCAATTTGGGGTGTTAACTTCTTCATTCCTGAAGTCTCTCTAACTAAATGCAGTGTGCCATTGCACTGGCACTCGGGAACTAAGAAGGTTAAGAAGCCATTGAAACACGTTCCGGAAATGTCATAGTTTTCAGGCTGATGAAGTGCTAGCTTGGAAGAGAATAAAGAAACTATAATAATAATTACCTTTACTTTACGCTTGCAGAGAAGACAGTTTGAAGGCAAGCAGGCCATAGACAGGAGCTTGCTTTTGGTTCTTCCCTCATTAATCATGTCACATTTCCTCATGACTTCTGTAACCCCAGAAATGCACTGTTCAAGTGGAGTTTGGTTGCAAAGGAGAGATTTAACAAAAAGCCAAATCTCCCTTTGAAGTCATTCTGGTCCTCGCTAGCCTTTTCCCATTCCTTCACTCCTCCTGTAGCCAAGCCGCATCTGGCCCTCTCTGTCTTGTGAACTCGTGTGACTCTATTTCAAGTATAGATTTATTTATTAAATCTGGAGATAAAGTATAGATCGGTTCCACTATTCAGATGCTACAGTGATTAGAGCCATCGCAGTACCTGGAGAGGTCAATTAGATTGGATTATCAAATCATTATAAGCAAACCTTTAAAGACAAAGCAATGGAAACTAATCCCATGTCACTGTATGTCTTTAAAGAATATTTATGCTTTGTTATAGTTTGCGTGCTGTTTTATTATGTGAGTTAAACCCACAGTGGCTAGGAGCCTTGGCTTCAGGACTGAGCTGGAGGGCAGAGTCCCTGCATGGTAAAGTTCTCTGTATGGTGCTGTTCATAGGATAAAACGCATTATTGCATGTACTCTAGGTGAAAAATACATGGAGATCTTCCTTTTTTTTGAGCAGTTGGGCTTCTTGTTAGTCTCTTGAGGGAACTAATTTGAAATCTCTGGGGTTAGGCAGGAAGGCCACCTGCTCTCCCACCATCCTTTGCTGTCTCTGTTATCTCATTCTCTATAAGTTATTTTGACTATGTAATCTTATTTTGACTACTTTTGTTGCATGAGCCAATGTTGTGAACCGACACTAGCTTATTCGGATAAATGTGATTATTCTCTAGCTATTTGTTTTCAGGGTTCCTGTAAAAATGGTTGTCCAGTGTATAATAGCCCATTGTGTCTGTCCTATGCCTTGAGGTAGTGCTTTCTACAGCCTGCAGTGTAATTTTTTTGTGGGTGTGGATATAGATATACATATATATATAAGCCTTTCTTTATACGTATATTTTAGTAAGTACTGCAGCCAATGCTAATGTACTGTTTTCATGAGAGAATTGGCAGAATAATATACATCAAAGGCAACAGTTAGCAAATTTTCATTTGACTTGTTCAGCCTATTAGGTTGTTAAATTTTGCATAGAAAATCATTAGCATGTTTAATTTGGGAAGGAAGCTCTTGGAAGAGGAGTTGTGGACGTAAATCAATCAATGAGGAAGCTGTCATAAAGTATTACAACTGCAGCTAGAGCTCTGGAATATAATGAAATATTTTCCCATGTTATTAATTGTAAATGCAAAGAATTGAAAAAAAAAAGTGGGATTATCACTGATTTAGGAGTTACAAAGGCAGCAGAAGCTTCATTGTCATAGTATTAAAATCTAGAACAAGATTGTGTCCAAATCTTTTCTTATTGAACACTTTTATAGAAGTGTAGGTTTGAGGCTGCAGTATTTCTACTCTTTTTTTAAATGAAGGTGAGGGACATCAGAATCTGGTTTGAGATGACAGTCCACAGTGTTTTTGTAAGGTCCAGGTTAAGAAGGACTTCCTCCTCTGTGTGAACTAGACTAGTATGGTCAAAAGTTTGGAATCCTTTTTTCTCCCCAAAAGTGAGTTCAAGAAATTCATCCCTGTTGCATCACAAGGACATTGCAACTGTTATGAATTTTACTTGCTACTTAGGAATTAGCTGAAGTTGAAAAAGTGGGAAAAAATGCACTTCACAGTGGTTTTTTTTTGGTCATCTTTAATGGGAGCATGTGACTTAACATCCTGGTAGTTTAGAAATAGTTATCTGGTATTAAATAAATCCAAGAAGGTTTGGATTTTGACCAACAAAAGTCAAAGAGGAAAGGTCAGAAATCAACACTAAAATAGAATAAATATTAGCTAAAGATTTTGCCATGTAGCAGCTAATCAGGGCTTTTGTGTGCCCTGCTGTGCCAATATCTATTCTGAAGCTACTCATTATGTCTGTTCTAAAGAAGAACTAATTTTGAAGACTTCACTGCACTAAAATCAAGTAATTTACTGCCCTCGACAATTATTTTTTGCTGTGGTTTTATGATGTCTTGTCTGATTAAACATTCAGTGCTAGACATGTTAGCTTCTGGTTTTGTCCCTGCACTTTTCAGGTTCAAATTTATTTGAGTGCAGTTACTATTCTTTGCTGCCAAGGTACTTGACTGCCTTCATCAACTAGGATATTTAGCTGCAAAACCGACATAAGCATCAGGATTATATTATTGATAATTTTGAGAGCACAAAAATCTGTAAAAGTCCTTTCCATTGTGCCCTGGCAGAAAGCACCCGTACCTGTTTGCACTCAGGGGATAAATTCTTGGCTGCATCAAAGTCAACTGCAAAATTCAAATGAAGGTTAATGAGACCAAGCCCAAAGCTCCAGATCTAAAAGACAAACAGAAATAAGTTTAGAGGTAGATACATTTAGAGGTTAGAGGTAGAAACATTTTGATGTTTTGTAGAAGACTTTGAAAATTGTGCCTGAGATGGTTCAAAAATATCTTTCTGCCTTTTTTTTCCCCTCCATTTTTATTTTCTCTGAATAATTGCATAGCTGTCTTGTATCACAGCCACCCCTACAGTAACAAACCTCTTTTACCTTCCTCCCTATATTTCCTTTGTTTCCTGGTCTCATTCAGTCATTATTCTGTCTGATTTGTGCTTATTTCATGTTTCCGCCTGCTTCTCCTGCATCCCTTTCTTTTTAAAAACATTTACCACCTCTTTAAGGCTGAAAAATCATGAGTTATTCATTTGCCACAATCTCCTTTAAAATCTTCCTTTATATTGAAGATGGAGAATCTAGGACAAGAGAGTGGACTCCTGCAAACGGAGAAAAGCCGCATGTGATGCGGAGCTGAAATTAAAACATCCCGTTCTTTTTATCACATGCTTATATTTTGAGCCAGGCTGTTTATGATGCTCCTGGGCTGCTTTTATGGTTCATGTAGCTGAAGCAATGCTTCTTGTCTTTAATTCCTACACAACTTAATCCCGATCTTTCCTAAGTGAAAGTATTTGTCAGTCAGCTACCCCCTATAGGGCGAAAATCAAAACTTATCTTAGCCCATGAAATATTTTCTGCCTCCCACTTGACTTGCTGCCTTACAGCTTCCAAATACAGGAAAAGAAAGGATTGCTGCAGCTTTTATTAATTATTTACGTGCTGTTATCAAACATTCCTAGAGTGCTGTAAATTTACAGGCTTTAGTACAAACTTAGAGAAAACAAGTTCCCTGCTCTGGAGAATTTACAGTGAAGAAAAGACAACAGAGGTGAAGATATAGAGCCAGTGGATGTAGTAAAGCAGTGTAGAGTACAGGAGTTTGGGTAAGAAGGCATTGCCGTAATACCTGGTGGGAAGGAGTAGGAGAGCGAGAGTGCTCGGGTGCATGCACAGAGTGCAGGAAGAGGAGAAGGAGGCAGCAAGCAGTAAAAGCCGGTAACAAATTACGCCCGGGGATTACAAGGAAAGCAAAAGGATTGACCTGATTTGTGTGTTTACCACTCAGCGTCTTAGTGGTGCTCTTTCAGCAACTGAACACAATCGTTTAACTCAATGGGTGGCAGAAGCACGAGCGTGTTTCACATTGGGACCTACACGATCAGACAGGTCGCTTTCTCCCATGACTAGCTCCGTGTGAGCTGGCTAGTATCTGTTTTCTAAAGTCATATGAAACAATGGAAAATGGCCCATTCAGAGGGATTAGTAACACATTCAGCCCCTAGCTCAAGGCCACCTTTGCTCCAGCGGTGGTAGCCCTGTATTTCCATCCTTCCCAGAGGCAATAGAGTGGCGGCACATTGCAAAGTGCTGCATGAGCTGCACACTGAAGCTGTTCTTTGAACTCATGTAAAAGCATTATAATTTCGACCTTTATTAATAAGATTTTCATTTTAGATATATGAAAGGATGAGCACAAGGAATAAAAGCGTATGTAAACAACGAAGAGTAACCAGAGGTGAATAGGCTATGCTTTGCTTACAGAAATCCACAAATGCTGACATTATTCCCTGATATTGTGTATTGTGCGGTACCGTACAGATATTGAGTGCTACAATTGCTGCAATGGAGATCACAAGAATTAAGGGATTATCATATAGTAGAATACGTGATGAAATAATTGGCAATAGCAAAGGGGAAAAAACCCGCAATACAAATCCCTGCCTAGCGGAAAGGCTGTCTGGGTGAGACGCTGTCTCACCTTGCTATGCTTAGAACAAAGGGCTGCTCTAACCTCGTACTCGGGCATCAGTTCTTTTCTATCAAGTGCTGTTCATCATACTAAGGAGCTGCACCTATATGTTCAGAGACTCGGTCTGCACTCATTTAAGGCCCTCACTTAAGGGTGCTCCTGATTTTAAGCAGGTGAGAAGCTGCTTAACCTGGGGATTATCCGTGTGTAGTTCAAGTTAGCCATTAATTTAAAGATTTGTCTGATGGCGGTGTTGTCATCAACTATTACGAGAGCAGGATTTGTCCCATTTGCTGATACTGGAGGGATGATTCCTAAGGACCCTAAAGCCTCTTGATGTTGCTTTGATAGTTTAAAGTGGTTGTAAAATGTCTGTAAGTCTCGTCATAATGTTGTTATAGCATAGGCATAGTTACACTTGCTTTAGGAATTCTGAGCAAGCCACATAGTTGTGTATTCCTTTACTTTCACCCTGAGCAGTTAGAGCTAAAAGGACATTGCCGATAGTGCTGTTGTCCCTCTCTACTCGGAGTTGCATTTATTTGCTCGTTTACTGTAATTTTCTTTTCACTAACTTTAAGAGGGGATATTTTAAAATACATGAGTGGAGTGTATGTGTCTAGGCTGTGGACAAAAAGATCAGCCAAAAGCAACACGAGTGAATAAATGCATAATCACCAACCTTGTACTTGCCTGTTATAACAAAATAGCATTAAAGAACAGAACATTTGACTGTAATGTAGGTTGCAGTTACTTCACTGCCGGGGAAGCAATGCTCTTGAGACTCTGTCATCTATTGCAACTTGAGGGATTGCTAATTGCTTTTATGAAAGCACAAACTTCAGTTATATTTTCAGTGTGTCACCTGTACGGCTTTATATTTGCATGTGTATAGAAAGGCGTTCATGTTATGCTGAAAAAAAATAGGAAACAATCCCACCAAAATTACATTCACATTTGAGTCATAATGTTAAACATGCCCAAGCTACAGAGCAAACTGTATTGTACCTATCATGCTTTCAGCTCAGAGAAGTGGGAAAAATGCAGCGTTTCACTAGCTGCAAACGCTGGATCTGCTGGGTTTGCACCTGGCACTGATGAAATGCCGTTCCACATAACAAGTGCTTATTATTTGTTAGCGGCATTTGGTGTGAGACTTCACAGATCGAGTGACGCGACCCAAAATGCTGACTGTTCAAGCAGGTGCTAACTGCTTAGCAGTTTTAATGGAAGAACAAATGTCCCTGATAACTGACTTTGAAAGTGGAGCCGGCCTTAACAGCGCATCTGGGTTTCACCTTGAGCAGTGGAGAAATTCGGATTTGGATCCAAACTGTCTGCCTTGAGACAATACTTCCTTCAGAGAAAAGAGAAAAATGACTTATGCCTTTCTTGGAGTTGTCTTGTCATTCGTTCTGGCAGCCGATGCGACAAAATCATTGTACTTACTTTAAGTTTTCTATGTTACCTTAATGACCCAAAATTTTTAAAAGGAGGTTTGGGCTGTGTGGAGTACAGTGACAACTGTATTAATTCCAGTGTTTCTATGAGCATGACTTTTCAATATCCATATTCATTTTATGGTCCGTGGTAGGCAGGGATGAGCTGCTTTATTGTTTTGCTCCTTTTAGTGAATCAGAGTAATTCCTCATGGTAATAAAACAGAGACCTGAATTAGCAAAAGTCTGATCCCCAATTGACCTTATCGTGCTGCCAGTCTGATGTAATCCAGATTCTGATATGATCTTGCCCTCGTTTCTTGTGAATAGTGAAAGAACTCTCATTGATTAAAAATTCAACTTTCTAAAAAGCTATGTAACTTAGGAGGTATAGGTGTTAAGAGCAGAATGGCCATCAGGCGTTTTCCACTTTGGGAATATTTTGTAGTGGTTTTTACAGTTAAAATTGTTTGTGCTTTTTGAATAGAATATGTTGCTCATTTCTCTCTGCATTTTTGGATACGTCTGTGTCTCTGTGCACATACTGGTGAAATTCTGCTCCGAGTGCGGAGAGCTGCTGAAGAACTCTGGTACCTGGCATTTTCCGGAGGCAGATGTAGATTTTCTTTCTCTTTTATCTTTTTCAAGCAATAAGAAAAAAGCTGTGTTATATTTTTAACAAAACGGTATTCAGATTAAATAATTATAAGACAGACTTGTAATAACCTACTGATTACTTAGTGCTTGGGAGTCACCTTGTAGTAGCTGAAGTCATTGGCAAAATGGTAGTACGGAATATGTATGTTTGTATATTAAACAAGTATTGTTAGTTGAAATTAAGATTAATTTTTAGATTTGGTAAATCAAGGTAATATAAAATCAAAGCTCAGAATACATTTTGGGGGTTTTAAATACTATTAACTTTTATTAAACGGCAAATCTCCGGATTTCTGTATCTCAAATACTCTGTCACGCTCTAACAAAGGATTGTCTGAGACCAAAATTGACTTGCGTCCAACTGAAATCAAAGTGAACTGATTTCTTCCTTTTCATTACTCAGGCTGACAGAAATGCATAAAGTAAACAAGTGAGACAAAAAATTAAATCAGCTTCTAAAAGCCCTTGCTACTCTAACATCTTGGATAGTTTTAGGAATAAAGATATCCCAAGTTCTTAAAAAAAAAAAAAAAAAAAAAAAAAAAAAAAAAAAAAGGAAAAACTCTATCTGATCCTGTGCTAGTATAAAAAATTAACAACAGTGCAATGCCAAGGATTACAATGGAGCATTCAGAAGTGCTTCTGCCATGTTATATCAGCCTTCCTGTCCACGTCTTGTGTCCTGCTCTAGATGAGACTTTATGGTACTCTTCAGATTTCTCACGGAATACAAAAAATCGTGACTTCTGTGGAGCAGTAGATACCAAGGGAAGCGGTACATGCGAATGCTCTTTCCAAGCAGAGTTTATCCAAGAGATGAGCCATTGCGGCCAAAGTATTTTGGCCCAGCCGCTGGTAATTTGCGCAGGAATCGCGGGGTGGGAAAGAGCTCGAGGGAGGCTTTGCCGTCAGTCTCGTGTCCTGGTGTTTTCCAGGTTGTGCGGAGGTTAGCTCCGGCTCTCCCTATGCCCCGGCTCTTCATGGGCTCCCTTCGGCGTCTGGGGCTTGACGCCGCGGGGAAGGAGCCGGAGGAGAGGCAGCCCGCCGCTGCAAGGGTGGAAGGGGAAGGCACAATTTCACTGTTAGTTGTCGCAGTTTTTACCGCTGGTATGGCAAGCAGGGACGCTGTGGCAACACAAATACATTTGTTTTCATCTCTCACTCTCACTCATATACACATGTAGCTTTTAGAAAGTAGAAAACAGCTATTAACTGTATGATTTTATTATGGCAATTTGAGATATGTTGGCTAAAGTGCCTCATACAAACATTAAAAAGTAATTATACCTATGACTGGGGAGAAAGATTAAAAAATGGGCTATGGCTTTTTTCATGTGTATAAAAACTGTTGAGAGGTGTAGCATTTTAATCATAACTTTCTTTTTGCTTATCTTGGACATAGGGGAGTATTTGATTTAGCTAATCCTGGAGCTCTGCTTTTTAGGGGTCAGGAAAAAATACCTTGGTTCTCTTCATCTCTTTACTTAAGAGAATGGGAATGACACCCCATGCTATTCTTAGCATTCTTCCATTCAGAACTTAAAATTAACTCTCTGACTGTTTTTGAGATGCTTAAAATTCCTCATTTTCCAGACTTCTTTAGAGTTCTCCCAGCCCACATCTCTAAAAAAACAAATGGCACAATCCTTTCATTTCTTTTCTTTTCTTTCTTTTTTTTTTTCCTTTGTAGGTCATCTTTAAACTGGCTCAGCCTCTTTGAATTTCTTTTTAGAATGAGAATTTTGGTCATAAATCACAGCAGGAAAGTAATGGCAGAAGATAAACACTGCAAAAAAAAGTTGTCATTTAAAATGGAAAAACTGACAGAAGCTTAAGTGTCGGTAGCAGCAAAATGTAATGTAAAGTTAAAGACTAGAGCAGAAGATAGTCTGCGCCTTTGAACAATGACCATAAATATTTACACTTCCAAAGTAATTAATCATTCATGATACATGACATTCGTGGAACATACTATGTGGACACTGAATGTCTCTATTTTTAAAAATAAAAAAGAGCAACACCTTTAATCCCAGAGTGCTTTGTGAACAAGTATACAGGAATCATCAGCCTCTCTAAAGTAGTTTTTGCTCAAATGAAACGTGGTAGCTGTTTAATAAAGCATAGCAATCGTGGTGGAGTCCCAAAGTGGCAATGGATAATCTACGAGAATCGTAGCCCATGGGGGCTCTGGGAGGAGGTTGATGGCAGAGGTCCTGAGCTGAGCATCAGTGGCAGTATCCTGCATATCCTCCACTGCTGACCACGGGTAGCACATCGCATTTGTTGGCTTGGGAAACACTTGCACAGCTTCACTCAGGCACTGGCCGTGGCTTGGGAGCTGATTTTGAGGACGTTGGGTACAAACATGGGACTTAGGGCATGTCCTGGAGTGGTCACTCTGTTCCTGATGGACACCACAGGCTCAGGAGGTGCGTGGTGGCAGATCCACCATGGCTTTTGGCTCTATCTGTGTCACTGGACCTTTTGTGACAACTGATGAGGTGTAGTGTTAGTGTCCCTGAGTATTGTTTGCATTCCCATCATGATACATGGCTGCTGCTTTTTCTTAAGTTTGAACCATTTAAAATCATCTGTGCTGGTGTCAACTTCAGGATGGATTTTGTTGGAAAAGTTCAGTGAAGACCTCTTAGCTGTTTGTCAAAGTAAGATTAAGAGAAATGCATTATTTTGTCATGCA
The DNA here is from genome assembly GCF_036417845.1 of Apteryx mantelli. Classification (NCBI taxonomy): domain Eukaryota; kingdom Metazoa; phylum Chordata; class Aves; order Apterygiformes; family Apterygidae; genus Apteryx; species Apteryx mantelli. Next base: position 7,521,090 of record NC_089986.1, read on the forward strand.
AAGAAAGTTGTTGCCTGAGGACCTATGTTCTTCCATGTTCTGAAGCAGGTATGGGGTAGGAGGTGAACGTGTAATTATAGACTGTGTCTTTTGCATAACAGGCCAAACTAGATTAGTTTAACTTAATTCTGGTATTTCCTAACCTCTGAGTCTTTGTCTTAGCAGCCTTAACGTTATTTCAGTAGAGTTTCTAGAGAATAATACAAATGAAGAGTCCCCATAGGTCCTGTAAATCTCATAACCGCATGGAAAATCTAACAGGGGAAGCTTTTGAGAAAGAACAGGAAAATATGTGTTCATACAGAAATGAGGAAATGTTGTCTTTATGGTAGCTTTAAGAGGAACTCCTGTAGACTATCACAAAAAGAGGGCAAAATCTTCATCCCTTTGAAGTCAGAGAGATTAGTTAAGAGTTTATGTGATTAGCACAGAAAAAAGATCTGCCTGCAGTACAGGCAGAAGTCAATTTCTTAAAGAACCATTAAAGTGACATAATTCACAATTAAATTCTGTAGATTTTTATAGTAATAATCTATAGGATGCTACTGTGTTGCTCATGGCAGAAAATTCACTTCATAACTATACTTATTTGCATTATTTATAATCCAAAGCCACAATTCAAACTTTCTTTCTGAAAAATGTTACCATTTTCATATGTTAACTGTTGCTGAATGATAGCATGCGTTCACTTGAATTCTGTTGCGGCATACCGGAGGAAATGTAGTTACATTTTCTTATGCATTGTATTAACACTGGATTAAGAAAGCAACAATAAGAATTATCTACTTGATCTTCCACAATTAAGCATTAGTCTAGTTTAAAGCTTTACCGTAGCAGACAGTACAACAGTGCAAGCTCTAATTAGCATTGTAGCTAATGCATAAATTGGTGTTCGTATGAAATAAACATGCCAAGAAGCACAATACATGTATTATTTTAATGCTTGTGGAGATTTTGTTGTGATGTTAATTACAATTTGGGATGCCAAAAGATTTATGTAGATATCCTTCTTATTAATCAAATCAAAATACGCTAATAAATTGACCCCCCCCCCCCCAGTTCTTAGAATAGGAAATCAGAAATGCTGCCCTCACTCTGCCCACTATATGAGACTTTAGGAAAAAAATACCATGAACATTTTAATTTTGCCTCCTTTTCCTAAATTTTTGGATTCACTTTTCAAGGTTTTCAACAATCACAAAGCTTAGAAATATATTAACTGAAAGTTTCGTGTCGCCTTTGGCTTCAGAAGCTGGTGCTTATGGAATGACACCAAGCGTGGTGAGGTTTGTGACTTAAAAGCATGCGCACACGAGTATTAGTGTGGAAGTGGTCATCGGTCACTGCCGTGACACGGCGCTCGCTTCTCCTGGGCCCGCGATGGCGGTTCCAGCCTGTCCCCGGGGATGAAACAAGAGGAAAAGGTGAACACGCTTTTCCTCGAGGGCATTTTTAGATGGATCATTCCATTTTCCTGACTCGCTCCCGTGCAGTGGGGAAGCCCTCCGTTGCAGGCAGCCCTGGGGTATCTTCTGGGTGTTACTGTCGGAGCCCCTGACTAGACAGATTTAGTGCGGTAAATACTTCTCCGTCGCCTTAGTCAAAGACATAGCTCCTCGTATCGCGGCTTTTATTACAGGAGCATCCTCCTTTGCTTGTAAAGCCTTCTTCCCGTCTTCCTCTCGCTCCCTTCCTTCCCTTCCCCCCAGCAAAAAGCACATCATACAGTAGCAAAAACAGCAGTGCAATTTCAAGTACAGAACGGTACAAGAAAGAGAGGAGGTTAAAAGCCCTTAAAACATATGGCATGCTTCGGTTTAATAGAAAGTAGGAGGCAGTCTCCACGGGGATGCAGCATGGGTTTTGGAGCATTTGTTTCCCAAATACCTTCTCGTGATTTCTTTGCGACGCAGACAGGCAGTAAGTGAAGGTGGCTGGAATATACGCCTGGTGTAATACATGCCGTCGGTAAATGTGACAGTGATGAGTTGGAGGGAAGAGGAGGCAGTAACCGAAACAAAGACAAAAAGCGCTGTGAGGACGGTGCGGGAATTAAGTGGCAGGTGCCATGTAGGGTATTGCTGTCGAACCCGCTGACAGTGTTTACCTCCCTGCTGAGGCAGAAATCTTTCTCTGCTAAAAGCCTTCGCAGGAGCGCTGAGGAGATCCCCGTGCAGCACTGTATTGCAGGACACGCATTTGAGAGGAAAACTTAAAGCCACCTCTTACTTTTATTGAATTATTACTGCTCTGAGCAAAAATATACTTCAGGAAAAACCCAGCTGTTCAATGTGGCACTTCTGGAGCGAGCCCGTTTCCTTCAGTGTGGCATTTAAAATGTGTTTATCCCAAAAACAAACACTGCAAGCGGCAATACTGGGCGTAAGAAACGGATTAAAGATCGGGATTACTTCTCTTGCAAGGCCTGGCTTTGAGCGCGTTTCCTCAGCTCTTCAGAGGGATCCGGGCGAGCTCGTTTTTGTCGCTCGCCGTGGCTCTGGCCGTGGCTCGTTCTTCCTGCTCTTCCCAATAAGTACCGACCCGCATGGCTCCCTGGCTTCTCCTCGCCGGCCTCCCGGGAGCCTTAGCCGCGCACGGAGGGACGCGTCGTGCGCGGGTCGTTCCAAGGCCGGCCGGCGGCGGCCGACGTGGCTCCGCGGTTCGGCTGGCTCCGAGCAGCGGCAGAGCGAGCCGAGGAGCTGGGCTGCTCTGAGCCCGCTGCGCGTCGCCGACGTCCGCGGCAGGTGTCGGCCGGGTGCCTCGGAGCCTGGGAACGGTGAGTTTGTGGTGCCGCGGAGGCACCTGGCAAGCGGCTGAACGGAGGTTACAGATGATGGAGTAGCTTGTTTCCATTTCTTTCCTACCTCCTTCTCTCTCTCTCTCTTGTGCGTGTGTTCACGCGCTTTTTCCCTCTCGCTTTCTCTTGCTCTTGCTCTCTCTGTCTCTCTCTTGCGCGTGCTCTCTTTCTCGTGCGCGCTCTGCTCGCTCTCTCTCTCAGGATGAAGTACATATTATCAATGCCAAGGCAGGACAATAGAGCCTTGAGCATCCTGTGGTAGTTAGCGGAGCAGTTTGGCAATTTATTTTTCTTTTATTACAGAAGAAAAGGACTCCAGTTTCCCTACGCTCACTCCGTCTGTACACAGCTTCTGTCCTTAGGATACAAAGGTAGAAAATGGAGTATGTTCCTATTAAAAAAAGAAAAAAAAAAAAGAGGGGGGAAAAAAAAAGGTAGAAATCGTAAGCATTGTCTGGAAGCCCTCGCAATGCTGTGACTGCTGTGGCAGGTGAATAACGAGCCGCTGTGCCGGGCTCCCGGCTAAATGGGCCTTTGTCCTGTCTACGCTGTAGAGCCGCCCAGAAGAATGCCGAGCAGTTTTCCCGTATACAATGAATCACTCAGTGAGGCCAAATGACACTCTCCGAACACTTGTCCTAGATATTACAGCTGTTGAAGGAAGCTGCTTATGAAACAAGGGTAGGCTCAGTCCCGTCGTGACCTTACAGTTTCTGCGCCGTAGCAAATGGTTGGGGTAATTCTCTGCAGAAACAGCAGCGCTGAATTTAAACCCGTGAAGCTCTGCAAATGGAATTACTGAAGTGCTAGAAAGATATGACTTGGGGACCTGATCTGGGAGGATGTAGTCCGCAAGCAGCGTGATAGCCGTTTGGGGAGAGCGCACAAACTTCATGAGTGATGGGAGTATTTCATTCATAAACTTGTCAAAACATGGGAAAGAGATACCAAGAAAGGGAAGATAACTCTCTCCCTAGCAGGGAAACCTATGATGATTGTAGCACACTTGGTGAAAAGGACTTTTCCTTAGATGCTCAGCTGCTACTGCAGAGGGAGCTGTATATGTGTTTAGGTATAGAAGTGGGAATTCAGGAAGTTTTGCAAAGTAAAACAATAAGTTTGAATTGTGCAAATGTAAAAATTATCTTCTCACTCTATTTACTGTGTGAAAGAGTTCTAGCTGTTCTTGCTTGACCTCTAGCAGTGTGATGAAATACCGTAACTGAGCTATTATCACCGTTCTTACAGCTCCCATGAACAGTTGCGTAAGCTGTATTTCACATGGCTCTGTATAAGCTCTCGGGATGGTCTGGGAGCAGCATACATTCCCTCTTATGGCAGGTGCACTAGCTGAATGGCAATATAGTATCATAAGTTATATTTGCTTTCAGTTTCCATCCATTTTTTTCTTGAAAATTTCTGTATGCTTTAAAAGTAGAAATAGTCATAAATAAGCTCATATTCCAGCTAGATTTGGAAAACAGATTTAATTTGAACACTTACCACTGCTGCATCTACTTCTTTGCTTTGCAGATAATCAGTTTCTTGATATTGGTAATTTGTATTATGAAAGTTCACTTTCATTTAAATCAGTTTATGTCAAGACATACTATGTCACATTGATTCACAGTACTACATACCTGGATAAGTCGGAAAACCGGTTATGCTTGTACACAGCCTTGTTCATGAATAAATGTTTACTTGCAAAACAATATTAACATGCCATTCTTAGGCAGACAGCTTTTGGAGAAAGAACAAAATAAATGCCATATGTGTATGATGTTGGGTCTCTGCTAACCAGATATGAGCAGGTTCTGAGAGTGAGAAATTATTGCATGTGTCATTAGCTGACTGAGGTCTTGCACTTTTTTCTCCTGTCAGAGATCTAAACATAGTGTATCCAGCAGTCCTGTCCGTGCTTTGGTTATATCATAATCTGTCACAGAACTCTTTTTGGTTTTTGTAACAAATAAGATTTGAATATGAATTTGCTGAGATCATGAAGCCAGATTGGCATAAATCACACATACATTCGTGCGTACACACACACACACACACACACAGAGTATTAGCTGGCAAAAATACACATGCACACACAAAATTGTTGTAGAATATTTACTTTAGAGTGTAGATATGTGCCCATTTAAAGGCACTTCTGGTGAATACCTTGTGTGCTATATAATATGGGAACTCTGCACCTGAGCATCCATTAGGAAAATGGGGAAACCTGATGCTCGGGGTGCCAACTGTCACCCCCTTGGATTTGGGATGTCTTGCCTAGCCCCCAGCTGCTTCTGCAGGAGACACAGACATCCTGGAGGTCCTGTGTCAGGCTCTGAGAATGTCTTAGATATCCTGCGGTGCCTCCAAGGCATGAGGTGTTTGTATTTCGGCAGCTGATGCCATCCCCAGAATCATGGTGTTTCTGGAGCTGGGCAATCTGGTGGTGAACCGTTTGTTCCTTCTGCCCTCGATGCCGTGAAATAGAGAACGTATCGCATGTGAAACGTCGAGAAATTTTTCTCCCTTATCTCGGTTCCCTCCTGTGAGGCAATCAGGATCCTTCTGAGACATTTCTGGTCGGCTCTGTTGCTCTTTTAGCACTGTATTGGAATAGCTTCATTATAGTCAATGGAACTATTCCATTGAGTAACTATTCAGCAATGGGAGAAAGAAGCTCACAATATGGCCCTAATAAAAGGCCCAATTTTGTCGTCTTTAAATGCACAAAATTCCCATTGAGTTCAGCGTAAAAGGAAACAAGAAAATCAGGCCTAATGCGGTCTGTCTAAATATAGTTCTATCTGACATATTTGACTTTTATTTTTAGAACAATTTCACTTTTAAAGAAAAGTACAGAAATACAGGAACATTTATTCATTTATATAGGGGAAAAGTAAAATCACTTCTGTTCTTCTGACCAAGTGCCAGAACATTATATTGTGCCTTCCAAACCCATGTATGTAGCTTGGCCTTCAAAGTAGTCAGCAAAGCTTTAAATGAATAAAAGACGTAACAAAAGCCCTGTTTGAAGTATAGCAGGAGAATGTTGGTGACTGGAACTATGTTTAAGGATATCAGACTTTATTCATCTTTTAGGTTATATTTAAAAGATTTGGATGAGAGAGAGTTAAATTTTGGTCCCAAATGGGTAAGGTCATTGTATTTTTTTTATATTACAGAAGGTACGGCGTGTACTACACATGTATTTGCAATGTCCAAGAATTGGCACTGGAAAGACTCCAAGTTTCATTGTGCCTGAACTAAAGCAACAGTTTACAACTGTTGTTCTGTGATTCCCCCCCCCCCCCCTTTAGCTGAACACAACGATAAAATATATCTGCAGAAAATCTTCCTCCAACGAGAACTGCAATGTAAAATTAAAACACCAGATGGCACCCGGGAGCATTACTGAGAGTGATACAACCTAAGCCCGCACTGAAAATGGTACTGGAATAGGTTTCAAACAAATAAAGGAAATGTCTCCTCTTCTTGCTAGTGTTGAGCACGTTTAGACCCATGATATCTCTTATTTCCCTTATGTTTCTTGCAATACTTGAAGTCTTCTGGAAGAGTCTTGCATATTTTACGAAATAATTGTATTTGTTATTATAAAAAAAAAATATTTCTGATCTTATAACTATATAAAAAATCAATAAACTTCTATTAAAAATGTCAAGCTACAAAGTGAAACACTGCAGGCACAGACCAAGTAACTTCTTTGGCGCAATCCAGAGTATTTCTTTTGAAAACAGCTTCGGTCAGGATTGAGATGAGCTGCTTCTGTTTAATGACACTTGAATTGTCTCTGTCTACTACGGGTATCCTGTCCAACTGAAGGGACAGGGTTAATAGATCAGTCATGTCATAAAAAGGATTCTTTAATGATATCCTTGTGTTTTCAAAATCTGATCCCATTCCTTCTCGATTATGTAGTTGCTTCATAGATATTCTGTAGGCTAAACCTGCCAATCCCTCTGCAGTGCTTTTGAACCAAGCTAAATTCTATATTACTTTAATAATATAGATTCTAGTACTTTACAAGGAAAAATGCAGCTTAAAAATGTGATGTGTTATTTTAAAATATATACTTTAATTTTTAATTAAAAGCTCTTGTAAAAAGTAATCTATGAAACAATATTGTCAATGCATAATTTATAAATGTATTATTTCCATAATTATAGCACAATTTTTATATGCCTTACGCTTTGTATCATGTTTTTGACATTTATATCATTTAACATATTGATTTATTTTACTGCAGTAACCAAGCTCACTACTCTTATTTGACAGACAGAGAGAAATCTTTCAGTTGGTTTAGAATTTGGGTGCTGTTCTTGAATTACAAACTGGAATAGCAGAATTTGTTTTGGTATACATTTGAAAAGAAATACAACCACAATAAAGTATCTGATGCCAGCTCAGATCCTGCTCTTGCACAGATTCTAAGAGTTGAGAGAAAATGGGACCTGTCTCCAAACTCCTACCCTCACACCCCAGCCTTACCCATTCCTAGAAGTGACAATGTCTGTAAATCAAAAGAGATCACTGATAAAAGACTCTCTCTATATATATAAATAATATATTGGTATATATGAATTCACATCTTTCCATAAAGTTCAAAACATAAGTTCAAAAATATCCTCATTGATCATTACCTTTTCATAACAACCAGTTTTCCAAGGCCTATGCACTAAAATTTAGACAGAAATGACTTATTTCCGTCATGTGAGGACTGATTTTCTTTTTCCAATGAGGAAAGCTTGTAGTATATGTGTCATCTTTGATTTCTGACAGTTCATGAGAAGTATTGCTGTATTCCAAAAAGCATAACACACAACCAAGGGGGCAAGGGGGACAGCCATATGGGGATGGGTTAGAAAGATGTCACCTTCCTAGAAGTGTGAGGGCTAAATTCTTCTGGGATCACTTGGAGCGATCTTAGATGCATTTGAACGCATCTGAGACAACATTTAGCCCGTGGAACGTTGTATTCTTGCCAAGGGAGCAGTAATGCATGTGGATGAGACCTATAGTTCAAATGAGGATGCATCATTCAATAAGCAGGCCTCTGAATTGAGTTTAAAGTCTGGGTACCATTCTTGTTTTTCAGTGCTTTTGATCTACTTCATGACTTTTGGAAGGTCATTTTTTATCTCTGTTTCTCCTACTCTTTATAAGTTCAAATACTATGTAAAATCTTCAGGGGAAATGACGTGTGTATGCAGTATTGGGTTTATTTTAGTGTGGCATAATAATTGTACTGCCAATGTTTTACCTAACGAAAGGTGCTGAATGCCAGCCCAATGTGAATGATTCTAGTTTTCATTTCTTAGTAAATTGGCCTGTGGTTGGTACCAGAGTTAACAGTTTACCTTCAAAAGATCCATTTTACCTTCAAAACAGTAAAAAGCTTCTTAGATTCTTCAGAGGAGCATATCAGAGCAAAGCCATAGTTTGCTTACATTATTCACAAATAACCTAGAGTTTTTCTGAAATGGGAGAACAGTCACTTGCCCCAGGAGAACTTCCGGGGGGAAGAATAATATGGCCATTGTCTAGATGTTCTAAGTTAATTGAACAAGTCTTCTTTAAGTAATTTAGTAGTTGCCAATAGTATTGGACTGAACTTCTTGCTTTCCCTGTGAATCTGCATGCAAAAAAGCAGTGAGAGCTTCCTCACGCGGCCTTCACTGTGTCCCCTACTGCATTCACCTCCAAGGATTTTTCCATTACCATGCTTTTACCTTTTTATTAAAACACCAACAGCATTGCTTTTCCATGGTGGGGTTTTTGATGGAGACATCTATCAAATACAAAGCAGCTTCAGGCCATGTTCCTGTTTTGCACGAACCGTTGGATAACTATGAAGGCATCTACTTTAAATCACTGCACATGCCGTTGCAAATTCTGGAACCGCCTATTTGCCTAATGGCTGTGTTGCTTAAGAGAACTTGGATAGAAAATAGTTTGTTTTTTTTTCTCAAAATAATGCTGAAGTAATTTGATGTTCTAAGTTGCCTGAATGCTGAAAGTACCATTAGACCCTTTTGGCATGTGAAAGCAGAGCAATGGGAAAGCTACTTTAGAAAATCACATACAAAACATATTCAGAAGAGGTTTTTGTGAATAAAAAGGTATTGCAAAAAGGCATACTTTTTATATATTGAACTAATAAGTAGTTCAGTAAATCCTTTGCAAACTTGTCAAAATGTCATATCTAGGTACTGGATTGGAAAATTAGTAACTGCTGAAGTGTGTGAGTGTTTAAAGGTGTCACTGTATGTGGCAGACTGGCGGATTTTAGCTTCTGGCTTAAAGGAGAGATGTTAATCATTATGGCTGATATTTAAAATGTCAGAAAACCTTAGCATGAAGATAAAGGATTTAATAGGAGACTCTGCTTTGTCATGTTGCCTCATAGACCAGAAGGGAAATCAGCACCTGTTCCTTTTTTTTTTTTTTAATCCAGTGACACTGTAATAGCTCAAGTGGTATCACAAAAGCACGTGAACTAGCAGAGTGTGGGGCTGTGAGGTGGAGAAATGGCTTGCTTAACCACTGCTTTTTGTGCGTAGCGTAGCTCCCTTCTCTTCTATTTCTATTCTGGCTCCTGTACTCTGTCCTAGCAGTATCTGGGAGTTTTGCACCCAACGGGATTGAGAGGGAAGCATGGCTGGAGTAAGGGAGCCGTAGTTTATCATTTCCATCCTCATCTGCTGCTCTTCTCTTCTTCTTTGGCTTTGGATGAGTCTTTGAAAAAATATGGGAAATTTTCTTCTTTCACAGCAAGTTTCTTGGCAAGGACTGTGACTACCTCTGCTTAATGGTTTCTAAGACAGTACTAGGTAAGCAAAGCTGCAGAATTATTTTACTCCCACAGCCACTGCTTTCAGCCTACTTAGTGAGAGCGGTCTTAGTGGTTGGAATAGTCTAGAAAGGGATAAGGGAGAAAGCTCGTCTAGGAGGGATTTTTTTTGGTTTGTGGGTTCCCCCCCCCCAAAAAAAAAAAAAAAGGCTGAAAAAATGCAGTCAGGTAGCCTGAGCCTTAAATTATTTTAATCTAAGCACAGAAGCTCTGCTCTGCCAGGTTAATTCTGCTCATTTTTGTAAAATTAAGCAAGTCAGATGTTAAATTCTCATCTTTGATATTAGCTGGCACAATCTGCTGTACAGGGACACCTGAGGGATGGTATTTGTTAAACACTTCACAGATAGAAAATGATCCCTAAATATTGAATAATATGACCATATTACACTGTTCAGAAAACAGTAGAATTGCATTTTGTGTAAACATAGTTTTTGTGTTGGTTTAACTATTTCAATTAAGGCTGTGTTTCTTTTCTACCAGATTTGTTCAATAGCGCAAACGTAGTTATTACCAGATGAAGTTATACTGATAAACATTTTTCATTTTTTAAAGATGACAGAGTTCAGAGAGTGTTTTATCTCCTGAGCATTTTAATGTGCTAGGAAATAGACTAAAAGACAAGATTTTTGCTTTTGGCAAGGTAGTGTAGGGACTTTGTGTTTGGTGTTCCAGCTTTGAAAAGAGAATGGGAGAAGACTGATGTCTTGATGAATGCTGATTGACACTTATCTTGCCACATTTTTCTATGAAGCAAGATACTCTTCCTAAAAACAGTAATGAAGTTTCAGGGCTGTTATCTTGGTATCATTCTGAAGAACGTTTTGGATCTCAGCCGTTTATTGATATGTTCTGGTAGGCTGGGTGGTTTTGTAAACAGAAAAATCACTCTTGGGATAGGGAGCAAGTTATAGATCTGTCATCAGAGTTTGCAAGTTAAATTCACTCTGACTGCACTCGATGGGTTTCCGATGGCCTGTGAAGTAAGAGCAAGGTCGTCTTTGTCCTGTTTTCACTGGTCTGTGCTCCACATTTGTGCAAGTCTGCAGCTCCAGTTGTTGTTAGTTAATGACTTTATTGGCAGCTTCAGGGAAAAGACAGCGAGCAATCCCTGGATGTGGTCTCTGAATATCGGTGTTAAGTTGGGGCCCATCGACGTAGCAGTATTTCTGAACTTATTCTGTAAGCCAAAAGCTTTGATAAACCAGGAAAATAATCTGATACTTTTATCAGGCAATACACTTAGATTTATTTTACCCAGAGGAAGTAGGAATATTTCTACAAATGGATTTTCAGGTATGTTTTAAGCCTATTCCACTTGACCTAAAAAGGGCGGTTGTTTTGATGACTTCAAGTCAGAGATGTTTTTGCTTAGCTTTCCCCATTCCTTTCAGAAAGCAGACCCTTCCACTTTCCTTCTTGTTATAAGTGGCTGTTTTTTCCTCTCTTGAGCTGCACCTCTTTTTACCTCTCGTAAGCTGTCACTTTGCTGCAGGAGGAGACAGCAGACAGCGAGGCTGAGCACCTCGGTCTCCGTGCTCGTTCCCGAAGGGCTGCGGGTAAGCGATGTGCCGCCTGGTGTCTTCTGTCACCCATCAGCTCAGGTGTCACCTCGCCGATGCTCCGCGTTGTGACTTGCTAGGGCGAGACTGAAACCTGAGCCCAGATTACTTCTGAGCCCAGGTTTCCCAGACAGCTGAAGTGTGCTGCGCTCACAGCTGCCGCCTCCCCAGGACGTTATCACAGTATATGTGCTTTGCCTTTTTTTTTTTTAACATGATGTAAAGGAGATAAAAGGCATATGTTTCATTACAAAATTGTCCACTTTGAGCAGTGGCTTAGTGCTCAACCATAGATGTAAAAACATTTAGATGTAAAATTACATCTAAATGTGTTTAGCTTTGCTACTGTATTCATGTGTGTTGCTTCCCCTTGCTTGCTCACAGCAGGAGAACCTGGGCATTATTCTTTTTCTCCTGACAATGTGCTTTCTCCCACTTTCTTCACTCCCCTTTAGCCTCCTCTTCTTTTCTTTCCCCCCGTCATCTATTCCCATATTACTACCTGAGAAGATGGATGATTCCAAAGCAGAGGGTATAATACTTATACTACAAAATTATCTTTACCAGCAAGCTTAATGAAAAATCTACCACATCCCACTAATTCTTCACAAGCTATCACACATTGGAAAATAGAGCCCAGGCTAGAAGAAGAGATCAACGTGCGATAAAGGGCTGGGCGTATGGTTGGCAATATACTGAGAGCAAAGAATTCTATTCCATGATATGGGAAAAAATGTTGAATAAATAGGAACACATAAAAGAAAAGAGATCTTTTTCTTCTCTCACTGATGGCAGTGGATGCTCTTGCTATGAGGTGTATTTCCCAAAGACAGGAAAATTAAGTAAAGGCAATTTCTGCATGAGTTTCATCAGGATCAAAACATTGCCTATAATTTTTTGATGTCTAAGACAATTTTGACAAGTATAAACCTGACAATCAGTGGTCAGAACACATTTAATACATCTTTCATGTGCTGAAGATAGTAGGTCTAAGGTCTCCCTGGGGTAATATGATGTAAAAGATGTTCATGGCACTAATTTGCTCACAGACCATTAGCTCTCTCTAGAAGCTAGACTTTAAGACCTATGTGAAAGGAACATACTCTTGAGATGTCCATAATATGCTGCAATTCTTCATTTTCTTAATGCGGTTTTCTGTGGCTGTCCTGTTGATCATGTGATGTATAATTAAGAGAAGACCTCAGAAAGTCATAACTCTGAAAAATAGGTCTTATTATTTTTCACTAAATATTTTGAGAGTTTCATTACTTAATTAAAGTGTGGGGATTAAATTTTAAATATAAAAATGATTTGTTGTAGTCAGTTTTGACAAACAGTATTCTCTGGTGTTTCAGTGTTTTTAAAAAATTGGCACAGAAAAATGAAATGTTAACTATCTTTAGGGAGCTTTTTTATATTCTTTCTGTCTCTGTTTTCCAGTTTTAATAAGGCACCTATAAAAAAAAAGAATAATGAAGCAATATATAAACAACGTTACAAAGACAGCCTTTTCTCATTAGGTCTATCACCCTACTATTTTATAGATAGTTTTTTTATATTCTGAAGATAAGTTTTGGATTAAATGCCAAGGAACTATAGAATGATACATATTAATGGAGAATTAATGTCACATACCAAATAGTGTTGTCATTTGAATCATATATCATGCAGTTCAGTGCCAGCAGATTTAATAGTCATGTCAGCTGTTGTTATTAGATCATCTAAAGGGTCATCTTCCTATCTGAGCTGGGTAGTCTAATGGCTTAGAGCATGCACACCATAAAAGATAATTTGTGGGATCTCTGGTGATCTTCTCAATTGAGAATCAATTAAAGTAAGTTGCTGTTAATGTGACAATAGCTATAGACAAAGTGAGACACACTTGACAGTTACTAATTACAGCAGGCAGCCAAAAGAGCTCTGTAGAGATGCAAGGACAGAAATGGCTAAATTAGTAAACTGTGTTGACACACTGGCTCGATATTTTTTAGTATGTGAGCATAGCATATTCCCAGGTCTAGTGAACCTGACAGGCGTGGGTTACTGACGTTTTATGAAAATGAAGCAGAGAATATGATTTTTTTACAATTAGAGTAGCTCAAAACTAATTATCCTAGCAAACCGGAATAAGCAAGCTGTCCCAGTAGGGGAAGCTTGCACTTGTCTGTGCTGGAGCCTGAGTTCAGAAGCAGCCTCCAGCTGGATGCTTTTAGACACGGGGATGTCACCCAGATTAGGCTCCTGTTCTTTAACCAGCGTGAATGCGGGCTTCTGTCCCACTGCCTCACTCCTCGCGGTCCCCAGTGGGATTTCTACATCATTTCACTTTAAAGCAGGAGTTGGAGAGATGTAAAACTGGGGTGATCCTGCCCTGCTGTATCTCGCTTGCGGAGCCCAAGCTCCCTTGGCATATGCCCTTCTTCGGGACAGCGTCCAAGAACAGACCGTATTCAGATGCCTTGGGTGGAGGCAGGGAGCTTTATTTTTTGGGGGTTTTTTTGCTCTTCTTTTGATCTCTTATGAAAAGTGCCAAATGATCTTGTCATGTTCGGGGTGATACAGCGTGTGTTTCATTTGGAAGCGTGTATGCCCACAGGAGGCCTAACTGGTGCCTTGCAAGACAGATCTTGATAAAAACCTAACCCAGCTACGCCAATGTTTTGAAACTGAATCCTCTATGAAAATCCCAGGATATCGTATCTTCTGATTTGCCAGAACAGTTGTGAATATTTTTTTAAAATAACTCTGCGATTTTATGAGTCTGAAGTTGTTATCCTTTACCGCATCATGAAATTTCCCTTCATTTTCTTTGCAAGCATTTTTTACAGCCTTGGACTTCTAATTGGGAAAATTGGGACTTCTTTAATGCCAGTGCTGTATTTCAGCCAATGGAGGAGTCTGACACAGCACTGAGGTCAGCACTTTCTGTCGTGTTTATCACACTGTTTTCAACCTCAAGTTGTGCTGAAATCTTTTCTCTTCTTTCCTGTGGTCAGCCTTGCCAAATCGCATCTACTTTCTCCTTTACAACCTCTCTGGAGTCTGACCGTGCCTCACTTTCCATTTCTGTGCACTTAAGTTCTGTGATTCTCAGAGTGACTTAAAAACCTTGTTTGTTCTCTATCTTGACCTTTTTCTCCCCTTGGCAAGCTTTCTGGCTTCTCCCTCTACCATCGCTCCCAAGTGTCTCGCGAGCGGGGCTGGGACCCGCAGTGCAGACCATGCGTATCCCTCCTTGGTCGAATGGGATCCCTGATTTCTCCCTGTCTGCTTTATGAACTCCCAAGCTTGTCATTTTTTTATATTGTATCCCATTTCAGCACGCTGTGTGAATGCAGAGTATCGTGGGGCTAATGCCTTTTTCTGCCTCTTAAATAATAGCTAAAGCTTATCATAAGGTTTATCACAAACTGGCAGCCTGTGCCTGAAGTCACACATTTCATCAACTTTTTTTATTGCTAAATTATTGACCAAATGCTCTCTTGTCTAACTGAGCGTGAATTAGCAGCACAGATATATTTAACTCTCAGCATTGCATAGGCTCTTCAAAAGTATTTCCTCAGTACACAGGTAATTTTTTTTATTTAAATTATGCATTGCTTTTCCTAGGTGGAGTCAGAGTGCTGCTAAAGGAACTATACCAACAAGAAGCGAAGACAGAGGCCAGTAGTATTAATAAAAATGGTCTTCAGCCAAACAGTGTGGGAGAATTTAAGCTGAAGGTTGAATCACAGATTCATAGTTTATAAGATCAGAAGGAAACATCATAATCTGATTTTCTGTCCACAGACCATCTTCACCCAATCAGTTTTGTGATAAAGATCTTCAGCTTCTAGACTAGATAGACCCAAGATGTTAGGCTGTGTTGCTTTTAGACTCAAGACTGGAAATTTTCTGTTCTAGATTCTATAATTTCTGAGGAAATTGAAAATATTTCACTATTTGAGTGTTAAATAGTTCAAAACTGTTCAAATGATGGTAGTTTGAACACTGTTACAAGCTTGAAGTGTGAGAAATCCCAGAAGAAGGGAATTAAGGTGGAATGCAGATGGCAGAGCACCTGACGTTGTATTAGCCTTTTCCCCATATGCTGAATTGAAAGCAAGCTAAAATCTCAGCATGCACAGTGATTTCTGCATTAAATATGAGTCTGAGGGACTTACACTGTATGTGTCTCTGTTTCACCCCAACTGGATTTATGTAAAATACCTTTTGCTTTCTGTTTTGATGTAAAGAACTCTTGCTGTATGTTTCCATTCTTCATTGAAATACAAAGTAATCTGTACATTTCTTGAAGTATGTGTTGCTGTGGAGTCCAGAGACAGTCCTTCCATATGAAGGTCTCCCCTCGTGTTGAGGCAGCTCTGACTGTGGTGTACTCTGACATTTCCCCCTCACTGTAGACTGCTCCGCATCTCTAAAGGCAGTGAGCCAGTCTGGTCCTGGTGTGAAAAGACGTGACAGGAAATTCCACCAAAAAAAAGAAATTATACGCTAGAGATGTGCTGAACTGACTGAAAACTATTTGGACACCAGGGGCTATGGAAGGTGCTGAGAAGGTTGGGAGGAATGACATTTTCTTCTAGATTTTCTTTAAAGTGTTTTGATGCACAACTTGGTGTAAAGCAAGGAGTGTGAGTTCCTCTTTGAGCTGTACCCCTTCAGATCCATTTTCTGGAGGATTTGCAGATGCGTGTGAGTGAGCTAAGTTAATAAGGTTCCTATAATTGATAATGATTCTTTATGATTTTGACTTATATAAAGGTATTGGAAAAGATATTCGAAAATTTGTGTATCCTTATTCTCAAAGTGTGTTTTAGTGGATAATATTTGCTCAGAACAGAATGGGTGATGGAAGGCACCCAGGTTTAAATTCACTCTTGTAATCAAGCAACTGTTCTGCTTACTGCAAGCAATCACATGCATGGATTGCGAAACAAATCCTAAGTCAAATGCACAGCAGGTGATCAATGGAAGGCTTTTGTTAAGGCTAATTTTACTCCATATAGTGATAAAGAATTTCCTGCACATAAATCTAACAATGGAAGACACAATTTATGTGGAAAAAAGCTTAAATATATCCACAGAAAAGGTGAAGAGGTCTAGTAAACGAATTGAGGATTATTTGTCATTCATGTCCTCCAACTTTGACAATAAAGAAATTTGGCTTGATTCTTCTTTCACTTGTACCTATTTTAAATCATTGTACCTCAGCTTCTTTTGTGAGGTACTTCTGATTTGTGAGACAAAGATAGTAAATTAGCGTTGACAAATTAGGATTACCATTTTGCCTGTACAGTAACAAAACATACTTTTTTTTTTAACGCGCCTTTAAGAATGTAAGCTGAGTGGATGTGCTGCTGGCAATGAATAATGATTCATATCGTCGCAGTGAAGACTCGTTTGTATGTCTCATCTTGTCATGTAAATGTTTAAAAAAACACAGAGCAGATAATACGGCAATCTGGCAGCAATCTACGATGAAGTCAGTGAGTCAAAGGGTTCTGCATGAGAAGAGGGCCTTTACGTGAAGAGTGTGCTTTCCCTGATACCATTTCCATGATAGGTGTTGTAGCATCATTGGCTTCTGTGAAGCTCGGCAATCCTACACCTGCTGGCAGTTGGTCAGTGCTATTGGGAAAAGCAGTGAAAAGCACGGGATGAAGATAATCTTACTTTTTTTTTTTTTTTTGAGTAGTCTTGCTTTTTGCAATAGTATGCTGAAAGTCATCCCCAGAATAATGTAAATTTTTCAGGTAACACCTGAAGAATGTCATTTGAGTCTTCTGTTGACACCTTGTTCAGAGTCAAGCATTTAAGCAACCACAGATCTAGCTTAGAGATTTGGAAGAATCAGACTAAAGCTAAGTTTAATTAATATGCTTGAGATTTCTGCCTTGCTTTCATAGAAATCAGATAAGACTATTAGCAAGTCAGTGAAATTCCTCCCTTTTAAGTCAGATATTGTAATTGATCTTACCTTTGTTTGCCTGCATATATTGGCAGAAAACTGTCCCTAGTGATTCTGGGTTTACACCAGGATTTGACCTGCCAATCTTACTGGGGCTACTGAGTTTGATGAGAGGAATCCTGTTTTGAAGGATCTGTCAATGCCCGTCCAGGCTACCTACTATTACCTATTAACTTGATGTTTTGATGTAGATTACAATACTTCTTAGAATGTCTGCATCATGTGAAATCCAGCATAACCTGAAAATGAAAATGTACTGTTAGTTGCATGTGCTTCAGTAATGTGCAGATTTTAATCGCATTTCTGTGAAAAAGTATAAAATTAAATATTTGTCTCAACAGAAATATAAAGTAGACTGCAACTTTGAATGCACTCCAAAGCAGATAAATAGAAGATGTTCTTGGAAAATAAGGATACTACAGTTTATGCATATTGGGCATATATTTCAGCATATGCATATTAAGCTGATCAGTACCTGGCAGCTCTACTTAGGATATTTATAGAGAGATTTTCAAAGAACTGTGTATGGTGCTTAAGGAGCTGGCCCAAAAGACCTATTTAAAACAATGTACTGTCTCTTATAGTGGTCACTGCCAGATGCTTCATGGAATAACAGAGCTTTTTATAGTTGGACTGTACTGTCACTGATGGGACAATCAAATTCATCTTTCACACATGACTAACTTTACACCTCACCTTGTGAGAACAAGAAGCCACTGTAATTTACGTAGCCATTGTAATTTTTTCTAATCAGAATTATCAAAATCTCTTTTATATGTCTCCTTAACAATTTTGTATGGAAAGTATAACGTACAGAAGCATATATTCCCAAAACATAGTGATGCACTTTGATTTAATTGTTCATGTTTCTGGTTTTACTTGCAGTTGGAGAGTGTCAAATTCTGTGAAGCTGGTAAAAATAATTCTGCCCCTGTATGTGGCTTTTTAACAGTGCTGTGCATGTTTTCTCTCCCACGCAGCATTCTGTGAAACGATCTGTTAGTTGTGAGCAGAATTCTCTGCTTTTGCAAATTAGAAACCAAATCCAGCCATCCACAAATGAGAGAGACTTTTGAGCATCTTTAAAAGGGGAGACACAAAAAGAGGGCTATTGGGCTGTGTATATGTGTATAAATGTGTGCATATGTGTAATATGTGCATACATCAAGCTAAGAACATTGCTCTAAATAGATATTTGCATCCCTCTGAAGAGATCTGAAATACTAGGCACAGAGCAGTGTAGGGGGGTATATATTTTATGGTAGGAAACAGATCTGCATTATCAACTGCATAATAATCTGTAGAATATAAATGACTAATTTTATTGAAAATTCTGAAAACACAGTCCACGTGATAAACATTTTCATTATTGTAAATTAGGTATTACAACTCTTTTTTCAGAGTTTACAACTGCTTTTCTCCCCTGTAGTTTTCCTTAGCTTAGTACATGTAATTCATCTGTGGGCACATTTTCTTTCTTTTCTTTTCTTTCTTTTTTTCTTTTCTTTTCTTTTCTTTTTTCTTTTTTTTTTTTGGAAGAGAAAGGACTTTTCTTGCATCTTCTCCAGGGCTATGAGGAGGAAATATATGTTGCAAAGAGATGATAGAACGAAAGATACATATCCCTAGCAAGTTCAGTGAAAAATTTTTCTGTGGCCAGTTCTGAGTACTATGTAAAGGTAATATTTATCATTTTTGCTGTCATTGGAATGTTGTTTTCTTTACTTAAAGATTAAGTGATATTTTTCCCTTTTCTGATCAGCCTGTATAACAGGTATAAGGCTACTTGTTCTTGGTTTTGCTGAGAGCTAGCCCTTGTCAGGTGCTCAGTTCATCCTCTTGAAGCGCTTGATTCATCCAAGTTCCTTTGATCACGTTCTGCTGAATTTTAATTTAGGGCAGCATATGTATACAGCTCATATTTAAGGGTTTCTCAGTAGCACCTAGCTCATAAAACACTGTCCTCAAGCTCTTTGGAATTACTTTGCTGTATAAATAAAACAAAAGGAATAACCCTAAATGCCAATGTTAATTCACAGTGTAGTTTAGCATTCAATATTAAGTGTTAAGTGCTACTAGTGAATCTACGGAGACAGTGTCATACTTTGTAGTCTAAGTACTTTTAAGTAGCACAAGGTCTTTCAACATAATTAGTAGAGAATATTGAGCCCGGACAGAAATATGGGATTTGTCATTAAATTTAGAGGCTTCTTTATCTCTGTGAGTGTAATCATGTGTGCAGAAGACTAATTGTTAATGGCATAGGCTTGATTGTTCTTAGCTTTCCTTTGTTTTAAATGGAATGGTCTGCTTTGTGAGAAATAATTAGGTTTTATAGTTCTACCTGCATTGAGTCTTGTTGATAATCTTACGGTTTTACCAATTCAGATCAAGAAAGCAGTTAGCTGCAGTGATGGTGTTTTATCTTAAATCACACACAATGCTGTTATTTTTCCTCCTTTTTCCTTTATATTCTTTTTTCTTTTCTTTTGACAATAATAGATGTAGGTTCTGTAAATTGTAATGAGAAAATTTCAATAATTAATAAATGAAAAACATTTGGGTTTGCAACATGTATGTTTAGAAACATAGGTTTTTCTGTTGGCACATGCTTTAAAGATTTGTAGCACACTTCCCCTGCTCCTTTGAAAATGGAAAATGGAAAGCCTCAAGGCAATGAGAATGTGTAACATAACCATACACAATTTCTGGTGATTTACAAACTCATTGTTTGACCATGCTTTTTTGGTTGGGTGGCTTATGATTATACTTAAGGATTAATTAGCCTTCTGGTAGTTTTTCACATAGAGGACAGATTTGCTTCTCTGTAACAAGGGCCATTCGCTCTGTTTGGAAGTCTCTAGAGCAGCCCCTCTCTCGTGTTCTTCAAGTTTAGCAAATTTCAGAATTAGTGTAAGCTGAGCTTTTATATGACAGCAAGGGACTGTAGGTCAGTAATATTTAACAGATTTATTGCTTGTAGCTTCAGAGGCGGGATCTTGGCTTTTTTGACGTAAGTACCAAGTCTTACCTTGTTGACTAATATATCTTGGAATGATTTTAGAGTGAGATTCTTATTTTGAGTGCTCAGGAGGGAAAAATAACAATATGGCTGAGAAGTCACTGTGAGATGCATTTCTTTGTGTACAGGGTGGAAGCGTATATATCTTTTGTTCAGGTCAGCATTTCATGTTTCCAGACATGTCTCCCACGGGTTGCCAAGGGTGTCTGTGTCAGTGCTGCTGCGTGTGCATGCTCCACAAGTTGCCGGTGCCCTCTCTCTAGGACAGTTCTGAAACACCGGGAAAATGCTTAATATAAGACGTTTTTCTTTCTCGTAGCAAGGCAAATTCTTTAAGAATTTTTAATTGTTCACCCTATGGTAGCTGGTCCTGACATTGCTCCAACAATATACAGGTATCTGTTTACCAGTTCTTGAGTAAATTTTAATTTTAGATATATTTTCATCCAGGAGAAAGAACAGTATGAATAATTATGGGAGTTATTTCAGAAACAACTACAAAGGGGTTGTTCAGTTGTTAGACTTGAGGGAAGCTTTGCCCTATCGCAATGCTTGTAGTGTAACATGGATTAACATCTATATGCAAACACCTGCATTAAGTTGTAGGAAGAGATGGGGCACATTAGAGCATCAGAACTATAGCTGATTGTTAAAAATTACTGGATCCAATCATCTGAAGTGGAGAGTCTATGCAATACAGGACCCTAAGTGCATAAGAGTGCTTTTAAAAATCCCCTGCCCAGCCCAAATAGGCTCATGCTTATTCTTCCAGTTAAGTCTCTGTGTTCCCAAAGTGCTGCTTTGTCCGTACAACAGATGCAACTCAAACTTAAGCCTCTTTGGGATCCTCAGGAAAGGCAATGGCTACATCTCTTCAGCAATCCTATTCAGCTGAGGCGCGCTAAGGTGGTTGATGTAATGACCGCACAGAATATAATGGCCACATCGGCTTTCTTTAAAAACACAGTTAGAATGGAGCTTCTGAAGTTCATACAGTATTTCAGTAGATAGAGTGGTCATCGAGGCTTGTGAGACTGGAATTCTGTTCTTTACAGCCTCAGGGAGACCAAATTCAACCTTTCATCTCCCATCAGAGCGGTGCCTTAGGAGTTCAGGATTGCAGACATTGCCCATTCCTTGTTAAATCTCTGACATGCTGCAAAAACCCCTCAAGGTTCTTGAACTGAACAGGCACAGTATGTCTGTAGTTCAGTCACTGAGGCATTCACCCGGTCAGTAGAGATCTAGGTCCAACTCTTAATCCAAGTACAGTCACCATTAGAAGAAATCCACAATGTAAAATTTATGAGCAGTCCCCAGAAAAGGGATCAGAACCCAAATCCCTCTTCCTCACTGCATGTAAATAGATGTTTGAACCCCCAGATTACAGATTATTCTGCTCCTCTTCGGTTCCAGCTAATCTTGAAGTCTTTTCCGTGCAGTCGTAGAGTGTAGAGGATGCTTCTGACTGAGAGCAAGTGGTTGGAGCATTATAGAAAAGGGCAGAAGATGCGAGTTTGAACCCTTTCATGTTAAGAATGGTGTGGAACACATCTCTTTTCCTCAGTAGCATATAAAAGAAAAGTGACACTTATTGCTTCCTTCCCATTATGCTTTTTTGATAGGAGTGACCCTCAATCTTTTTTTTCTTTTTTTTTGAAAAGAATGATTTAGGTGCATAAATGTAGTGGTAGAGGATTATTCTGGGACTGGCCGTAGCAATTTAAGAAGTAACCACTACACTGCCTTTTTGTGTTGTTACCTTTTCCCTGCGAGTGATTACTGCCTCCAAAGCAGACGTTTTTACTCCCTGTCGATCCAGAGTCGGTCAGGTTAGCCTGAACCAGCATTAAAGGTGATTTAAGCTAATCTGTTTGACTTGTTATTGAACTGGAATTGAAACATTCACCTCGTCTGATAATGTGCCTCTGCTTTGTGAATGGCAGCATCTAACAGAGAAGTATAGCAACGACACGGCAGAGCATTAACTTCTGAAACTATCTCAGCCAGCTGCCCGGGAGCCGGTCTGCAAGCTCCCTAAATCAAAGAGGATGCGAATTCCTGCCTGATGCCGGCAGCGCCAAGAGAGGTGCCCCAGCCCCACGGGGAGGTGCGATTTATGGTACTCTCATCTCTTCCGTGTTCCCCAGTAGCGAGCTTAGTGTGTTGGCTGTGGTGAATCGCTCCGAGAGCCTAATTTCCTCACATGTGCTATCAGAAAATCCCTATTTGAAAGCTACCGCTTGCAGTTTATAAGTCAGATGCTTAAATGTTAGGTAGCTGCATGGCCAGAGTGGATGTGCCTAGGTGTGTTTGTGTATTCAGATCTGGGTGGCTTATTTTCCCATTGCCTGCATTTGTCATATAGTATTTAGTAAAAACGATGAGAAAAAAAAAGACCAAACAAATTGGGTTGTTTTATCCCACCAATATGATAGAATAGTTAAATTAATGGCTAAATCTAATTAGGAAATGAAAAATTACAGCTTGTCTGCTGCCAATACTAAAGCCAATGGACTGTGAGATAGAGCTATGGTTACACTCCAAAATTATCTCGCCATTGTTGAATCTTAAGGTGGCTTTGCTGCCTGCTCTTGGAAATAAAATAATCCTAGCAATTATGGTTAGTAATTTGTTAGTGGTTTGAAATGTAGTGGCTTTTACTATAATAAATGGATTATCGTATGTTGACAAAGTAGAAGTTTAATTAACAGCGACAGATAAAGCTCTTACATTTAGAAGCTGTTTATATTAAAAATTACCTGATAAAAGGGTTTCTTTAGTGTTCTAAGTACTCAGTTGTGCATTACCATCTTGATCTGCTACCATATGTATTCATCATTGCCTGGACGTTGTTTGGAATCTCTGCAAGTTTTTCTGAGACATTAGACTGTCATAATAACTGATAGATCAATGGCTTGATTTACATATTCATTATGGAGAAACTGCTTGTTTGCGTCAACATAACTTACATTTTTATGCATTCTTTGTCTAAAGTTAATTTGAAAATATTAATTTTCCAGTGACAGCTCAGTGCTCTTCCTGTTTAATCACCTAATTTCTCTTCTACCTGAGAATGACATTGAGTGAAATGAATGAGAAATGATAACTTCAAGATGCCATTGTCCTTATTCACTAAGAGCAAACACACAGTCCAAGAGAGGTCTGGGTAGTACAAAATATATCAATCACAGAAGCAGAAGTTAATGACTACTTTATAAGCAGGGAAAAACATCATTTTTTTAACAATATTTTTCTCTAGGGACCTAATTTTCTTAAATATAACAATTAATTTTTTAGAAAACATCATCGTAAAAAAGGGGAAAAAAAGGGGCATCTGTCAGAATCAGAAATACCATTTCACTTTGCATATCTTGTTTTCAGCGTCATATTCAGCATCATCTGGATCACGCTGCATCTTAATCCTTCAATGACAGGAAGTTGCAGGGTGGCACTATTGATGGATCCCAGGGAAAATAGTCACTGAAGTACTTTCACGAATAAAAAAGTGATGACATTTCTCTTATTTGTTAATTCGTAGTTTTCATTAATTTTATCCTTCTCTGTAATTCAAGGTAGTGAAGATGCCCAAAGGAATACAAATCGGTAAAGAAGATAGACATTGATGGCAGGGAGTGGTTTATGGCTTTCCGTATTGTTGCACTTTGTATGATGAGGGGACAAGGTAGGGAGGAAAAAAGAGAGGAAGTTAAATGAGACAGTAAGAAACTGGAGACTGTAAAAGGCAAGAAAGAGCAGTGCACAAGAACAGAACCAGAGTGCATGCCCAGAGGACAGTAGTCTTGGCGGAGTTAGTAGTTAAGTCAAAATATCAGAAGTGCTAGCAAGTACTTAACCCTTAGGTAACATGCTCAGACCTTTTAGCAACTAGAAAAGATGTGTAAAGTCATCTTGAACTTCCTTCCCTGCTTGTGTCTTTTCAGATTCCTCTTATCACGACTGTTTCTTATTGTATTTTCTGGTGGTATGCATCCAGTCTTGCTTTAAAATAGTGCTTTTATCTGCCCGTTGCATCCTGCATCAACACTGAAAGCTCAGCCCGTTGCCTAAGGGTTTCTCCATCAAGATCTCTTACCTCTTCCTGGCTGAACAGCGTGTAGCATTACTGCTGCTAGTGGGGATTATATTGATGTGAACTGACTACCTAGTTTGTTTGGTAAATGGATTTTAAGAATGAAAATGAGTTTTTTTTTGTTTTCGTCTGCCATCAGTTTAGCGCATCCATCAGCTGTGTGCTGACAGAGACAGTGGACATGATTTTAGCCTCCAGCCTGTTGCTAACTTTAGTTTGGTAAAGGTTCAACCTAGTTCACTTACTTGGCTTGCCTCTGTTGCATGACTAAAGATATAAGACAAAAATGCTTAGAGTCCCAGCATCTGTTAATTTAGCTATTTAAGGTACAAATGAATCAGAGGAAAGGTTTTTAAACCATTTTATTGGAGGATTTCCTCCACTCCGTGCTTGTGTGCTTGTGTTTCTATATTGAAAATGATTTAAATTATTTTAAAAATTCAAGTTAGAAAGCAGCCATTAGAAAACATTTTTGGGTCAACAGTTATCGTAACTCTGATAATACAGCACTGTACTCTATCAGGGGTGACATTCGGTGGTGAGCTCTGAGGTGCCTGCGAGGTACCGTTCAGGTTCTTCCTGTTAGACAAAACCCCACAGTTTGCTTAAAATTGTTGTGTGTCACAGATGCCACACAGGCAGCTAAAGCCTCCGTGAAAATACGCTACCTCTGTAGTTTGTAGGCACTAAAGGAAATTTAATTGAAGTCGTTTGGGTGGTATTGCAGGACATAAAATTGGAGATGTTCCTTATTCTTATTACGTATTTAAAAATATTATCTTAAAGTATTCCCTAATAGTTTCTTACAATTTTGTGTTGGTTTTAAAAAACAATGTCGTTGAGTGTCTTTTGAGAAAAAATCCCATTCTAACTAGAGTAGCTACAAAGGTTTTCAATTACTAGTCTACATGTTCACTGACTTTTCATTTATATCTTTCTTTTAAAATGAACTTGTATTACAAGATGAAGTAGATGCATCTTCTGTTCTGGCTTCTCTTCATGTTCTCAAGGATTTGTTGTTCCTTTGGGTGCTTTTGCTGTTGGCTTTCTGCTATTTTTTTTTTTTTTAAATTGCTCCGTACTCTAAGAACAATGATGCATGCCACACTTGCACTCCCCTTTTCCCCCGGTCTAACCACTTTCTCCAAGTGTGTATGTGATGTGGATTTCTTTTTATTTTGGATATGGATATGTTATTTGTATTTGTGTGTGTATACATGAACACCTACTCATGTATATACATATATATTGTTATGGTTTCATATCCACATCAAAGCAGAACCCTGCACTTCAACGTTACACAGGAGTACAAACACGTGACACAACACCCTCCCCTGTATCCTAATGGAAGTTGTAGAAGTTGGGGAAATTGCAACATGCAAACTTGCAGAATTAATGTTACTGAACTGCATGTATTTGGTGAATATTTCATAATATCAGGAGTTCCACAGTAAGCCGCATAAACCAGTTATGAACATTGGTGGATAAAACAAATTTCAAACTTGCAGTGAAGCCAAACCGATGTTGCCAATACAAAATTGAAAATGTTTGGGGCTAAATTCAGGGGACGTGAATAACAGCTGGCAACAGTCAAGTCTTCTCAAAATTCACTAATGCATTTTCAAACGCGTTTTCAATTAGCTGAATATCACAGCTGCCTCTGACACCTCAGGAAGTCGGCGTTCACTTCGCTTCCACGCTGGGAGGCCAGAGGGCTTGTCTGTCGAAGGGAGAGGAAACCAACGGGAAGCTTTAAGGCAAGACAGTTGATTGCCTTTTTTGTTTCCTGCCATTCCTCCTCCTTTCTGGACATGCAAATGACACCGATTTGCATTAGAAAATGTATGCAGATAATTTTGGCTTCTGTTTATGTCACTGTTAAATTTGACCTGTTACGATTTACAATTGCAGTTTTAATCTTGAATTAATGTGGCTGCTAGCATCTATTTGTCTTTGTAATAAAATAAAAAAAGGTAGGAAAGAGAGGTTTCCTGCGTTTGTGACTTGGTATACAAATGTTTCTACGTAGGTTTAGAAGTAAATATCTCACTAGGGTGAGTGGGACTGGAAGACAGAGCAGTGCATCTAATTGCCCAGTTGGAAGTTCTTCTGCAGTTGGAAGCCTGGGAGAGGGCATGGCCCTGAAAAAATCCCCCGAAACCTCAGCTTACTATCTCAACTGCCAAATAAGAAATTTGTAGAAACACTGAAATACAGGATGCGGTCTTCTTTGTAGCAGAATTATTAAGTTAGCCATACTTTACTTCTGTTGTAAAGATACCCAGTACCTATTTTTACTTCACTGTATTTACAGTGTGCAGTTATGATTGCCTTTAAAAAGCTGTGGGGTGTGAAATAGAAATATATATTTTTTACATTAAAGTGTGCAGAATTGCTTTTCATGAGGAGTCTGTCTGTGATGCCAGGTAATACAGAAGTCAGCATGAAGTTGTTATGCTAAGAATTTACTTTTCATTCATTTTCCTTGCATTTATATTTGAGATCTTGATAAAGGTTGAGAGTTTAGAGGTGACTGATACAATTATGAATGCAGTGACTGTTTAGTTAATTGGCAGCACTTTGAATAAAGGTACCATTTATAAATTATTCATTGATATGTATTTCATGATTAATAGGTGGAGCTCTGTTCTTCAGCTCGTTGAAAAGCATATTCAAATTGTGTTGGTAAATGCTTAACATGCTGCTCTAACAAATTGTTATAAAACACATTATAATGTGTAGATATTATCGAAGCAATATATATCACTTCACTGTTATTCAGTGTCACTGTTTTCTTATATCATTTCTTGCATCAGTGTAACACTGAATAAAGTAGGTTTTTCCCCTAATGAATAGTATGAGGAATTAAGCCATTTCCTTTAGGTGAAATGCCAGCTCCATTAGAACGAGTGGCGAAACTTCCAGTGTTGTCACCGGGTTAAGCAG
This sequence comes from Apteryx mantelli, assembly GCF_036417845.1. NCBI lineage: Eukaryota > Metazoa > Chordata > Aves > Apterygiformes > Apterygidae > Apteryx > Apteryx mantelli. Next base: position 7,548,349 of record NC_089986.1, read on the forward strand.
AACGATTCAGATTTCAGTGTTGTGAATTGGTGTAGGTGCCCTGGCTTCGCTCTAAAAAAAGGTTTATAGATTGAACGATAATACTGTGGTTAACATATGTTGGAGTTGCTTCTTTATTGCTGCTCCCAAGCATGCTCATGAAGAAAAATTCACAGGTTTAAGTTTTCAGTGGACATTCAAGTCCCAATTGTGTTCATTCAAGCCCTCTTATTCCCTGCCAAACAGTTTCCTCTGAGGAAGCATCTTTCCTGAGAGTCTCTGAAGTCTCTAAATGCCTTAGAGTTCCCTTTCCTATCGCTGCTCCGTCAGCGGGGGCAGATGATGTTTTCTGCTGTCGTCTGTCTCCATCCTTTGGATGTTCCTTCAGCCAGCTGAAGTTCACTGTTGTCCTCTCTAAAGGGGGTCTAACCCCGCAGACACGACCACGTTACTTCCTCCTGCAGTCCCCCCCCCCGAGTCGTTCAGTGAGTAGGTTTGTAGCTATCAAGGGTAGCGAATTAACCTCCGACGACTCTCTGAAAACATGAAAACGTTTGCAGTTCAAATAGTTATGCAGCGCTCATACATTAATCCAGTATATTTGATCTTCTAAAGGGTCGCACGGATTACTGACCTACACAAGCCCTTGTAGCCCTTGCATAAGCCCTCACATACGCAAGCCCCTTGCAACTGCCCCGCAGTTTCCTCCGAGACTGCAATGTCCTAGTTGGAGATTTAGTTTTAAAGCAGTTTTAGAGTTATAGAGGGCTGTGGTGCTGAGAAGGGCTTGGATGAGGAGTCAGAGAGCACAGGCAGCTCCCTAGAAAAGCAAAATTCAAGCTGCCTGTGGAAAAACGAGTAGGGGCAGGTGTGGAGAAAGTTCCAATGTGCCACAGACCAAAAGCAAAGCCTCTTGACGTGGTTTGGTGATGGTGGCTGTTTTGGGGACGTAGGCTCTTTGATGTCCAGCCTTGCTGCCAGACACCGCTGCGTTGGCAGTGAGGAAATTTATATTATCAGCCTCCACAACAAAAAAAAGGACGTTTACGCAAGAACACTCTCCCAGAACAGCCTATGCAAAAAGCAGCATACCTGGAGTGAAATTTTCCCAGTATTTCTCCTCTTAGCTGTCAAACGCTTTGCAGGCTTGTTAAACTCATCATTAGAGGCAAACTTCCTGAGATCCAACATATACCGATAGAAGTCAGTCTGTGCCACGACAAGAAGCATAAAACTTGCCAACATGTTTCCGCAGCCACTGTAAAAAATAGTTCTCCTGACACAACTATCAAAATTCATGGATTCTCCCTCGCTCTCTCTGTCTGTCTCAGACTGTATTATACTTCAGCCGGTGCACCAAATGTCCTCAGGGAAACTGCGGGTGAAAATAAACAACCCTGTGCATTAAAATGACTTCACCCAGACAACTGATGAAAAACGTATTTTTCCCCAAACAACCAGTCCTTTTCTAGCCTCTCAGTACAAATCCTAAGGGGAGGCCTGCAAAATACCTTTAAGAGGCTATCTGGGGAGCAAAAATTCACAAGTCGATTGGATACCAAAACCAGGAACTCAGCAGAGGTTTTATCACACATGCTAATTCTCATTGCTCCCTTCCCATTAAATTCTGTTGTTCTCCAGGCAACAAATTCCCGTCTCTTTCCTCTTTTCCGTTGAACTAATGTCCTGAGCACCTTAATTTAGCCCCTTCTGTGAATACTGACCAACTCTGCTCTTGAAATCTCTAAGTAACTAACATAAGTTGAACATGAACAGTTTTTCTCAGCTGTGTTTAGCCTGAAGCTGCTTCTATAACAAAACTGAAGAAGACAAGCTTTTGAGTCTCATTTTTTCCTCCAAACCATATTAGTTGCTCTAATAAAACTTTCCTTACAGCCTTGACTTCACCTCTATTCTGAGATGATCCCAGCTAGAGCAACAATACTATTACACCCTTGGGAAGAGAACTGTGAGCTGTTTTCCACTTTTTGTGGCACCTTGGTGTGCACACACACATATATAGATATGCATCTGTGTGCATGTATGTACATATGTACATCCAGACAGTGGTCAAATGGAAATCTAGACATTCCATGTAGCTCTCATGTCTGAAAAGTGCTAGTTTTGCTGTTGTGAGTGCATGGGTATGGCGTCTGGTCAAATACAGGTCATTTTTAACTGTGAAAACACTTTTTTTTGTTCAGAAACAGGAAAAGAGTGCCTAGAGAATGAGAGAAGTTATGTGTACGGGTAGCGTAGTCAAGCTGTACTCCAAATGCTACAGCTACTAACTGAAATCCTGAGAGTATCTGTGCTGTGACTCAGCATCTGTATTTTACAGCTTTTAATTCCCTGAATGATTTTGATATTTCTTTAAAATAATGGTTAGTTGCACAACAATCTGGTAAGTGACTTTTCCAACACAACAACTAAATGTAAATTGTGAAAATGTAAGGGAAAAGTTGTTAAATAATTTATAGTGTTAAATAATGAGGTTTCATAGCAAATTCTTCTGGAAAATATTTTTATAAGCAATAGGATAAAAATCCCTTTGGAATATTCAGATGCCTGAACATAGTGCATTTTTTAATTATATTTATTTAAACTATATTTATTTCTTGTTTCTTAAAAACAATGTCTAATATAGTTGCAATACAAAAGATAATGGCAGTATGGCTCACTGTAGCCTATTGGACTTTGGTTGAATCCAAGACAGTAAATGCCACTTAAAGGAAATTAGGTATCTGTCAAATCAGGGCTAAAACTTAGCCTCCAAAAAAATCCAGTTTCCTTAAACAATCTTGGCATTTATATGGGAAAACACACTGCATATGGGTGGGAAGCTTCCTAAGGTACTTAAGGATCCCTCTAAAGTCACTCACTGACCTTCATTTAAAAGAGCGTGTGAGTGGGAAACTATTGCTGAAATAGTAGCTCTAAGGGGTTTTATTTTTCAGTAACTTCCAGCGCTCTGTTTACAAGGAAAAATGATTATTATTTTTTTTTCCACCTAAATGCCTTGCAAAACAAATGAGGGATTTGCAGCAAAGCGGGTGCTTTGCTCCTCTCACACCGTCACTGGTAATAAGCTTGGTGGAGCCTGAGCGGTGCCGTGACTTCCGCCCGAGCATCCCTGTTATCCGCAGCCTCGGCTCACAGCTGCTGGCCCCCGGCCGGCGCCGGCGAACACCGCGGCAGCTGATTAGGGGTTAGCACGCAGATACCTTGATCTGCACGTGGCTGCCTCAACCGCGGCGCTGAGAGAAAGGCACAGGGGAGAATTTTGCCCCTTTTGGTAAATTTTTAGGGATGCCCATGCTCTAGTTCTCTAAAATAACGGCCCTGAGCTTTGCAGTGCTTCTGAGCCTCTCAGTTAGAAATGTGACTCCACCTCCACTTTATTTAATGCTTCCCCTACACTGTATTGCCTGGATATACTCAGCCCTGTCTAATCAGGGGACGAGGAAATTGTTATTTTAATGAGGAAGAATATGAATTCTACTGTTGACAGGTGTAAAGGTTTTTCCAAGAGCTTTATAAGAAGGACATGAGAATAATTCGGTTTGGGGTATTTGTTAATCATCTTTTATAATTAGGAATTTTTGCTTGTTCTGTCCTTTGCCTGTCTGCAACTCCCAGCTGAGTAATTGCCACATATCTTTAGAAGGATATCATAGCAACCAAAACATGGGGAAGGCAATAAATGAGAAAGTCTACAGTCCAGCAGTTTATTTTAGCAGACATTAATCAGTGAAACTGCAGCTTCGATCGCAGAGCCTGAATTCATTTCTTGTATTTGATTTTCCCTCCAGCTACTTTTGCAAGTTACTTTTTATTAAATGACTTCTGATGAGCAGATGGCCTTAACCTCCTCTCAGTCCCGTCCCTTCACTGCATTGCTGTGAACTGTAGATTAAACAAAACATGCCCTGACAAAACTAAATATGAGCAAAATAATTTTACTTTTTGATGCTGCACTGTCTCTTGTAGTTACCAAATTCCTTCATTCATCAGCAGAACTTAATGTAATTTAGGCTGAAGTGTTAATTTTATCTGTGTACAGATAGCCTATGAAAGGTTTCTAGAAAACTGAAAATATCAATATCACTAGCAACAAAAAAGTTATGAAGTCCTTTTCCTTTTCCAGCCCTGAAAGGCACAGTTTATTATCTCCAGTATTCTCTTCCCTACTTTCCTTCTCGAAGGAATTGTATCTTCTGCTTCATATGCTTCGTAGAGGCATAAGCTAGCGGAAATAGTCAGCTGGGCCTGGGTTTGGAGGGGGCTTAGGGTTTGGAGGGGGGAGCTGGGTTTTTTTGCATTAGTTGATGAAACTTCATGGTAACCTGCCACGTTGAGGTGGTTCTTCTAATTCTTTCGCTAGATCAACTGCCAGCAAGACATTTTTTATCCCAGTGCAAGGTGACTGATAAAAGTGCTCTCTAGTTGGATAAGAAATGAAAAATCTTACAGACAAAATATACAGGCTTTGGAGGCCGTATTATCACTTGTGTGAAGCAGCAGTACTGAGGAACGCAGTCAATTGAAGAGAATGAATTTGTGAGCCTGCAATAAATGGTATAAGGCAGTCTTCTACCCTGAACCTACAGGAAGCTGTTAGGAGATGAAGAAAAATATGCCTAGAAAAATGTAGGTCTTAACTGGTCTTGTTAGGAGAGTTTCTCAGGAGCAGATGCTGCTTTTCAGAATTAAATTATGTGCAAGAGAGGGAAGAAAAAGCAGTATTTGCCAAATAGGTGTCAAGTATGATCACTGAAATTCTTTGTATCTTGTTCCAAGTACATAAACAAGAATCTCCTATGTATGTTTTTAAGGAAGCTTTCAAAGTAGGACATCTGAGCCCAGGTGCGGACAACTTCAGAATGAGACCTGAGCAGTGGAGGAGAGGGTGGAGAAGGTTCGTCACACCCATGCTGGGGAGAACAACAAGTGGTAGTCTGCTCATTGGAGTTACCCACTCGAGCTCAGCCCTGGCTTTTGGTGGTTGTCCTCCAGGGAACGCTCTGGAGGATCTCCACTGGTGGAACACCGCAGCTAGGATGTGCGGTTCCCCAGACTTCCCAGCCCAATACTTAGGAAGGACAACTTTCTTTTGCAGTTGTCCGTTCAAGGAGAAAGCAGCTCCAGGCTAGAGGAATGCAGAGATTTGTCGTGGATGGTGTGAAAGCCCAAGTGTCAGTGTTTTCTTTCAGTGTTTCCTCCTTTGCACAGTCACAATCTGGTGTCAAAGAACTGTCACTGAATCCTCTCCTGCTCCATTTGTTGTTGCTCCTACTCACTGCCTTCTCATCTTTTTTCCTATAGCTGCACTTTGCATTTCTTCCACCTTTCTCTTCTTCTGTCACAATTTCTCTTCTTTGTTTCTTGCCCCTCTCAACATAGATACATTTATTCTCTCATTCACCTTTTTTGTTTGGTTCATATTTTACTTTTATTCTCCACATTTTTTCCCTTACCTGTGAATTTGCCTGCCTCGTTTTTATATCCTTCTCTTTTCTGGCCCTAAGTTGGTACAGATGCCATCTGACTTCTCTTTTGTGTGATGTATCTTTTTTCCCCCATTCTTCTTTTCTGCAGTGTGTGAAATGCACTGAACTGTGGAGTTGCCAAGAACCATCATACAATGAGGAAGAGATAAAAGTATCAAACTACAAGAATATACTAAGCTCTGTATGCTGCAACAGACAGGACAGTCTCCCTGTAGTACAGCATACTGTATAAATTTAAGACTAATTATGATGTACGTTGCTTGTCCATTCTTGCTTTCCCAGGCTTACAGTCTAATTTCACCTGTGAGCAATGCCCTTTCTCTGAATAACCTTGTGCTATCAGTATAGCTCTTTTATTTCTGAACATCTTTAGCAGCTGTAGGACAGCCCTGGAAAAGAAAAACGGTAAGTTAAAAGAATTGAACAATAGGAGGCTTGAAAACAAATCCAATAACATAAAAGTTTCTAATAGTTTTTGTATTGTAAAATGTGGCTTTAGTGAAATGTTAGCAGTAATGTGTTGGTAGATATTTATCCTCATCAAAGAGATGCTTTCTGTTTTGAGTAACCATTTACATAAATGTATGCCTAAAACAATTTTTTTAGAGTTTGCACAGGCTCTGTCCATCCCTATTTCATTTCTGCCATTACACTTCACTGTCTGCTTTCTAACTGATTTAGACAAAGCAACACACATCAGTGAAACCACCATCTGCATCGTTCTAAATATGTTATGGATCTTCTAGTACTGAAAAATGGAGGGAGGGCTCTCCAGTAACAGTACAGTTTTGGAATAAAAAAAAGAGTAGTATTAGAACTACACATTTTGCATGAAAAGTTGTATTGCCCTAGTATTGCCTACAAGATGCAAGGGAAGTTTAAAATTAATAGCAGCTAATGTAGCATAACAGAACAAGAAGTAAGATTTATTGCATAGATCAGGCTCACTCCTCTTAGTTTCTTTCCATATGAAAAAATTCTGTAAATGTGCTAAGGAAACTAGTAGTATTCTTTAAATAAAAAGTTATTTTTTCTTTTTTTTAAAAAAAATTTAGGTATATAGGGAAACAGGTACTCCAGTGATTCAGTATATGATAACATATAGGAACTCTAAAAATTGATAAAACTTCCTACATAATTATTGGGAATGTGCATTTGCAAAGAACAATTATGCAATGTTTGCAGGCATAATAAGAGTTAGGAGAGCAAACTGGGCTTCAGGACTGCTTGACCCCATTCCATTCTCTTCTGTTTGGGGCTTTTTATCCTGTCCTCATCAGTGCTGTCTCTGAATGTTTTCCTGAAAAGTGGTAAGCAGTGTGACCAGCATTTGCCAGGTGTGAGTCTCTCTTTGTGGAGAAACTTGATGGAATTTTAAGATATTAAGATAATTTTGTCATTTTTTTTTCTCTGCTATCGTATGTCTTTGTTTTTTGAATGCACTCTCAAACAAATGCGTCTTCCAAAAAAAAAAACCCCACAACACAGTAGTGAGATGTGAAGCATTTCTTAGATGTTCGTAGCCTTGCTTTAGCCTTGAGGAACAGTCTGTCCCCTGTAGAGTTGTATTCTGGAATGGACTTCTTGGTCACAGCCTTCATCTCAGGCTTTCAGGTGACCTTTTAGATACTCTGGACTTACGCTGCTGTTAAACAATCGGGAGGTGACAAAAGCACGCCTAGCTGCGAGCAGGTTACTGCTCTTTGGAAGGAGAAGGACTAGTCCCAGCTGGAAATGATAGAAAATGTTACTTGCAGAAATAAACTGAGAAACTATGCCAAACTGAGCATCAGGGAGGAATCCTGGTGAACTCTGAAGAAGAATAAATTGACTGTCTTGCAGGTCCATGTAGAATGATGTCCCTCTAGCTTGGGTTCAGTTTCAATTAGCTGTTGTTCCTCTACAAACTCATCCTTACCAACCTGGTCCCAGAAGACCCAAGTATTTCTTTTCCTGGCTGTGCTGTCTGACTGTATGACTTGTCTGTATAAGCCACCTCTAAAAGTCACATCATTTGAAAATCACTCCTCTCCCATTTGGGGAAAGACTGGTGCTTAATTCATAAGCATGCTGCTCAGAAAAACAGAGTTAAATGAAGAGGAGCGTAAGTACTTGCTACGCTCCCTTTACTTGGCAGAACTGCATCTCATTCATAGGAGAGTCCATGCAGGAGTTGAATTCAGACAACTCAGCCTTTCAGTTCTCTGAGAATAATGCAGTAGACAATAGCCTTCGTTTAGTCACAGCAAATACCTAACTAAAGTTGGCCACCTGGCCGTGGTCTTCATACTTCCCCTACAGTGCCATTTCTTCCTCTACAGAACTGGCTTCTGTATGAAATTTTGTCCTCTCCTTCTGCTCCCAGCCCAGCTCTCCCTTGCTCTCTGGCTACATTTCTTGTGGCTGATACTGAGGCAGTGCAATACTCCTACCTCCCATGGCCATTTATGCTGGCTCACTTGTGAATGTGAAAACACAGCCATCGTTTCTTTTCTTTTCTGACCACAGCCCCCCTTTGCATCTCAGAAATATTTTGCTATTACCTGAAGTTTTAAGAGACTGGGCTCAAAAACTCAGCTTTCTCAGGGTTAAGCAAAGCCATCTCCTTGAATATTCGTCAGCCTGCACGCCACTGCTCTCTCTGCTTCGCTGCAACTTTCACCCTGGTCAAAAGATGTAACACACCTTTTAAACTCTTGGTCTGGAGTTTATCAGTTTACTTCTTCTGAGAGGTGCATCAGGTATATTTGAAATCATTGTCTCCTCCCCAGCACAAGCTACAACTGAACTTCATTCTTCTACTACTGGTGCTCCTTCGTTCCCTCTCTGTTGGATTGCTTTCCCGATTCACTCTGTGCAGCCCATTAAAAGCTGTTTGTCAACAAAAAAAATGATAGGAAGACTGAAGAAGTTTGTAAGCCTGTTTGCAGCGTTCAGGAGTAGTGCATGCTTCTTCTTGGTTTGCATATTTGCAGGATCATCATGGATATAGTCAGTGCGACAGGTGTTTTCATTTCCAGAAGAAAATGCTCTCTTTTATTCCTGTATGTAGTGCAATAGCTCCTGACTCCTTTATGAAAGTCTGCAGGGAAGAAGAATTTACATTATCAGATACAGCAGCAGTATTGGACCTTTAGCTATGAACCCTAGAAACAACAAAGAAAACCTTTCAGCTGGTTTAAGTGTCTGAAGAAGCTGAAACTTGAACTTGACTATCATGTTCTGAAATAACAAAATGCAAATCTGCAGACAGCCTCTTACAAGTCTTTCTTTGGAAGTTGATACCTTGGGTCCTTATTTATTCTTTAAACTGTACTAGCTGGGAACATAAGCTGTGTAGGTGTTAAGAAAAAAAACAGATTACATTACAAAGCAAGATGCACACTGTTTGAATGCATCAATAATTCCATTTTCTCCTGTTTTTACAGCAGCCCTGAAAAAGATGCAAATGTATTTTGATTTGTACTGTTTATGACAGATGTACATTAATATAAAACTCTTTTTAATGCACACATGGACAAAACAGATTTTATACAGAAATAATTGGGCTAATTAAAATTGAGTAAATGTTTTAATTGTTGTTGTTTTTTTTTTAATACAACAACATGTTTTCCACCTGTATCAGCTCTATGCCTTATTCATTTAAAGATACTGGAAAGAGAACAAAATGGCTGACTGCATTAAATCAGGGGAACTAAAATGTTTCCAGCCACTTAATATTAATTTTTGTGTGTGTTAAACTATGCCTTGTTCAAACTACATGGTTTTGTCATAACCTATTCCCCATGTCTGCTTCTACATACAAATTCAGTTTTCAATGTGCACATGCATGAGCATAAGTTGAGGATAATGACAACCTTGGCAAATGCACTGAGATTTAATTTTAGTGGTTAATAATGAACAATTCATTTTTAGTAGTGAACAATTACTTGTCAATTAATTTCACGTTCTTATGCAGATCGTAGATACTTAGCTTGCCTTGTGTTCTTCCTTGGGATCAAGTGAATTATGCCTTCACTTTTATAAAATGGAAACTTCATCTTCTGCAATTGCATTATAAATGAAAACAGATTCTCCCCCTTAACAACAGATTTTTGTTCTTTTTTGTCTTGCTGCTCCTAGTGACTGGTACTGGATTCATAGCATGCTGAAAACATCTATTGATTTCAAGGAATACTGTATCAGATACTCATTTATATGTGCTATCATCTGCCTTCTTCTCTTACAAAGTGACTCTTCTTGCTCATCTTTTCAATTTGTACAGTATCCTTCCTTGCATCAATATTACCCAACTAACACTTCACAGCTTGCCATACTTTGTTTCCGTCAGTTCTATTCCACTAACAGCATTATACTTCATATTTTTTTCAATATTTATTGCTAATAATGATTACCTGAGTCCTGCTGTATGTGTGGGAGCTTTCCAGCTCCAATTAGTGACTTTTCAACTGTGTGTGTTGTGAATCATGTTATTAGTGTTAAAGAAATATAAGCAAAATAGAATTATTATATTTAACTTGGGCTTACTTCTCATGAGAACCGAAGTTTTTCTCTTTGCTGCGGCAGGGATGTAGGTTTAGTTTAGAGAGTTTGCTCAGCTTGCTTGGGTTGAATACTGGTCTGTTGAAGTCCGTGGAAGTTTGCTGTTTTCTTCTGCAGAGCCATCATTTCCATTGCGGCTTCCACCCCCTTCTCTTTTCAAATAAATTATCAGTATGATTCAACTCCGGCATGGTCCCAGGAAACCTTCACTTCCACTTTCTTCTCTTTCCTTACATCTTGCTGTTCTCTCCCTCTCCAAAAGCCGCCGTAAGCATTCCTGCTCTGTGTTGCTGTCCTCATCAGAAGACTCACAGCCTGTTTCCAATTTGCCATCAAATTTTGCAAGAGCAGAATTTCACTGATCAGTATGCAGCTTTGCGTTTTATGCCTCTGGCTTTAGGGAAGTGCTAAAGTATTTAAGAAATGCCGTGAAGAGAGTAAATGCAGCTAAATAGCTTTGGAAGTTGCACTGAACTTTGTAAAATATTGCCAAAGTTTGTATGGAGTCCTTTGAAGATGCAAAAAGGCCTCAGATCTCCTGCAGAGAAAAGATACTTACCCGGACCTTCTGTAAAGTTTCAGTCCTTTAGTTCAGATTTACACAGATTTCTTCAGACTGCTGTCTCCACCACTGTGCACTGAATATTCTTTCATTAAGATGTAAAGTGCAATGTCTGTTGCCCATCTTGGGGAGACAGGAAAAGACAACAAACCAAAATAAAATACATTCTTCCACTGAGGGGAGAAAAAATAAACAAGTAACAAGAAACTGTGCTCCAAACTGCCATCATAGCTCAGAATTTCTGCTTGGATGAAAGGGAGTTTCATATATCAAACCTCTGTAGGAAACGCTTCAGCAGAAATGCTTCAGGCATGAGAATACATCATGGCAGCGCATGGATGATGAAAAAGCAAGATCGCGGCAGTCAGTGCAGAGTGAAGACACGCGGCACCTTGTCTGAGAAGTGCTGCACGGGCACGGACTGCTTCTTTGGGGAACTTTGGAAGAAACTATACCTTCCAAATCATAGGGCTTTTCTGTTTTGTTTTAACTTTTATGAACTTCATTTGTATTTTAGTATTGATGTCATATGTATGAAAGATTTTCCACCACTAACTGCTTCTCTATGGAACTGTTACTATCTCCTGGAGTATTTTTACAAAGAAATCCTATAAAAGAATCTTCACTTTTTCCATTTCAGTACACCAAATCTCAGGAGATATTAAATGTGTGTCGCTGGGAGAACGCTGTGTTCCTTGCATAATTTAACCAGCTATATTACTCGTCAGCCTTCTTAAAGAAATACCAGTTTCAAAGCTCTTTTTCTTGTTCTGCGTTCTGTGGTGTGGGGCTTTTCTACATCCTTTGCAAGTTAAATAAAAAACCTTGAGTCTTGAAACAGCACTGCTGTTGCAGCACAAACTAGAAAAGAAAAGATGAAAGTAAAGATTGTATGTGGGCCTTCAATTCATGAAGTTACTGAAAAGAAAAATGCATAGTGATGGAAGAAATGAGTTTTTCTGATGATTTTCCCTTTTTATTTAGTGCGGGTTTATAGAAATAGGTATACAAAAATGCAAGGTGATAGGTAAGAATTTAACTATCACAGTTTTCTGTTAATCATTCTTATTTTTTAGTTAGTCCTTACTAAATTAACTTTGTGGCAGGACTCAAGGCAGTACAAATTCTTTCTGAGAATCCGAAAAGCTATAATCAGCTACCTGACAGTCTCCTTTCTCTACCATGCTCGACAGAGTATCCATGAAACCAAAAATACTTTTATTTTTATATTTGTTTATATTTTTGATCCACTTCTAGTGGACATGGCAGGAGTGTGTGGAGTTCTCTGTGCCAGAGCTTATGCATTCAGTCCTCTGTGTGGATTTTGTGCATTTATCTGTATTTGAGAGACAGAGACTAGAAGGTATTATGCTGTGAGATGAATAATCTGCTTAAATGGTAAAGTACCAGTAACCGGTATTGAAAGCAATGAATGTGTTTCTTTGATGGCCATTTCCTATGTGGCCTGAATAATCTTGCTAAGGACGGGCAGTATGGCATTTTCGGCTCAAAGGAAATTTCTTCTAGTTTTGGAGGGGAAGTTTGTTTTTCCATTCTTGTTCTGAGGCAGAGAAAGTTGTAGACAGACAACTCTCTTAGAAACCTGTCAGCTCTATATTAAAGAAACTGGTATTGACTGTTGTTTATGTCAGTATTTAGGTGTCTATGGGAGCTGCTGTTTGAGGTTTAATTTTTAGTTTTATGTTTAAGTTACAGCAAAGACATGTTTATCCTAAGATAGCTTTCAAACTAAGGCTTCCAAATAGGGTAGAAGAACATTTAAGGTGGGCTTCATTTGAATGATGGAGAAGTTACTGGCCCAGCAAGATATTCCATGTGTGGAAACTGCAGGAAAAAAATGTAGAGATGGTTTTGAAGGAAAAGGTTAAACTTGGCATCATTGTTCAATAAAGGAGATGGGTCATGATGCAACAGCAAATTAGGGACCAGATTCTCTGCTGAAATAAATCAGTCCGGCTCCACTGAAAACAATTGAGCTTTGTTGATTGGTATCAGCTGAAAACCTGCCCATTGGGCTTCTTCTTCTTCTCTGTGCTGTGAACCAGGAAGGATTGCACTAAGGTCTCTGGTGCTACACCAGCATAGATGGTATCTGAATCAGGATCTACGGTGGATGTGTAAGTAGTGGCGAAGTTTCGGGTGCCCTAGAGCATAGTGGTAAGAAGCTTTGTGCCTGATTCCTTGAAGAATGGGGAGCACTAAGCATGTTAATAAAATCTGAGCTAACTAGAAGGAGTCATTCCAGCTGTTCAGATAAATATGTGTAACTTTCAAACTTTTTTATATTTAGTATATTAGATTTTTGTGTGCTTTCCAGACCTTGACAAAAATGTTATGCAAGTACTAAATATTAGCGCTGCTGCTGGAGATGTTAACAAGCACGAGTGTTTAATGCAAGTGAATAGCATTCTTTGTTCTTCGTCACTCGGCTCTTCTTTGCTCCTCTTTTGCATGAGTAAGTTTGCAGTTGTGTGCCTTTAAGTGTGTCTCAATAGTTTGAACAGTGATGAAGGTGCTATTGTAAGGAACATGTGGGAGTACTCATCCACAGGAACATTTTAAAAATATATATATACACCATCTGGTGTAATGAGGTGTATTTCAAAGGCAAAATATTTGCTCTTTGGAAGTCTCTCAGAGTTGAGGATAAATTTCATCTTTGAAAAAGGCAGTTTTGCAATTTCTAGAAAGAAGTTGATTAGTGAGAGAAGGGGAAGGAACCCAACAGGAACATGGGTATTTTATAGCTCATTTTTGGGGCCCTCTCTATTTTCAAAAAAAATCTCTCTTAAAGTGCCTATTCAAGAATTGGAGACTATTTGAGAGGTAGTCTCCGATCGGGACGGTCTCCATCCATTGTTTCCACGTATACGGTGCTGCGTTTGGCCATCTATCTTCATTCCAGTTTAGCAGACAGTTCAGGTTCCCCTATATAATGGCCTTTTGTGTTCCTCACAACTCTGCAAAACATTGTGAATTAAGTTATATGACTGTATGCTTTCCCTAAATTATTGGTAAAAGTATTTAAAGTAGTCTTGGGCCATCAGACCTCGGAGCAGCACCTCCAGTCTGCGATGCATACCTAACAGTAACTTTTGGAGTTGCCAGCCTGGCATAGTGGTATACTCATTTAGTGCCTTTAAATGTGCCACTTTAATTCTGTGTGGTGCTGGGGTTTTTTATTAAAACATCGTGTGCTTCAGCATTAAATGTTTCACAGAGAGCTTATTTTATCAGCTAAAGCTGATGGTAAAATCTTGGAGAAGACTTAAAATTGCTTATAAAACCAAGGTGAGTATCATGAAATTTCTCTCTTCCAATTCCTTATGTCTTTGGTCACTTGGCAGTCGATGGCTGTTTTGCTCAGGATCAAAATGAGCCTAATGAGTTACAGGTACAGAGTTCATTGGTTTACTCTCTAAAACTTTTTGCCCAAACGGTTTATTTTATTACTCTTCTGGAATTTCTGTACTATTCCAAGATGTATTTGAAATCGCCTAGTTCTTGTATAAGAACTGGGTGAAACTTCTTGCTCATTTTAAAATCCACCATTAGCAGATGTCTGGTTTTCTTTAGGTAATGTAGGGAAAAATCCCCACTAAACTAACTCTGTAAAGTATCCAGATATCTGCTATTTTTCCAGATATGAGCAGGAAGACTTATTGAATGCTTATGTTTTCCTGCATCTTTACTGATATTTAAAAAACCCTGATGTAGTAATGGGTGCATGCTTCACTGATAGATTCAGTTTCCTTATTATTTCTGCCTAACTCTTTTTGCCACGCTCTTTTGTGTGTGTGTGTGTGCTTTCAGCTGCCTTTTAAATTTCAGTTTTTAGTCAAGGCAATCAGCTTTTTTCTCTTACACTTCTAGAGAGATTTTTTTTTTTCTGCATGTCTTTTCAAGTAAAGCACTCTTCTTTTGTAATCATGAAATTATAGTTGTCCCCCACCCCGGAACAATTGAGAAGTCCTACCAGTTATCATGGATGTTTATGTACTATGTTTATGTCTTGTTGGGATTGAGTTGTGTCTGTGCATAGCAAATATAGCCAGTGATCATTTGCATATTTAAAGACATTTAGTAATGGCAACATAAGATAACTAGGAGATATCCTCCAGACTGATGTCACCTTGGATAAAGCCTTTTTCTTCTCTTTATCATACATGTTAAATCCTGCTCTTTGATCTAATCTGATACTCGGTAACAAGCCTTCATGATTAGTGCTGTCAGGTAGAGCTGCAACCCGTTGCAGGACCTGGGCTCCTGATAGATGAGTAATCTGAAGCAGTAACATTTTCTCTCTCCATCCCTTGTTAGGCACTCTGTTCTTCCTGGTTGGATATATTTAGAGGCTTTAAACCCTCCAGTCATATGAATCCTCCCACCAGATTTTGATAATTCTGATTATGTCTAATTTTGCCTCCTATATAAGCTTTTAAATATTCCTCTTGTTTTTGTATGAACTTCTAGCATTGGCATATGGGCAGCTGATGACTTTGTTTTTCTTACGTCCCTTGATAATTTGATTCATTAAGCAGTGACGCCTACAATACGAGTTCTACTTTTGACTATTAGGACTTCATTTAACCTCTCAATGTCCTTGCTTTTTATAGAAAGACTAACGCTCTCCCAGTTTGTGTAACCAGTCTGTCATCCAGAGGAGTAAGGTTCCTCCTGCTGGAGTGTGGATAATCTCCAGATAAAACACTTCCAGTTGCTCCAGGGTGATGCAAAATTTCACAAAATGCAAAGGGACTACGACTACAAAACCCAAACGGGTGGCCCTGAGACGGTGCTCCTGGCTCCCCCTTCCCGCTGCGCTGGCAGCCGACTCCTTGGAGGTTAGCAATTTTTGGATACTTTAGTATCCAGTGTTGTTATTGGGTTTCTGATATGTCCTGTCTCCTCCCTGTCTGCTCCTCATGGGAGACTCTTGGGGCTGCTGCGTAGTTTGCCAGCCTGACTGCTTCCTCTCTCTAGCATAGCAATTTTTGATTGCTTTATGGAAAACTACGGTTAAATATTGCAAGCATCTATTCCATTTTTTTTTCCCATTTCAAATTTATTTTTTCAATATAATTCATTTTGGTAATTTTTTTTTTTAGGTAACTATACAGCTTTGTGTATCTTTTCTACAGGCCCAGGAATATTACCAAGAAAACAGATGCATTAAAACTATATAAAATTTCTTCTCTGTATATAGAACAAATATGTTTTTTAGTGTAACTAGGAAAAGCATTTGGCCCATACTCTGTTATACATTAAATTGTGATAGCTCCTTCAGCGTATCTCATAAATCTGTTGATTGTATTTCTTTGAAAAAGAATTACTGCTTTAGTCAGACCTTAATCTCCCATCATATTTTATTATCTTTCTTATTCACACTGCTACTTGGATTATAAAAAGCAGTTAAATAGCGTGAATTAGCGGTTTGTCAAACTTAAGTTTTCACGGCCTAATAAGTTTCAGGGCAAGCAGACTTCTGCTCGGTCTTTTCCATCCCTTTGCAGGCCGCAGCTCGTCCCGCGGGACGCTGGCGCTGGGAGGGGGTTCCCCCGGCAGCGGAGCCCCCCGGCTTGCTTCCCGCGTCGCGTTTTGGGCGCAGGCGGCGGCACTTTTGCCCGCGCTCGGTCGCCAGGGCTGCGCGGGCACCGCGAGCCCCCCGCGCTGCCGGCCGTTGCACCTCGAGGCCGGGCTCCGTGGAGAGCTGGTTCTTCATATGGATTCGTAGGAGGATATGTGTAACGGGATAGTCGGAGCTGTAATACAAGGCAATCGTGGGGGGGGGGGGGGGGGGTCTTTATTTATTTATTTATTTTTTGCATGGGTGCTCCCCTAGCTGTGTGAGCCGGCGTCACGCAGGAAGCGCCTGAGCTGAAGCAAAAAGATGGCTTGTGTTATTTTGTGGCTTTCTGTGCTTTTTTTTTTTTTCCCCTCCGGCAAAATGGAAACAGGGGAAGGAAGCAGTCGCTTCCAGGTAGATGAATCACTCTGCTCTGTGCCTACTTGAACAAAGGGTTAAACTCTAGGAGCTTTTTAATGTCTTTTAAGTTATTTTTAGAGATGATAAAGAGTGGAAAAATATATTGATGTTATTTTACCAAAGTGTGTGCATTTACTGGCAAAGGATCCGCGTTAATGTCACCAGTGGATCCTGTGGGTACTCCTTCCCCCCCCCCCCCCATTAGTCCTGGTTTTGTTTCTAAAACAAAGAGCTGCTTCTGAGGTGGCTTCCAGCCCCCAGGAGATGAATGAACGGTTCCAACAAATAAATGTGTTTTCTCTCTACTTGCTAAATTGCAACTTTTATGCGGTGACAGGAGAGAACCTTTTTACCACTGGCAGTGGTAAAGCTTTTGAAATGCTGAAAGTGAAAATCGTATTATTAGTTTTTTACCTAAGCTCAAGCCCCTGCTGCCCGTGCATCTGGGAGCCTTTGGCAGGAAACGGTTTCTGTGAGCTTTATAGCTACCGCGCCGAGCCCCCGCGGTGCCCTTCTCTGGTTTGACCCTCTCTTCCCCGCGTCTTCCAGGAACGGAGATTTTTGCCGGGAAGAAGTTCCTCGTCCCTGTTTAACGGCTGTGTTGGCGATGATTTCTGTTTCTGCCCCGGCAGCACCCGGCAGCGGGGGGACTCTGCATCTTTTTCCCTCTGCTTGGGATCAGCCCGAATAATTCACAGCTCTGGCAGTGCAATTTTACTGTAATGTAAAATACTGCTGGGTCAAAACCCATGGTTGCGCTCGGTGCTAGCTTTTGTGAGCTTGTCTCTGAAGTCCGAGTGTTGGATTTAGCCATATAGTGAAGGCATGGAAGGAATGATTGTTTTCCGTCTAGAAGGAAAAGAGGATGCCACGATTTATTTCTGTGAATGAGGGAAGCGAGTGCTGCCTCTTAGCATTTTCTGTGCTTTCTGAGGTAGATCTGCAGTACAGTAAGTTCAAAACAGGCTGCCGAGAATATCGTGCTCATCTGCTTGTTTAAAAATGGATCCCGTCTCCTGCCTACGCAGACGATGGAAGTATCGTTATGGGAGTCTTAATGCAGGCTGGCTCCGGAGGCAGAGCCGAGGCAGCGGGCGATGCTCTGGAGCTGATCTCCTCCAAGAAAGTGATCTTGGACCTTTTTACTGTGGGTCATGTAGGTGATCTCCAGGATCAGTCTGGTATCTCACCCTCACATTTTGGTGCAGAGTCCTTCAATGTATAGCCTGTGCGTATAGCATAGTAATGCTCTGGCTGTTGTTAGCATACTTATATCTGAGGAACATCATAAAAGACATTTTCAACAGCTGGAGGGTTTAGCACAGACGAGGCAGAGATGGAAATAAATGGTTATGCATTTAATATCTGTAGATATTAATATCTTGATGTCTGTGTGATGTGTCTTTTATATGAGAGCGATCTTGATGGGTAGTAATCTCTCTTTTTTTATGAAACATCCGCTTTTTTTCATGTATTGCTTTCACTTACACACCTGAAGCTACCGTGTAGTTTTGCTAGTGATTATAAGCATGCTCGTGTTGTTTGGTAATTCCTTGTGTTTGTACTTCTCTAAGGAAAATAGAACAAGAAAGTTTCGGGAAGTAGCAGCATTTAGCGCAGATCAGCAGCGTGGAAGAGCTGCACCTATAGACCTCCCCTAGCTGCTGCTGATGTCTCGGTAGGGAAAAGAGAACAACTGCCAGCTACAAGTGAAGAGGCAGAAATTAGAGCAACTGCTGAAAAATCACTGAAATTAAGGACCTGCTCGTTTAGTGTGATTGGAGCATGTAAATATTAACTCTAATGATGACAACATGTAAATTGGAGTGCTCAGTGACATTTGAGCACATGAAACTGAAGTGCCACAACCTGCTTTATTGATCATTTTTAAAGTCATCTGCATGTAATTTGCCACACTATTTACATATGCCCTCCTGTAGGTAGTTTACAGCAGAGTTTCCGTAAGAAGTCACCAGTTTTCCAAAATTCAAACATATAGGTACATATAAACAAAATAAACATATGTGCAAGAAGCTGTCTAAAGCTGGGAGCTAATTAGGATCATGATTTTTTTTTTTCTTTTATTTAACTGTTTCTGTTACATTCTCTGGCTTTGCAGAGAAGACAATATCCATGAAAGCAACAGGATAATTACAATATAACATTAAGGATTTCTGGCATACTTGACTATCATTTATTAATCAACCCAGTTAATAACTATAGACAAATGTTGATGTCTGGTAACAGCTCAGTTTTAGAGCAAACTTCTAAACCCGCTGAAAAGTAGCTCCTGTAGGTTTTAAGCTGCAGTGAATTTACAAACCTAAATGAAAACTGATTTAGGAGCAAGCATCTGTTTTGTTACATCCTCAAATTAGATTTAGGAATCTTGATAGGCCTAAACTTCTTGGCAGTGAGCTTCGTGCATTTCATTTTATCATAAACTCCTTCTGACAATTTGTAGGCATGCTAGACCTTTTGGTCCCTAAAATCTCACAAGTACAATGGCTTTAATTTACATTTCATCTTCACTACAAGGATTCAGCAAACAAAAAGCAAAAATACCACAGAAGTGGATCAACGAGAATGAGAACGTTTCCTAGCACATCCGAACAGTAGTGTTTTTCAAGTAATTCTGTGTTCCTCTTGCCAGAAGTCTGTGTTTTTGTAATACTTCTAGATCAGAAACACTGGTATTGAAGTTTCAACAGTTTTCAACACTATTTCAACAATATTTCAGTATTTCAACAGTGTTACTTCCCTGATTAACATGTCCCTACTTTTATAAAGTACGAGCAGAAGTGTGTAGTGGATTGTGTCTGGCATGATCAGAGACTGTCAGTAATCTTTGTAATATAAAATCTTTTCTTCCATTTTTAACATTTGAAAATCTTTACAAACAGGAACATCTCCAAGAAAAATAAATCCTAGCCAAATGAAGGGGAAGGTGCCTGGCTTCTCCTAATGCCAGTTCGATGCTGTTCATCCAGTGTATCCCTCGGACTGTTGTAGCAGTACCTGTCTTAAATATCTTAATGTTTCTTAATATATCTTAACTCCCAAGTATAGAGCAAAGGATCTTTTGGCAAATGCCTTTCTAACAGAATATCCCAATGTCCCGTACAAAAAGGCATGTTGTGAGGAAACCGAAGAAACCTTTCAGGTTCTTTCTTTGCATCTCAATGTGCTGAATGCATCCAAGCACAACCAGGTATCGGCAAGTTTACCAATTTACAACTGTCTGCGGATGCTCTTCGGCAGCGGGGCAGGGTACTTGCCTGGCTTCCCCTGCATCTTGCTCTTGATCAAGTCCTTGCCTTCCCGAATTGTTAGTAGCGAAAATACGTAATTTTGTAGGATCCCCAAAAGACAAGAAAGTTGTGGACCCGGGTGGGGTTGACGACCTCATCCTGCCCGGAGGCCGCGAGGGCTGTGCGCCGCCCGGGGAGGGGGGTCTCCGGCGGGGATGGGGGCGCAGCGTAGCAGAGCAGGTTCTGCAGCAGCTGGCGAGGTTTGCTCGCATTAGCTCCTGATTCAGTAAAAGCCAGGCGGAGTCGTGGGGACCTCCTGTCATTTTGTCAAAGCCCCTGCGCAAAAGGAACTTTGCACGCGGAGGGAAACGTTTCTTGCAAATCCATAATTAAATGTCAGGCTGTGGAGTGGGCAGAGCTATAGAAAATATAAATGAGGACTCTTTGGGCAAAAAGCACTGAGGAATGGTTTTTATAGGTTGCTGGAAAAAACATTTACTGTTGATGAAATGTGTGCTGGACCCTATCATTTTGTAAATATATTTTCACCATCATAATGTTAAATGACAATGTAATAACTTGTATCCAGCAATCTGAATAGTTATTGCTTTTTTTTAACTGAGTCCTCTAATATATAGAGATGTATTTCTTGCTATTTCTCAGGACCTAATATGTTAAAAATCTTTCAACATTGTGGCAAACAATGAGAATTATTTGGCTTTTCCCATTCTAATATTACAGACTTTGAAAACCGGCTTGATCAGAGGTTTGCCATGAGGAGACGCTCTGTTCTGCACTACAGCAGCACTTAGTTATTGCAAAATAAATCAGCTGGGTCATATAAACACCTAATGGAAGTGGGGGACAAAATAAGACAAATCACAGATACACGTGGTCTTTAAAGCTGCTTTAAGCAGCTGGGAGGAGTTTTGTGCAATTTGGAATGAGACCGATAGGATCTTAGGCTCCTGGATACTGATAAGGTATGTGAAAATAATATGACGTGGGAGACTTTGGGGTCATCTCCTTTTTCTTTCTGACTATGCTGGAGCAAAAGCAGCAGCTGCTAAACCATACTCCTCTTAAGATTAAAAAAAAAAAAAAAAAAATCCAAAAGGAAAGAACCAGTCAAAACCTTCACATATTCCAAACAAGTCTGAAGTCCTGAGCTGTTGGACTGTAACACCAATTCTTGTCACTGACTGCAGGTGTTGAGCGTCTCTGGCGTTCATCTTCACCTTGACAGTTAGTATTGCCAACAGTGCACCCACTGCTGCGTACCTTAAAATGGATCAATTAAATTAAATTGGAAGGGAAGGATGGAGGAAATTAATTATTCTGGAAAATGAGAAGACTGAAGGAGAGAGTAATGGAGCTAAAGGAGGAGAATGGGAAGGCACATAGGAAAAGTGAAGCTGCAACAAATGAAAGGCTAAAGGGGTAAAGGTAAGTAGAATAGGTTGGGGAAAAGAAAAACGGTGGGACTAGAAAAGAGTGGTAGGACAGAAGAAGATGCTGAGGAGACTGAAGGTAAGGGCAATAGAAAAGGGAAGGTCTATAAGGAAGTCTAGTGCGTAACGGGGGCAGGGCGGAAGCAAGCTGAAAGAAGAAAGAGTAAAGTGGAATTAGAAAGTGCTCAGTATGTAACCCTCAAGAATTCAACATATAGCCCCATGGTATTGGCAGAGCTTTTAATCTTGTCTACTTTTCTCTTTAAGTGCTAATGAGTCCTTCTAAAAGGCAAGGACTTTTCTGCAGTCACCTTTTCTGGTTCAAGGGAATGTGCTCGGTCGCAGCCTGCGTGGGGGGTTGTCTGTATTGCCGGAGCATCCGTGTGACTTGCGAGTGTGGGTTCATGGCATCATCGTACGGCCCGATGTGTTAGTCTCTATCAATATCCGGTCAGCATTTCTATCCGTAACCAAGGGATAGAGGGGCAGACATTGAAAAAGTCTAGAAAATTACATTATTATCCATTTCTGCGCTGGTACAAGGTAGCTTCCTGAAATAAATCTTGTCAGAAAATAGCATCAAATATTAATTTGGCCATATATCTTCCAGTAATTTAGCAACTAAACCCACTACAATGGACTCTGATTAGCTCCCTATTCTGTGGAAGCTTGATAGCTACGTTTCTTGCATAGCTTTGGAATTTCAGCTTCTGCTCTTTAGACCAGCAGGATGGTCTGGATTTGCAGTTTACTTTAAAATGCCAAATAAGATCTGTCCAGCACAGAGGTTCTGTGTTACAGAATTTTTAACATAGAAAAGCTTGCCTGCTTTTGATGGGGTGTAAGAATTGTAAACAATCCTTCCCTTAACTTGCGAGAAAGGCATTCAGGATGAGAGACAAATATTAAAATACTTAATTAGAGAAATCTAGAGACTGTTACCAAAACTGTACGCTTGTTTTTGCCGTGAAGCTATGTACACGCACAAAGATCATTTGACACAGAACTGATTACAGAACTGCGATCCTGGGCTGCATCCTTCGGGAAGTCAGATGACCCAGACTAATTGGCAAGGCTGGATTTAATAATTCTGTGTGTTCAGTACATTTGCGAGTGCTTGTCTTACGCATAACTTTGGAAAGTGGTGTGTGAGCAAATAATATGCTCTACTGTAGTACCAGAATGTTGACAATTGCTTTCTGGGGTCTAAAATTTATTTTTCTCATTAATGTTTTATGTTGATATTAATATTTAAAACATATCAGCTAACAAGATTAGGTTGAATGAACAGAATACAAAATGTCTTGTGCAACCATTCAAGACAAATGGTTTAATATTTCCTGACTTAAGCTTCTTCCATTAAACCATGTTATTCTGTCACACTGTCATACTTGGATTAGTTATTTTAATGTTAAATTTTGTGTTTTTTTCCGTATGTGGGCTTCAGTTAAAAAATAAATATATTTAGCATTTAATTGGATTCTTTCACTTAGTTAAATAGCTATTCCAATGTATGTTCAATAATAGATGTATTGCAGGTGGAATTATGTACCCCTTCTTCCATGGAAGAAGGTGATTTGTCTAAGATTATTATATTTTATTTCATCAGATACCTACCCAGTGCTCAGAACTTCTACCACAGTTAAAACACACAGCTAAAAATTTTGTCCCATATAGCTGTTGGGTAACAGAAATTCCTTGTTACAGATCCTTTCATAAGTAAGAATACAATGGCCATAGCCTGCACCAAATTGGGAAGTTTTATCAGATCTTCCTTCCGTCTCCCTTCTGTCAGTCTCTTTAAAAACTTGATCCAAAGGTCACTGAAGTCAATGAAAAGACTCCTATTGACTTCAGTGGGGCTGGCTCACTCCCTAAATGCCAATGAATAAATGTGGGTTTTGCAAGATGCCTAGAGAATTCTAAAAATCCCGGGAAAGATGAAAATACGTTGCAAAATCTTTCTCGGCAGCACAGTCCCCTGAGTTCAATTCCCATTTATATCAAAGGAGCTCCAACTCTGCTCAGTTAACCCTGTGTAGTTTTTCTCATTTCAGCTGGAAAAATGATTGACAGAAACAATCAAGAACTGTTCATCACCTACCTTCATTTTGGTTTAGCTGTGAACTAAAAGCAATAGGGGATTTACACTCATGACCTTTGATTATTGCATGCTGTAATGTAGAAACCCAGCTAAAAGCCACAAGCCAGAGTTTCAGTGGAAGAAAACAGTTGTGGAGGGTTTAGTGGGTTTTTTTTGTTGTTTTTTTTTTCCCCTCCTTTTTTAGACTTTCAACTGTATTTGCTAGGAGTTGCTTTTATGTCTGGCTCACAGAATGATTTCTGAAGAGAGAAATAGTCTTTGCCTTTGCAAGATCTTAGGTTGCATAGAGTTGCTTAGCGGAGGTTGCCAGCCGACTTCCAAACACTTCTCACTTCTGAAGAGGCTGTACAATGTCCTTTCTAGCCTCTCACATCCTTCAAAGTTTTGAGTTCAAGTGCAACTTTAAAGGCACTTCATGTGAACACTGAACTTTTGGGAAAAATCACCTCTATTATTATTATTATTATCATCCCACATGCAACACAGAATGAACATTGATCCCAACAGTTTTATTCACTAAGACATGTTGAATTCACCAACATGCTGTTACGGAAGCTTTGAGTTGTAGCCAACTGCAGAACACCCTCCCTACTCAACAACTTGTTGCAAATTGACCATGAAGATGGGCAAGGCCGTCCCTTTGCAAAGAGACGAAATGCGGTTGTAGTTCGTGGACATCCCCTCTTGGGAGGGTGCTGATAGATTTCCTGGAGCTGCTCGTCCTCGCTGCAAAGCCAGCTATAAACCTCTCTGGATCGCTCGTTCCAGCACCGAAGGGTCTGTAAATCTCTGCGTCCCCCTTTCTCCACCGTGACTGTGCCTAGAGCTCTCTGCGAGCCGCCGTTCCCGCAGTGCCCTGCACGGATATAGCAAGCGCTGAGGCTGGTGGCGTGGGGATAAGGGGAGCTTCCTGGCAGGCAAAGTGTCTGGAGTTGCCGTGGCGGGGCGGGTGGAGGATTTAGGGCACAGGGGTACGTCACTGTGTAATTAACAGAGCAGTAATGAGTATGTTCTATACTAAATTTAATATAACATTGGTAAGATTAGATATCTGTGGATACAAAGTGTTCACTATAGTAAGTTTTTAATATCAATTACCCAATGTAAATGTTATCCAAGACTGTAAATGTTTATCCAAGAAAACTCACGAAACTGTATTGCTTCATTTAGAGGCTCATGTTAGCATCACAAATTCCTTCTTCTGATCTTCTTGGAAGTCTCGTGCATTTTCCTTCCCTTGCATTAGTTTCAGACAGTATATCAGGATATGAGTAATTATTATTTGTAAAATTTTGAACTTTAGAAGCTTTGGTAAATGATACTTTGGTGTGTTGCGAAAGAATAAGACCTAATTTTCTGTTTATTTTTCAAAGAAAAATAAAACACTCATGGGTATGACGGTACTTAGGGTGATGCTTGCTATGCTTTTCGAACTGTCACAGTCCATTACACCACACTCCCTCTATAGCATGTTAAGCATTCATAAATGTTTGCCAGGTGTTTTAGAGATTTTCCTAATTCCGGTTTACATTTAGGTGCTTGATGGGCTGAGGGGTATTGTATAAAAGCTCATTGCAGGCTGTTGGATTGCTGTTGCGGCATTTGCAGCATCCAAGAAAACTTGCTGTCCTGGGATACGCTGTTTGTTAATTGAGCCTGGCCGTGCTGCAATGCTTAGGTAATTCAGCGAGCTAACGCTGGCCAGAGAAAGCTCAATTTTGAATCCCTTTTCTTGCGTGGTTGCAAAACCCCTGACAGGTCAGAATTCATGGGAGGGTCGGGAGGACATCACAGCTTTATCCAGCACTTTAATGAACTGCCCAGGCATCACCTTCTCACCGCGGTGTGATGGATGAGTTTGTTCCCACTTGCTGCTTGCCCTTATCTTGAGGACCCGTCAACCTTAACTGAGTTGTCTCCGTTCAGGAATCCCCGACCACGTGTGCAGAAATTCCCTGTGCCTCCGTGGTGATTCAGGCTGTTCAGGAGAGTTCGTGTAATATCGCTGCGTGAGTCAGCAGCTCCCGAGGGCACCGGGCTCGGCCGGCGCGAAGCACCGAGCTCTGCTGCCTTCGCAGGAACGATAGCGCGGTCCGTGGTAAAAAGGGCATGGTTTTAGGAAGGCTGCTAACTTGCCTCAGCTAAACATGTACCAGAAGCCACTGTTTTAAATGTTATGTGTTGTGATCTTCTATAGGGATTCCTCTACTGTCCTCTTCCCCAAAATATTTCCTTCTAAAAAAAGCATTTAGTAAAACTACTGATGTCTGTCACATTTGGCTAGTATTCTCCCCTACCTTATCTGAGAAAGCAGAATTTGGCTATGCAGTAACATGTTTTACTTTGTTTGTTTTATGTTGTTTTTAATGCATGCTTGTGCTGTCTTTCATATGTCTAAAGAGACATTGCATTTTGAGTAGAAGTTCATGAATTTTTATGATGGTCACTAGGACCTGTGTGAGTTTGTTCCATAGTCTCAACTTTCACTTTTTCACAGATGAAATGTGGTACTTGGAATATATTCCATCAGACACTTTATTTCTGGTTTATAGCCTATACAGAGTTGAGGTCCTCTAAGTAAAACACATGGACTCTTAGTTGAGGACATTTTCTTTTAAATATAGCATTTGTAAATGACTCATAAAATTAGACAGACGTAATTGCAATTTAATTTTCTGCCCGAGCAAGTAAAATCTAGTAGTGGACTCCAGCTGCAGTGCAGTGGCAGCCAGGTGAATGTTAGGTGGAGTTCAGGGAGCTAAGTTAGCGTAATGTGAACAGCTAGAATTTGATTTTTTTTTTCCTGAATAATGTATAAGATTTTGGACTGTGATCTGTTGGGCTAATATGTATGAAAGTATAGGGTTAAAGCGGTTGCCTGCAAAGTGCAGAGTACTGTGTTTCTGTATAGGTTGTAATTTGTTGTCTCTGTGTTTTTGAGTGCTAAAGGCCTGGAATTAGTAGTCACCACAGCCAGAGATGGGTATATAGTGAAAAAAGCTTTTCAAATAATGGTTTGAAAAACACTTGTTTTCATCAACTATAATTAACTACTGAAAATTAGACCCTCTGAAGAAAAAAGGCATTTATAGTGTCTGTAGAGGGGGGGAAAAGTCCCAGCCAGTCACAGTATTCGATAAAAGATGCTCAAGCAAACATTTGTATGGGATAAACATACTGTATACTAACACAGGTAATGGGTAAATCTGATGTGTGTTCATGTTGCTTTGGTTCTAACAGCGAGTCTAGGATGTGGTTAGCGTGACTGCTTGTGTAACATGGATAATCTTCATGCTCCTAACGTAGCAGCCGTGAGAAACACTATTAATTAGAATATGCAGGGTGATACTCAGAATTTAGCTGGAGAATATTTTATTATTTCCAACCCTATTAACTTCATTTCACAATTTACTGTCTATGAAACAAAATCGTATGTACGTCTACTGAAAAGCAAAAAGATGCGGTCTATCTACTTCCAGTACTGTGTATGGTGGGAAAACACCTGGAAGAGTTAAAAGCAGGAACAGACTGTATGACTATGTTATGGCCTAAGATCTTTATGGTCAAAATGATATCATATGCAGCTTTGTTTTCATATTAATTCAAATGGCAAGGGGTGCACTTTGCCTTAGATTCAAATACAACTTGACATGCAGTTTATTCTCCATCTGGGTAGGATTTGTATGGAAAATACTGGAAGCATCAGTTCATTTACTGGTTATTTTTTAAATGGTTTCGGACTCTGTGTATGCAGCACTTTAGTTCATTGAACTCTTGTCAGCACAAACATGTAAGACAATTGTTCCAATAGCATTCAATTATTACAATTACAGCCTTATTATATTGCATCAGCTTTTTGCTCCTTGCAGTTAATAAATAGCATTCAAGGCTTGTTTGTTTTTTTTCTATGGCAGTGAAAGTATTGCCTTATTTAAGAAAAAGAAAAGCAAGAGCAGAAAGCATATAAAATATGCAGAGAAAAGGCCATTGAGAAATTTTAGTGATGTGGTAAAATGAAATGAGGGCTCATTTACTCCTGCATAGCTTTTCAAAGCTTGACTCTGTATTTAGGATTTGTGACTGCTATCAATTTACCATAACTTCTCCTGTTATAGAGTCATAAAAAAAGAAATCCATGACTAGTAGGAGAATACTTTAGGAAATGAAAGCCACTGTTTTTAGTTCATTGCTTTATTTCTTCATACCTTCCTTCTTTTCCTTGCAAGTTTATGAAGTGATATATAGTCACTAAAATACTAGTTTATTTTGTTGGCAATTCTAGTCAATGATTTCTTCCATCAGCTGATGTAGTAGGAAAAAGCAGGTGTGATTTTGCACGGGTGTCCTTTCCTCTGGTCAAAGTAACAGCAAACTCCATCCTAAGTAGAAGTTGGAAAGAACTTCTTTTGGTTTAATTTAGTGATATTAATCAGTTATACCAAATTATAATTTTTTATATTTAGCACCTGGCCTGCCAGGCCTAATAAAAGATATTAGCTCTCTTTATAAACCTTGCATTTCCAACATCTGATCCACACAGGCATGACACTCCTTGTTTTAGCCAAGATCCAAAACTGTAGCTGCCTGTCTAAAATACTGCTGCAGTTCCAGACCTCTTCTCTCATATGTAGAAAACATCTCCTGCAGTCTCAGGGCTCCCACAACGGGCTCACATTCACATTGGTAATGATGAGTAACCTTACGCCAACAGTTTCTGGATCCTGTCTCATTTCTGTTTTGGTTCTAACACTGCATAACAGTCTGGGGCACAAAAACGCCGAAGTATACGCGAGTATAATGTGAAAGTATTGCTCCCAAGACTTTTGCTTGATCAGACCTGGAGGGAAAAGCTTAAGAGAAAAGATATAAAATATTATAATGAACATAGTTGTAAGCTAACTCGGAATTTATCTTCAGACTACACCCAATGAAATAAATCCAAGTCCAGCTATTTCAGAACAGAAACATGACTGAGACGGTTTAGTACCGCTTATTTCCTTCACTAATTTTTCAGGTCTTGAGTCTCTGAAGCCTACTGAGATGAGCTTGTATCTTTGCATCACAAATACTCCAAATAGTTTACATCATAGCACACATGTCAAGTTTTAGAAGTTGAATGAATATCTCTTAAAAAGACAAAATAGCCTGGTAAAGGCGGATGGTATGTCATGATCGTATTACCTGATCATCCTAGAGGAAGGGACAGATTTCTACCAGGACCATGTCATGGTTGTCACTGGTGCAAGCGCTTCTTGAGGGAGAGCCTGAGGTTAGATTTGCTGTAAATCAGGTGGTGTAGGTAAAATAAGTTGCTAGCACACAAGCGCACAGACATCACGGAGAAGTATATTTGTGTGGTTATGTACTGCACATGCAGACACATGCATGTGCACATTCACACACGTACAGTCTTATTTTTAACCAGAGTGGCTCATTTCTATTAGAACGAAGACAGCTGAAAGTAATCTGACTGAATATATTCCTGACATTAAACACTTCCGCATTGTTTTGTGGAAATAGGATAGAATCGTAAGTAAGAATAGTAATGAGCTTATGTATTTATCCTGTGTGAATGAAGGGATGAGTGTCACAAGTGATTTGTCGCCGTGCCTGTTCTGAGTTAAGGAGCCTTTACCCTCAAGTACCTTTATTCTGACTGTGCTGTGGTCTAGGCTGTAAAGTACCCTGCTGGATATTTTACTGGGAGGGATCCTGCATGGCTGTGATCACATCACGTGATGTAGCAGTGTGGATCCCCCTGAGCAAGACTGATGAGGAGGCTACAGACCTTCTAGCTTCCTCCAGGAAATCCATGTCTGACCTGCAGCACCAAAGCGATACTGTGGGGAGGAAGTGGAGGAGGGTGAATGGATAAAACTTCACTGTTGTGAAATTTTTGCCTGCTTTCACAATAGCAATGTTCCCAATATAATACAACCTTTGAAATATGCATCAGGGCATGCAGTTCTAAGCTGTGGGGTGCTTGTCTTTCCAGATTGGCTTGAAGTCCATTTTTGTATGGTTTTGCAAGCACTATGAGACAAAATACACAACTAATTTTAGGCAGAAGCCTTGGAGCATCTTAATCTGAAAGGGAAATGAGATTTTGAAAAACATTTCACCATGAATGGGATCAATATCGTTTTTGTGTTTTAAATGTAAGAGAATGAAGCTGACTTTCATTAACTGTGAATGAACATGGATAAAATCCTGTATCTTATTTAATAGCTCGGTCCCATATCTGCTCCTCTTGGTTTTAGTAGTGCTGTTCAGATGAGTATAAGGCCTATAAGAAAAGCCTCTGACACTTCATTCAAATAAAATTCTCATGCTGACTTCTGTTTCAGCAAGGGTGGAAATACTTGTCCCTGTTTGCTGTAACATTCATTGTAATAGTCTTAGTGCACATTATCATTATAACAAGCAATGAGAATCAATGCTGCTCATTAATGTAATATTGCACGTAAATGAGCCGTGTTCCTGTATCATGTAGAAGGCTATATCCTTAAGATGTATTTAAATAAATAACATTAAGAAGAAAGAAACCTTCAAATAACTAAAAGGTTTTAACCTAAGTCCCTAAAATCAATGAAAATGGAAGCTAAATCTCTTGCTTATCTGTTAATTCAGCACTATGCCTTCTCCAGGTCAGTGTTACAGCACACGTGGGACAAAATATCCTTGAATGATTTTGTGCAAGATTCCTGCAATAGCCAGACACAGGGAGATAAGGAAAGATAGACTGATAGGCTTAACTCTGAACTGGCCTGTTTTCATTGGTTTATGTCAAACCCCACATTATTTTCGCAGTTTCTTGTATGTTGTGTATTACATCACTGCTATATAAACCTTATGTGGCCAGCTAACGTGTGAAGACAACCTGTAAGCTTGCAAGCAGCTTTAGATCCCTTCTAGAACCTAAGGGAAATACAGGGGCCATACTATAACCCATATAGCGTAAATGAGATATCTCCTCAAATGGTTTCATGATTTTACATTTAAATAAATAAAATAAAAAGAAGCAGCAAGTGTTTTCCTATCACGTCTATGAATTTTTGCTCAACAGAGGAATAGATTTCACTTGCATTAAAATATTTATGTTTTCTAGCCCAATCCTGTCTGTATTCTTGTCTTTTCATATACATTCACTGCAGAATCTGTGTGTTTTCCAAGCAATAACAACTTAAGCTTCAGTACGGATCTATGTTACGTCTCCCACAATGTTTGAGATTATATAGCTTTTTAATTTCATTTCTCTCTGCTCTCCACCTTCTTCTAATACTGTCCCTCCTTTACCTTTACTTCTCTTCCACCTTTATGAATGGTAAGGTGCAGAAGTGAGTTTTACTTTATCGTTATATTTATGGTCCCTGCAAACTCCTCCAGGGTGAGCCCCAGCTGAAGTCCTCTGTGGAAATAGTCCTGTCTCCTGTAATCATAGGTGTCATCCCTGAGGCTGACAGCTTCAAAGTTTCTGGGGAGCGTTATTCTCGCGGGACGGTGCCCTCGTGAAGAGGGGCACTCCCACAGGTATTTTAAATCCGTTCCTTAGAGGGCCGTGAAGTGTAACAGCAAGACCTTGGATTTGACTGAATATTCTGTGGGGAATCGGTGTAGAGGAAAGAGAGGGATGATGTATTGTCATGTGCAGGTACGGCAAAGGAATTCAATATCGGCGTTTTGAGCTGACTGAAGCTTTCGTTCGCATACAAAAAACCTGCACAGTTTAACCAAGGTATCACAGAGACACCGTGTCCTTTTTGAGCTGGCAATATTGTACGTACCTTTGTTCTTCATCAGAGGTCCATGCCCGCCCCCTGTATAATAGGTGCACTTTCCACTGCAAAGGCATTAATTTTGAAATGAAACCTGCCTTGAGCTTTGCTTGGTGGGTGCTTATTGACTCAGGGAGACCTATAGAGTGGGAGCCTTTTAGTGTGTGTGTGATGTTACGCTTTTGCTTCTTGTCATCTTGGCAGTTTCTTAGGTGTTTCGGTGCTGTTAGTGCTTCTTGCTAAACACTGTTTCAGATTACTTGGGTTTTGTCACTTAATTGTGGTTTCGATTTATTGTGGAGTTTGTGCACAGTGATTCTGGTTTTTTTTGTGTGTGAAAAGTATGCTAGAGGGAACTATGTCTTTGTATTTAAAGTTATATATTTCTTAATTAAATATCTTATAAACAATGCATCAAAGAATTCAATGGCGAGGTGCTGGGAAAGAAAGAAGCAACGGAATAAAAGTGTGGCTGATAATTTAATACCGGGGAGACAGACAAAAGGTTTCCCCAGTAAAATTTATGTCGTGAACCTGAATCTCTAGCCACAGTAATTACAAATGAAGTGTTTCTATCTTGGGCAGCCGACTTATTCATGGAATAGATACTTTTTCATTGCTCTTGCGCTTGCTTGAACTGCTCTGTGCAGCTGGGAAGTGTCGCAGGGCATCGAATTGCTCGTAGCAATGATTTTAGTGATTCAAAAGGAGGTCCATGGGGTCTCTAAACTAGAAGGCCTAGTGGCATTTAGAAACCTTTTAGGTTCAGTGAGGAAGCAGCATGCTCTTCTGTCCCCCCTGGAAGTTTGGTCTACCTTGGAAGATTCTCCTGAATAAGTGAGTTTCAGTGATTGGCCTCGTGGGTGCATTCCTGGTTTGGCAGCTACATCGAAAAGCCGCCCTTGAACGTGTTCTGCTTATCCGTCTCTGCACCGATACCGTCTGCCCTCGTTTGTGCCCGCAGGGCGCCAGGGGTCACCTTCACGGCTTGTAGGGATCGGGTGAGCCGAGATGGGCTGCTCCTCTCTATCAGAGAAGCACAGGAGAATTTGTCTTTTGGGGACCGCGGCGAAATTGTGAATAGCTGCGAGAGGATTATTTGTTCTGAGAGGTTTAGTTTGCCTCATCATTGGAAAGCCTGTGGATTACTATCTTGCAGCAAGCAGCGCTGCGGTGTTAGATTACGTACCAACGGGATCAACAGGCACGCTGCTCTTACCCCATGCGTGCCTAAGAGTTTCGCTGGGAGGTGGGAGATGGGTTACGGAGAACATCCAGGCAAGAGCCTGTTAACTCAGCAGTGAAGAGAAATCCTGTAAGCATGATGCACTTGCATAAATGAACAGTAATCAAGTAGAACTGGACTTTTTTTTTTTTTTTAAACTATTTTAGGAATAGCTTCAGTGAAACCGACTTCTATAAGCTGAATGTCTAGCTCAAAAAGGTGAAAACAAACCAAATGAGAGGAGTAGAAATTTATAATTAGATTATTTTCTTTCTTTAGGCAACCAGTATTGGTAATGCATTAATGTTTTGGTCTCTTTGAAAGTTTCTGCGCTGCCTTTTTGACAGAGATATCAAAAGCAGCTCTAAACATGCTCTAAAATCACAAGGAGTTATTACAGGAAAAGCAGAACCAACTTTGTGATACAGTTAAAAGAAAAAGCATAGCCCTTATTTTTTTTATTCCTTAAAATATATGTACTTACTTCTTGATGATATATAAAATCACCCAAAAGAGGCAAAGCATAGACACAACTTTTCAAAAATCCTTGGAAAGGACTTTCAAAATCAGTTTAAAGGATAAGATTAAAAAAAAAAGGGGGGGGGAGGAGGAAGTGATCGTACAACATTGAGGCCCCCATGGAGACCCTTTGTTTGAAGATCATTAACTTTCAGTTCATCATTACAGTTGGTAAATCATCAGTCGCCGGGATAAAGTGTTCTGAACTGCAGTGATAAAGACCTGGATTTAATTTGCTGTATCTCGATTCTTTTTCTCATCCCTCTGTACTTCCCCTTTCAGGGAAAGTGGCAAACAATTCTCCTGTGAACTCTTGCAATAGCAGGATTATGTTGTTTAGGACTGGGACTTCAAAAGAGGTTTCAGCCCAAGAGGGAGAGGTGACAACAAAGACTCCTGGAACAGAAGGCAGAACCCAAATCATGAATTTGTTGAGATTTGGCTCAGTGTGGTACCAAGACCTGAAAATAAAGGTAAAAGGATGCTCTGTTGACATAGTAATAGAAAGTAATTGACTGCAAAAAGAGCAGTCTGTCTGCTGCAGCCAGAACAATACTCAAATTAAAAACAAGTGAGGAGAACCGTATTGGAAGGATGGTTGGCAGCAAACCTGACTTTTAGTTAGAATTTTCTATTAAACTGGAGGTAAGGTTTTCACTCAGAACGTAAGAGATGTTTGTAAGATGTTTTTAAAAAGAGATCGGCAGGGGAGTCTGGATAGATTGACGTGGAAATAGGAAGATGAGGTGTAGGAAGAATGCGAGGTGATTTGCATGACAGGAGCTTGAAGAAAGGCATTTCAGCACATTTCAAAGGAGTTTTACCTTTAGCAGGCATGAGTGTCAGTTGCCATATTTGAAAGGAGTATGCTGGGCTCATGATTAGTCCCTGTAGCAGCAGCTTAACTTGCCTTGACAGGGTACGGGAAACAAAGGAGATGATAAATTCATTCCTTTTGGATACATTCCTTTTTTCCACACAGTTAATTTCCAGGAAAGCTGGAGGGCTCACTTTTATTTTTTCTTCGCTGTGGAGGCACATAGTGACTCAAAAACACTACTGCAGCTTCTCCTCAGCAAGCCTTGTGAAATGCTTCTCAGTATCTTTTATTCAGTACTCTTCCTCCAGTTAGCTGGAGAAAATGAAAGCTTTCTTCTTTCAGGCCTTGCCAAAAGACTGCGAACGTCAGTGAAGGGAGCCTGCCGGGACTGAAGTCTGGGGGACTGAAGGCAAGTCTGAATGAGAGGCGAGTGTCCCACCTACGGTAGCATCAGCACCGCTTACGCATCGGAGTTTGGAGAGCTCTTATTTAGATACAGCTACAGGCCGCTTTCTAGGGATACGCTTTTTTTCCCTCAGTGTAGCTGACGTGTTAAGCTTAAGTTATAGTTTTTAGCAGAACAAATTCTCTGCAGGCTCCTCAAAAGGAAAGATAGAAACAACTGCGAGACCACAGGGACAAGACCAACACGCGTGCACGATATTGTCCCCGGTGGAAGATGCAACAGATGACAAACACATTCTGTGCTTTGTCTTAGCCAAGGAGTCTGCAGCTCCAAGTAAAGGGTGTTGCTGTACTATGTCATGCTTAAATGACTGAAAATCTATTTGAAAAAAATGGTACCATATAGAGGACAAAAGTGAGAAGGCAGAAAATACACGTGTTTGATTCACGCTTGTAGCTAAGTCAGCAGAAGGCCCGTGCACTCAGTAGACCTGCCTGACGCCTGCAGAAGAGGGCTCAACAGGGGTGTTACAGCTGCAGATCTTCCATGCTTGCCCGGTGCGCAGCAGCAGAGGTTATCTGTGTTTGTCTGTGTTAACTGGTTTTAGTCCCACAGAGTGAAATTACTCTGTGCTGAGTAGCTGTGACTAAAACCAAGTGGGAAAGCATTATCGTGAACTCGGAAGGGAGATGAAGCAGCATGCGTGGCATTTGGATGTTTACCTTTCCAGTGTTTTAACAATTTCCCATTTGGGGAAAGGAAAAAGGAGCCTAGAGTCTTTTCAATATTTCCACAATTGTAAAAAGAGCTGTAGAAATGAAGCCGCACAGAGGAAGAAAGCGGTTAACAGCAGAAAAAGAGATAAAGGGTATCCACCTCCAGTGGATGTAAAAAAACTAATTTTGCTCTGAGAACCTTTATAATAGAGAGGTTAAATTATTAGATTTCATAAGAAACCATTTAGACTGTCATTTCTTGCTGAGGTCCATTCTTGCATTTCTGTGTTAATCATAGAGTTACTTTTCTCAAGGTCACCAAAAAATGCAGGAAATGTCAAAGCTTAGTGCAAATGACTTAGAAAAAGATGCATGCTGTTGCTTGGCGTAGGAAGAAACAACTTAGCAGAAACAGGAATAAGAAATAGTATGCCCTGGAATAACAGCTGCATTAAGATACTGATAAGGTAAAGAAAAAGATGTTGACCATTTTCCCCAGAAACATGACCACCAAAAACTGATCTCCACATCTTAGCAAAATTGTATAGAAATAAACAGCACACCATTAACCTTCTTCAAGGTTTTTGGCAAACTGGACAGATGGTGGATAAAGTGCAACCTGCTTCTCAGTGCTCGAAGTGTGTGCAGGATTGGTGAGGAGGAATGCGCAATGAGATGAGAGACAAGATATTTTTAAACCAGTTCTGCCACAGACTTTTTATGCAACCTCAAGCAAACTATTTAATCACTCCTTTTCCACTTGCATGGGAATGCAAAGACATCTCTACTTCACTGGTGAGTTGTGGTTGTAAATTCATTCATGTATATGAAATACTCAGATACTCATATGAGTGTTGTAAGAAGAGCAATAAACGCAGTAAGTGCTGGAAGTGGAAAGAAGTGAGGGTCAAAAGGCAGCAGAGCTCCCTTCTGTGCCCCTTAAAATTTCCCCCATTGGTTCCAACTCAAATCTCAGAAGACCGTGAATCTATATAACTCTGTAAATTGCAGTTAATGTTAACTTTGCACAGTGGTTGAACCTTTGACTTGCTTTTCCTGCTGCCCAGCCTTTACAAGCTGCACAAAGCTCCTGTTCCTGACCATGGTGCGGGAGAATTATGTTTGTCACCTTAAGTTAAGCCTAGGTTCAGTCTTTAAATACAGTGCTTCTGCAGTAGGTGCTCCAGTTTCTCTATTAATATCATGCCATGCCTGAACCTGAGGTTTGATCTCAAACAGTTCACTGGCATATCTGTTTATTTTCTTGTCTCTGTTACATATCTGTTCAGTTTCCTGTTTTCTAAAGTCAAAAATTAATTTTAGCACAGTTGTATCATGTCTTACATTCACAGAACATGAATCATTTCAGTTACCATCTGTTGCATATTTCGAATCTTTGCATTATGCTTCTTATAATCTCATAGCCAAAAATGTATGTATTACTCCAAATACTATTCCATTATACATTTAGCAGGACCTGCCAGGTAATGTTAAATTTCCTCTCCCCTTAGAAAATACATGACAGCCATAGGTCTTCAAGTGTAATATTTATGAAATGTCTATAGAGAAGGTTTTTTTTCCTGCCTTTGACATTATATGTAGATTTACTGACATTAACTACAGCATTGCTTTCAATTGATTTCTATTTCAAAATTTAGAATGATGACTCACGAAGTGCATAGCTTGATATTTTTAAGAAAAGACTTTCTATTATAAATGAATTTAAATGCAGATTTTTTTTTAAAACCTTTGTTTGTTGCAATGCTGTGTGTGCTGTGTTTGCAAAGTTTATCAAATATTCATGGGGTAATGGGCTGTGCTCTTGCAAGCGTGGAATCTTTTCTGTCGCTTGTGCAGCAGAAGAGCAGGGGAACTTGCCTAGCCTGCTGCCCTTATTTGTGCAAAGATCTGCATTAGCAGGTCAGGCTTTCCACTCCCATAGGATTTTTTACAGGGGTGATGTCTCAAGAACGTGCTTCCTTCTTGTTTTCAAATACCAGCAAGGATTCCAAAGTCATTCCTACACTTAAAGGCTATGCTGTTCATCCTAATAACAATGAAAAAATATATAAGGCAACACGTTCTTGATGAGGAAACATTTTGCTGTCCTATGTACCTGATAGGCAGTTGTCATAGTTTTCTCTGTAATAATTTAAATTTTCAGGAGTTTGGTTCACTGTTTCAGTATAAGAATCTCAGGGAATGCTGGCAGTCATATGTGTGTGTGTATATATATAAAAAGTATGTATGTGTATATATGTGTGTGTATTTTTTTTTTTTCTTTCTGAGAAAACAGCACACAGCCACGTGGCATACACTCCTCAGCTTTCCGTCAAATAATCCTCTAACAAGACCAGGCACGTGTGGAGCCTCTCTGGTACCTCTTAGCCCGAAGGAGGCTCTCCTTTTACGCTAAATCAAATTCTATATAAAGGATGTCACAGCCTTAGTCTTACCCTTAACAAAGGGAATAGGAAAATCCCATTTTAACCTTACTTATCGTTCTGCTGGAATAGCTGTAGGAAACATGCAGCAAGGAGAAGTCAAACCCCTTCCTCCCCCGTAGACCTTGCGCCACTGCCTAGGGAAAGGATAAGCCTCCTCTAAAGCACTCTCCTCTGCAAACATCCTCTTATTTCCATCTTTTCTTCCTTACTCCTCTTGTCACCCTCCATTAATCCCTTTCATCCTCGAAAGCCAAACAAAACCTACATCTAAAGTTACTCTTATCCTTTAACTCTTCCAAAAATAAAATGCTGCAGCTGCTTCTGAAAAATGCTTTATATGTTTGTACGAGTGCCTGTGTTATTTCTAAAAAGATCTCAGACACCTATGCGAGCTGTGTAAACTAGTTATTTTTAATGGCGAAATGTTGGCCTAGGGTCTGTGTGTGTTTCAGGAAACATGGCAAAACAGACACTCATCTCTTTTCAAAAAGGCTACCAAGGCTTGTAAACCACTTAAATTCCACTTAGGCTTGTAAAGTAGAGCGTAAACTGCAACTTGTTTTTTTAATATGGGCCGTGTCCTGGCTTTCTGGCTTTATTTTCTTTTCTGGAAAATCCTGCGTTTGCATTCAGTCATTTGGAAGCATTTCACCTAATCAGGGAGTCATGGTTTGCTAAAATGGATCTAGAGTTTAAAAAAACCCAACCAACCAACCAAACAAACCCCTGCAATGTAGGTGCTATCTTATAATGTTGAGGTTTTAATACAACGGCTAGCTGCCTCACTCTTTTTCAGATGTGATCACCAGACAAAACATAAAACCTCATTAAAAATTCTGTAATTCTCCTTGATGATATCAGTCATTACTATTAACAAGTAAGGAAACAAAATCTGCAGCACATTTCTGATAGTCATCTTAATGCGGTTTTTAACTTTGAAGAAAAGAGAACAGATTTCAAATGTTGCTGGAGTAACAAGTTTCCCCTTCACAGATACTAATTAAGCCTTTGACTAATTTACTTACTTACTGCTAGATGTAGGCATTTTTAATGTGTTAATTGTGATGGTGGTTTTATTCTCACATTTACATATTGAAAGAGCTTACTATAGTATCATACCGCTGAAAAAAGGAAGGACGGCTGATTTTATAAAACTTGCAACATGCTAATTTATGTCTGTTAGTGTGTCCTGAAGTTAAGTTAGCTGTCGTGGGATTTTTTTCTTGGTTGTCTGGCATTCTGCTGCTATACATTTCCGTAATCTCTGATCCTGCAAAATATTTAGGTAAAAAGGGGATGGTTAAGGTGTGAGTAATTCTTACAGCTTTAATTACATTTATGTTTCAGAAAATTCTACACAAAGCTTTGGGCACCATAACATATAGTTAGTAATCTAATTGAAAAGCACCAGCGTTGTTAAAATAATAATTAAAAACAATCAGCCAGCAGCTATCTACAGAAAATCTCCTCTTTCTTAAAGCGCACTCCGAGACTCCTCTGGATTCCCTCTGGATAAATATCTTTTGAAGATCCCGTTCGCTTTAGTGGGATGAATCCAGCACTACTCAAAGGAGCTACTCATGTATTTGAAGCTACTTAAATGCTTTTCCAGATTATTACCATAGCCTTGATTTCCCATCTTGACAACATCTCTCATGCTTAGGTACATGAGGTGATTTTTGTTTCGGTACTTTACTTTCTATGGGAAAGGCTCAAAGAAGCCATTTCTCTGAGCGATGATAATTGTACTATTTTGAAGAGTTTCACTTCTGTTTAAAAATTAAAGAAAAAGGTAAAAATCAATAGGTTTAAAAGCAGCTTGCAGATGGAGTATCTAAGCATGCTTTTCCTCTTTTTATTTTCAACATTTCAGCTTGTTATACTGGCAAATAAGAAACAAGTATGTGATCATTATGGCTTCAGTGTTCTGTCTAGTGCGTTTTTAGGAGCTGAGATTTGCCTTTAATTACAACCTCCACTTCTTTTCCTATTCACTCTTAGTCACCTAATGAGAGTTCATTTGATTAGCTTAAATTAATGCTATCAGCTGATATGTTTGCAGATTTGAGCTTGAAATGTTGTGTTTCTGGCAGTGCGCTGTGCTAATTATTCAAAGATCTTTGTTAGGGAAAATTACTTTAGAGGAAGGATGTCTTTATGCAAAATGTCCTCCTCTGCTCACGGTGGAATCGAGGAAACCCAAAGACTGTTGATACTGCCAGACCTGCTCGATACAGTTTCCCTCCAAGTAGAAGTTGAGAGGAACACTGATGAGCAAGGTCGTCCTACCAAGTACTGGTTCCTTAGGTGATCGCCTGTTGTTCGCTGTTTAAGGCGCAGGCGCAGTCGTGTTGTAGGTGCGTATCTGAGGATGACCGGCCTCCTTGCGCTTTCTTCCCGTCTGTTCTGCCCCCGCTGAGCCTGGGCGTCCCTGTTTCCTCTTGGCGCCTGACCGGGCAGACGCACGTCTGCAGGGCGTTAAGGACGGAGCGGCGGGAGGGAGCGTGCCGCGGGCGCCGGAGCCGTGCCCATAGCTTGCAGCCGAGCCCGTGCCGGCGGGTCTGGCTTTAACGGAGACACCGTCTCCTCTGCAGGAGGAGGCTGTCAGTGCCCGCGCCATGGGGGCTGGAGTCTGCAGAACAGATAAAACTGTGAGAAAGGCTCTATTTCATCCAGTATTAGTACTCTTGGCTCAACATCTCACTTCTGGACTTCATCAGCCCAAAAGCTTGAAAGCAGCGAGGAAGCTGGGAGCTGCGAGCTTTGGCATCGGTTCTCCAGGGGAGCTGTTGGGGTGTTTGAGTGTGATTTCTGTGAAACACAGCTTGCAGGACTAGTCTCTACTAATGAACTTAGATATATACTTACAGACAGACATTCGTTGTGACTCATCAAGTAAATCATATTCATTTTCCAAATTAGTACTGTATGCATATCAAATATGTACTTTCCAGACAGCTGTGGTCCGATAAATATATAATTTTCTTTTTAAGAAAACTGAAATTCAAAGTTGAGATGAAACACTGAAGCAAATTTTTAGCTAAAGGAGATTGGAACTTGTTTTTGAAGTGAGAAATCTTAGCAGTGAGGTATTTAATAATTTTTTGGCCTGAGCAAGTGCTTTTAACAACGAGACTGTAAATTTAACCTGTTGCTACCTAAGGATTTCCAGATATTTTGTTCTCTATTCATTCGTCCCAATAATGAGCCAGTGATGTCAGAACTTCACTGGTTTTTGTTGATTTTTGGGAGGAGGATCTTAGGAGCCTTTAACTCAAGCTTGAAACCCAAAACAGACTCTGCAGTTTATTATTTGACATAACAGATACGACAGATGCAACTAGTTGGAAGACTTTAAAGGTTCAGTGAATTTTGCATATGACAAGTACATATTTGAATCACCCATCTGTGCTTTCAATAACATGTGCACTAATATTCGAGACAATAGTATATTAGACTCGTTACATAGACATAATGCTACACAGCGTCTTCCCTTTAATGAGAGTTTATAAATCCAGTTCTTCCTGTCTGCATGAAACGGGCTCCACGCAGAAATCAACAACAAATTGGCTAGTTTTAAAAATCAGTTAAGCACCCCATTTACTTCCCAGATTCTTATTGTCTGCAAAATTATTTGGAGGTCCTTGTAGTTATCACATCACCTGCCTGTCAGTTTGCAGGCAGACTTTCAGGTCAGCTAACTAGAGTAGAAAACATTTTGTTTCAGATGTCCTGTGGTCTTGAAGTAACTCATAGGCTGGTAGTTGCTAAATGCATGTCTGGAAACAGAAATGAGGCCCAAGA
Organism: Apteryx mantelli; assembly: GCF_036417845.1. NCBI lineage: Eukaryota > Metazoa > Chordata > Aves > Apterygiformes > Apterygidae > Apteryx > Apteryx mantelli. The sequence continues at coordinate 7,589,467 of NC_089986.1, forward strand.
GGGGTTTGTATTCTACAGGAAAGGTAGAGCTGCAAGAAGGTCTTTATTACATTCGATATTTGTACTCCTGATTTATGGTTAAAAAAGATTCAACCAGTTGAGTTTTGAAGTAGTTAAACTGAGACTAAGCTGTCAAGTAAACACAATATGCAGTCTATTACTAAAGCAAGAGAATGAGTTGTTTGTTCTAAAATGATTACAAGAGAAAGGATAAGCTGTTTTGGGAAAAACAAGAACAAGCTTGAAGATATGATTGTGTCAAGAAATGAAATTGAAAATCTTACTGGGTTTCATGTAAGGGATGTGTACTTTTTTTTTTCTTCTCTCTCTCTTTCTTGCCTGTCTCTTTCTGATCCCTTTGTGGAGTGGGATTCAGCTCCAGATTAAGACACCTAGATACAGGGAGCTGCCTGCGTGTGAGCTTGCTCTTTGACCTCCCGTTACCGTTTGAGAAGATGTAGTCCCTAACGTTCAGGGTGCCTACAAGCGCAGGTGTCTACACTGGGGTATGACAGATTGTTCTGATGGCGACACTGACTGTATTACCTACATGGTCCTTGTGTACAGAAGGATTTTAGACACCTTGCTCACATGTGGGCACCTGCATTTAGGTGTCTGTCTTCTAGCTCTTTCCCTTGAATTTAGATATCCCACTGTGGAGCTTGGATCACAAATGAAATGCCAGTGCACTCTGACCTAATCACGTTATGGCATTAAGTACTTAGTTTCATCAGTGGTACCAGAGGAAGATGTTGGCCCAGAGAATGGCACCTTAATTGTGACAGTGCAAAGGATGATGTATGTGATTGCAACATAAGTTAGTATTTTGAGGAGTTTTGAGCTAGCTAATGTCATTAAAAACAGCAGAGACTCGGCAGCCCGCGGTTTAGTTCTACCTCTTCAACAGAATTATGACCATCGCTGAAGTTTGAGCTTTAATCTACTCAATCTCAAATTACTCAATCTAGTAGAGTACAACGAGCTCACATGTGATTTGCATCAATTATATAGCTATTCAATTATATAGCTATAGCTATATAGCTATTACTGGGAGGAAAGCTACTGTAATGAATGGTTCCAGTTACCAAACACTAAAACTCTGGTCTGCTGGAAGTCTGAGAAACTCAGAAGTTATTTTTACTCTTCTGGTGTGTCGTGGGTTGGGGTGGAGTTGGAGGTTAAGCTGAAAGACTGCAAGGAAGGAAGAGGCAGAGTCTTGCAGCTCTTCAGGAAGGAATTTCAGACTGAGGACACAGCATGCAAACTTTCTGAACTTTGTGCAAAAACACAGTGAATCATAATCTTACATATGCATACTTTTAATTTACAAATTATACCCATTGCAGAATGGTTTCTACTACTTTACATCAAAAACATAAATCAGCTCTGCTTTTTAACTGTTTCTGACAAAATAAAACACATCATTAAATGCCTTCTGTTGAATGAAGCAGTCCATCCATGCTTTCTCTATATGGGAGTCTGATTAAGTCTATAAACATTATTTAAAAAAAATACATGTGTAAGATCACTTACCAACAGTGATAAAAGAATATCACTAATCTATCAAAATGTTTTGTTAAGATGAAAAGACTTACTGAATATCATTGTGCAGTGGTCCTCACCAGCATGTTTTCCAGGAAACTTAATTTCACCAATAAAAGAAAAATAAATACATTTTATTATTTATTTTAGGGAGTTACTGTGAGTAACAGGATCCTTTTCTTTTGCTTTCAAAGTACTTTTTCTGCATCCAGTCTTTGTCCTGTATATTCAAATTATGCACAGAAAGTCCCAGAAGAAAGAACTGTAACTCTCACTTTAGCAAAGAAAGTAGAGGTCATCTATGACCATATATATTTCTAAAACTTTCTGCTGCATCTAAATCACAAAGTTAATATACATTTAGGATATACCCTCATGGTTACATCTATATCTGAAGGCAGAAGGTAAAAGCCAGAATCCATTGAGGTTAATGAGATTGTTCCCGCTGTGGACATTAAATACTTACTACGCATTTTCAGCTTAGTTAATAATCCCACAGCTGAAGAGCCAAAATGAATTCATCTGATTTTACCAAAGCTTTATTGATTCCACAATGCTACTGAACCGATAGTTTTTTAAAGGAAAACTGTAACTTTAAAATTTTGCCTTCCTGCTTTCCTACTTCTGCTGCAGCATTGGCCATTCTCCCTTAGTGATCCCGGAGTGGAAACCAAAACGCGGATTGTACCGCTGGTGGGTCCGTGAGCATCAGCACCCTCCTCCCGCTGCCCCTCGGGAGCAGGCTGGTAGCTATCTGTGAGGGGAATAACTTTTGCTTTCCCCGTTCCTTTGGTACTTTGACGGTCTAAAGTGTCTTTCTGTTGCCAGGAGTTTGCTCTGCTTGCTACAGGGGTTCGCTCTGCTCAACACGATGGAGCTTGCATCATCGGCAGCATTTTTCCTCTAACTTTGGTTGACTTGAGAAAGGGTCATAAGGGCTGTTTTCTTGCTCGTTTTCAGAAACGCCCCCATAGATTTGTTTACTCTCGAAACAGCAAATATTCTGGTTGTATCAGGGACTATACCATAAAATAAATTATCACTAAAGATATTAAGCGATTAAGTCACTAACTTAATGATGATGTACGTGTACTTGTTATGAAATGCCTTACTTAATTACTGGTTTTATTATCAGAGGGACCTATGAGTGAAACCGCAGGCCATCGTTTGAACTTGTTCACGCTGTTTATGTTAGGACATGAAAGTATATTATACCTAGTTAGGATCAGCGTTAAGAAACGAAAGAGATCTCATTATAAAAATCCTGAAACTGTGTCGACACTGCGATCATAAGTAGATTTTGGGAGGGGGGGGAATTGAAGCGAGAATACCTTTTGTCAAATGCTGAGAAACCTGTGCTTTTATCCGGTGTGCACTGCGTTGCTCCCCTCTGGAGGGCATTGGCATTGGCAGCAGATAAAGAATCGGAAATGTTACGTTATCCCTAAACTGTCAACCCTCGCCTAGATGACTTTTGTGAAAGCGGAAGCTAGGGCTGCTCTGACATTTTGCTCTTAAATTTGCTATGCCTTTCTAAGTAATATATTGTAGACTCAGGCTTGACATTTTGTAAATCTGCTTTATTTTATTGATCATTTCCTGTTTACCAACTTCTGTGTTAAGATAATCAATTATTAAATAGAAAGCAGGAAGGGAAAGCTTCTACTTGCGAGAGTTTTGAGCCTTCTGTCCTTATGTTGGAGCCTACTGTAGCTGTGTAAATATACGGTCCCAGGTATCGCCTCTTGTCTGCGACTTCTGCTATATTAGAAGTGATGTGCTGACTGCCTTTCATGCTCCGTTCAGTATAAGGACTTCATCTATCCGTTTGGGAATCCTTAATATTGCATGCAGAACAAGTCAACTGTAGTTTCAAAACAAGAACTATGCTGCTATTGAAAACATGTCAAAACGAAAATAATTTCTTTTATGACAAGCATTTGATCCTGCTAATATTCAAGAGCTGGCTGTATTGTTCTCGTTTTGTGGCTGCTCCGTTGCAGAGGTGTTTTGAGTTTTCCTGCCTAAAATTAAGCTCTTCTAAAAATACAGTATGTAAATATGAGAAAATATGTGAGGCAAGGGAAATTGCACTTTTCTTTTGACAGCTTCTTAAATAAATGCTCTCCCTCAGTTCTCCCATCACTGTTTCTCAGAGCTGTGCGCTTTGAATCTGTCAAAAGGTGTGGTAATGAGAGCAGATATAATTACATTTCTAAAAACTGGTGACCAACTAAAGCATCTTTTAAGGAAGCCTTCAAAGCTTTGGATAGTGGAGAAACATTTAAGTTGAAATATCTTTACTTTTTTTAAGTTCCAGATAAATGGAAAGACTGTAGTTCTGAGCACTACATTATGAATATCGGTATTTTTTTAATTTTCTTTAATGCATTTCTGTTTATATTTCAGTAATGCTTTGAGCTTCAGATCTGTAGAAAAAAACATCTCTGTGCTAAAATGAGACAGAGGAAGATTTGAGATTCTGCCTGTATATATAGCCATATATAACAGAAAGAAAAGCATCCATGTTTACCTTCCGGGAAGAAACTTGTTGGATGTTCAGAAATGTTTCAGCATGTCCCTATATGCAAATAGATAGAAGAGAAGCAGAGTATCAGATTTTGAAGTGTTATCGCTGCCCTTGAGCTCACTTGAGACAAAACTGGGTAGGAGAGCAAGAACGAGGAAACCCTGTGCCGTAGGTACCAAGGTCAGCAACCTTTTGGTTGGCATATTTTTTATGAACTCAGAGGTATGAGAGAAACTGGATTTCTAAATACTGCACAGGTAACAGTGGTACAACACATTGTATAGAGCTCAAAAGCATGTGGCTGAAGGCCAGATGACATGAAGCATATTGGGGAAAGGGGCAGGAGAACTTATTTCATTCTGAATTCTATATAAAAATATTATGCACAATTAACTTGATTTTCTCTGCAATGTTCAATTACATGGTTACATGAAGAGCATTTTACTCCGCTATTTAGGATATGAAACTGGGTCTCAGGAGAGCTGCACTGTACGCTCAGCTGTGCCATAAACAAACTATATAGCTGCTGCAACCACAGCCTCTGCAGTTAATAAAATTAGTTGGGGATAAGGCATTTCCAGCAGAGGGAAGACTGACAACGCTTGTCCCTAGCAAATGGTATCGCTTGTGCAAGGATCCCGCAGTTCTCCTAGCCCGTCAAGGCTGTTCTGGACTGCTTACTCCTTCTCAGAGTCCTAAACCTAACAGAGGTTACATTTATTTGACAAATCGTTGGTTTGGGCTAAATCTTTTCCATTTCAGGTCTGAGAACAGAAGGGGATAATGAAATAAAAAGTAAAATAAGATTAATTTTTAAGTATGGTTTTAATCATATTTTGGTATTTGAGGCAAGTGGTAGCAGAGAGTGCATTCTCACAATGTATTGTTGTTGATGAGCTTCCTACTTGCATCTGAAAAAAATGCAAAAAGCAACACAAAAACAGCAGCAAAGAGCCCAGACTTTACCAGTTTTACCTAAACTGATGGTGGTTTTTCAGTTGTTAGTGTCTCTTCATATATCCTTATGCTGTAAAAGCATCCTTCACTTACTGCATCCTAACTTGCATTGCCATTACAGCAGCAATATAGAGACCTTTGGAAAGACAGTGGAGATTGGTGTTGGTAGATAGATGGCAGTTACAAATCTTCCCTTTGGAATTGAAGTTTGGACCTTTAAATTACAAATCTTCAGTTCTAGTCCATGAGCTAAATATGACCACTTTTTAGGCATGTAGCCTAAAAAGAGTTCATATTTTCCTTAAAAACAGGAAGCAATTTGACTATGAGAATTGCAGAACATGAATTTAGCATTTTGTTTTTATGTATGTAAATAGACTAAAAGGTAACGCATTTATTCAGAGAAAATTTAATTTAATCACAGTACTTTGATAATATGTTCAAGAGAGTGAAATTTTATTTATTGATAGATTTATCCACTGAATAACTGAGGGAAGTTTTACCAGATAGAAATTTGGCACACTCAGTCCTGCTTAATTTTAACATCTGAGCTGACCTCCTGGCCTAGGTGCAAGTAGGAGCAGTTCTGTTAATGTTAGTGGATCTGTCTTTACATTATCAGGAGATTTAGCCTGTTGATTTCCAAGAACTTACTCGGATGCTTAAAGTTAAGTTTGTGCATAAGTCATGCTTCGTTAGGACCTGCAGTGAAGTCATTACCTGTGGGGAGAGAGAATTGATTCATGATCTTGCATTTCAGGTGGTGGAACAGCTGTGTAATGTTGCATTGAATTCATTATAGTTGTGTGTCACCCTGCAATATGAGCATCCGTAAAACAGCATGAATTATTAATGCAAGCAAGATGTTAAGAGCTGCGCGGACTTGTGATACAGGCAAGTGAGGTGGCACTAGAGTGGTAGATGGTAATGATCAGTGCCCCGGAGCGGGTTGCACATCTCATTCCTCACGTCTGCCGCCTGCCCACCCCTCACCTCCGAGGCAGCGTACTCCAGCCGCGGGGCTTCTCCTTGGGTGCACAGGCTTTATTTTTCTCTGCCGATATTGGCCAGGAGAGTCCTGGTCCATCTGAAGCATCCTTCCTCTGCTGGAGGGAGGGAGGGACGGCCCACCACCCTTCCCGTCAACGGAAAGGAAATGAATGAGCGTCTTCCTCTCCCCTCTCCAATGCAGCTTGTTTTCGGTGGGTAGGACAGGGGCGCGCAAGGCAGCGCACCTAACCAAAAGCCTTCTGAAAGGGCAACTGCGTGTTTAGAGAGGCTCGTTGCAAAGGGAATGGGATTTACGGAGAGCCTGCGGTCAGGCTTCACTTGGTCTCGTGACTAAAGAGGTTCAGGATTAGCCGGTCTTTCTGCGCGACGCTTCCGCGGCGTGTTGTTGCAGGAGACGCGGCAGGAGCTAGTCTCGAAGTGTCGGAATAGCGTCTCCGGTGACAAAGCAGCCGCAGATGCAAGTTTTCGACGAGAGCTGGCAGCCCTTTTGTGGGTTCGCTTCGCGCCTGTCATTCACTCGCCCGTGCAAATTTGAGTTACTCGCAGCTCTAATGACAGCACTTGATCGTCATCCCAGATCAGGTAGCAAGAGGCAAAACTACTGAGGTTTGTGCTGTCGTTCGCTTTTAAAACATGCGTGCACGTGTTTTCATCCAAAAGGAGAGGAGAGCAGGGCTTAGCCCTGCTGATGCACCCTCCCAGTAAGCACCGTATGCAAATAAAAGGAATTTACAGGGGAGAAATAACAAGGAAAGAAGCGCTCATGTGGTGAAAGCAAGCCGGTAATAAAGAGAAATATAAAGCAGATTGTTTTGTCTGTTGCAACAAAGTATGATAATACAAAGAGGTATTTTTTCAGTTAAGTGTTTCTTAAGACCCAGCTGCCATTTGTACCTTCTGAATGTCTTCTCTGTAAGGAATTCTAGTTCCTTTCTTTCCACTGACATCTTTCTAATTTTTAAATGAAAGAGAATGATTTTATAAAACTATTCATCAGATGACTATTGTGCTGTATCTTCCCAATTTGCCATTACATTTATAAGAGAAACTGTTATACAGTTATATTTTAATTTCAGCATATAAGATTTTGATTTTAGAATTCTCTTCACTGACAATGTTGAGGTCTGAATATTGTTAATTATAACTCATCATTAATTTCTTTTAAATTAAAAACATGAAATAGGTGCAACATGTTATTGTGCCTCAGCTAACATCTGCTAGACTGATAATTCAGCACAGATTTTTCTAACTGGAGAGTCTATATTGCATAAAAATGATAATTGAAATAACAAAGGATTGGTTATTTCACATTTGGACCTGAGAAGGTAGTGCCTAGAAAGGTAATTTCACTTTAATGCTCAGTTAAAAACTGAATTAATAAAGAAGAAATAGCAATGGATGGATGGAGGTTTGTTTAGGTTTAAAGGTAAATATATAATTGTATATAACGTGTTCACCAACAGATTCCATGGTGTTGCAACCCATTTAGTGAATTATCCTAATACCTGTGTTATTGCAGTATTTTGCCTTAATCTCACCTCTTTCTCTTTACTGATCAGATGACTTAACTCAAAGAATAACTATTAGTATGATGATTTGTTTTAAATTATTTGATCCGTGGAGTCTACCTAACCTAATGTCAGAGGTCCTTTTTCTATCCCACTTTTTCTATTACCAAAAGAGAACATTTTGGCCAAAACAGTAGATGAAAACAAAAGCACAAATTTATTAAGTTTAGAGGATTTGTACTGTTGTGTTACAAAATGATGTCAACTTGCGGTATGACTTTTTAAATGATGAATAGCTTTCCCAGGCCGAAAAGCTAATGACATCCGCAGCTTCCATGCCTCCCCCACGCACGTGCTACAAAAGGTCACAGATAATTTCTGCCGAATCGAGACCACAAAGAGAGAATTTATAATCAGCTTTAATGTATTTGGGAGCTAAAGTACATTAGTCCAGCATCAAAGAGAATGATAAAAACCAGTATTAATATGGCTGGACTTTAATTATTTCAGAGCACATAATTACTCTTCAGCTAACTGAGCAAGAAGTATGATATTTCTCTCCTTTTGAGCAAGGAAGGCCACCTACAAACGTAAAGGGGTCAGTTATGGAGATGTTAAAATGCATTTTGTTACCTGCTTAGCATCAATTGCCGTACAAATAGAGTAAGTATTTGAATAATACTTTCAATAATGTACGAACGGTTTTCAAATTAAATGAGTAAAGTGTTCATAAGGAGTTCCTCCTGCACACAGCTTTCCTTTAGGTTTTACAGTAAGACTGTTCATTGAGTTTAGGAGACATAAAATGCAGTAATCGCTTTTCCTTCTTTTCCAGCTGACAAAGGGGTCTGCTTTCCATTAGCATTAATGGGAGTTATAGGCATGCAGCAAAGGGAAACTAAACCTTAAAGAGCCTCTTGATAAAGTAAACCATCTTTGCGTCAGCATTTTAGAGGCTTCAGTCTCCCCCCCCCTTCTTTTTTTACATTATTTATGGTGCTTGCTTACTCTGCTGATACTTAATATTTATTTATTGTATAAACTTTAGCTAAAATTTAGGCTAGCACTATAAGGCAACTATAGGCAATAGCACTATTTGAAGGCTAGTATCTTAAAGATAGTAAAACAGTCTTGTCTTAATAGATGCCTGTTTTCGTAGGTGGAATAGTCAAAGAATAAAAGGAAAGAGTGAACCTTCACCAAGTGTGAAGAGAAGCTACAGTGAAACAACAGTGGAAAGTAATTGTGGGCAAAAGACACTTTTTTTGGTAGTCATAATTCCGGAAAATGTATACCCCCCCTTTTTTTTTCTGGTTCCTAGTCCACCATGTCTTAGTATCCGAATTTTCAAAATTAGTTTCTGGCACCTGAAAAGAGTCTTAAAATTGGGGAAAAACCCTGAAGTATCAAATAGTAAATAAACGGATAGGGCTAAAGAAATGAGGGATATATTTAACCTATAAAATCATAAACTTTCTGTAGAATATTAATTCAAACTTGCAGAAAATAACCAAGAATTATAACTGCTACGCAATTCCAGTCCTGATTTATTTTTACTTAGAAAGGTTACTGGTGTTACATTTTGTTGGATCTTTCCATACAATTTTATTCTGTTAACTGGTAGTAATTTCAGCATGTTTCCTCCTGTGTAAGGGCTCAAGACTTCAATCTTTATTTATGATCCTGCAAACACAGCAGTAATATTTAGTCAATGAAGTCTGTTATCTGGAGAATCAGAAGCAAAAACCATTCCTTAATGGTTTAGAATGAGATTTATTGCTGAAACAGGGGGAAGCCTAATCCAGAGCTTCTCTAATACCACTTTCATGATTTTGGGGAACCTCTTCAGCAGCTAGACGTGAAATGGGCAACATGCAGCACAGCCAAACTCGCAGCTCTGCGGCTGCTTTGAGACTTTAAGGTTATACCACTCTGCGTTGCCGGACGCTGTTTTAGACGGCCATGTGCACAATAATTCTTGAGCTAATGTTTCTTCTAGGGATTGCAGAAGAATTTACAAATACAAATTAAGTTGCACTGCATACCTGTATGTATAGGAAAGGTATAGCAAATAGGTGAGTAGTTTTGCACCTGGTGTTTGAGGACTGAGCTGTGTTCTGGTTTCCAGACCTCGTACGTCATTGTAAATCCAGGAAGCAATGGTTCAGGGCTAGAAAATTTGCCCAAAGCCTTTGGTTTATGGTTCTCTAGGTTAGCTTGCTGAAATATAAGGAATGTGGTCCGTCATATTCGCAGGTTGGAGTAAACTCCCAGCGGGATTGATGTCTCGTGTCTCTCTTAGCAGAATACCCTGCATGGTGCCTGGTGGGACTGCCGCGGGGCTCCATCAGGGACGAGTCGTCCTGCTTAGGGCATCTGGCAAGTGCAGCCCCCTTATTGCAAAATAGAGATACAGCTGCGTAAGAAAGCATGCTTAATCTATGACAGCTTGAAAACAGTTCAGATAGATAGTCCCTTTGCCAAGAGGTATCTGTATGTAATGTGTATTGCTGCATGATTATAGGGAAGATGGTTCAATCTCTGACTTTCAGAGAACCTTGCAAGGACATAAATACTAAAATTACCCAGGTTATTTTTAAGAGCTACCTCCAGTAATGTTTCACTGTAGTGTAAAATCATGTATAGTATGGAATCGACCGTTTGTGCTGAGATGTTTGATGCACTATACGACTGCTGTTGAGACCTGGAACTATGACCTATGCAAAACACCACACAAAGGCCATCTATTAGAAAAATGTATGTAACGTTAATTTTCTTGGTTCCGTGCTAGAAAAGAAATTGTCCTTCTCTGTGCTACTTTAGAGAAGTGTATGCCATTTGCCTTTGCAGATGCTACTTTGTTCTCTTCTGGAGATTTTTTAAAATTTTTAAGGTATCAAGAAACCATTACAATGTGTACATATATATAATTTTGACTGTGTCTGGCTATCTATGGCTATTAAATGCATAGCTCTTAGAATTTTAACATCATTCTTCCTGTACACTGTGCTGAAAACCCACCATGAAATTATTGTTATTACCATGCCTACATCTTTTACTTTTCTAGCTATACATATTCTTTTTCAGAAGTAAAGTTGCTATGGGCGGCAAGTCATTTCAATATGTGCATTCAGATAGGATCATGTTATCCAGCTATCATATATTGTAAAGATTATTTTCAGGGTTCTTTTTAGGAAGTTACTGCATTCACCAAGGTTCTGTACTAAACAGAACAATTGTTTGCAGTGGTGACTATAAAATACTCTTGTTTAATTTCTGATGTATAATTCTAGTTTAATGTGCTTACAATGAGCTTAAAACTACACTCCTGACTGATGTAGTAATTAAGGTATTCAGCTGTGGTTTTCAATAATATGGTCCAGTTCCTAAATTTACAGTTAATCTCACAGTACCTCCTGGGTTATTTGTGTTTCTCAAATCCATGCACCTGGTACAAACATCTTCTGAATTTTTTTTAAATGCACCAAATACATAGTACTCTGCTTAGAAACTCTACATTTAATGTTGAATGACTAATATCTTGTAAAATAACAGAAATATAGAGCTTTTAAAATACGAGTGTTTTAATACTCCTTCATTGTGCTTTAGAGTTAATGCATGTCGTTTGCCTACATCTACTGCAAATATCAACGCATACTGTTCATCTCTTTTTTTGTTGTTGTTTTTGTCTATTGTTATTTTATGCATGAGAAGGTTCTTGTTTTCTACTCTGTCCTTGGCTGGCTTTTTTTTTTTTCCTTAGTCCTGTGTTTGTACTGATTGCTTTTTTGCATGCAAATTACAGAATGTCATAGAAATGAGAAAGCTATGAAAAAAAGGGAAAGATAATGCTGAGTTCCAACTGTCTTTTATTTGTGCATAAGTGTGTAAAATATATGACGAAAATATTTTCAGTATGACCTTTGACTTTCCTTCTGGTGTATATTTTTATTACTCGCTAAAGGAGCGGACGTTTTTCCAACTGGAAAATATGATGAATCTATTAATGCTTGTTAATAATATAGGTGCTGGGCATGAAAGAATTTTGTCTTGCAATCCATTTACAGAAATAAGGAATTATGATATTGTCTGTCCTGCCCAAGCTAAAATTGAAATTCCCTATTCAACACAGCTTTTGTATAGTTTGGGTGAAACCCTAGTCCCATTGAAATCGATGGCAAAATCATTGCTTCAGTTGGGCTAGAATTTCACTCTTGTTTCTAGTTTACATATTTCATGTTTCTTTACAAATATCTCAGCAGGTAGTCAAAGGTTTTAAGGGAAACTACAGTTCTATTTAAAATAGAATGTAATGAGTGTGTCAAAAAGAAAAAAGAAAAAAACTAAAGCCAAACCCCTGCTTATCTTTGTAAAGTGTAAGCTTAAATGGTTGAACTTAGAAATGTGAATTAGCATTTCATGGAAAATTTTCTTTTAACCAACTGTCGAGACATTTATTAGCTACCTTATTGCATCAAATGCAAGAGAGAATTTGGCAGTCTTTGTCTCTGCTATTTCTAATAACAAAAAACAATTAAATTAAGTGGATAAATGTGGTTTATTGTGGGTATGCTTTTAGTAAACAAAGCTTTGATTCTTCATTTAAAAACAATAAAGCACTGGGCACTCTCTGATTCTTGTGCTAGATGTTTCTAATAGCCATACCCCCTAGGGAAGGTTTTGCTGTAATGTTTGAAAAACATGATTTAAAATTGGTTGTTATAAACTAAGATTTCCCTCCCTGCAAATGTTTTTCTTGAAACATCCACGGGAATTTAATATTCACTGTTTTTTTCCTCAGTCTTGTATATTCTTGAATTGTCTTTTTTTCCTCCATTTTCTCCGTTCTTAATCCTAGGTCCCCTTACAAAGAAACAGACAGATGATTTAGGTGATAATGACGGTGCTGAAGATGAAGGTATTTTTTGCCGCCAAACTGATTTGCATGACAAGGATCCCTGAAAATCTTTTTTCTCCCCTCTTTTTTTGACTTCTTGTCTTCTTTTGAAGAGTTTTTTTTATTCCCATTTTTGATGTGTTTTGTCTTCTTGCTTGTTGTTATACATATATATATATATTTTTTTAATTTTTTAAAAGAAAGAATGTTGTTAAGTTCTACGTTTTTATACAAAACAGTAACAATATTTAAAGAGGAGGGTTTTTTGTTTTCTTGAAATGGACTTTTGATATGTTGCATCCCACCTTTTGACTGAATTTTGTCCATACTCTTTGAACTAACACTCTTTTAAAGTTTCTCTGTACACCTTTTTGCATGTTTTCTAACCCTATGTATTTCACCAAGTACAAAGATGTTTCTTTTTTTCACCAACTGATCTCAGTTTGATAAACATATAAACTGTTGTGTTTATAGAAGGGAAAATGCAAAAACTCTTAGAAAGTGTTTCTTAAGCAACTGAATTTCCCCAGATACAAAACCTTCCCACTTACATTGCTATGAACAAATACGAATAAGTGTCAGACTCGGCCCCCGTCCTGTGATACCGGACGTAGCCCTGGGGTGGTCTTCTCAGGTGGTGGGGCTCTGTGTAGCACCTTCGACTTCAGCGGAGCTCAACTGGTGTCCTCCAAACGAAACTGGCCCGGTCTCTTTTCTACAGCACCGGCACATAAAGACGCCCATCTGCTTGTGCTGATCCTTAGAAAACACTAATAACCAGTGAAAGCTAAAGTTTGAAACGTCGAGCACGTCATTTTGTGGATTACACTCATTAATCATACAAGCTATGCAGATTTGATTGGGTTTTTTTCAGGGCAATGGAAAGGATAACATGAGGCTCTTTCTCCTGAGCGGTCTCGTCCCTTCAGGCTGATACATTTCAAAATTCTGATTCTTAAACACATACTTTATATATTTTATGGTCAATGAGTAAAACAAATTGCTATATAAGACTGTTTGAGTTGCTCCTTGCTTCTCTGTTAATATATGTTTTTTGGCAGATATTAAGAGAAAGCTTAACTTGTAAACTGTAAGGCTCATAATTAATTTTTGTCATACAGTACATTAACTGCTTTAGTCAAACAGAAAGTTGCAGTCTTATGAAAGATGTAGGAAGACAAATATGAGCATTTAACCAATATCTGAGCATCGAGTATAAATAAGCCCACAAATTTCTATACTTACTTATTAATCCTGACCCTCTCCTAAATGTGAAAATTAAGCATTTTAATGAAAGCTGACCAGTTGGTTCAATATTTGAAAGAAAATCAAACTGAAAAACTCCTTTGAAAGCTCTCATACTATTCAGGGATGAGTAGAGATACAATGTTAATCACAGATCCACTTAGCTTTATGAGACCAACTCATTTTTAAACATTAGTTCATGAGAAAAACATAGCAAAGGACGTTCTTGTGTAGTCTCTAAGACCTGTGATATTGAATTAGCCACTGTAAAACTAAGTCTGACTTGTTTTAACAATATCTTTTAAGAAACAGTTTGAAACCTGGGTTATTCATCCAGCAGACCTTAATGGCTCTCCTAATTTGCTGTATAATTGCCAAGACAGATGTAATGGCTTAACATTTGTTGAGTCAGTTGCTGCTTAGACACGTTTAAAAGAGACTACTCCGACCATTTCCTAAAATTCAGCAGAGAGTGGTTGCTATCAGAAAGCAGTTTAGTATGTAGGGGCAGGTGAGAGTAGTGATCTCCGTCCTAGGAGGACAAGTGTCCATGCCATAACCCCCCCCCCGTCTCCCACGTTGACAGTTGTTGTAGAGAGAAAGGGCTGTAAGGACGCAGCAGTGAAACTCGAAGGGGAAAATACCCATTTACAACATTAATAAATCTCTGTAATTTGTAGGCCTGGGATTAATTCTCTCTGGCATACAGGTGACAGTTTTGTTCTCCTCTGTGCCAGCAGAAGGATGCAGGCGGTAATTAGACTTTCCTGCTTCTGAGAGTCGCAAAGAGACAGGACAAATTTAAATTTTTATGATCTGTAGGCACTGTGAAGGCTGCTTAAAGGTCTGCAGCATTAGTAGAAACCCTGTATGCTGACCAGGATCAGACAACCTGCATTTGTGACCTGTTCTCCTCCTGTGAAGCTCTAGCCTGTGTTACACGGGCAGAATTGAAGAGTTCAAAAACTTCAAGACATATGTGTTTGGTGTAGGTGCAGGCAGAGAGACAGGTAAATGAAAAAGCCATCTCCGCTGTCAAGATTTCTGCTAACCTGTCCATCAAACCCGTCAGGTTTTGACTGCCCGCTTTCGCAGTATGATTGCTTTTAGTCGATACAAATTCTACACATGAAAACATAAATATCAAACTGAATGAATTATGCAGCTAGAATATTAGGGATAGCGGGCTGTATATGGTGAGCAAGGATCGCCTCCCGTAAGTGCAGCATCCCTGCTACATAACCAGATGTCCAGTAATTTCTGAAGTGCCCAGGATGCTCTCTGTGCTGCTTTAGAAATTCGGAGCTCCCACTTTCATTCCTTATAATATGCCTTGTCTGAAGAAAGATCTTCCATAGCAGCTACCTGGCTCAAATGCCTAGAAAGTATTCCATATCGTGTCACTCAAACATCAGACTCTGATTAGAAGATTTCATTTTAAAACACTGTTCGATAATCCTACTCCCATGTGCTACATGCCACTACCATAGCATTGGGGTCCAAACCTTGCCAGCCCAGCGACTGGAGTCAGTAATCAAACTTGGATCTCTGGCATGCGCTGCAACCAGTAGACCAGGGTTAATTAGATCATTTTTCATTTTTGTTTTCAAAAGACCCAAAGGCAGTAGTGCACATTACCAGCTAATGATCTGCAAATTTGCAGTTTAAAAAATGAAGGTGTTTTCAAATTCTATGAGTGCAAAATGTGTGCAAAGTCAGAAAATATATAAATGTCTTTTTTTTTCCCCCTCGAGTCTGCTGGCAGACTTGTTTCTGTGTAACCCTTTGGTGTCTACACTTGAAAATTGCTTACCTACTTTTCAGATTGAACTACCTGAGCAGGCAACAAAAAGAGTGGCACAAAAGCAGCTGCAACCAGTGAGTATTAGACTTTCCTTTTTTATAGCAGCAGTGGATTTGCCTATTTGCTGACATACAGCTAAGCAATATCTAGTGTAGATGCAAAATTTAACTTCAGGTGGCTCAGCAGTCAAATAAACTGCCTTTTCCCCATATGCACACATAGTCCGGAAACCAGGCTTAGTTTAAAAATTAAAATATTTTAGTATTTTTATTGCAGTCCTAAAGTTAATTGTCTAACTTCATTTAATTTGGATACAGCAAAAACGGTGACTCTTTATGCACCCTTAGTTCCTGTATGCTAAAAACCTTAGCATGACTTAAATAATGTGCAACACAAATCATTAATCAGCCGATGTACTCGCTGATCAGAACTGGATTTCTGGGTAGTTAGTGCTGTGTGACACGTCCGTGAAGGACTGCTCGCAGCCAGGTTCTTCTCATCCACCGTTCTGTCATACACACCTCACCTAGCACATCAATCTGCCAGGCGTGGATCCTCATGCAGCCCCCGATGCTGTCTGAGCATCTCGCAGTTGTTAATGTATTCAGTCTCCTAACATCCCTCTGAGCTAGAGGAAAGCTATTATTCCATTTTTAGCAATGAGGAGTTCAGACGCTAAGTGTGAGGAATGCAGACGCCATGGCCGCAGTAGAGCAAGGAACTGGAAGCATATGCCTTGGCGCTGGGGCCCCACTCTGTAGCTGCTGGGTATTTCTACTCTTCCCTTCTCCACCCCAATCTTCTCTGAGAATTAGGACAATCAACAGATGCTGCTGTTTGTTCACAGGCTGTTACGGTGTGATCATGCTGAACATTTTAGTCTGACGCTCTGTTTTATATGGACTGTTGGACTTCATTGAATGAAGTCTTTGGTCCAGAGCATGTTTAAAATCAAAACAAAACAAACAAAATCCAGTTTTGAATTTTAAATTGCTAATAATGCAGAATCCACCTGCAAATCCCTTCTCATGTTTAACAGACTGTAGCTCCACGGGTGCAAGCGAAGAAGCACATTTCAGAACGGAGGATCTTCTCCAGAAAACCCTGTCACT
Organism: Apteryx mantelli; assembly: GCF_036417845.1. Lineage (NCBI taxonomy): Eukaryota > Metazoa > Chordata > Aves > Apterygiformes > Apterygidae > Apteryx > Apteryx mantelli. Next base: position 7,606,073 of record NC_089986.1, read on the forward strand.
TGATTAGTATTAAAATAGAATGCTAACTTTAGCATTTCATCTGTTTTCAACTGTCATGGTAAGAAATGGAGAGAGAAACAATCTTTCAGTTTGGCACTAGCTGTACATTTTCGGACTTCAGAGGTCAGTAAACAGCAGAACACATTTGTCTACCTCGCAAGGCAACCACATGCTCCAGCCTTAATTATAGCCTCTAATGAGTTCCAGCCAGGCTGGAGTAACACAACTGTTGCCGCTTAGGATGGAGTCATTGACTGATACACATAGACGTATTCACGTTTGCTGTTCATACCGTCGCCCATTCACATTAGTCTAGGCTTCGAACTCCCAAGTAGTACAGATTCCAATTTCATTTGCAGATTAAATTTTTCAGTTTATATTTTCCCTTTAGACTGAGAACTTTAGTTCAGATTGTGCTGAATTTTTACAGTGATGTTGTTAACACTTGAAAACATGCATAATAAAAATTCTGACACACCTGTAAGCACCTCTTTGGGGCTCCATTATACTTATATTACTACCAGGTATTGCTCATACAGTGAAGAGCCTGGTGGCTTTTGCTGACGTATTCATGAATATGACACATATGAATATGACATATGTTCATATTTTAATAGTTTAAAATTACTGCCTCCTTGGCTGTTGAGGCTCCACTCTAATTAGAACCTGCTCCAGATGCTTTCCTGTAAAGGCCTGACCAAATTCCATCACTTTGCATTTTATTATTTTATAATATACTTTGAGATCCTGATGGAGGATTATATAAAAGCCCTTTCTCTCAGACAAGTGTAGCCGCGTGTTCAAGAATGCACAAAATGATCCATTGGTTTGACAGATACAAAAAAGGGGGGATAATTCCATTTAGCTGAAACTTGATGGGAGCTGACTGTATTTTAAATAAATGAAATTTGGCCAAAACTTCCCTGCTACTCCCAACAGAAGTTCAGTAGGTACCTCAGTAGTTTCAGGACATCTGGCTTTATATTGCATGTAAAAAATGTGGCATTAATGGAAATCTACATATTAGTCTTGATAAGGGCACTGACTTATTAAAATAGCAGTGCATATATGAGATTTGAACTGAAAGGTCAAATACTTTCAAAAGTGCCTTAAGTGATTAAAAGAGCTGTATTGATTGTTACCATGCTCTACTTAAAAGTTTTAGGGAGAAAGATTATGGAATATTTACACTTTTATCCATATAAAGTTCTATATAAGGAACACATATTTTAGAGTAACCAATCTAAAAAGTTTTCTACGGTTTCAGTGATGTTTCATGTTCAAAAAACAAAATTGCCTCAATACATCAAAATGTCACAATTTTCTGTAGCATCAAAGCCATTTGGAAAAGCACTGCTTGTGACATCGGTGCTAAAGTGATTATATTTTTGTGCTAAGTTGTCTCTAGGTAGGCTTTCTTCCTTTCCTATTTTGGTTGTTCCCTGCAAATTATACTTGTTAAGTCACATGGCCAATTCACATCGGCTTCAAATGACTGAAGCTATAATTATGTTTTGTTATATATGACAATTGTGGCTGGTAGTCACAGTCAGACTTGGTTCCCTGTTGCGTGATGTAACAAACAGAATAAAAGACAGACCTATTCCTAAATTGCCTGAAACGTAATTAAGATCAGACATAAAAAGTAGATGTGACAAACATTAGAGAGGTACAGAGCAGAGGAGATGATGGAAACCATAATAAGAAGTATCACCTATATGTCATATAAATAAGATCTGCTGTACAGTAAGGCCTACTTAGTTGTTATGAACTAGCAGTTTAAAGCCAAACAAATCACAGCACTCAAAACTTGTGTGTGAATAAAACAGAACGGAGAGGGTTGAATTTGAGAAGGATTTTGAACAGCACTATCCCATGCATACGTCTTTGAAATTCTTTTTTAATTAAAGCCACACTTAATAAAAGATAATCAAAAGTAAGTACACAATTAAAATCAGCATGTAAATCTACACGTCTTGGCAGAAATGTCACATTTGTGCCCCAGCTCTTCAGGCCTACTCGGAATGAGCTACTTACATGAATAAACTATTTAACAGCGTGAGAAAATGTTGCTGCAGTTTAGGGAGACCACTCCAGCACACAAGCACAAAGGACTGGGACTAGACTGAAGGCTGAAAATGAAACAAATTATCAAATCATTTAGGGTCAGGTTTTGAAAAGTAGTTCGAAGGAGCTGAGTGCCAAAATCTCATTTATTTTCTTTGGGAGTTGACACTTAACTCCAGTAAATGCTTTTGAAAAACACATCTGTCTGTCACTTTTTTACCAATAGTCTTTCACCTCGCAGAGCATTATCTAGCACTTTCTCCATTTTAATTTAGAAGGATGACAGAGTTACTGTCTTTCAAGCAGGAAACAATCCTTGATTATGGTGTCATTTTTCGCCATGGTCTGCTTCTTTGCTATCTTCATTTGATCTTATTTATTTCTAGTTAACAACCTGCACTGTAGTTAAGCAGTACTCTCCCAGCTGAATATCCGCACCTTTCAAATATTCTTAGCGGTAGACCTCACTTCTGTCGATAGGAAACCACTGACTGTAAGACTGGACCTCAAAATGCAGCGCGCTCTATTCTTTTTCTTTTCTAGATAAAGTTACACGTCATAGGAAGATCTCCCTAGCTGCTGTATAATCCACAGCACAAAGCCGCACTAGCTTTAGCTGAATTTTGCGTGACGGCGATAACCTCACCGAGGTCTCCGGGAATAGACGATAGCCCGCGACACGCACGGGCACCACCTTTCTGCTGCGGAAGGGGTTTCTCTTAAGACTGGTGCCTTTGGCAAAGCGGCACAGGGAGAAGTCATACTGCATCTCGTCTGATCTGACGTGGCACAGAGGAAAAGCTGAAAAATAGTCTTTATTTATCTGGCTGTAATCCTGACAAGTCTATTATTAATAGGAAATAAGTGCATAATATAGACAGAATTTAGTCAGAGAATCACTTCTTTATATGTCAGATTTTACTCATGACTGTGTGCTGCTTTTCTCAGATAGGTAAAAGACACCCATTCTTTTCTAAATATCTCGATCTTATTTTCCAGATAAACAGACCAGTGCTACCAACATTTCATTACTGTTCACAGTTGGTGCTCTGTAATTCTATGTAATTTTAATTAAAGAAGAATTCTGAGACAGTCTCCCCCTGTGCTACCTCCAAGCATACAATTAACTGTGTACAATTTCTGCTGGGAACAGTCACACAATGATTTCAGATTAATAATTTATTATTGCTTCCACATTTGTATCCGAAAAAAAAGCCAATGATGCATAGACTACGAACAAACCTTCCACTGAAAACAGTATATGAATTTGAAAAGCCTTTTTCCACAGTGCAGATTTTAAACCTCGGGAGCTCATAATTCTATCCTATGGAAAATGAAGATAAATATTCTCCTTAGCTTTACACCCTGAAAATTGCACGTTGGAAAGCCCTTACTGTATGCTTGAGCGAGGAAAGCAATACAAGCAATTTCATGCACAACCTTTCATCATCCTTTTGGTCTTGAATAAATGATTGTTCTCATACTCCCAATATTGAAGATCCAATTTCTGATCCTGACTGTTCTGGCATTTTCTTCAAATTAGAATCAATATCAAAATAATAACAGCAACGGGCTTTCTATAAACAGACACATCTGTGCTGTTCTTTCTCACCAAATACAAAAAGCAAGGTTTTCGTTTCACTGCCCTCACCTAGTCGTCTTTACAGCGCTTCAGAAACGTTGCAAACACCGCTACGGAGAGCTTACCTGAAAGCAGCTGAACTAAGAGTCCTCCAAATCAAAGGAATAAACAATACATCTGAGGTCTTTTCTAACACTGAAGTGGGTATTCACGGGAAGTTACTTGAATACTGCCATACTGATAAAAAAAACTTCTTCAAACCGGAGTGTTCGCTACAGTTCCCGACTGTGTCAGGCAGTGGAAAGTAGTCAGACACCTAGTAAATTAGATCGAAATAAAAATGAATCCAGACATAAAATAAGAGTTTAAAGTTACCTCTTAGCTGATTGCTTTCCACTCCAACAAAAAGAATCTTCCAACCTTTGCTATCACAGCAGCCCCCAGTTAACTACCTGTTGCTTCGTGAGGAGCTGGTAGTTGGGAAGGACTTTTGAAGGACTTTGGCTCACAAGCAGCACTGGTGAATCACGTTTGCACTTAGACATTCAGCATTTTGTCCAGAGTAGGTGTATCCATTTGCAAATCCGACTGTTTAGGCAGGTACGCAAATAAATGGCTCTACTAAAAAGTAACAAAAAGCAGTATGTCATGTGTCTCATTTTGTAGTCTGAGGGAACAGTGGAGCTTCTAGAGAGATTTTGAAATGGGTGCTAAGAGATACTTGAGTTCAATGTCACTTTTTTTTTTTAGAAGCTGCCTATTTGCTTGAATGCTGGGAAGGGATTTAGAAGCATCATTGCAGGCAGCTATTTTTGCAGGTAGAGCGCACAGTCGCTTTCACAACTTAGTAAAATAAGAAGCGCCCGCTCTCCTTAAACTTCAGGCTACCCTGGTTACAAAATAATACTCATTTGAGGTCTAAGTGTTAAACAGCTTTAAAGTCATCTATCCACCCTTTTCATGAAGTAGTGATCATATTGGATCAAAGAGCACGTCAGCTTAAATAGGAGGACAAATCTTATTTAGCTTAATTAAGTGAAATGCCTTCAGCTGTGTGCACAGAGAGGTGGGCTGAGCTTTTCAGAAGCGTTCAGGCTTTGTCTAAATGGGGTTGCACTGACATTAGTAGCTCTTTTATGTCAAATTCAGGAGGAACAGAATCAGACCGCTGACCCACTGCATTTGAGCAATCATGTTACCATTTCAATTTCTTTCTGCTTTTCTGAGGCCAATAAGAGTTTCAAAAATCTGAACTTCATTTAAAACAAGCTAGCAAGCCACAAAAAGACACTGATGCCCAAACCCCTCATTTCTTTGTTTAATAAATGTTGCTTGAGAAACACTTCAAGAAAAATAATCCTACTAAAAAAAATATTAAAATATTGCATGTATCCTTTTTGGTACTTTCTCGAGATAAAATGTGTCTTAATATTTTTTCCAGACATTCGGGACAGTGGGGGACCTAAGCCTGTGATGGTGTATATTCACGGAGGGTCCTACATGGAAGGCACTGGAAATTTATATGATGGCAGTGTTCTAGCAAGTTATGGGAATGTGATAGTCATCACAGTCAACTATCGCCTTGGGGTACTTGGTAAGAAGCTTTCAGCTTTCCATTAATCCCTGCTATCTGCAATGCAGTTCATGTTACACATGAGAATGTATTTTTTTTTAAATGTTTTTTTTTTGGTTTTCTTTGATTTACGAATCTATTTTGTCAAATGAAAGGTTTGTGTTCTGGGGATGAGATATAAAGGCATTGCGAGTATTATCTGAAAGAGCCTGCTGTTCTGCTCTGCATTTAGTGATATGAAACAGGTGTTCCCAATGCTGAGTTGTTGAGACTGAAGGGTTCTTTTTTCTGTGAATAACACGGTGCTGCTTTACTTCATAGATAGGTAAATTAGGTTTAATGTTAACTCACAGATAATAGGGCTTTATGTCGGTAGAAGTAGATTTTCTGAATTACCATGATTTTCCATATTGCAAGAAGGCAAAGAAGGTTATGACAAAATTGATTATTAAGAGTTGTAGCTTTTACCTGTTTGTTTTGAGTTTCATTGTTGTTTTAGAAAGTGTTACGGGTATATTTCAAATGTCTCTGGTATTTGTTTTCTAGGCCAGTTTAGAACATGAATGAAGAGTTACCTTTGACTGTGTTAGCTTAGGTGAATAGCATATGCTGATGTTGTTGGTAGACTTGTGTGGTATCTCTCTGGTAGCTTGTATTTCCAAAAAGATTACACTTTGCTCTTTGTTTATGATGTGTTTGACAGCTCTCGAGACAATGATACACTTGTTTTTGTTTTCTTCCCGCACATTCTGTTGAAATGCTGCATGCTGAAACTCGTGAAAGTGGGAATTCAACGCTAGAATATTACAGAATTCAGTACAACGCCTCAGAATACTTACATAGGTATAATGGCATTACCGGTGACGTATAAAGTGGCTTGGTGAACCCGTTGTCGTTCACAGCAGCGAGTCATTTCTGAAGACCAGGGAGTTTGTTTTCAATTTGCGGGCATTGGCGATGGCTGGTGCTTTGGTTTTCTTATGTGTGGTCGTTTTATTTCAGCAGTGTTCTGTTTCTATGTGTTTTGAAGTCAATTAGCATAATCCCCAAATTCACTGATTCTGGTTTGCTCATCTGGGTAATTTGTATCTATCAGTTTTGTTTTTATTAAAAATTCAGTGAATCTGACTTTTTATTGGAATGGATATTGACTTAGATCTTGAAATTTAGTCTATTGCATTCGTGTTTTACCTGGGGCTGAATCATTTCCAGAGTGATCATAACTATTTTTTGCTGGAGTTTATCTTGTTGGGATCCAGTTGGAAGTTTTGTCTGTGATGTACTTCTTTCGGCAAGGAAATCCTGATATTTTGTATGCTTCTCTCCCTCCTCCTGTCTTCCAGTTTATACAGTGACCTCAAGTCCTAAGCACGTGTTAGCGCAGCAGTTAATAATATGTGCCTCTAATCAATATATATATTTTTTATTTTTAATATATTTTTTTATTTTGTCCAGCAATACAGTATCCATTATCTGAAAGCATTGTTTATTTGTGTAAATTATTGAGGTTAATTCCTAAATGTGCTTGTAGTTGCAGTGTTTGGAAGTGCAAGTTGCTTGAAAGATGAAAATTAATTCACCTTGGTTGATGATAATGGCTTTTTCACTTGTAATTTTAATACTGATCCCTGAGGTAACCAACCAGCAACATCTTACTGAGCTTGGGAGCATTTCATTTGCACTCGTGCTTTTGTGGTTCTTTGGATTATGTGGTCTTTACAGAGCCTCAAGGGGCAAAGAACTAATTTTCGTTTGAGTGGGACCTATTATAGTAATACCTCTAAAACTCACAGCAGAATCCAGTGATTGGTATGAATACCTGAAATTACTTTCAAGTCGACTTTTGTAAAATAATCCTGTATCAGACTGTCAGGGTTTTTTCAGTAAAATAAATGCACCTTTTAACGGTATGTAACAGTCATTCATGTATTTTATATCTGGTTCAATGCCTATCAGTTATACATTAAATAAATAATGATGACATATCACTAAATAGGCAGTGCAGAAACACACTAGTAATCAAACCCGAGAATTTGCACACTTTGCATTTTTTTTCTGCCTTTCAACATTATGTCTCTCAGTCTTGGGATAACCATGTAAGAGAGATGATACCCTCAAAGCAGGAGTTTTGCATAATCATAGTAGATGCAACTTTTTCTTCTGCTGTCTTGAAACTGTTGGTCAGCCCTGTACAGCAGAACGTTACCCTTTGCCGTGACATTAGATGTTGTGGTTGTGCAAACACATAGCCAAGAAATTCTCAGCATCCTTTACTGGAATCACATCACGTGAGGCGAGAGGTTGTTCTTCGCTGGCCGTTGCCGGTGGGAGAACGAGATCTCACTTCACTGCTGTGTAAAACGCCTGAGTGTCCAGGGAGACGTAATACAGGGATTTTTTTCCACATGAGAAGATGTAAGGGACAAACTAAGGCTTATCTTCTCACTTTCCTACGACCTTTGTTGCTCTGGGTTTCTTGTATCCGTCTCTGTGGATATATATCTTAATATAGACAATCTGTGCATGTCCTAGGAGCTTTGCCGCTGTTTTACCAAGATTGACACTGTGAAGTTTCTTAACAAGGAGGCCGGTTAAATAAATGTTTAGAGTTGCAACAGAAACTTTTTCATCCAGACCAATAGTGATGGGGAGCGAGGGTACGCTACAATGTTAGATTCTTTGCAAAGCTGTTCTGAGTCAATAGTAAAAGGCTTTTAGTGCAATGGAGGTTGCTTTTCTGTTTATTCAGAGCTGAGACACTCTTCGTCCTATAGATTTGCTTTTGCAACTCTGGTTGAGGACCTACATTTTATGGAGATGCTTGGCTTCTAACTGAAATGTTAGAAATCACTTAAAAGTGAAATCTATTTGATAAAGAGAAAACAATGATAAAAATGAAAGAAGTATGGAGAAAACTGCACTTAAAACAAGCCAAAAAAACCCCAAACCCACAGCAAGTTTCCTAGCACAATTTTGTCTTTGTCTGAAACATCTCTGAGAATGAGAGATGACAATATATTGAAATGAAAAATGAGTCAGAACAATTTTGGAGTAGCTGCCCATTTCAGGAGCCTAATTCCATTGTAATTGACTGGAAGGTATTGTCTTGTTTTGTTTTGTTTTCTTCTACTTCTAAGCAGAACAGAATCACAGGGGTTTTTTTGTTGTTTTTTTAAAGTCCTTTCAAATTAGATCTGAATTTTTCAGTGTTGATCTGATTTGTCAAAATGACTGATCCTTATTTTGGTAATTACTTATTTTGTATTCTTCCCATCAAATAGGGTGGGTTTTTTTGTTTTGTTTTGTTTTTTTTTGTCTTGTTCTTCTCCTTATTTTGCCATGGTGGTTATAATTTTTTTGTACTGAAAGTATTAAACAGAGGATATCTTTCAAACATGTTTCAAACTCATCTAGGTAATTTAGACATAGCCATTTCAAAAATTGCTTCATGGTAGATTAAAAAAAGTTTTAGTCAGTTACATAAAGATATTTTGCTGTATTAGTGTCCTGCGTCACTTAAGCATTTTATCGTGCCTTATTCTGCAACCTGAGGTTGAGTTGTATTTCCTCTTGAGAATAGGCCTCTTCCCTTTAATAGGGCTAACCATCGCCCATTAATGTCATAGAGACTATTCAGTTTAAGTAACGGTGGCATAAGAAGGTTGAAGTTATTTAGACATCAAAGGAGATAAAAAATACAGCAAGATTCTTTTTTCCTATATTGCTTAGACTGTGGAGTTTTCTTTTATAGTTCACAATTTAATATCCAGTAAAACTGGGAAAATGTTTGATCATTAGCGTCAGTGACAAGCACATCCATTATCTTTTTATGAAACCTTAAAGACACTGTCAGGAGATGGCATTTTATTCTGGCTTTGCTGTACCACCAAAGGGTCTCTGATGAGCCTTCTTCTATTCTCCATTTCCTAATATGCTGAGTAAAAATGATAGATGAATATAAGATTATATATTATTGCCTAATTAAAAGTACATTAGATTGAAAGTAAAGATGGGAAATTAATAGCAAAACACATCAAAATGCTGCAGTCAAAAATCGTTCATTTAAGCTTTCTGAACTGGGAGAACATGCAGGGAATATAATTCATAAACACTCTTGGGGATTCTTGACAGCTACATAACCAGTCTCCTTCAGATATATAAACATTAAGTTGTTGATAAGTGAAAATCTAACATTTTGAGGTTATGCTGTAGGGAAAGTGTCCAGAAGGTGCTACTGAAGACCACCTTATCCTTGCGTATCGCTGTTCCTTGGTCTGAAGCTCTCCAAGTGAACTTGATGCTGGATAAATCCAAGAGGTTAAGATAGAGGGTGCACTGCAGTTATCTATTACCTCTGGCGAAGTACTTACTTCCCAGGACTGATTTACAGATACCTACAATTCTAAAGCTGTATTAGACAACTCTTATTTAATACGCTAAGTAACCTCAGGACCACCAGTTCGCAGGAGGCCCAAGCACAGCTCACCTAGATTTACAGTGTCCTCATTTCATAGGTCTGTTAAGAGAATTAGCATTCGGACTTCAGCCCTGCTGCAATTTGTGACATTTGCTGGCTTTCCTGCGCGGTGGCGCTAGCCAAAGGGAGGCGCGTACGCAGCGGAGCCGCGAGAGGAAGATTGCCACACTCGAATCTGTGTCATCAAAGTGACAAAATGGACTTACAGTAAACAATAGGTTATTGACTGGATGCGTTTAAAGGGTCAACTGCAGCGCACAGCAGGCTAGATATTTATGAAATGGGAACCTTGAATATCTAGTGCACTTTTAAAATGAACCATTTCTTTTCTATTTGTGCTTTTTCTAGCACAGCAAATTGACATTATCCATCTGTTTAGATAGATGGATACACACCCGCTTCTCTCTTTTCTAGGGCACAAAGACATCATTTTGTTTACCATTGAATAGGTTTCTATCTTGGTACAGGTACATTTTAAATAACAGGTTTATTCCAATGTTTGTCACCAGACTTATTTTTTGGTAAACAAAAAAATAGCAAACTGCTTTGGCATAAGAGTAGTTTGTGTCATTTCCGTAGAGAGAAATTACTTTTTGGTAAGATAAATTCCTCGATCAATATCTAATCATATAATAGGAGTATTTCAGTTTTGCCAAATAGCAGATTTATCTTTGAGAGCATAATAAACTTCATCTTGATAATATTTGCAAAAAAGAAAAGAGATGTTCAGTGCAGACAAATTATAGACATCTTATTGGCTCAGAAAAAATACCAAAATCTTTGACGCTATTAACCTGGATGAAGTAATTTACAATTCTTGTCACCTAGTTATGGCTAGCTACCTTCACGTGCCTGTATGGAGTATGTGACCAAATGACTTCTTCACCATCACTGATCCCTGTGCAAAACTTCTAATCTGCAATATTACAAATGTTAAGGGTATACAAAATAATCTGTGCCATACCCTGTAGAGTGTCCTAAGTCCTTGGCTGCATTGTGATGGGAGACCTGCCAGGAAGCCAGGCTTGTCCCCATGCTTTTAAGCAGACAGATTTTAGGCTGCTCTACCTTTACCAGGTGCCAGAGTTTCCCAGAAAGGATCTGTCGGACGGTCTTAGAGCAAGCCGGGAGTTGGGGATGAATTAGGAATTTTATGCAATGTGTGTATCAGTAAGGGGGCTTCCAACACTGAAATAATCCTTCGAGTTTCCAATATTCGGATTTACAGCCAAGGCAGCAGGACATGAAGAAATGCACTATAGCTCAGCATCCGGGCCAGACCTGCCGCTGCCCGTGGTCTTGGTGGGCTGGGCACGCTTCGCTCGGGAGTTTTACGCTGCTCTGTCTTCTCTGACCTCTGGTTAACACCCATAAAGAAGCAAATGGAGATTTGTTTGGCACTTGTGATAGAAGGAGCAGGACAAGTAGATCGTACATTTCTGGATTTCCAGTTCACTGTATTTAATTACATACATTAAAATAGTCCCAAGTTTTCTGAAGCTTAAATAAAGCACTTCTGTGTACTGTGAGGCTTTGGAAGAAATGAGGAAACTTGACAGTGATTTTCATTGCAAACACTGCTTTCATTTTTTTCACACATTTCAAATGTATAGAATTGCTCAAGTTTTATGGTTTTTTTTTTTTGTGTGTGCAAAGTCATATACATATAGAGGTACTAGCTTAAATACTGACATGGTATGTCTTTGATGTAATACCCCATGATACTTTTGCATCAATTTAACGAGAGCTATATTTTACAGGTTGTAACAGTCCTTTTTAATAGTTCAAGAGAGTAATACGAACACTAGATTTAAAGGGCCCAAAACTCTCTTGGCAGCAGTACAGGCAAGAGAGTGTCCTAAATCTTTTCTTCCATTTAATGGGCGATCCATGTGTAAATGTCTTCCTTATTCAGCCAATGTAGAAAATTGTACAGTAAAATGTAGCAATTTGCATTACTTTCCAACTGAGAATAAATAGAAGACTGAATTGTTTGATATGCTGCTATCTTACACCCCACGATGTACTGGCAAACAAATGCTATTTTCATGAAAATTGAATCGGAATACATTAATACATGACAAACTACTAGAGCCTATGAAGGGCTAGAGTAAATGATGTGTATTGGTTGCCATCCCTTGTTAAGCAAAGTATGAAAATTGCCTTCAAGCAAATAAATAATAGATACCAACGTCTTTGTAGAAGTATTTTGAGTATCTTTTGTGTTGTGCATGTTGCAAGCTAAATATACTTTTGAAAAAAAAAAAAGATTACTTACATATTTTAACTAAGAATTTGAAAGGTCTTCCCCATGTTGCAGGGGTTTATTGTTGCTCAAAATGAGAAGCAAGACAGAAGTTGTACTTATTGGGGTTTTTCATTGTTCTGCAGTAGTTTTTCCACTCTTTGTGTGTCAAGGTTCTCATGAGATAAAATGAACAGGGGTGAGGCAGCCTTGATCTCAGAGATTGGCTCCACATTCAAGAATTCTACTGATTTTAAAAAATGATTTTGTTGTATAGTCCTATCACCTTTTGAATGATTTATTTCATGAAATCTCCCACATTCATTATATTTTTTTCATCTTTCCAACACTTTTCACCAGTATTTAGTCTGAGAGAATTTACATTGCCATAGGTATCCTGAAAAAACTCTTTATGTTATTTTGATTTTCATTATGTGACAATGAAGTCTTTAGTACAGAAATACAAAATATACAGAGAAAAGAGGCATAATGCCATATAGATTCAAATCATTTCAAAAAAAGGAAAGTCAAACATATTCTTAACCTATTTTCCATATTTAGGTTCTAATGTTCCGTGAATTTGGTAAGCATTTATTCATATCATGTCACTGATTTCAACCAGAAACAAATGGACAAATTAGGTTCTTCAAAAAAAAGTTTGTTTCCATCTCTACTTGTAGCTAAAATACTTTGGGCATTAGTTTATTTGCTTCTGTAACTGATTCCCAAAAACTGCTATGGAGCAGATCTAAAATTTTGCTTTCTGCTTTAGCAAAATACTCCAGCTCAACTGAAAATGATTTAGCATTTCATCTGTATGGCTTTATTAAAGCACTGACACACAAAAGGGTGTACTTTATGGAGCCATTAATGCATGCCCCATGTGTGTTGTGAGGCATGAGGCCAAAGGCCGTGTGCTTTCAGCTACCCATGAACCATATTAATGACCCTGTAAAATACACTCCTGAGCATCCTAATGCTATTATAATTACTCACTTTATTATTACATGCCTCTTTGAAAAAAGTTCTCTAAATATTTCCCTTTCCCTTTTATATAGTCCTTAACTAGAAGAATAATTTATGGTAGACTGAAATGGAAATGTTCACAACAATAAGAGTATTAACTTTCTTTTCACCACTTCTTTTTGGTAACATAAAATTTTCTCTTTTAACACTTCAAGGGCTTGTACATCCTGTGTGTTAAAAGTTTATAAACCCTTTAATAGTGAAGTTTCTCCTGCTATCATAATTAATAGCTCTTTGGATGCAGATTGCTAGGATTTTGTTTCTCATTAGCAACTTGAATTTATATTAAAAAGAGAACTTAAAATGGAAACTTACTTACTATTTCATACATTTTCTTTTTAATAGAAAAGAGCAAGAATTCAGTTGGCAATTGCTAATATAGTTCTTTTCTAATATGTTTTTTTTCCAGCTGCAGCTGTAGTTTACAAAGGTTGATAGACAACATGATACTACCTGTATTTTCTAGCAACCACAAAATTCAACATTCAAAATAGTGCCTGAATTCTATCTTTGCAATTGTCTCTAACCTAAACGTTCTTGAAGTGATGATCGCAATTTGAAATTTAAGGCTGCATTCTTAAACAATTTTAAAATGAGGCATATATTTCTGTTTTTTTCCCATATGCACATAATGTTGGTTTTGCATCCTTTGAAAAGTCTATGTAGTTTTTGGCTGGTTTCTTATCAGAAGTATTTCATAGGGAGTGTTTTGATCTCTGGTTCAAATTCATCCATGGCAGCAGATGTTTTTGTTGTAAACAGGTTGCTTTGGAAAGTAGTGTGTGCAAACAAATTTACAAAAAGGTGTATGTATATTCAGTAGGCGTGGTGGAACCAACAATTTTGAAAAAAGTATTAACTAGAATAAATGTTTGGTTTTACTTTTTTTTTTAAAAAAAAATACTTACACCAAATTTCAAAAACAAATAGCCTTGCTTGGCTATAATGTATTAAAGCTTCAGCAAAGGGGCAGAGATAGTATGGATAATCTTAAGGACGTGGAAAAAGCCCTCCTCCGTAGTCTCAACTTTCTGCAGATCATGCTTTCTTTAAACCATTTCTAGTTCCAGGTTTTTGCAGGACAGGCCCTCTTGCAGAGTGGTTGCAAGCACCCATCATCACCCATCATTAGAAGGTCCTCACCCTTGGGAGAACCTTACCCATTTTTAGTAAGACCAACCACAAATAGATAACGCCGTGTGTGTTGTATTGAAGAAGCAGCTGTGATAACATGCTGTGTCTGCAGGAGAACTACTTGGGGCAGTGGCTGTGAAGGAGATGGGTATTTTGTTTCTGCTACCAACAGCTCCAACAAAAAGTGGGGCTTCCCCCCTCCCCCCTGTTATTCTAGTTGTTGTAAGCACTGTTGTAACCTACCACTGCTGAAATCATCATAATGTTCCAGGATGACTCTGGCACAATTTTCAATATTGCACTAGCAGTAGGTGAGTCTTTATTTTTGTACGACTTTCTGATAGCCCTCAACAAAACAATTTTGAAAAATGTGCCCAAGTAGGTGTATGTCCCATTAATGATTGAATCCTGGCATTTGAATGATGGAAATAGATAAACGAAGTTCCTTTCCCAGACTATACAGAGGAGCGCTTTTGTCATGAGCCATGCACTTTTCATTTATACAAGCGCTTAGTCAGTCTTTTGGTGCTAAAACTTTTGAGTCCTTTAAAAGCTTTTTTCATCACTTTCTCTGTGGTTCCTCAGCATATCATCCCTGGAGATCTGCAGGAGTTAGGTAAAGATAATCAATCTCACTCTGAAAGAAACAAAATTACTTGTGACGATCAATGTGCACTAATAGTTACTTGTTGTTAAAGTCATCCTGCAAAGTTGCAGAACCCAGCAGAAACATATTCAGAACATGGTTCTTAACTTCCCTCTGCCAACTAAGCAATATGCAGGAAGCCAAAAGCAATGAAAACAAGCATATGAAAGGCTTTGGCTTTCACTAGCTTCAATTTAAGTTTATATGAATGAGGAAGATTTTTTTCCAAAAAAAGATATCTACACAGGAAACTAAGAAAACTGGCATTACTGATTGGTTTCTTTGGGAAAACATCCCTGGAACAAGGTTTTTTTTGTTTTTTTTTTCCCCTTTTCTTTTTTTTCCCTCTTCCCGGAGCTGAATTTACTGCAGGTATTCACAAAAGATACCTAAAAATGAAAACAGACCTCTATTGGAATTATGCAACAGTCCAAGCTGTTTGGAAGCTAAACTCAAAGTTAAAGCCATGAGAGTCGGGCACCTACCGTACCAAGGTGCTGTACTGGGTGGGCTGATTCAGTTGCCCACACGTGTCTAATGCCATTTGAGACGCCCTAGGGTATTATATCTGGCCTCCACCTGCTGCTGTGGGGGTGTCTTGCAATCATCTTGCAATCAGTGCGCACAGATATCCCAGAGGAGCCAGACTCTTCTCAGTGGTACCCAAGGAAATAATAAGAGGCAATGGGCACTGATTATATAGGAAATTCCGTTTAAATGTAAGAAAAAAAAAATATTGTGAGGGTGGTCAAACCCTGGAACAGGTTATGGAGTCTCCGTCCTTGGAGATATTTAAATCCCAGCAGGACAAGGTCCTCAGCAACCTGCCCTAGTTGAGCCTTCCTTTCCCTGGCGTGGCTGGGCTACACGATCTCCAGAGGTGCCTTCCAACCTCGATGATTCTGGGATCTGAAGGCTCAGGGGTGGGATACTAAGGACTATGAGGGGACAGATGATTTGTTCCCTAGACATCTGCCTGTTCTTCAGCCTCCTGACTATCTTTGTAAATCTGTCTCTCAATAGACTGGACTCTAATGAAAATGAATTAGCCCATCCTAAGTACTGTTAGACAAGATGCTTTTCTGCAAAGCAATAACCATGGTACTTCCTTTTTTTGACATGAGTAGATGTATCACCTATTTTGACTTGTTATGGCTTCAGACATATAAGTACTATGGCTCAGAGGCACAGAAAGGATTACTGCCTATTTTACTGTCACAGTAGAGTTTGACAGCTCTGACAGTCCGGCAATGAGTCTGTTTTCTTCTGCGAGCTGTACAGTGGCTTATGTCCAAAGCAGAGGTGGAGAACCTTTTTCACACTGAACGCTAATCCTTTCAGACTCTTTCGGTGAACCCGGCACTTAGCCTATTATTACCTAGAAATTAAATGTTAGGGGATGAAGAATCACATGGTCACAGGCTATATCATGTGAAGTCTTAAGCTGCAGCTTTTTCAGCTGAAACTTGAATTTGCTATAAGGGAGCTGTTCCTGATTTTGGGGAGTCCTACAGACTGTCTGCCAGTAGTTACCAAGCAGTGAAAGACGACTTTTTTCCCTCTGTTTTTATTATGCCCAGATGTTTCCTCTACATCTTTTCACTCATCTCACTGCTCCTTTTTCCACACAATTCTGCAATTCCTAGGCACATATTTTTCACATCTCTTGACACATATTGAAAAATCACATGTTGATGAACACCAATTTCTTAACTAAAATCTGCCTACGCCATGGGTGAATACATCACTTAGGGTACATTAGTGAAATTCTAAAACCTTACTTTTCGGAAGCTGGTCATGCACTAAAAGCAGCAAAAGGGAAAAAAATTAAATCGCCAATTACAGCTAATAGCTTTCTGAATTTGACATGTATAAAGCAGATTGAAGGCACTTTTAATAGCGGCTTCTTGGTAAATGTAAGTAGTGAAATGCTTTGGAATGAACGAGTTGCAAAAAGTAGGTTAAATGTCCTGTGCTTAACAACTTGCAGAATTTAGAAGGCTGTTTTCAAGACATCTTTGGGGATTTCTCTCTAAGAATACACCTGACAAGTGGTTTTGTTTCCTTTTCCCTTAACAGAGAGTGTTTACGTATATCTGGTATCTTTTACTTCCTTAAAATCTCCCTAAAATAATGTTAGTTTTAAAAGGACACAAAAAAGAGAAAGCAATGCTAGTGATAAACCTCATTATTTCATTAAGTGTTTTCATTAATATTTATCAGCTTTTTGATATAAATATTGCTAAGGTGAATCAAATCAACACACTGAAGTATATTTTTCTACTAAGCTGAAAAATGATGCTGTGTATTAAGTCACTTACTTTCCAGAAGGAATATAACAGTAGTTTTAATGAGAGAAGAATGTCAAGAAAAGCAAGGAACCTGTTAATAGTATGTTAAGTCAGGAAATAAAGAACACTCGCCAAAACAGGGCTTTCTGAACATTCCCTGTATTTGTATTTTTCAGTGCTGTGTAAAGCACATCAAGTACAGATGAAAGGTTAAGAGAGTAATAAACAAAGGCTGGGATGTGATTTTGATGGGTAAGCTGCACTTTGATCTTCAGCCCATAAAACAATGCTACCTGGGTCAGCACTAGCACTCAGCTCGACAAACAGTCACTTGTTTACTGCAGTATAAAATTCACAATTCCTTATTTTATGCCATGAGAGGGAAAACTCTTGTGGAATACCAAAGCAGGGAAAGGGAGAATGTAAGTGTTTTATCATTTTGTGTAATTAAACATGTGTTCATGAAATATCTTCTTCAAAACACTATGAGCATTAAAACGTGTACCTCTAAAAATGGCTTATATGAAGTACTTGAATAGCATTGATGATCTTGAAAATCCTATAATAATATATGAAGTTATCGAAAACCAGGACTGAAATTCAGGATTATGTGATAATTAAGAAAAAACAATGCTTCTTTTAATAGATAAAATTACCTTTATTACATTGCAGCTCACTGTTCCCCTTTGCTATAGTTACCATTTTCTCCTACACATTCATTCCTTTGGAAAGGTTTCTACTTCCTTTTAACTTTATTAGTTCCACTTATGCTTCTGAAACACAATTAACTTTGCTACCGGATCAGATTAGGACTTCACACCTGTACAAAGGAATAAGAGTCCCTTTTTGCGCTCTGCTAAGTCACCCAGACCGTGAGCAAAGAGGAGTAGGAAGGCGTCCTCCACAAAAGCCAGGTAAGCAAAAAAGCCAAGAGGCTTCTTCTGGAAACGAATGAGAACGCTTTATTTCCATGAAGAAATCACATCTCTGCTCTACTACACTACTTGCAGACCGGAGTAAAGCCAGATTATGGTGATTACTAATGCATTGGTTGTAGCAGGTAGATTATTTACCTGTACGTATGATGTGGGCTTGCTAGTGCCAAAAGGAGTTGGGGAGCACGGGTGACTGCCGGCGAGATCTGACATCTGACGCCGTGCCATTGGCACCTCGCTCCCTGTTCAGGGCAGCGCTCATCCGGCCCCGCAGCAAGGGACAGCTCATCCCTCAGCAGCGTACAGCTCGCTGTCGCAATCCAGGCCGCCTGGATAACCTCCACCTTCTGCTTTGATAACCCCCGAGTAGGATCTTTCCAAGTTTTCTTTACACCAGTTTTTTCTCTTGCTTACATGGTACAACTCCAAAGACATGTCAGTGACACTGCGATGGTTTCACATCACTCTGAGCAAAGGGACAATCTGGGGCGGAAGGAAGAAGGAAGAATATCTCAGGAGCATGATACACAGAAAGAGGACAGTAGAAAATCTAGACCCATCAAAAAAATGAGTTTAACGTTTCTTTTCCTTTTGTATACCTGACCTTCAGCTGTTAAAATCGTTTTTGTGATTTTACAACTTCTCTTTATTTCTGTTGTTCCTGATTAGCTAAAAATATGAGTAGTTCTACTGATTGCAGTTAGATTGCTTACATGTATAAAATTAATATATAAAAGATGTTTATAGAATCTGAGCCTTGTAGAACACACTGAAGAAAATAATGAAAGCTTGTTCTTAAGGAAACTGGAAAAATAAATATTTTTTTCTGCTTTGAATATCTTTTGATGCAGAAAAAAGTGCACTTTCAAATTTAACCATATTTCTCTTATATGTCAATTATAAAACAAGCATTAATAATTCTGAAGGCACTTATAGCAAAATTAACTTCCTGTTCTTGATTATTTTAATAAAGCCTTTATAGTATTTTACTGGACAACACTCAAAATGGTCTTAAAAAACCCCAAAACTGATAATTTGAGACAAAGGGGTTTTTTACAGTTGAAAACTACACCCATACAGTTTTTTTTCATGTAGAAGATAGTTGTAAGATTTTTAGGTACTGTGAGTAGATATATCACAAATGTGCAGATTGATTTTAAAAGTATGCCTGTATCTTTTAATTATGGCATTGATTCTAGCAAATCTCAGGCAATAAAAAACTCATTAATTTTAATTGTGTTGGATCAAGCCCCATATTTGTAATGTGATGTAACTGTCCACTGCATTCGTGACATCTGGCAATGTAATTCTTGGAAAATAGTATCTTGATCATAAGGAAAGCACTAGGTTATAATTTTCAGTGTAGGAGTAACCACCAGGTAATGCCCAGTCAACAGCAAAAAAACTAGCATAGAATTAACCCGTGAAAATGAGCAAATTAAAAGTCAGAATGTATATTTATTTATATTTATGTAAATGCTACATTGCTCCTGTGATGATGTTCACCTAAAGTTGAAACAAGCTGTTGTTACTGACAAAAGACTTCCATTTCATTCTGTTGGAGGTTGAGGGATATGCATATTTATTCCATAATTTTTCCCCAGAGATTGCCATCACTGAAATTTGGCTAGCACAGAAGAACTGGTGCCGTAAGTTTGAGCTGGCATGTCGTATCATAGTGTTGTGACAAGCAGTTTTGGCTTGATGTATCTGGAAGAAAGACTTTTAGTGCCCTTTGCATTTGGAATCTCAGCAGAAGAGACAATTCTGGAAATACCCAGACTTTGAAAGCTATCTCTAGACCTCACGAATGCCATGCGTATTGTTTATGCCTCTGTTAATTACACCTGGCCCATTCATTAATGACTTCCTCTTTTGGTTCATTATAGAGGTGGGTTGTGTTTCTGGCTCTGAGCGTTCCTATGCTATACATATGTACAGCCAAAACATTTGGGGTGCAAAGAAGCAGATGAATATAACGCATCTCCTGGTACGCTTTCGTCTTGATTGCATTTGTTTTGTTTCTCAGCCAGCGAGCGTTGGCCTCGCTGCCTGTCTGTACGCAGCGGAGTGGAAACCATGAGGGGAATGATGATTACTTGCTTCTTGCTTGTTCTACACCGAATAGCAGGCAGCAGTGGCATTTCCTTCCCCTTGATCCCCGGCTTACACTCGGCACTTTGCACTAGCGAGCGCATAATACTTAAAGCTATTGCAGCACAGAGTGTCCTCAGAGACTCGATTCGAGGATTTCATGTCAAGGAGTTTGAGTGCTGTGTTGAACCGTGTGACACACAGGGAAGTTAATAAAGGACCAGAGTAGATCTGAAAGCCACAGTACGCCCTATCCTTACATTTGGAGTAGCAGTGTAAGGGAAATCTTAAAATGCAGCATTATAATCCATCTATTTCCTAGGCAGTTGTGTTCAATTTCTTGTCCTTCATATAAAGAAGCTTAATTCCAAGTGAAACTAAATCAAATATCATAGCCAGGCTTTTAATTTTCCCCGAAATGACTCATCTAAGTCTTTAGAAAGTAAATAATGATGTTTGAAAAATAATGACTATGTTGATAAGTGTTATTAACCAATTTAACCTGTTGGTCACGGGGGTGCACGTTTTTATGGGATAAACATTGTTTGCTACTTCTTGCTGGTAAATGTTTTTAGACTATAAATTTGCATATAATTTGCATTAATATAAAATGGTAAAATCAAATATGTGCTTGAAATCGTTTTTCTAGACAGTCCTGTTGCTGTATAGTGCTCAATATTATTTGCAGAAACCACCTATGCCAATATTTCTATTTTTGTTTCAGAGAATAATTAAATTGTAATGCCTACAGCTATCTCAGATGGGATCAGTAAAGTAAGTTGCCAAAGTGAAATATTTCATTGCATGAGGGATGACACAGGGAAAATAGAACAGTAATATCTGAGTTGTTCTTCTAATCGGCTTAGATTCATTGTCGGGTTTAGTAGCCAAATTATATGGTTTCTAGAGCTGTAGTAGAGAGAAAAACAGAGGTACATGAAGGTAACAGGGATGTGTACAGATAATGCCAAACGGCATACCTGATTTGATATCACTGTTTTGAGTTTAAAAGTATAGTGCTTCTCTCAATACCTCTTTTTCTTCCTCTCATCTCAAAGATTTTGCAGCTCTCCTTTTTGATGACTGGAGCATCTAGAAGAAAGGTTCTCCCACCCCCATCACCATTAGTTCAGCAAATCTAGGTGTCATCTGCCTAACAGCGTAATGAGCAGTAATAGCTCATAATGACCATAATGAGCACTAACAGCTGAACATGTCAAATATACTGGAAAAAAGGATAGTTCCCTATGGGACTCCAGCCTCCTCAAAGCGGATTTGCACAGCGCTGCTGTAGATAGCAGTGAACTACTGAACTGCAGTGCAACCACAGCCTGTTACAAAAAATCCTTTAGAGAGGGAGCCAACTTTTAAGTCACATTTTTTGACATTATATTCATTATAAAGTGAGATTTCTCAGAGGATTTTGAAACAAAACGGTTATCTGAATTTCCAATCAAACATGAAGGGCAAGTTCTTTCTAACAGGGCACAAATACAAGAGAAATCTAACCCTGGCCACAAGGCAGCATACGAATTTGGCTCCAGATAAAGGTGGAACAGAATTTTATGAGCGGATTTGGGGCATTTAAGATAGGCTGGGTGCTGATATATTACCTTCTCACCCTACATCTGTAGCACAATCAGGTCTTAGGACTGGCTGCAATCAGACAGGCTGCATGCCCTTCCCGCTGCAGTGTGGGCAGTTACAGATGTCCCAAATTAATTCGCCTGATTTGCCTTGCACAAAAGCTCACTGACTCTGCAATTCTCGTATTTCAGACCTTTGCAAAATATTCGCACCCGTTGTAGCTTTTTCCTTTATTTTACTGATCCGTTACACTAAAAGACCTTCTGGCTTTACCTGGAAACCTACACAGGTACAGATATCATCGGGTTTCCCTTGATCCTGGATGGTCTTCTATGTGAGGAATAGCAACAATAATAGTATTTTATTATAAAATGGTCTTTTATACCTCTGTACAGAATCAGCTATGTTTTGATCCATTCTATTCCAATTTTTCTGTTTTATTCCTTGTGTTACTTTCTGACTTACACATCATTAGTCTTCTTCCTACTGAAATGTCTTAATTTAATCAGTCTTTCAGCAGAGTTTGAAATGAATCCATGTCTAGTCTGAATGTCACTGGCTATGGTAATTTTTTGTAAAAATTTATTTTGCTTTGGTGTGTGAGACTGAAACTACAATGTGATGCCTGGTTTCAAATCCCTTAATGAACAGAGTCAGCACAATTTTAGGAAAAAAATGGGATATGTTATCAAGTGTTTCCTCAAGCAGATTTTAGGCATGGAAGATGTTACTGAAGTAATGGCATTGCCTAGAATTTCTGCAGTTTTCTTTAGCTCAAGGCAACAGCTGAAGCATTCATCAAGATTTTAAGTATGTGAATGTTTTTCTCAGTAAGTGGTCGAGTTTGTTTCACCTCAATTAATTGCATGCATGCGGATATGTTTACCACATCAAGGCCTAAGAGTTGAGAGTATCAACATCTATCAAACAAACAACAAGAAAATGTAAGAGAATATAAAATGCTCTTTCGATCCACAGAGCAATGTCACTGAGACTTGATGGTATTCAGTGAATACTGAGTCAAGCCTTTGACTGCACCAGCTAAATATAAACGATGCATAACAACAGACTACATAGATTTCTGGAAACATTTTCTAGGAAACCTATTTCAGGGGAGACTTTTTTGAGGAATATCTCTCTGTAATGTTTCCTAATGGGAAAAATTGTGACTGATTCCATAACTTTTTGGTTTAGCTGGAATGTAAGAGAAGAAAATAGAAACTTCTCTAAAAATGAAGCATTATTTTCTGTAATCATTGTATTTGCAATGTTATTCGTATTAGATCATAGAAATAGTCTTGCAATAATGACACCGTGTAACTCCCCTGTGCCTGCTGCAAAAAAGGTGTGTATGTACTTGTATTTATGTGTTTGTATATTACTGCATGTGCATATATATAGGCAGACATATACGCTCTTTTTTCAGTTATTATGCAGCAATCCTTGGCATATACTTGAGGTATCACATCACTTTATAAAACATATTTAAACTTCATGATTTCCCCGTAAAATAGATAGGACACTTATGTCAGGCAAGATACAAGAAAAGAGATTGACCCAGGGTTGGACATCTGGAAAATGGGAAGTGAAGGAGATAATCCCACCTAATAATCTAACTATATTTGAAAACACTGGGGAAAAAATAGCAATCTGACAGACTGATCAGCATTCCAGTAGTTCAGATATCTCACATGCTTCTGTTGCAAATCTCTAAGTCTATGAAAGGATAAAACATAATTGCAGGAAATGGGCGATCTTTAAGAAAAAGACTTCAAGTCTCTCAGAGAGGGATGCCTTTTAGAATTGTATTTAATTTATAATTAAATGCTTTTTTTTTTTTTTTTGGCAGAAGTATAGGTCCCTCCAGAATATAAATAAGGGAACGGTACTTTAAGTGAAATTATCTATAATTAGAGGAGCCAAATGTTTGATATGACATTTCTTCTATCTTTTTCTTTGACTTCACAGATAACCATCTGCTTTAGAGCAATTTTTCACACACTGTTGATTCTGACCAGGAAAGGATTTCTTTTAATAGCTTCCTATTTTTGAAACTTGCATGGACTAGGAATGTATAAAAGTGAAAAATGCTTTAACAACTTAGTAAAAATAGATGAAGTGTATTCCTACCTGAAATCAAATTGTGTTTTGCTTCCATAAAAGCTTAGTTGAAATCTTTGGGAATTATACTCAAGTAAAAAAATCTATCCCACAGTGAGTAGAGACCAAAGTCTCTGAATTTCCAGTATTTTATGTGTTATTGCTAATGGATAAGTGTCAAAAGAAAAAAAAAAAAACCATCTGAATGTTTAGTTTGCCTAAAACTGACGTGTCAGTGATCTCCAGCTCAGCTATGGGACTTTTCTTCATCTCCAGGTCCTAATTAGAGCATGTCAACATGAAATGTGAAAGCTAAGACTATTTTTTCACTTTCTAACTGTTGTTAAATCACATGTAAATCATGCAAGTCCAAAGCACTCGACTCTGTGTGAAGATGACTATAGATGATATTCTTTGCCTTTCTTTACTCAGGATATGTCTACATGCTAGTAGTGGTTCCTCGTGTCTTTAAAATCTATTAACCTGTAAATTGGGATAATCAAGGGCAAGTCCCAATGAGAGCTATCAAAGTCACCAAAGGGACTTGATTTTCTGGTACTTTCCCATTTTCCAGCCTCAGGTCCAGACCCGAGCTAGACCAGCTATTTCCCCAAGGAACTTAAGGGGGAAAACAGTCTTCCAACTATTTTTAGGTTGTCCTATGCAAGTGTCCTAGCGACACCTGATCTAACTGCATCATTTGACCTATGAGCCACTGTCCAAAGAGTCTCGCTGTAAATAAAATCCTTTTTACAGGTGTTGTTTGCTCACCAGAATGGAAAACTTCCAACTCTGAGCAAGGCTTTGTTTTGTTTTTAAAGAGAAAGGAGAATAAAAATATAAAATTAAATCCTGAATGCAGTCAGCTGCAAAGAATGCTCTGTGGACCAGGTGAAACAGAAATTAAATGCAAACGAAGATGAGTCAGTTATGCCTTAAAAATAGAACTGAACAGCTTTTGATTAGGAAAGCCAAGATGGTACACTGTTGTCCATTTCTATAATTGATTATTACGTAGATCATTTCACATCTTCTCATTATTTGTAATTTGTGAGATGTTTGTCTCGGTACCAAGTACACTGGTACTGTATCCAGCTAAAAAAAAAATCTTATTACTATATTTTCCTTAGTGTCCTAATAACTTTTACAGGTGCTTCCATTTGACTTTCCATCCTAAACTGAAGCAGAAGGAGCCATTAAGGTGATCTTCTTCTTCTTCTTCTATTGTTAATATTCACCTTTTGAGGCAGAAAATTAGAAATTGTATTAAATATATGAACATTATGCATTCATGTTCGGTGTATGAACATTTTTTGTGCCGACCTTGTTCAGTGTGAGACAAAAGCCTAATTTGTGTTTGCAAGTTAGAGTACAGACTGGGAGGGCTTGGGGGAGGCAGTATTGGTTTTGGATTTTTGTTTGTTTTGTTTTTGCCTCTGGCTTTTGCTTCCCAAGACAGTGCTAAGCTATGCAGGAGTAAGGGATTACTTTTCGCCTGACTCATAAAAATTCTTGAGAAAATCATTCTTTTTTGCTTTTACAGTGGCACAGAATATACCAAATACCCCTTTTTTTCTTTGGGTTTTGCTTTTTTTTTCCTTCAGGGAAAATTACTAATAGACTCTGTTTATTTCTCTTCCCTCCTCTTTTTGTTCCTCTTTGAGATGAGTTTTTAGCAATTTCTTTAAGAACAACATATGAAGAATGGTAGAAAGTATTTTTACTGCACCTCCTTGGTTATAATCGGGAAAAGGTGGGAATACATGTCCTAGCGTGTGTTGTTTAGAGCAGTTTGGGCAGCTTGGCTGTGTACTGCTAGCCAGTTGCCCTTGGGCGTATGAATGCTGTGTACATCCAAGTCAGACCCCAAACTTCTTTTTGATTTTAAGGCAAGTATTTGCCTCCCTCTTGTCTCTCCCCTTCTATTTGGAACTGTATTTTTAAGGGGCTCCAATGGAGGATCCTTGACATAGACCCTTGAAATACAGTTGTCCGTGACAGTGAGCTACCTCCTAGGGCTGAGCTAGCCAGCCCTGAGCTGTCTGGCAGCGGGCATCCGCCTGGCTGTCTACCTGGGAAGACCCGAAAAACTCGGCTCCGTGCACAAGGTGTTCCAGCCAGCTCCACTTACTGCAGCTTTCCAGCCCGTTTTTATGGCAACTCGCCAGCTTCTGTGGAGACCAGGGAATCCTCAGAGGGCTATTGAGTGAATGAATCAGGCTCCCACTTTCCGCTGTAATTAAATGGAGATTTATTGCCTCACTCCATTGTTGTTCCTTCGAAAAGCCCAGCTTAGGTGCTGTAATAAGGGTGGTTCCTGGCTTTGTGCCATTCCGTGAGAAAGAGGACCTGATTTTACTGGTCCCTTCTGGCCTTGAAAAGACGAGTATAGGTATTTGCAGGCACCTAACTTGCAATTTGGCCTTGCCAAAAGTGAGCTGGCACAAATCCTTCACACCCCATCTGCTTCTACAGTCTCTCCCCATCTTTCCTCCAAAAATTTCAGTTTTTTCTCTCTTGCATACACACCTGCCCAGTTTCATGAGCTGATCGCAAGCCTCGCTTGACCTCTACAGACGTATAATTGTACATTTATCCCCATCTCATGGCCTGATACATGTTTCCCATTCTATTTTAATTTTTTAGAGAACTGTCTCTATTTCACCTGAAGGAAGTAGAAAACCTTTGTCTTTGCAGCCTGGGCTTCATCTTCAGGCTGTTGCACAACTCTCTTGCTTTTTCTAGTCTGAAAATTTTACTGCACTTACTGTCTTGAATACTCTATATGTTATGTAAGATCTAAATGAAGGCCTTCAAAGGAAAAATGGATATTCGTATTTAGATTTAGAAGACCAAAGGAATTATGCTACAAAAATCTAACAGGTATTCACTTCGTTAAGGCACATTAAGATCAAGGATACCTAGTTTTTGTACTATAAATTCACACTTCTCCTTCCAAAACAGCCAAATTAAATCCCAGATTCCCAGCCAATCATGGTTCTGCATAGTTCAATCAAAGCTGGATTTCTTTGTTAAAAGAATATACAATCCCATAAGTACCTCAATTAGGAAGATAATTTTATTGGCATATTTGCATATATGATTACATTTTTAATGAGATGTAATTTCTGCTGAATAGTACATAATAGCATTTTTGCGTAACTTTTATTTCTATTAAAACCACTTGTTTGTATATCTACTTTCTTTCTTTCCTTTTTTTTTTTAATGAATAAATATTTTTGGTGAAAAAAACTTGTTGCCAAAGTATCTCTTTTTTGCACTCGGAAAGAAATGCTCAGGTAACGAGCATTTTAGAGTGCAGTAAAAATTAAAAAGAAATTTGTGTGAAGGTGACTTATAAACAGTCATATAAAAATATTTCATTATTTTTGATCCACATGCCTTTAATATAGAAATAGGTATTACAGAATGCACTAAAGTCTGATGGTCCCTTTGAGTAGCCAAGGCTTTCTTCCATTTTTTTTCCAGCTTCCCATCATTAAAATAATGATTGCCAAATGTAATTCATCAACGTCTCCAATGAAAGGAGTCTTGAAAATAGGTATTTTGTTTAACACAAGACCATACTATTTCATACTATTAAAAAAAAAAAAGGTATCCATTGGAATGAAGTTCTCACTCTCCCTCCATTCAGGTTTTCCAAGAAGGCTACAGGTACAAGAGACTCAGGGTGCTGGTAGTACAGCATTTAATATCAAACATGAAAAGCAGAACAATTTTTGTAATGCAGGAGAAAGGAATCAGAATTGGTTTTGCTTTGTTTCCTATCAACTTCTTGTTTAAAAAAGATGGTGACATAGTTTCTTGTTTGTAGAATGGAAAACTGCTACTTATTATATTTGTTACAGAACTGTCCTGTATATGAATAATCATTCACTCCAGAAAAACAGAGGTATTAGTATTAATAATTATTACTATTCCTTTTATATTTATTGTTACCCGAATTGAAAAGATGTATACTGTTCTTCCCTTCTTTTAAAACAAAACAAAATAGTGTTTACACTTGCACTCTAACAACTGTATAAGATAAGACTGCTTGCAATTTCTCTTTTCAGAATATATCCATAAATTCAAATAGGAGAAAAACATTGCTATTTCTTGTTCTGGGATCTTTATTACACCGAATAACAATAACCTTGGATTTAACTATTATAGTTGCTACAAAAACTGAGCCTCTGTCAAGCATTAGATTTGATTTGTTTTGTTCAAATACTGCCATTTAAATAGGTATTCAGTGTATTCAGCTTTCCGTTTTCAACCTCGCTGTTTATTAAAATGGGCCATGATTTTTATCACTGGTTATCCTACTGTAAACACACAACTTTAATTTCCAAAGGCATCTTCCTTCCGGAGTACGGTGGTAATCCTCAACCCACACATTATTGGTTTTCATTTCCTTTTGAATGTCAATTTTAAACCTTTAAGTATTGAGTCCAAATTAATTTTTTATATGAGGCTCATTCATCATATGGAGTAAATTGCCTAGAATAAGTCATTTATGTAGTGCTGGGTATTATGCTAGAACACTCTATCGCTGAAAAAAAATTTCTTCCCTCTTGGCTTGATTCCTGCTCTAATAGTATATTAGAAATAGTTTAGGCAAGATTAAGAAAGGCCCTTTGACAAAACCTTGGATAGCACTTGGGGAACAGACAAGCATGACCTGTAATAGATATTAATTGTTAAAGATGATGTTGACTTCAGGATTCCTGTTTATGGATTTGAATATTCTGGTTATGAACGGTCTTGAGTTAATAGCTCTGGAGAATGGCTATTTTTTCTCAGACTGGTTCCTAATCAGGAAATCACAGTAAAAGCTTCCATAAAGTATCCTCACACAGAGAAGCCAACTGATTTTGAGAGATCACATTTAAAGGGAAAATGTAATTTAGACCAAAAAAACCTCCCCCAAACATGTTTGCTTTCCATCAGTGCCAGTTGTGGTAGTATATTTGCAATATGGGCACTTAGGCAATATGAAATATGGAAGATCACTAACACAGGTTTATACAACTAGCTGATGATCACAACCAATGGGTCGTACACTCATATAGCTAGCCAGGCGCTGGACAGGGAGATTTGGTAGATTTTATTCAGATAATGTGTATTAGTAGCAACACCCCACAACTAAACTGTTGAATACTAAGAAAGTTTGAAATTGGGAAAATAGAAATATTGTGTGACTAGTTATTGGCTTTAAAACTTGCTTTCCAGAGAAAACAAAAATTTCTTTAGTGTTTTTCAAAGGTTTCTTCTGTGCTTGCTATAAACAAAAGTTTACTACAGATTTTATTTTTATCAAGTTTGTCCTGTAAATTCCAATTGTTTTCTCCCCATTGGTCATCAGTTGGGTAATACCATAACTTTAAGAAGTATATGGTAGGGAAATAAATCCCTAGTTAGTTACATTTAGAAGTAAGGTCCTCTAAAGTTTGCTCATCAGAGATCAGAAGGTGCTAAAACAAACACAGTATTTGGCTGTACAGTGGGTCTGAATTCGGAGTTGAAAGGGCCACTACTGTGGAGCCAGTTGGCTGTTGTGCAGTTTTTTATTAATTTAACGCACTGTTCTGTTTACCCAAGAAATGGCTTTGAATCTCTGTTTCAAACTCTTCTGTCCAATGAGGCCGTGTAGCTGGTGTTGAAAGACAGGTATACGGAAGACTTGTCCCAATCCCAAACTTTTGGTTGTTGCTGTTGTTGTTAGTTTATTTGTTGTTGTTGCAGTTTATGTATTGTTTTGTGGTTTATTTTTATTTGAAATTTTTAGCTATTTAAAACCAACATAACTGGGACTGTTGTGTTATTCTGAAACAATCAACTTAGCTCTGTCGTTGTCTGCGGGCTCCGTATCGCTCAGCCTAAATAAAGGAAAACCTCTGATGGACTAAAGCCAAAAGGAATAATGCAGGGAGAATGTAACAGCAGGTGAGTATCGTTATAACTATTAATATCATCTTTAACACACTGCAATTATATTACATTACTGTTGTACATTATTTAAAGCAAAAGAGATGAGAATATAAGGTACGGGTCATTTTGATAGTCCTTGTTAGAAGTACAAGGAAAGGATGATAGACAGCCATATTTCATTTTTATATAGACACAGAGAATCTGAGTATTAGTCAAGAATTCCAATATGCCTCTACTTTTAGTTGTGAACCTAACTGGAAAAATCACCTTTGTCTCTTAGTCCTAAAAATGAGATACAAGCATTAGTTAATAAATTTGTTGCAGTTCATTGCTGTGACAGCTAATAGATGAACATATTGACAATTTGCTTAGTAGATTATCATTTACTGTCACTTTTTTAATTAGAAGGTGATTTTCCATTGTCTTTAATCTGTTTGCATCATGGATGACAAATTTCTTCTCCTGAAGGGTAATCGCTTACTATCAAAAAAATAATTTTACCCAAACTGTTACATCAAGAGAAAAAAAGCCAGATTGTAAGCATTTCAAATCCCAGTATTTGGAAGCTCTTTAAGAGCCATATCATATTATAAGACACTGATTTATCATAGTTCTTCCTGCAACACTCATTTCAACTGGAATCATGTTTCACACCAATTACAAAATAGACTGTAATTGCTTTGACTTGCCAGATGTCAGTCATAATGATAGATAGGTATCTATCATAGGAAAACATTTCTTTTACTAGTCAGAGGAATATTTCTGGGAGATACAGCGCAGCTTGTTTCTCCTACCAGTTCAAAAGTTTGCAACACTGGCCCATCACACAAGACTGTCCTCCAACTTGGGACGCCTTATTTTTTGGATGGTCAACTTGAAACAACAGAGGTGTAATTCTCAGAAATGCTCTCTTACCATAATTTCAGTTGAAGTCAACGCAAGTAAAAAGTGCAGAGTTATGCTAAAAGCAGCTTTTTTCTCCTTGATTAGCTTTGTCCTGTCATAGCAGGGAATCAGGAATCTTGAACGTATAAGCTAGCCATGCTCAGTAATATTCAATGAGTATTCATTTAGCACAGTCCAATGAATACTTCTTAATTTCTCTGTTTGTGGTTTCCTGTGCACACAACTGAACTCAGTTAAGGAAACAGAAAGCCCAACGCAAAACCTGAACAAGGACTGAGTGCAGAACCTGAAAAATCCAGAAAATCTTCTGGGGCACTAACAACATGAGTAACATTATAGTTCTTCAAGTGCTAAAACTTTGCTGCTCTAGAAAGATAAGTTAACAATTGAAAACAAAGCTGTCCTTTTCTTACAGTCTTTTGGATTTGGAAGTAGAAGTAAAACAAAACAAACCCTAACAAATACCTGCAGCACTTATAAATGCATCAATAAGAGCAGTAGGCAGGTGGTTTATATGGAAAAACACACAGCATCTTCTGCTTACATGCATAGCACGGTGCGAAGGTAGAAGCCCTTAGCTGTACCTGCTGGAATAGCAGAGTTGGCCCCTGGGGAGAAAACCATATAAAAGAAAGCAAAACTCACTTCACCACATTGTTTTGACATAAACAGCTTTCTCACACAAGATTAATGTTCAGTTTTTCCCCAAATGAATTCAGATAGATATTGCTAGCTTTAACACAGTATGTGCCAGCATGTGTCTTACTTTCAAGAGTTTATAAGGTATTCTAAGTCACAGATAGCAACGTTCCATATCTTCACAAAGAAAGCATTTATAAAGCAAAGGGAAAAGAACTGATATTCTCTATTTATGCTTAGCTTAATGGACTCTAGCTTAGATAGGATCCAAGGAATGTGGCGTAGTGAAAAGAGTAAATTATAAAAGAGGTAATCATCTGAAGAAATGTCATCTGGTGATTCAATGGAAGAGGGAAAAGCAAGGCCACAGATTATCTCACTTCCCTCTCTAGATACTTTGGGATGTGAAGCTGGGAGCTAAGCTGGCCTTCTGAAAGGTTGTGGCAAGCAATAGAAAATATTTTCCTATTGAAAAAGGCAGTCATTTTCTTAAATTTTCCTTCACTGTCCTGATTTCTCCCTGTTTTTAGGTGATCCACCTTTGAGTACAAGTAAAAGTAGTGTCTTAGGAAGGTTTTATTTGGTATTACGGATTTGCCTCTTTTACAACAAAATACTGCAAATGGTAAATAGTTTGGCAAAATAATACATAATTCAACATTATACAACTCAGAAAATTCATTCAAAAAGTGGGAAGTATGGAAATATATATGCTGCTCTTGGCAAAACCAATCCCTCTTCTTCCCCCACTTCCTCAAATGTCTGTGTTTGCTGTCCTGGAGAATTTATGTCTAGTAATTATAGCCATATTGCAGAATCAGAGAACAGGAACAAAGACATCCTTTGGTCTAAACTCTAATCTCATTTTTCACATGCATTTAATTTTTTATCTTATCATATTTTTTTATCAGGAATTTCATATTTTAATATGAATAGTGATGAATTTCAACTATATAACACTTAATACAAATATTGATACATCTACTAGAGCATACCTGGAATTTTTTTTTTAATTGCAATATATTTACTTTGTCAAAATCTATAGCAGTTATACTCATTAATAGATGAGTAATAATAAAAAAATGGATACAAAGTGATCTACTAGCAATTTCTAACAAGATGAGCTAAACTTTGGCAGCATGCGTAAAGCAAAGCCTCATTTTGATGAGTAATAGTACATTTTCATAATTTTGCCTAATTTAATTATGCTAGCATTATGAAGGCTTTTAACCACTGTGATTGAAACAGATTCAGAATCTTGCCATTACTACAATTAGGACTTAAGGCAGAGAAAGAGAAGGCTGAAAAATCAAAAATGGCGAGGCCAGTTTAAATTCTGCCATGCATTGAGCAGAATTGAGGAACTATCTTCGAAATCAAAGTCTTTCCTCAGAATTTCCAGTCACTTTGCTTATTGTTTTACCCTTGCACTACTGCCATCATTTCTGGAATGCTATTAATATGAAAATATGTACAAAACCTAAATGGTTAACTTTATGCACCTGAATACTCCCATTGACATCCTTACCTTACTTAGGAATTTCATTGTTTTGATTTAGTGAAACCCTTTTTAGTGGAAAATCTACTTTAAATACTAAATACTAGTGCTCTTCATTCATCCCCTTAAAGCAGTTCTGTTTTGAAAATGACTCTGCAAAATTGGTATTTTTAGATTCCTAACTAGATTTTGTACTGACTCGAGGTTAAGTCTGCTTCTTTCTAACTGGCACTCCTACAAACTCAGCCTGCTGTATGATCTGGAGGCCAGGGTAGGTTTTTGTCGTTCATATTATCCACTTCAATAATAATTTTTCATCACAGCTTACAGACAGCAAGCAGTTCTGTTGATAATGTATGCACTAAATAGATTAGTGTTCTCGCCTAAGTATCAGTTCTGCCTTGTAATAAGAAAGAATTTTAGTCAACTGAGGAGCAGGTCTGGTTTTATATAGAACATTTTCAGAAGCAAGGAGCGCTCTGGGCCTAATTACCTGTCTTTAGCCTTTTATCTGTCACATTAGCATCTGTCATCGTACCACGCTGATAGGCAGGAGAGTCTGCGGTGCCTACTTTTTAGGCAGCTTGTCCTTGCAAACACAGAAACTTGGCAGAGGATGGAATGGACTTGCGTTTCCTGTCCTCTGTGCTAGACCTGTAGCCTTCAACAGATACATTTCACCACTGATACCAGTAAAAAGTCATCAGGTGACTTTGAAATGCCTTGTATCAAGGTTGTTAAAACTAGTTTCTCATAAAGCTCATTTATTTAAACAACAGGTTTATTTTAAGCATGATAGCGGGATGGGAGGTATGAGTTGTAGTCCTTGCTTGACCAATGACTTGTCCTATTTTATTCTCATCCCTCCTTGTTATCTTGCCTTGTAACCTTGGTTAAGTCCATTAACCTTTTTATGAAGCACTTCCTATGTGTTGTCTTTTCAGATTTAGCTGTTAAGAACAGGCGTGTACGCACAGTATGTAGCACGATGGGGCCCTTAATGTTCCTGCAGTCGAAATGGCAAATAATTGAAGTAACCTATCAACAGTCAATAAGCCAATGCAGAGCTACCCAATGATCCATGCCATTTAATTTTCAATCTAGTTAATGTTATAATTATTTTCCTCCCCCTTTTCTGCTCGGTGTTGTCACTGTATACATGGGGATACTCAGCTTGCTTTCTGCATCAAGCCCCCTGTCTGCTCTAGCAAGGTTTGAACATAGGACATAGGTGGGCTGGGACTTGATTTGAGCAAGCTGACATTGTCAGGGTGAAGGACATTCTCTAGAGAAATGCTTCACATCTATGACCATTGAATCATATGTGTTTCTTCTTGTTGGGTATTGGGCACTGTCCTTTTCAAAAAAGTTAAAAATCAGCACAGCTCTGTTGTATCCTTGAATACAACTGTGGATCGTGTGGCCGTTTGAAAGAGCAAACGTGCTTCTTCTGTGTTACAAATGTCCTTGCTCCTATGTCCTATCTAAGTGGTTGTCTCCGTCTCCTCTAACGATCCATCAGAGCAAAAATTTGATGTACTTCACAATTTTTATCAGATTTTTCAATGAAACCAAGTTTTTTCATGTTTTTGAATGAATGCATTTTAATTAAGAATTTTATGCTCTTAATCTTCTTTTTGTTTTAGAATTATTTTCCGTTGATTTTTATTACCTTTTATGCTATTAACTATTTTTTGATACTAATATTCATAACACAAACCTCTATTTTAAATTCACTACATATTTTTTCCATTCATTATCTTATCTCTGTGTGTATGTCTTTAAAAGTATAAATAAAAATTCATGAAAGATAAGCCAAAAAGAATATTTAAAGAAATGACTTGCTGGATTTGCTTTTCTTTCTAAATATGCTTTATTAGGTGATTTAATTTTCTAATAGTTACTGATAGATTTGCTTTCTCCTTGCTTGAATATGTGCTATTTCCTTTAAATAATTCACCTTTTTATTAAACTAGTGAGAGAACTACCCATATGTTACAGCACTGGATAAGGATAATGTCCACTTTGAAACTGTGGGATTTGTCTCATTTTTCCAGTATCCTAACATGATTTTTCAGCTTTTATTAATGCGATGTAAATCCCAATTTTATTTGCACAAAAAGGGCCAGATATCTTCTTGGGGTTACTTAATACACAGAGTCCAGAGTAAGCTTTTAAATCCAGTCTTATCATCTCTTTTATAGCAGTGTTTATTTCTACCAAACTTCATCAATTGCTGCTTGAAACTTCCATTGTTTATCTGCGTATCTGCACCTTTCAGTGTAAATTAGCATCTCCCCAATTGAAGCAATCTCTTTGAAATGGTAGATTACTTAAATGATTTGAGAATATAGCCTCGAACCTTTTCTGTGCTTTTTCTGTTGAATGGGAACGGGTTCCTCCCTGATGCTTCCCACCCAGAAATACTTAGATAACTTGCAGCTAGCGGATTTAATTTGCAAAAACAGCATATAGGGATATATTGCTTGGTGATGTTAAAAACTGATTATTTCTCTCAGTTTGCAGCCTGGAAGATTTTTGGGGAAATGTCTAGCAACTTTTGAATGGTTAATAGTATTTCAGTGTTCAAATCTCTGTTTTTCATATCTGACACACCTGTATTTTGAAGGACAGATTCACTTGTACAATCCCTATACTTACAGTTTGACAGTGACTAAAACTATGGAATAAGTATGGAGGACTATGTAGCAGTGTGGTCTGTGTTTGTTCTTTCCACAAAAGTATTATCCTATGATGGGCCTAAAGCAAAAGAAATTCAAGTCAATTGACAATATGGCTGGATTGACAATATGACTGAACCTAAAAAAATCAGATCTCGTAGGTCCTAAAGAAAAACCCACAGACCATTCCTAGGTTTGTTCACTATAAGTTGAAAGCCACTCTTCTAAGAGGAAACACTACTATTAATCTTTTCATCAAGTTATAAATTAGTTAGGAATGTTGCTTTGATAGCTTCCTTCTTTATTCCAGCTCTGTTCCATTCCTAAGGACAAAAAGAACATTAAATCCTATTTTTGTCTTTAAGTAAAATCTATCCAGAGCCCTTAAGGTTCCTGAGGCCCAGCGGCAATGACCCTCAGTGCAGTACTCCCAGAGGTTTGGGGTGAGCTGTTATGGCCGCAGGGCATATACCACGACAGTTCCTTGTCCTACTGAAAGCCCTGCAGCTTGCTTCTAGGACTTTGGTCTTTTACTGCAGTATGCGTTAAATTTTAGCAAACAAATAGAAGTTCTTCAACCTGCTTACTGCATTAATATTTCATCAGGTTTCTCCCTCATAAATATAGACATAGTCTAAACATGGAGGAAATAAAAAACTAGGTACTCAGCAGGTACAATATTCTGCCCAAGCCCGTGAACTAGGCTGTCTTACAGTACCTGGGCTTCCTTTGTAACCTCTGTTACTTTATGGTACTGTACAGCACATTGTTAAAGTCAATGCTGGTCTCTGGGTGCAACGCACCCTGTTTTTTTACGAAATTTTTCTGTATTTACTTGATTAAATTGAAATATAACAAACCACTGTTTAGCAAGTCATACTAATAATAAGGTATGTAGCAGTTTCATGTAGAATAATCTACTATCCTGTCATCATGTTATGGTTTGTATGGAAATACAAAAGCAAACCTGAAGGTCTGACTGGGCTTTTAAGTCCTCCCACTTCATGATTAAGGACTATATGAAAATGTTGCACCCTCACTAGGGCTAGTGGCACAGCCTGCCTATTGGCATGCCAACATATTTATACCTGATGTCTTATATGGCAACACCTGGTGGGTTTTTCAAAATACAGAAACAAAATATTTGTTGGGTTCTTCTGCCTTTTCATCACTATTATGATAAACTATACTAAATCATTATATCAATGGTAGGATTCCTTTCATCCCTAACATACTTCAAAATTTTCTCTCAACCTAATCAAATCTGTCAGCCCTTGATTTTCTCTGTGCTTTTGGTTTCCTTGCTAGTTTCCTCTAATTCCTACCTATACATTTATACTCATTACGGAGAACTCCCCCTTTTTTTCCCCATTTGCTATTTGCATTATCTTTTTACATAGTTTAAATAGCTGCATTCAGTTTTGCTTTAAAACATGCTGTATTGCTTTGTTGTCAGTTTTTAGAGTTGTGTTTGCTGATTATCAGTTTCCAGTTTTGAGCATTTAGGAGAATGTTCTTAAGCGGTTCCCAATTATAATTCATGATTTTCCATTTAAATTGAGCATCTACTAAACTATTCTCAATTATTCATTTTTTTCTGCTTAGCTGTTTCTCCCAAGCGATTTGGTTCATAATTATTTTCAGCTTTATGGAATTAGTCCTTTTAAAGAAGTAGGAATGTGTAATACACTCTGAACTTTATTCTGTTTGCTTATAACAAAATACATTAGGTCATAGTCACTGGAAATTAAGTCGCCATGAATTTTTTGTTCTCTTCATTTGTGAAGACCAGGTCTGAGACCATGGTTATATGCATCTGTAAAAATGATCTGGCATAAAAATTATTTCTTTAAATGGGTTTCTTTCTCTTTTTGCAAGCTGGGTTATTTCACATACGCAGTTCAGATATCTAACCACAGGAAGAGATGAATTGCCCTAACTCAGAAGCAGTAAATC
The DNA here is from genome assembly GCF_036417845.1 of Apteryx mantelli. Lineage (NCBI taxonomy): Eukaryota > Metazoa > Chordata > Aves > Apterygiformes > Apterygidae > Apteryx > Apteryx mantelli. The sequence continues at coordinate 7,643,444 of NC_089986.1, forward strand.
TTCTTCAGAAAGGTGTCAGTGCAGCTCGGGCTGAGAAGGAGAAAGCAGATGCAGGATGGAGGTGGTAACCTTTTCTATCAGATATGCTTTCCTCAGAATAGTAACATGCAACCACAGCCTAGTATAGAATTCCCTCATGTTAGATACACATTTTTGAGGTAGATTCTCTCCTATAATTTCCAAGCTTCCATTTTATTTCCAGCAGAAGGAGGGTTTCAGAATTTGACCTTAGATTTAACTCTCCTGTGATTATACGACTGTTTCTGTACATACCACAGTTAGGTGTTAACATATCCCTTCATCACATTCCCTAGGGTGCTTGATGCTGTGTAGCAGATACCAACAGGGAATCGCATCTTCTGTTCAGCTATAGTATGTATCCATAAGCATTCCAGATCTTTTGTTTCCGTCACTTAGTGTCCATTACTCAAAGAGAACTTACTTTTTTAATCAGCTTTCCCATGGTAAAAGACTTACGTGATCACACTGTTGTGTGTGTTTCTGACTGTCTCCTTCCTCTCTGGATTCCTTCCAAATACCTTCTAAAACCTGTTGGCTAATTCCAACCAAATTTGGCATAAAAATGGTCATCTCAGAGACAACTGGTTTCCTGCAACTTGGGCTCCTGTAAGCTAGGAGAATAGTTTTCCAGGTAGAAGGAGACTTCCAAGTGCCCAGTCTGTAGGAAAGGCTTATTAGATGACAAAGAATCCTCATGGAAGAGAGCTTTTATAAATCTGTACTACAGACAGATCTGTAAGAGACCAGGCTTCATTAGTTATTATACTCAGAAAATCATTGTTGACCCAGAATATTATTCTCCCTCCCCATTGCCATTCAGTTCTCTCTAAAGGGTGATTTTAACATTACCTTTCCAATGTTATTCTTCCCACTAAGTTTCAGTGGTGTCAGCCAGGTCACTTTTGTGTTCATTACGGGGCAATAGTGCCTCTTTATTTCTCAAGCACCTAGCAGTGGTATGAAACAATTAAGAAATGCCTTCTTTCCACATTCTACAAAATCTTGAATATATTCTGTTCTCAGGATCTTACTTAGTCCTAAATGAATGCTCCTTTTTGCTTTCTATTCCCATTTGTTATTTTTTAGAGAATTTTCTAACTCCAGCCAGCCCATTGACTTTCTGTTGAGCACCCATCCTTGTAGGGACGTAGGTCCCACTAACTGGTGTGTCCCTGGTATTTGGGAGTCCAGGTATTTTTAGTATGTGCTAGTACTGTGCATGTGTTTTGTATGCTTTTGCACCTTCTATAGTGAGGATGTGAAAGGTTTAGTGAACCCAACTCCTTCTCAGTGCCCTTAGTAAGGTATTTGTATTTTGCTGTTTTCTTGCAGTTTTGTTGGTAAATGTCTTATCTAAGTTGAAATTAGGCAGTGTTGGGAGGTTTAGGCTTTTCTTTCTTGAAAGTCTCATGTAAATCTCTCTGCAGTTAAATTCAGTGGAGAGTCATGCTGGGCTAGCACAGAAACCAGGATGAGTACAACTGTCTGTCTGGGTTAAGTAGCTTTGCCAAACAGCAGGGCATAGGAGGCTGATCAGAGGACTGTGCTAATTCAGTTAAATCCTTTTCCATTTTGGAAATGTCACATTTAGAGCTACTGTATTTCTGTATAGTGCTGTATTTTGTCATGCAAACATACCCTAATAAATCTTCCAACTCTAAGGTCTGTGACCTGTTCATTGATGAATCCACATTTTTCCCCCTCTAAACCATCCAGATAGCATTGTACAGAATAACATACAAAGTGAGGAACCCAGACCCAGTATCTCTACCTTTAGCAGATGACTGTTATGTACATATATATGTGATGGAAAGTACAATACAATGACATGGCTTTTGAGATTTCTGACCTTTACATTTTTCTAGTCCCAGAAATATATGCAGAGTATGACTTCAGTTTCTGAAACCACAAAGCACGTATCTTTATCCTCTGCTTTGTAGCATTCTTGTATTTTTGCTGAGTTGCAGTTTGTCCAATTTTTAAAGAATTGAACAGGGCAGAATGCTGCTTTTTTTTTTTTTACCTGGACTGTTTTCTCTTCTGTATTCTGAACAACAGTTCATGTAAACATGTAAAAGGAGGGAACAGAAATCTACATAGATCTGTATATTCTGTGGTTAAGACAGGTAATCCAAACATTGAGCTTTTTATATTTTGCTATTCCTATAATACCTCCAGGACAATTTGTTTTTGTATACTTGGAAAAGTGCTGAAGCCTCTGGTTTAACCTCACAATGAACATTTTGAGAGAGAAATGGTTCTTATTATAGCTTCTACTCAAATTCCTAGTTCAAGTGTATGAGCACAGCAAGTATTTGTGTTGGTTCTCTGCATGTGTGTGTTTAATGTTGTAGCAAGTGAAAATCAGATACCATCAATTTTCACTTTCTGAAGCCCAGAGAAGGAAAGGGATTTATTTTTCTTAACTGTGTAATTAAATAGGAAGTTCACTATGGAAAGTTGAATATTCCAAATAGTTTTAGTAGCTTAGCAAGTTCTTGGAAAACCTCTGAGTTGATGTGAATAGAGTCAAACAGAGAGGAAACTTTGTTTCTTTAACAAAATGCAGCTTGGAGGGTCTTTTAAGAACTAATTAACCAAATGAATTGATGTTGGGGTCACTGGAGCAGAGGAATACAGCAGTTGTGAGTGTTGCCCTCCTGCCACTCTTATTCTTGCAAAGCAAGAGCTTGTGATTTTTTTTTTCCAAAAAAGAGATAATATGATGAAAACCCCAAAACACTGTGCTTATTTTACAACATACCACTACTGAGTTTGCACAAGCTATAGAAAGCTTGTCTACCTTTGTTCCCACCTACTTAGGCAGCATAGATGTAACTTTGGGAATGATTCTGGGGGTGGTTTGGTCAGGACTCAGTAGCTCTTTAGTAAGCAGCACTTCTGCAGAATTGATTCTTGAAGATACATCTGGAAGATTAAATTAGAAAAATGATACTGAAACAATCCTCTGGACATGGAGAGACTGAGATCTAATAATGAATAATGAATGGACAAGATGATACTCAGGGAGTGTTAAAAAGAACAAAGTGTCGAGGAACTGACTGATTACTCTGTGAACCAAGATCAGGCTGAAGCATTCCTTGGGGACTGGAGTGCAGGGATGCACTTCCCTTAGGAAGATGCTGGAGTTTGAACTGCAAATGACTATAACCACTATTCTTCAATGTATGTACACACACATACACACAAGATATATATATATAAAAGCAAGCAATGTGTTATAGTGAAAGAAGTAAGGCATCCCACTTCTCCTTTTACATGCCTTTTTACCTCTGTTTTATCCATAAGCTTATTTAAAGTCTTTTGTTCTGTCTTATGACATTTTTATTTCCTGGATGCCTGGCACTGCTTTTATTACTGGCAGCCTAGACTGCCTTCTTTCTTTGCCTTTTCCTCTTTCTTATTTTTACTTTTATTCATTCATTCTTTCTTTCTGTTATTTAATCAGCTCTTCTTTCTTGTCTCTCCTCTCATACTCTGCTTTTTGAGCTCCTGGCTACAAATACAAGATTGAAAGGGCAAATCAATTAAAAGAAATGGCAGTAGCTTTATGACTTTTCTTTCAAGGGAAGAATAAAGAGTTGTTTCCACTCCTTCCAGTCCAGTTATGTCACCTGGGAGGCTGAGAGTTCATCTGCACAAATACACTATTTCCCCTCACTGGAGGAGCTAATGGTGTCAGGAAGCTTCTAGGACATACCCCACTCAACTTGAGAACTAAAGAAACCCTTAATTCCTGCAAAAGATTGTCCAGTCAATAAATAAATAAATCCATTGATTAAACTGTCTTTCCTGCTTGCCCTCCCTGTATTTTGGTTTCATGTAGTCAAAATGAGCCTGCAGTAAATTCTTTCTTTCTAAATCCAGCAGAGGAAAGCTTTGTCTTTAGTTTTTCCAAGATGCCCCTAGCAAAGCTACTCCATGTAGAACAGTACCTACCTTGCAGAAATAATGCTCTTCTTTTATTGTGTTTTCCCTGTATTTACTGGTGCTTAGGGCTAAAGCCTTGGGCCGTTCTTTTGGGTTTTTACTCTTTGAATGTCTCTCTCAACTTCTGTTGTTTCCTGTTGGGCCTTTGATGGCTTGTGCATCAAAATTGCAGCTGAAAAGCTTCAGAGACCGAAAAGCGATGTCTGCTTTTTGTTGCATGGGTTTTTTACAAAATCGCCAATTAAAAAAAAACCTCAGTCAAAACTGTTCAGTTTCAGAGTTCAGTTTCAAAAAAAAAAAAAAAAAAAGATTATAAAGCTGGTTCAGGGGAAAAAATAATAATAATAATAAAAAAAAATATATATAGGTGCTTTCTCCATTGCAGTGTATGACCTTATAACATGTCATAGGGAAATGAACATGCTATGAAATACTGAGCTTACACTGTAAACACAGAGAGCTCACTGGTTTCAGTTCCAGTATGGCTCTATATTTTGCAAGGGTTTTCAAAGAGCCAGAGAATTTTGTTCTTTATACACCTTTTCTGCCAGATTTTCTTATTATGTGCCTACAGATCTATACTATTATGATACTGTGAATATATTATGAACTGTTGCTTATCAGAGCTGAGAGCCCCAAAACTTTCCTTGAGCAGGGCTAGGATTTGCCCTAGGTGCTTTTTCCAGCCATTCTACAGAAGTATGAATACACTGCAGAAACTGAAGTAGTTCTTCATTTAGAAAACAACTTGCTATATAGATTTCAGTAGAGCAGAGCACTTAACCACAGCCCCAAACTGAATGTTTCATGAGCCCCTGGCCGCCTTAGTGAGACTGGCAGTGTATTTTGAAATAAGGTTCCGCACCTCATTATGTGCCAGGTATGTCAAAAATAGTCTTTCTGTTTGCTATTTTATAGCAATCATTTTTTTAAGATTGGCAAATCTTCATACAGAAAGAAGGAAAAACTAGACAACTTTCCTGTAAGTGTTGTTTCTTATTGCAGGAGGGGATAGTGTAACAACATTAAAATATTAGGGTAAAATTATTACTAGATGCTCTGCTAAGAGTTCTAGCAAGCTCTTGCCTATAATCTATCAACTATAAGGCCACAATAATGTTCTATGGATGTAATACAGTTTCAATTTAAAAAATCTGTTGTTGGAATCATAGACAGAGATGGAGAAATTCATTGTAGAGATATAAACATATAACTAAAAATGCAATCCTACCTACCACTGTTATTCTGAAAGAGGCAGACATAACCCAATACTGATGTTCAGACAAGTGCCGCACCTAACAAAACACGTTTCTTTCTGAAGCAGCTGATTAATGAAATTGGAAGCAACTTTGGAGGGCAAATTGATGACACTTTCCACAGGAAATTAAAGTAGCAACATAAAAAGTTATGAATACTCAATTTATTTCCAATTAATGAAAGACAACGCTCTGGTAATTACAGTAATATGATCATATTTAATTTGAAAGACAGAATGAGCTTCCAATCCATGATCTTTATACCTTGGTATGTTGTTTGGAAACAGACCTCATTTTAATTAGTGGTAAACAGTATATAAATTTTCCTGTGTCAAAACAAATATGTTTAGGACCATCTTCACAAAACAAGGATTATGTCACTCATTTTTCAGGACTATACCAGTACGATACCAAACATTTTTAGTAGCAGTAATCATACAAGCATATATAAAACATATGTATTCCTCTCATCTTTTTTGCATTATGCAATTATAAATGTTTTATTTAAATCTTCCTTTCTACCACATTATTTCATTCACTCTTCCAAGCCTCTTCTAGTTTACCTATCTCTTGCTGATACAGAAAAGTTCCTGGGCCTCATACAATGATCTAAGCTAGTCTTCTAGGAAAAGGTGATATTAATTAACTGGAGGCATCTCCTCATTATGTAATTAACTCTGTGACTAAAAGGAGCAGCGCGCTTTTTTTTTTTTTTAATCCCATGCATATTATCAGCCACTAGGGGACATCGAAGAGTAATTCAACCTGTGCTTTCAAGTCCCTGGAGCTGGGACTTACCTTCATTGCTATTCTATTTTAGCCTTCATTCGCACAGAGATCTAACACCCCAGCATTGCTTCCAAGCTTGCACCTTCCATGTGGCGTAACATGGCATTACCAGCTGAGCCAGCGGCAGCGCTCTAATTGGTCCTGACTTGCAACATCCCAATTAAGTGTCACAAAGAAAGCAGCAATTTTAGCTTCTTTAATAACAGACTTCAAGGAAGCAAGGCTTTGCTTCAAAGGTTCTTTTAATAAATGTGAAGGAAAACATGAGAGAAGAAAAAGCTAAGCAGAAGTATAGTTACTCTTTTGCAGGTGATCAAATGGGAGAACTGTTAGCTTAAAGATGAAGATTTTAGCACTTGAAGAGAGTCTCTGCAGAGTGGGAGTCACATGCACAACCTACATAGGCGTTCATATACCAGTGATGTTTGTCTGCCTACTTATCTAATATACATGCCCTGTTTTTAAAAAAATACTTGAAACAACAATTTTATATTTATTTATAACTAGTTGTTGAAAGTCTGCCCTGGACTGCATCACAAAACTCTTCAGATGAAGTGGGGTTTTATTACATGGCTGAGGAGGGTGGAAAATGATGACAGTAACAACTTTGAAAGATAAGAGCAATTTTATTCTAAAATTAAAATTCTCACTACCTTCTCACAACTTGGGCCTACTTATTCTAGTGTATAGACAGGTCTACTATGCACAGTAGTACCTCTTTTACAAGATGCATTTGCAATTAACTAGAGAATTGACATAATGTGGCAGCAAGAATAAATTTTTTTTTCAGTTAACTACTTCTCGGTAGTGATTATTTCATATCAACACACACCTTCCTAAGAGATAGCTCTGCTTTTCTTTCCATGATAATATTCCTTAATTACTTTATACAGCTGAGTAACAGATGCATAGCAACACTAGATCAAGAAAAAGCATTAAAAACCTTCTGTATAAAATAGTGATTTTCTAATGGGTGGTACTGGAGAGATTAGAGAACATGACAGTACGAAGAGTGCATAATTTACAGTGCAGTAAGTCAGCAAGTAGATCTTAGTGTGAGTGCAATATGACAGGATGTGTCAACCTATCTTGGGAGGCATCTTTCCTTCCTGACCTCACTTTCTATGTAACTGCAGTATAAACTCAGGCGTAACTGGCTCCTTTTATAGAAAACGTTGACAAAAAAGTAAAGAATACACTCTGGAGGTCAGGATGTGTGTCCCCAGCTTTTGCTGCTGTATATCATAAAATCTAATGGTGTGAATATAAAGTCCTAAACAAGACATTTCAAGTGGCCTCAATTTCTTTAGAGATTTTTTTTGTTTGCCTGCCAAGAAATAAAAGGTGCTGTCCAATTTTCCACTGGCGTTTTGCTTTCAAATTCAAGCCATTCTATAATGGTGCTGTGGTAGTTTTTCTGAGTTTGAATCTTGGGGTCTGCTACTGTAGGTGCTGGTAGGTTAGATAAATGAACAAACATAATAGTAGGAAGGGACCTTTATAATAGATTTGCTGCTAAGAGCATCATTGATAGGAGCAACTTGTAAAAACTGAGAGAGCTGTTCAGTGTGAGTCTGTGTAGTATAAGAAGCTTCTATTTAGAATCAAAATGCATGCATACATCAGTCCTTCTTTGGAGAATCAAGTCCCAGTGTTACAGACCAGAAAGTATCCTGGGAAGGGGATAACTGGGTGCTGCAACTGCAGCAGGTGCAAAGTTAGAAGGGAGGAGCAAAAGGGGAGGAGTAGGGGCAATTAGGAAGGGAGAGTTTTTCTAGCTCTGCCTTTAGCAGGGGTTTTCCTTTGGTTAAAGCTGCCTGAGAGAGTTCAGCTAGACGCACCTCATCAAAAGAAGGTAAATCTGATATGTGACTGTTGGATGGTAGAGGGCTTCTTTGTTGTTTCTTTCTATTTCTGGTTTACTGGTGGTAAATAGTTTAAAGACACTTTTTGTTATTAAATTGAAGTCGGGACCTGTAGCAGTCTAGTCGTTATCTCCAAATTAGTAATATCACTTGCCCTTGGACTATAATATAGATAGGCAGACCCATTCTGCTTGAATATATCAGATGTTTTATAGTTTGTAATAAGCTACCTTACAGGGGTTAAGTGATGGGTGAATTTAGGAAGGTCACACAACACGGGGTGACTATAACTTCTGAAAATGAAAAAACTCAAGTTGATCTCCCAGTAAACTAAGATGACAGTAAGAACAGGAGAGCGTAAAAGGGTGGGAAACAGTAGCAGGGTGGTAGTGAGACCAGTAGTTTGTAGCTTCTGTTTACAGCAGTGTTGAAAACTATTTGGTTTGTGGATGATTGTTTCTTGTAAAGGTTGCTGTACAACCAGTATGCATGGTATATGTAAGCACTGGGACAGGTAGTTTAGTTTGAACTATATACAGGCAACACAGTTTACCAATGTGAAATGCTGCTATAAAAGCTTATGCTCAAGTCAGTTGTGCTAAAGTGGCCTTAAATAGCTATGGTCAGCAGATGGGGACTTCCTGATCCACTCTGTTCCTCATGCGTTAAATCAAGGGTGCTCTGATATCAGGTTGTGGGCTGGGAAGGCATATAATTACTCAAGGTTCAGCCACTGCTGATTATGTACTAGTAGGAATTTATTTGATTGGTGATGGAAGCTAGAGCTGGCCTTCTACTTCCTTCATTTCTGCCAGGACCCTCATAATTAGGGGTTTGCTGCTATCCCTGCAGTTGATACCCTGTACGATCAGGGCCTGATGTAAGATGTAAATGTTTAAGGCTTTATAATGTTCAATCTTTTGGGGGATTTTTTTTTTTTTTAATTACCTGCTCTGTGGCATGAGATGCTGTGTTTCATGTTGGTATTTCAGCAGTTTTAACACTAGACTGTTATGGTACTTCAGAGAAACAAACACTATTTAATTGCTCTGCCCTTTCTTATACTGAAATTAGCAGCATTGTCTTGAAGAAAGGGAGAGTGTTGCTTTATTTATTTATTTACAAAAAGCATTTAAAGGCTTATCTTTCATGTTTGTCTACACTTAAAATGACTTCCAGTTGTAAAATGTGTGTGATTGTATTTATAATGGAAATATTGACAAATGCTCAGCAAATTACAGTAGTAGATATTCATAATATTTAAGTAAAACACTGTCCTGGTGCCTCAGTGATTAGAGCCATTTCTTCAGCATACAGGGTCCTGGTAAGCATTATGATAATACCACTAGTTAATACATTTCTATCAAATATAATAAGCTATGGATGTGATCTTTTTAAACAGCCCTCCCCAAACATGGAGTATCTGGGGGAAAGAAAGTACCTCTCAACACAGGATCTATCCTAGGCACTAGTCTATAGAAAGATGGGATTTTAAGGGGAAACTTATGATCCATAAATCTGTATAATCTCCAGGGCTACTCTAGGAACATACTGTGTTTGTTTGCAATAGGAAGACCTAAATATGTAACACTTGCTTGCACTGATTTTTGGAGCAAGAAAGACTGAAAAGAGGGGGAAAAAAAAAAATACAGACTTTTCCTGGGACAGTCATGCTAGCTGTCCCTTAGATAAATTGTTTTTACAATATGTTTTTAACTTTAGCACCTGTTTTCTAATTGCATGCCTTTAGGCTATCGAAAGATTTTTTCTGTGTTGCTCTGAGATTTTTACTTCATTTATCTCCCTTGCAGTTATTAGAATGTGCATGATTTATGTTCCCTTTGCTTAGGAAAGGAATCGGACAATGTTGCTTAATAGAGTAAATGTGTTATCACATTTACATTCACTAGGGGATATTATAAAGGTATACATACATCAGCACTGGTATGGATGGAGAAGGCAAGATATATAATAAATATTTTACAGCAGGGAAGCTGTGTTTACAGACCTGTATAAGCTTCGGGGATTTCATTCTACAAGAGTGGTAATAGATCCTTGGTGCACGTACCACTCAAATTTGTAATCAATATAAGCAGAGTGGTGTGGCATTCCTGCATCTATTAGATTGAGTCATTCCAGGCAATCAGATTTACATTCCTAAAAGTCTCTTGTTCTGTGCTATACTGTCTAAAGCTAATGTAAAATGCAAAGGACTGCCCAGCTATCTGAAATTGAGTGATCCCTCACCTTGTTCAGCCAGCTACATGTGATGTTTTCGGCAAGACCTCTTATTCCAAGTATACGAATTGGCAGCTTGAGAGCCTCAAGGCACTGAGCAGTACAAGAGCCACTAGTGGATTTGCATGTTCATCCATTACCATGGAGCCAACGGCCAGAATCTGTCACGTGAAAGGAGGTATAGAGTCATATTCCTGCTAAACAGATTGCTCAAAGAGCCAGTAATCTTTGAGAACTGGTAGTGTAATTCTCAATTATGCCATTAAATGTTCACAGTACTCCACAACTGTAGCTGCTCTCCTTCGATTACCCAAGTGAAGTGTAAACTAAGGGATCCACATGTTTACAGTGAGCTGGCATAGGATTTTAGCTGTAATCTCTGGGTGAATTAATTCAAGGTATTTTGGCAGAGCAGGCAAAGTTATTTTTGCCATCCTGAGGCTGAGCAGCTCCACATCACACTCTCATGGGAACAGCTAGGGAACTGAGCTTGCTGTGGTGGAGTACTTCAGGGCAGATGCTTTTGCAAGGGGATTCCTGCATCCTGATAGAAATCTTTGCCTGAAACACCTCAACCTGCAATCAGAAAAAGCATAAATCTCCAGACCTACATGTTGCTTTGTTGCTCACTACTTTCATCTGTGCTACAAAACTACAAATTTTCCATGAGCTGGTCTTGATGTCTGGCAGAGGTGCTTCAAAAATTGCTACACCTGCACCAGTCTTAGCCACAGATTATAGTGCCATACCATACTTAGATTTGGGGCTTGGTGGGGGAGAGGAGGTAGATCCTGTGGCTACCAGTCCTGGCCCAGATTAGACTTGGGTCCCTCACCCCACTGCATGGTATTGTATTGCATTTGTGCAACAAGCATATCCAAGGAGGGTGAGATTGGTAGCTATAAAGCATTAAATTGACAAACTGTCCTATAAAAATTCTAGTCAACAATTATATGAACTTAACCCCACTCACTAAGTGATGCTGTTTGAAAGCAACACAACTTCTGGCACAAAAAGGATATGTTGTGGAAAAACTTAATCTTGCGCCTTGCTCTCTGAGGATCCAAAACAGTCTTTACATCTGCTGTCTACAGAGGTCCCATAATGATCACTGGCCTGTGCAGCCAAGAAGGCTGCTCTGCATCTGTTCTGAGAGGCTAGATCCCTTTGAAAACATTAACCCTAAGTCTGCTTTGACAAATACAGGTCAGCCAGAATACTGGCTTTCACCTTCCATGCAGCTTACTAATTGTATATCTGCCCGATAGATGTTCAGGGAATTTCTTGGGCAGTTTAGTAGGATGCATGTCTTTTGCCCCAAGAGTGTACGTAAATAACAATGGACAGTCAGCAGTGTCTGGTCTGCACAGAGATTCTAGAACTGTTTTCTGTGTAAGCTTTCTTTTTTTCCTGTTAACTTGTGAAGAGTTGTTTTACTCATTAGTTGAGAGAGAGACTTGAATGTGATACCTGCTCTGAGAGGAATAACTTTTATCCAGTAAATTTGATTTGGAATCTTCACCATCATGCTTTCTAAGTGCATACATAGCTGATATATAATACGGATCATAATACCGGTCATCACAGAATGGTTGAGACTGAAAGGGACCTCTGGAGATCATCTAGTCCAACCCCCTATTCAAGCAGGGTCACCTAGAGCACATTGCCCAGGACCCTGTCCAGACGGCTTTTGAATATCTCCAAGGATGGAGACTCCACAGCCTCTCTGGGCAACCTCTTCCAGTGCTCTGTCATCCTCACAGTAAAAAAGTTTTACCTTATGTTCAGATGGAACTTCTTGTGTTTCAGTTTGTGCCCGTTGCCTCGCGTCCTATCAGTGGGCACCACTGAAAAGAGTCTGGCCCCACCCTCTTTACACCCTCCCTTCAGATGTTTATGTACGTTAAGGAGATCCTCCCCTCAGTCTTTTCTTGTCCAGGCTAAACATTCCCAGCTCTCTCAGCCTTTTCTCATATGAGAGATGCTCTAGTCCCTTAATCAGCTTAGTGGCCCTTTGCTGGATTTGCTGGGGAGCCCAGGACTGGACACAGTACTCCAGGTGTGGCCTCACCAGGGCTGAGAAGAGGGGAATCGCCTCCCTTGACCTGCTGGCAGTGCTCTTCCTAAGGCACCCCAGGATACCATTGGCCTTCTCTGCCACAAGGGCACACTACTGGTTCATGCTCAACTTGTTGTCCACCAGCACTCCCAGGTCCTTCTCCACAGAGCTGCTTTCCAGCATGTCAGCCCCCAGCCTATATGGTGCCTGGGGTTATTCCTCCTCAGGAGCAGGGCTCTGCACTTCCCTTTATTGAACTTCATGAGGTTCCTCTCTGCCCATCTCTGCAGCCTGTTGAGGTCCCTCTGAATGGCAGCGTAGCCCTCTGGGGTATCAGCCACTCCTCCCAGTTTGGTATCATCAGCAAACTTGCTGAGGGTGCACTCTGTCCCAGGTCACTGATGAGTAAGGTGAACAATACTGAACCCAGTATTGACCCCTGGGGGACACTGCTAGCTACAGGCCTCTAGCTAGACTCTGCGCCACTGATGACAACCCTCTGAGCTCTGCCATTCAGCCAGTTTTCAGTCCACCTCACAGTTGGCTCACCTATCCTATATTTCATCAGCTTGCCTGTGAGGATGTTATGGGAGGCAGTGTTGAAAGCTTTGCTGAAGTCAAGGTAGACAACATCCACTGCTGTCCCCTCATCTACCCAGCTAGTCATCACATCATAGAAGGCTATCAGGTTGGTGAAGCATGATTTTCCCCTTTGTGAATCCATGCTGACTACTCCTGATCACTTTCTCGTCCTTCATGCGTTTGGAAATGGTATCCAGGATTAGCTGCTTCATCACCTTTCCAGGGATCAAGGTGAGGCTGACTGGCCTATAGTTTCCTGGGTCCTCCTCTGTAGTTCCCTGGATCTTCTTGCTCTTCTGCAAAGTTATGTACAAGGCAGTAGTCTATTAAATAAAAACAAGATGGCATCAGACAACTCTATTATAAAGCAAATCAGTTTTGATTACTTCGTTCAAGTTGTTATAGGATAGTGACATCATCTTAGAAAAACCTTCCCCTTCATTTAAGACATTAATAAAAAAAATCATATGCTTATTAATTACATTGATTATGGAGCCTCTGTTGTATGGACACAATACTAAACAATTGCTTCTCAGAAAGGCTGTGACTTTTAAAAATACAAAACATGATGGAGGAAAAAGATTAAATATCATGTTCATTCTAGTCAAGCTGATAGTTTGTGGTATTTCCAAAATCTTTGTTTAAAAACAGAAGACTTATGGAGAACAATAAGTGGGAAAAGAGGTACTTCAAAGACAGATTATGTGACAGGAGTTAGGGAAGAGAGAGATAGAATAGCATTCATTGCAGGGGGGAAAAAGCTAAGATGAAAAGGCTACCAGAAGGGTGACTCAGAGAAGATAGGATCCTGCAGTATGCATTCCTAAATTACTAAGTCTTAATCAATAGAATCAGGACTAAAAGAACTGGTATTTTGCCTTCTTTAATGTCAAAGTAGATTTTTCTAAAGAATGTGAACACTATTGGTCTGTCAAGTAACTTGAATTGTCTCAAAACAGTCTTAGAGGGGGCAATGAATTCACAGCTGCTTTGTGTAAGAGTGAACACTGCTTTTATGTAAATGTAATTTTAATGAAGACATGGGTTGAATAAAAGTAGAATTATTCCACAACATCAAACACCATCTAGATCTGAATACTCTGCAAGGTTTGGCATACCAGTACCATAATAGAAGTATGAACTGATTACAGAAGTCCTAAGAGTCTATATAAAATCATGGAACCTAGCAATTTATTTTTGGTTAACATATACTCACATTGAATGAAATCATAAATAAATTTCATTCAAGTTTAAACTCTATTTTAAAATATCTACACTTCTTCCACTTGTGGTAAGTCCAGTACACAGTTGGAACATGACTCCTAAAAGCTCTTTAACTATTTAACAGCTAACTTACAGTATTTTATCTTTGGCATCTCATAATAATGGGCACTAAAAAAAGACATAACAGGATGACTTTTGTCTAAAATGTATACTTCCTAAATGGTGCTAAGACCCACAGGAGAAAGTATTACAAGCCCTAAAACTCCCCTTAACAAATTGCATAGGTATTAATTTAGATCTTTTGATGCCAGACTGGTTTAATAAGAGAAACTGCATCTACCTATATTTGCTTCTGTATGCAACAGCAGTAGTGGCAGGTTTAACTCCATATATGGAGGAAAAAACAACTTGAAACTTTCACTCAGTGTAGAATTACTTTACTTTTATAGCTAATGCTGCATTCGTATGCTTTATTTAGTTCATCAGTCCAAACGACCTGATACCTGGTTATAGAGGATGGGGAAAAGACACATACAGGGAAGTTTCCCTATCTTTACCAATTGCTGTGTTCAGAGAATCTAGTATCTTCCTTATAGCTTGTGAGACTTAGCTGGTATGGAGAACTTTTTAATCAAAGACCTGAGTGTCTGTAAGAAGACAGCTGGTCTGACAAATTTCACCACTACCTACACTAAAGCCATAACAATTCCCAGGGGTGTTTCAGGTCTTGAAGGTGGAAGATACCTGATGCGTCGAAGTTCTAGCGAGTCAGTGGGTGTATAAATTCCCTAACGCGCTGCAGGATCTAATGAGAACTGCTTAAGACGCAAGTAACAGTGAGGTGGATAATTAAATTACTTTCTTTTATACTGGAAATAAGTCTCAGACAGGAAGCTTGCTACTGAAATAGCAAGGATATCTCATACTACAAATGAGTTAATTTATAGGTTTTTACATAGAAAGATCTTCAGAAAGGAAGTGAAAAAGCTAGGTTTCTGTTGAGGGGAGGGGGAGAGAGGAAGGCCAAATTAGGGCAAACTGTGTGAATGTTATGAAAGTTATCCTTTGAAAAAGAGCACATTAGGAACGTATTAGTCTACAAGAAGTAACTGTTTAGGCCACTACAACTGCTGCTGCTTCCCCTTGAAGCTTTAAATTTAGCAGCTATCAACTAATATAGTAACTAGTCCTAAAATAAATCCGTGTTAACTTCTGCTGCAATACAGTCTCAGACAAGGACCCATGCCTCATCAGACAGCACAGAAAAAATCTGTTTAAAAATGAAACAGCCTTCCGGATACTTTGGCAATCCCTAATCCCAGTGTCGGGAAGCATTTATCTCCTCCCGGTGCTTGGGAATAAGATGCCGCTGACTCTGCCGGCCGAGACGGCAACTCCCAGGCAGGTGCCCCCTGAAATGGGGAAGGGGAGGGGATTTGGGGCGCCGCTTTCCTACGGGCGCGAAAGCCTCCAGGCGAGCCCGGCGCTGAGGGGAGGCCGCGTGAGCGCGGCGCGGTCGCTATGGCAACGGCCGTTACTGGCGGCCAGGTGACGCGGGCGCCGCCCGCCGCCGCTCCCCCCGCGCCTCGCGAAGGGACCCCCCTCCCCCCGTCACATTTCTTCCACGAAGCGCTCATGTTTATTCTCACTTCTGAAGTGTGTTCCTCTGTTTACTAAGTAAGAATGTCAGTTACACTGATAAGTCCATAAAGTGTAAATATTTAGTTATAAACCACATTTTTTTAATCATTATTAATCCAGGATTATTGGGGGGAAAAAAAAAATCCAAAACATAGTATCACACTTCTTCCTAAGAGAGAAAGTGTAAGAACAGTGTTAATCTTCTGGAGACTTTTTTTTAAAAAGTTTAAGCTGCCAAATGTAAAAATTAATGAGGTGTGAACTGTAAGAAGATGCAAGCTTTAGCATCTGTCTGTCAACAGCTTACATATGGGAAAGGAAAATAGTTTACTTGACTATCGTTTGATTGTGTGTTTTATTTTGATTCATATCTTGGTTTTGAGAGGCACTTAGTAGGTTGAAAAAAGAGGGCACTTAATATCTGGCAAGACCAGCCCGTGCGTCGCAATCTCTCAACCACTACTGGTTTTCAAGGACAAAAATCAAAACGAAATATTGCTACTGATTTTTTTTTCTTTTCTTTTTTTAAGTTATGGCAAAAAGAAAATGAAGTTAGCAAGGCAGGCATGTATAAAGAGGTTCAGTGGCCTGAAATATAAGTGCTTACAGTACAAATTTTGCATGACAACAGAAATTGTTTGCTTACTCTGAAGTTGAATTTGGTTTGGTACTATCAACAGACTTCAGACCCAAATTGGAATACAGATTTAGGATCTGAGTTCTGAGGAGTCTTTGATTTTTTTTTTTTTTCTTCTGTCTCTACCCAAAAGGCAAAATCCTGTATCCCTGTCTGAAACTTTTAAAGGAAAAGAATATTTCTAACAAAGGTATTTGTGTTTTTAACATGCAATAAGGATTGCTCTAGTTTTTCATTCTTCCCCTCCAGAATTTTGTAATACTTGTGAAAAATGTTGGAACTACTGTTTTTGCCTTTTTTTTATTTATTAATACATGAAGCACGTTATTAATCTTCATACTGTGCCAAAACTCTCAATTTTAATTAACTTCTTTAAGGAAGGACTTCATTCTGTGCCCATTGACATTAATTAAGAAGTTCCTCTGGCTTTAGTTATTAGACACTGCATTTGCTTGGGGCTAGATTCACCCAGGGGAGAGCTGCAGAATTAGCTGTTAAAATATCTTCCACCTTTCTCAGCAGCACGGATGCTTGATTCGGGACTGCCAGGAGCCATCTACCTACGTGGCACCCAGAGCCCGGTCTGCTGAGGGGCCTCTTTTGAGGGGCTGGTGGCTCTGCCACCCTGTAGCAGCCAGAGTTGTTGCTTGGGAAGCTCAAGACTGTGGTTTAGCAGCAGCCTCAGTCTGATGGGGCTCAAACCCCTATGTCCTGCCTCCCAAGAGAAGTCCCTGGCCTGTGGTCCCTGCTTACCAAGCCTGCCCAGGCCCATGGGCAGGAACAGCTGCTTCCAAGAACCAGCCCCAGGTCTGTGTAGCTCCCTGTGCTGCAGCAATCAGAAGGGCATCGGAGTTGGACTTTCCAGCCCGTTGAGGTCCACACTGTGCACATTTGCTGTACCGCAGCTTTTTCTCTCTCTCCATGTTGCCATCTACCGTTATAGTGGTTGGCAGGATCTGCCGAGCTGTTGTGCTTGGAGTGTGGGACCCTGTGGGGCTGTGCGCAGGTGGGGAGCGTCTTTTGCATGGCCAGAAGGAAGTAAGGAAGATGAGTCCGGCTTAATTGTCGTGACGTTTAGCTGGGAATGGCCAGTTCTGTGTTTCAGTCATGGCTTACTGTTGTATATTTTGGATTAGAAAGTCATTGGACAAAATCCAAAAATAATCCTGGCAACAAGGACCAGAGCCTGTAGCTTACTTGCTGAGATGGGAACAGTTTTGCGCAGGAGATCCAGAGTTGCTGCCTCCGGAGTCATGTGGCCAGAAGGATGGTGTGGCGTGTTTTCACGTCTTACTCCTTCCCCCCGCCCAAGCAGTAGAAGAGGTGTAGATATTTTAAAATAGAGTTAGGTGTTAAGTTCAGATAGATCTTTTTTGTGGCTATGTCTCCAAATCAAAGCATATTGCATCTTGGATCATGTACCCTGCCTAAATACTTAAAAAGATATAGCCTTGAAAGGCTAGTGGCATAGGTATGCTGCTTTGCATGGAAAAGTGTGGTTGCTTTTTTATTATCCTTTTCTTTCATAGTAGTAGAGGGGAATTTTGCCTTGCCATGTTAAGAAACTGCAAGCCTCTTGTGTGCATGTTTGTGTATACATGTGTAATTAAGTTTAATTTTGAGAAAAGAGCAAAGCAGTCTCTGTCCTCATTGGGAGTTTACTAAAGGAAATTGGGATTCCAGTTGTACTCTTAAGTTTGCACATATGATAAAATAATATAAATATCTAGCCTGGGTAGCAGCAATAATTGTTTATACATCTGTCCAGTTACTGTTTTGTGCTGCGTAGCACACTCGGACGCAATTTTTTTTTCATTACAGTGCAAATCCACGCTTTAGTTTGGCAATTTTCTTGAACTGTTGCATAAGCAATACTGGCATAACTATGTGGACTACAAATATGTATAGAAATTTTTTTGAAGTGTACCTATGTGATGGCTATTGTGGAAAATACTAAGAACTTTGTATACTGCATATGGTTGTTGATGCAGCTTTATTAAAATTGAAATAATTCTGCTTTTATTGTTTATTTATTTCCTTTATTTATTAACAGATTAGCTGTTTTTAAGGTA
Organism: Apteryx mantelli; assembly: GCF_036417845.1. Lineage (NCBI taxonomy): Eukaryota > Metazoa > Chordata > Aves > Apterygiformes > Apterygidae > Apteryx > Apteryx mantelli. The sequence goes on from NC_089986.1 coordinate 7,661,779, forward strand.
ATGCCAGAAGAACTGAGCAAGAGGGCAGAATAAAGTCAAAGCCTGTGCTATTTTTGTCTAATATTAATCAAATGCATTTGGAATACAAATAGTAGATTTGATTCACTTATCTACTCTATGCTGATGTAATTCCATCAAATTTTGAGGAGTTTCTTCTCATTTACACCAGTGTGAGTAAAGAGAAAAATCAGGTCTTGCATCTCTAGCAAAAAGCAATGTTTGCCAGGAACGATGGATAAAATGTAGATATCACACAGGCAGTATGCCTCTAGCTGCTGTGTTTACCACAGGCAGCTCAAAGAGAATTATTTAATCCTTGTTTGCATAGTAACTTCTGATAAATAATTCAAGAACGTATGGCCTAAAGTTTTTTCTTTTTTTAAGGCAGTGCCTGAGGGAGAAACACGATTCTGTTCCAGTTTTAACAAGGAACCAGGAACCCCAGCAGAGTTGTTAGAGCTGTATTCAAGCTCTTCGGACATGTTTTAGTCTAAAAGGTACAGTGAAATGCACAAGAGGACTTGAAGATATTTCAGGGGGAGTTGTCACAAGAGGAAATATATCTCTGTGCAATGCAAATGCTGTGTGTTTACAGTGTGAGAGGTAACTAGGAGGCTGGAAGACAGCTCTTTAGTAACAGGACTTAATAGCGTTATCCATTAAAACAAATGTCTAGAGAGTAGTGTCTCGAAAAAAGATGTGTGGTTTTGGTTTGGGGTTTTGGGTTTTTTTGCCTTATCGCAACAAGATGCTTAATACAGTGTTGCTGACAGTAAGCACTTAAAACTAGCTTCTCTTTTTCCCCTCTCTGATTATCTCTATCATGTTAAAAAGATCCTGATTAAGCAATGAAAATGATATCATTAGCGTTGGCTACTTTATTCCTTCATTCTTTGTATTTATGGTAAGTTATTTATTTATGGAACCAAAACAATTCTGTTGACGACAAATTCAAGCTATTATGTTGGTTGTCAGTTGGTTTTGGATACTCTTATTACCTGCAACCATTTACTGCAGTGGGGTTTGCTCCGAGTTAATACATTGCTAAATATGAGTAAGAAGGCTGAAGCTGGTCCTTATATCCTTGGTTTGGAAGGAAATGAAGTAATTGTAATGCCTGGCAACCTAAGGGTTATTGTCATAATTTAAAAACTATTTGCTCCCACTCTATCAAGGTTTTTGATATCCATACCTCCAGTGCCATGTGCAAACCTTGTATTACTACTAATGAACAACTGGTTGTTTGGATTTAGAGCAAAATCCTGTTTGTTCTCCTCCAGTTCTCTGACCTGAGTTTTGTTTGGTTTGCGTTGTAGGAGTGTTTGAGATGAAGATGCTCTTTCATCAACCCTGTACTTACTTCTCTGTATGAAATATAAAGAAAACAGTAAAGATGACACTGGCTTTTATGCATCCTTCTGTTAGGAAAGTCAGTCTGAAACAATTGGAACAATTTACCTAAAACTTCCCGTATCTTAGCAAGTGCAAGAGGATGGTCATTTCTAGACTACTGTATTCTGTACATGATTCTGATTTAGATTTTGGTTGTTACCTTAAAAATAGATATTTGTAAAGAGGAAAGAATAACAACATATGCTAAGGGAAACTTCATAAAAAGACAACATATTGTTTATATGCCCTTGGTACATAACTTATATAGAAATTCTTGGAGTATGTATTTTTGATTGAATCTCTATCCCTTTCTATCTATAATATTATGCAGAAAAAAGTGAGTTATCACTAAAGTCTTACTGGTTAGGTAGAAAGAAAGAATCTTAAAAGTATACTATTTTATATAATCTGATGCACATAAATGCCCTAGATTTTGGGGGGGTTGAGCTATGTTAGGGTGCCTGATTTTAATGGACTTATGGAAGTAAGCAATTTGGCAAGGAGTTACTTATTCCTGCAGAAAGCTCATAAATGGGGAAAAAAAGTGAAAATTTGGCAGAAGGACGAAGTGAAATGTGGATGCAATATTTGTTGAGACGTTTTGCCAGGTTCTCCCAGGCAGGCTGTTAAAATGCAAGTACAGATGACAGCTGTATATCTCCAGGTGTGGTTGATTTTTGTTTGAAAATCTGGTTTTGTTCTATGTAGGCGATTCTGCTGTTTGAATTCCAATAAGGAGAAACAGAACTGGTTTATGTTTTTATGTTCAGTTTCTCCCTGTGTATTTATCTACAGAATTCCCATTGAGACTCTTTTTTTTTTTTCTTTTTTTTTTTTTTCTGGATACTATGTTTCTTGGAAAATCCTTTGGTATCTCATGCTGTACTGCTTTCAAACCTGAGGTGTAACAATACTCTTTTAATCTCTCCATCTGTTGATGCCAGAAGATCAATGCTGTAAAACTTGTCTATTAATTTAAAACTGTTTTGTGTATCATATTTTTATTATGTCTTTTTCTGGTGCTGTAGAGACAGTCTGATATAGGCACCAGTTATACCTATAATGATCTTAAACAGTCTTATTCTTTTGGGTTGTCTCTGCAGCATTCAGTAAGATACTATACCTGTGCATACCTTCAAGTATTAGGGTAGTACCACTGAGCTTGGGAATTAGATATCTCTAAACACCTTTATGAAGTAGAACATTTGTGAGGAATGCGCATTGCTAGCGTTGCTTAGCTCTTGTTTTTATTTACAGAAAGTGTTTTTTCTGAAGAAAGTACAGCCTTATTGACTTGGAAACTAGATTGTATCTCAGAGAGCTTGAACTGTAAGAACCCAGTGCTTGGCTTCATGTGTATAATTACACTGGCAGCAATGACACTGATACCAAGCTTAAGTATGTAAGTAAATGTTCACAATATCAAGACCTCATTTTATAAGATGTAACCCAATAACAGGAAAGTATGGGAAAATAGTTACAATGTGACAATAATCTGTTTGGGCATGGAGCCTTAAAGATGGTCTAGTTCAAAGAGAATTTTTATATATATACATAATTTCAAAGTGTAGTTCCAGTTTTAACACTCTGTTAACAATTTGCAATTTCACCATCCGTAACCCAAGTACTGAGCTGGTCTGAGATCATGCGTTGGTAAATGTTTTGATAGCTCACCATTTTCATTTCCTGATTCACCTGCATGTTTCATCTGTAATTTGGACAATATGACAGATGCATCAAGTACAGATCTGATTTGTGTGAGGGCTTGGGTGCCTAAATGTGAGTCACCATGGGTTTACATATTGCCAAGTATTTAGAGCCACACAGACTTTCACCATTTTGAATGCAAAATGAATCATGTTTATTTAAACTTTTCATTTTTCTTTGCATTAGCCACAGGCTAAGAATGGAAATGTAGCCGGTTACTCTGTGACTCAAGTGACATATGGTAACTTGCTCATGTCTGAGTCTGCAATGTTTAAGTTATCACCCACAGGACAAAGCAACATTCTTGTATACAAATGTGTATCTTGCATTAGGAAGGACAAGTAAACTTTTGAAGAAATTCTAAGCATACTGGAATAACTGGAGGTAGTTTGTTTAAACATTAAAATTTACAGTTCTTCAATGAATGAGTATAATGCACAAGTATTCTGAAGCTTCATTCTGATACAGTCAAGGAAATGATGTGGTCTGCAAGATCCAGCTGTTGCATTTAGATCTTTCTTTCTCCCTCCCTCCCTCTGAGAGTAAATTTTGTCTTTCCCATATGGCAGAAAATTCTGAAGTAGCAAGAGTTAAAGCTCTTCCTAACTGTGAGCTTCCACATTAAACCTTGATTACAATTTGAAAGTCAGATTATATTGTATCATTTGCATCAGAAGTGTTTCTAGAACTGACAAATGATAATGCCCAGTTGCTCTTGATTCCAAGTGAGAGTTCTTTGCATCTACTCTTGTGAACTTTCTACCTAGCAGGTTATTCTAAATGCTGTTTCTCCCTCAGTGCAACCACAAGTGTGATGCACATCTCGCCCTTCAGAAAAGGTTTATATATATGGCTTGACATAGCTAAGCTTGTAATTAAAAAAATAAAAAATTTTAGATACAACATCTTCTGTAGCATTTCTATATTACAGGCAGCTTCAACCTGTTGATAGGGACAATTCTACTTGGAGGAGATAAATGTACCTAAGCAAAGACTACAAAGTGTATGAGGATGAAGTTCTGTTTGATACCATGGAAGTTTCAATACCTTTTTCACATTTTTTGCTACTCCAGGAAAACAATCAAAAAACACAAGAAGTCAAATGTAAGGGCAAAGGTAAATTACTCTTGCATTTTGCATAGTGATTGTAAAATTGCTGGAGAAGTCGGGAAAGACTAGGTTTAAAAAAGGGTTTCTTTTCATGGGTGAACAGTGACAGTTTTCCAGACACACAAGGAACTTGCTAGCGGCAGAAGATAAAGCTTCCCTTGTCTTTTTCAAATAATTTGATGATGCTGAATGAGAGGGCAATGTTCTAAGTTCATATGTATACAATTTATAGTTGAATAAAACTTAGAGAAAGTGAGATATAGGTCTAGATTTTTAGGCCAATCCTGTATCTGTTAAAACCTCTAAGTGCGAGGACAGTGAGTCAGAACATTTTTATTGAAATGAAAGGCAAAATTGTGAAGATAAGGATATGACATAGAACTCTGCATTCCTTCCCTCTCCTCCCCCCTCCCCAATTTGTTCGGCTGCTCTGCTTGAATTCATCTTGGTTAAGTTCATCTTTCACTGTAGCTAGTTACAGTGAGGAGCCTGTTCCTTATTCACTGATTAGTTACACAGTTGTGTGCCAAGTGTTTGGTGGGTCATCAGTCCATTTTAGAATAAACGAATTCTATATTCTCTGAATATTGATAGTTGTGAATTTGCCTTTAAGTAAAAATTAGATCTGCTTACCCCTACTTTTACAAGTGAAAAGGTCAAATAAATGTAAAGAGGAATATAGATGCTCTTAGTTTTCCCTTATTGCAGTGGAATAACTTCTTTAAGCGATCATTGCCATGTGGGAGAAAGGTAGCAAGTTTCTGGACCTGGCAGACAATTGACAAGTTGGCCTTCCATGGCTGCTTGTGTGCATCACCATCGTTAGGATCAATGATTCTAATCACTGCTTGTAGAAGAAAAAACCTCACAATTAATGTTCAACAGATTGTTTAGAGTTTTAGTGAGGACCTTGTCTTGTGATCGCTTACACAAGTGAGCAATTTTGTTTGTGCTGATTGATCTCAGTGACTTGAGGGAGACTGCTCACAGTGGTTTGCAGGCTTGAGGATGCCATGTGCAAAGTCTGGCTACTGGAAGTTTTATAATTATCCATTTTTTTAAATTAAATATCGCCTCTGAAAAATATAAATTTTATGTTTCTCCAGAACCAAAGGAAAAATACAACATGTGAAGTTACTCAGGTAAAGGTGCTGGAATTGCAAGAGGAACTGTCATCTTATTTTCTAAGTGACATCAATTTGTGTGGCTAACATTTTAGTAATAAAAAGCAAAATGTAAATCTGTAGCCTGCTGTGAAGGGAAGTCTACAGTTTCAGTGAACACTGCAGGATCTACTCATAAATATTCATTAAACAGTGCCTTACTGAAAATGAAATTTAAGTACTTAAGGTAATGGAATAAAAGTGGTTGAGAAGCTATTTCAGACATGTTCGGAAACAGAAAAGAGATAAAATAAGTAGGATAAAGTTTATGACTTTCTTTTTTCTAACTTAGAAAGATGGAAAAAAAGCACTATAGGGTTAATGGCACTGAAATGCCTTGTCCCACAGCTAGGGGAGCCAAACTAGTTTCTGATGAAAAATTGTAGAACCGTGGTCTGCTTGGGCATTATATTCAGTTACATCCTTCCATATCATTATGATGTCAGGTTTTTGCTTCTCTGCGTGGAGAGCAATATGAAAAGTATTGTCTCTCTCATTCAGAGACTGAAAGATTTTTTCCACACAGGAAAAAAAAGTTGCTTTTACTTTTTACTTAAATAAGACCCACAGGAAAAACAGTACAAGAACAGGATGAGTAAAATAGGCACTACTGCAGTTGGAAATGGTTATGAGTCTTCCTTTTCCCCACACAACAGTAATTATGCCTCTTCAAACCATTGCTTTCTAGTTTAAGACGGGCAGTACCTACTCACAGGAGGAATCTTCCTCTGTTATTCTGTGACTGGCCAATATGAAAGTTCAGCTTCTATGAGCTGAGCTGCTCCTGCATCAGCTCCCTCAAATCAGTGATAGTTTTGTGGTTCTCACACCTAATTGGAGATACTTTACCAAGGTACGCAGATTAGGAGTTTGGTGGCCCCAGTCTCATCATGTGGCCAGTGGAAAAAGCATGAGTCCCATCCCACTGGGGCTGCTGTAAGTTTTTCTGTCAACCATACGGGGAGACAGAGCAAGTGTGCTCCTGTCTTCGATGACTCACTAAATGCCTCAGTGTGTGGAAAGTGGCCGTTAGTGCCTGTAGGTATAACACATATATTGTATCTCGGGGAATGCTGCACATCTAACCAGATGGCATTTCTGAAAGTTTTGACAGGATCCTGAGTTAGCCATAGCTTTGAAATGTAACTGTCAGCACTGTTCCCTTAAAATAAGTGTGCTGACAGATACTACTGGGTCTCTAATCTCTAGAGCTTTGTTTATTGGAACAGGGTAGCTTTTGAAATCGGGGGAACTCTGATCTGCAGGCTGAGACAGATTCAAACAAAAGATTAGAAAAGAAAACTTCTTTCCTGACCACTGTGTCCTTGAATGAGGAGATCTTTCTCTCCACTTCTGCTTTTTCAAATCCAGCAGTTTTCAGTGGCTCCATGGGTTGCAGAACCTCTGCAAAATTTGGGTTCCCAGGTAAATGTACGTGTTTATGTTCCCCAAGAGGGGACTGCTCCCTGTTCATCTTGGGAATCCCAGGCTGTAAGCTATTAGCGCTTCACTTGCTCTTCCTCCTCCATTTTGCATCCAAAAGTTCTCCAAGCTGAGAAATCTCTTCTAGCAAGAGTGCAATAACCAGAAAAAAGTTAAAAAGGACAGCTGGTTTAACACTGTGTTATATACAGCTGCATTTTTCATAAATTATAGCAGGTTCCTCTTGAGGAACTGACAGGGTAGGTGTCCGAGCAGCTCCTTAGGTAAACTGAGGCATTGACACTGGGAACAGTCAGGATTGGTTTGGACTGAGTCTTCCCTCAGCTGAATCAGCGTTGTGGACATTCTTGTCCTGTTTCTGTACGTGCTGCATGAGGGATTCCTGCCAGAACTGGATCTCTCTTAGAAGGAAATATTTAGGAGAAATCTGTGTGGTGTCTCCTTGGTTAAATTGAGTAGATAGAACTTGTGGAGTGAGAGTGGCTCCAATACTATCCTTTGAGTTAGCTTTGCTGTAGCCTGTCACGTTAAATCCATTTCTCATGTCTTTGTGGCTTGTTTCCTCTGTATTCAGATAAAGGATGTTCATATCATATCAGGAAGTTATATGTGGAAATAGTCATGAAAAAGTTAATCGTCCATATTGATAAATAGCATATGGAGTTTATTGTATAGTAAACCATCATGGCCCTTTATTTGACATAAACTGTGAGTGAATAATACATGTTTCCATACCATATAACTCTTCTTAATTATTTAAAAGCCTGTGTTGGCTAAAAACATTAAGTACATCTAATTAAAATTTGTCATGCAGGGCAATTTTATTTTTAGATTAAAAAAGACTTAAACATATTACTGTATTTACTGTCGTTTTTAAGTAATTGCCAGAGAAGGAGAGATATGAAGGCTGTTAAAAACAATAATTAAAAAAAAAAAGAAGTAAATTCTTTATATTTACACAGTATATCTCATCAAAAGTGCAGTCACACGGACTCTCTCCTGATGGCTGGCCTTGATTCCTTTCAAGTATTGTGTAAGAATCTCTGAACTCATCAGACGCATGGTAACATCAGTGAGAGGAGAACCAAGTTCGGTTTCTATTTAAAACTCATTTACTGTTTTGCTCCTGAGCCATGGCAAGGGGAGGGCACAAGGTCTGCAAACTGGGGACAAATATGACAAAGCCTTGATGGCAGCTTTTGGTGTTTTTGCTATTGCTGCTGCTGCTGCTGTTTCTTGGGCAGAGTGGCTTCACGTCCACGGCAGCTGTAGGAAGGAGCATGGAAGGGGGTAGGAGAAAGTCCTGAGGGAGTGGAGGAACAGCTCCTGGTAGGAATATCAAAATAACATTCTTGAGATCTGATGGCAATCATCTCTGAAGTGTTATACAGCAGCTTTGTGCACTGATGTGTTATGTTTCATTTTCCAGAACGCTATTTAGATATTAAAACAAAATTTTAGTTTTTGTAAACCATTTCTCTAACAGCTTTCTGTTTTCATCTGTTAGTGTTCTGTGAAAATTGTGAATATCATTAAATATGCACCCTTCCCTTAGTATTACTGCAGACCTTTGCAAAGCAAATATCTATAGCTTTAAAAGCTATGTATTTCATGGCTAAATTCTCAAAAAAAGGGGAGGGTGGAGAACCTGTAAAACTACATAGGCTAGGACGTATTGTTGGAATTACAGATGCAGCAGTTGAGTGCTTAGTTACTAGTCTATGCTCAAAATTATTGTATCAATCTGTTCTGATTATCCTCTGGAATTCTGACCCCATGACTTCAAAATAAAGAGTTGCAGATGTTGAAATTATTAGAATAAATTAATTCAGGTACCAGCCATAATCTGTTCCGTGCTCTTCCCCACCCCCACCCTGGTTTCCTGAAAAGAAAGGGTTTTTTTGAAGTTTTCTTGTGGTTATTGATTTATCTGCAGAGCTGCCATTGTAGTTTACTTGTAGTTGATTGTAGCTAAAGTTTCTAAATTGTCATTCTCAGCTGAAGAGGTACCACGAGATTGAAGAAATGACCTTTACAGTGTAATAACATCCTTTAGCTGTCAGGAATTAGTGTATTGCATCTATCATTCTTGCAGGCCTTAAGGTATGCGCCTAGTGCTGTTGTGCCATTCCTGTAATAATGTTACAGCCTTGGGAGAGACGATTCTCCCTCCTCAGTTCAGTTATCGCTGAAATTGGTGCTCTTGTTTCAGCATGATGTTATTACCATTGTGTGTTATGTAGACAGTAGAATAATAAAATGGATTTTTGAACTAGCTATATAGTTTTATTGGCTTGACGTTATCAGGTTGGTTCACTGAAGTTCTTGCTTTAGCCTAATTGTTTCCTTGTGATATTTAGTAACTCAAAATCAGATTATGTTGTTTAGATTAAGCAAGAAAATTGAAGACTTGAATTTAGGCTGATGTTTTACACAGATAATTAAAACATGATATAGACTTTCTATACTCAGGATATCTTGTTACTCAAGAAACTTAAGTGTTGGTTGAAAAGAGAAATATGTATTTTCTGGCTCAAAGAACAGTTAGTTGCTTCTACTAATACACTTGCAAAACTTGCTGCAGCAAATAAAAAGGAATTTTCCTTTTCTAAGCAGCTGTAAATGATGAGGCTTTTTATCTGCACCAATTTACAATGTATACAGTAATAGAAAATAATGATTCACAATGCAAACTTCAAAGTGTCTCATTTAGGCTTCTGAGTTTCAAGTGAAGAGGATTTAGCATTCATAGGTAGATATGTTTGTGAAGATGATCTTTTAAGTTCATTAAGGTGCACAAAGCCCTGGGATGATCTTGACAGCCCTGTGATTGTTAGTTGCTCCTTAACAGAGGTGAGATGTTGGCAAGGAATACTGAAATGAATGTTCCCAGTAGTCATTACTACTGTCTCACCTGGGAAAGCACTATTAAAATCAGGACTAATTTTGTGGGGAAGGAAGTGACAGAATGCCACAAGCTCTGACTGTATTTGGAAGAGAAACTAGAAAATACGTGACAATGTTTGTCATGAACGACCAGCTGAAACAAGTTTGAATGTGGGTTTCTAGACCATTCTAGCATGTTAGTTCAGTTCATAATAGCGCATATTCTGTGGGTTCATGCCAGCACAAAAGGATGAGGTAACACTTCCTAGGACACAGACTGTTGCTGGGCTTTGGGAAAATGCATGGTAAAAATGTCTCATCCTACAGTGCTACTGTGCAAGAAAAAAGAATTGTACTCCCTGTACTTGTAAGGTGCCAATTGCATCGTCTTCAGGGCGTTATCCACGTGTAGGTAGACCAACCATGCCCTTACCCACTTGTTATTTTCCCACATCAGTTATACAGCCTTATTTATAAGAATTTTGAAATACAGTATTGTCATCTTTGTAAAAGTTGTGCCCACTCACGGCTTCTGTACTCTTGGGTGTGTTGTAGGAAGTGTTATATCTCTAGCTGAGTAGGATTTTCAAGCTCACTTATTGCCTCTTAGAGATCCCTGTTGTACTAGTCACCTCCATTACCATCTCCACAGCTAACTGCTAAAGTCTGAATTTAAATCAAAACTTGTGAAATGCTTGAGTGATTTTTACATCGGATTTCATAGCCTAAGAGTTGTATATCATACAATTTGGGACATTCTTTTTTAAAAGGATATTAGCCTGCTCTTTCACTTCACAGTGACATTTTTTTCAGTAACTTATTTAATCTTTGAGTTGAAGGAAGAGAAAGTTGAGCAAACACAATAAAATACACATATGGATCCATCGCACTGAACAGTCGGAAGCAGTCAGAAACATCAGATGACAAAGTCTTACTCTCAGCTAAAGTTAATTTCAAGATGGTGTTAGAATGTCCCTAATGTTGTGTTAGTGTTTTTATTTGAATCAGAAATTTGGTTGTTACCTAGTTTGAGAACATGCTCAGTTTGTATGTGTGGGTTTCAATAGCATTTTGAACAAAAAAAGAACGAGTCACCCTCAAACCAGGGGAGAATGACAATGGACAAATGCAGATGAATATAAGAATAAGCAGAAGTCAGAGGGCAGCTATCCCATTGCAATAATATTATGCTTCTATTTGCATAAAAGAGTAAGAATACAATTCTAAGATTAGACCAGCCACATTTTCTTTCCAGAGAAAAGTGTTAATGGTCCTGGAGAACTGATCTAAACAAATATGACTTGTTCCCCTCAGGATAGTGTTGGTAAGAATGAAAACTTCCTTCTTGTTGCCTACTATATCCCCAAATCATTCCTAGTATTACCAGAGATGAGGCACTCAGCTAAGAGAAAAACTGAACTCCAAGCTCTAAGGCTTCTCAAAAAAGTGCAGAATGTATTGTTTTGCTTAATACCACTCAACTCCTGTTTCATTGGACTTGGGAAAAAATGCCAAATGTCTCTCTCTGATTCTAGAAATGCTGCTTCGCATCAGTCTTCCAGAAAGCAACTTCTTAAAACCATCAAATTCCTGAATCGAAGGATGAGCTTTACCTTCAGTCAATTCAGTCTGCCTGCATTTGTTCAGTCCGTTTTTTCTCCTGGCCACTTGATGCTGCCACATGGAAGAGCTCCAAAAGTTCTGAAAAAGGAGTTTGGCCAGAATATACTGCTTTAGCAGCTCCCTTTCATTTCTAATGTTGCAGTTCATCAGTGTGAAAACCTGTAGCTGTTGCAGCTATTAAGAGTATATCTGTTAGAGCCATTCTCCATAAAATGGCTTGGTACATCTGTAAAACAAACAAAAAACCCCAACACTAATAATAACTAGACTTTTTTCCTTTTTAAAGTCTAGGCAAGCAACAGCAACGCAGGACATAGTTTTGATCATATCAAAATTTTAGTCAGGGGAATAAATTTCAGATGTAATGCCTAATATGAATCTAATATTAATGTTTTATGTTCATAAGTGAATAGTAATTAACAAGATGTGCTAATTCTCTGCATCTCTATTTTCTTCCTTTGACTATCTGAAGAATGAAACTAAGTAGCTCTTAGTGTGTTTCTATCCATTTATCTCTCTGGCTAAAATCATTCATTGGTCACTAATCACCAGTAATTGTTTGTACACAACAGTGTTCACATATAGCATGCAGCATATTGAGGATTATCGCTACAATAGGAACTAATCAATGAAAGCTGCTCATGATGCTTTTAATGAGGTGACAGAGAAAGGCTTTTCTTTTGTTTACTGCAGCAATAGATTTGTCAAAACAGACATAGCTGTTCACAGCCAGCAGGAAAATGGTTTTCAGCATTAGATCCCAGACACCATTTTTCTCTTTCTCTATAATAATATTAAAGTTGAAAAATGATTATTCCGGTCCCCCTTTATTAAGCAAGCTATTACAAAGCAAGTGAAGGATTTCTGCACCTTCAATTTTCCACCTAATAATAGTAAAATATATCCATTGTTGCCTTGACAATATTAATGCTATTTTTTTTTTCAATGCCTAAAGCAACAAGCCTTGCCACTTTCATTGCCAGCTTGAAACAAATTGTGGTTTTAGATTTTAATATTAAAGACGGGGTTTTTTACTGGTTTTCACTGCGATTAGTTAATTCACAGATGTGATATTTACCAATATAATAGACATATAAGTTAACTAAATCTTCACAATAGCCTTTAGATTATTCCTGATAATAGCAATATTTTGCCCTGAGACATAGTTATTAACCCTAGAACTTCAAGATACCTTAAAATAAACACATGGGGGATATTATTCAGGTAGACAGACTTAAGGCTATTAACTTGCGTTTTTTCTGGTTTATCATGACTTGTTTCTGGTGTGAAAGCTTCAGGCATATAGACACTGATATTTTTGGAGGTGCTACATTCCCAAAGGTGTGTTTGTGGCTTGTTTGTTGTTTGTTTTAACAGTGAATGTTCAGCACCTCTGAAAAATAGATGAGTAAAGTTTGGTGAATTTAGTCTTTGCAGTGTGTTTAGTTTCACAATCGGAAATGGGATGCAAAAGTAGTGCTTTGCAGGCGCCTTCTCTGAATGGCAGACTGACAGACATAGGTTCCCTCTTTGTCCCCAGAGAGTCTGGAATCGGTTTTCTTGTGGAATGGAGAGGAAGCAACTAAAAAGTGCTGAGTTCTAAATTCAGTGCACTCACTGTTGCATAAGTTTAATTATTTTTAAAAAGATTGAATGGTCTTCATTGCTAGATCCTTTAGGTAATTTTTTTATTATTATTATTTATTCTGAAAATATTCCAAATGCAAAGGAAAGCTAGAACTTCTTAGATTATGCAGATTCAAAAAGACTAGGGGACATCCATTAATATTTGCATGCTGGATAGTTTAGTGTGCTGCTCCAATTATCTGGAGCTTGATCACTGTGTGTAATCATAATTTGTTCATAAAACTACCCAGGCCTGTCAGCACACTGCCTGAAATTAAGCTGCTTCTGCTTGTGCAGAGCTTATGAAAAATTGAATGGCAGTTCATTTTCACAAAACATGACAAACATAAAAGAAATTATGAATTAATTTTAAACCCTGCTTAGCAGAGTCTTATCAGTTTGATGGAGCCCTTTGTCTTACAGAAGTCTGGTGTCAGAGCTGATATGCTTAATTAGTATCAAGCATCTCAAAAGGTCTGTGATTGACAGGTTAGATCATTTGGTGTCCTCCCCCAATCTCCCCATGAACTGCAGTTTGGAGTATAACTGTTTAGTTAGGGAAGCTGACTAATGTAACTTTCACACCATCACATCACATTAAACATGCAAAAATGAAATTGCTATTGCAGATGAAGCAAAGACTGGCAAAACCCATGAAATCAAAGATAATAAAATTACACGTGCTGCTGTTCAGTCTCTAAATTTGAGATTACTGTACTCTGGTCTGGGAATATTCCTGATTTGTATGTGAACATAATATGCTGTCATTTAGCACTTGGAAAAATTAACCTATTCAGCACATGCAATCAAGAGCTACAGACTGGATACTAGACATATCCCGTAAGTGCCTCAGATGACATACAGATTAAAAATTTTCTTTTATCCAAGACTTCTTCCTGGATGTGAAGGGTGCCTGGTATCAGTAGGATCTGAAAGCAGTAGGCACCTCATACAGTTGATCTCCAAATTATTCTTCCCAGAAGTATAATTGGTGACACTGGCGCACAAATAAGAATTTAGACTAAGTCTCAAGCTTTGATTTAAAATGTATTAATAGACATTGCTAAATAGAGGGAGAAAAAAGTAGAATAATAACACTTGTGTTAGAGAGAGTTGTCTGATTTCCTTACACTGATGTGATCTACTGAATTGTAGAACAAATTCAAAATCATCTTTAATTGTGTCTAATTTCTGCATGTTTTAGCAATGTCCAGGGAGAAAGGTAGGTATACAGAAAGTATTGCATAAAGTTATGTTAATAGAAGAGCCATTGAAGATGCTATTGAAGATGCTTAGTTGAATTTGGACTTTTGTGTGTGTGTGCGTGTGACTGAAGTTTAGCTTAAATCTAGCCATGTGGCAGTCTAACTACAGTGGAGAAGAACTGAGTTTGTGATGCCAAACTTGAATGAGGCATAGACTCTTGCATGGTATTGCTCTGATAATAGCAATGGTATTGAACTTCTGGTTCGTGATAGGTTACAAGTCTTTCCATAAACTCGGTCAATTTTTTTAATATATTTTCTGGATTTTTCAGTAGAGATTTAACTATGCCTTATTTTTCTGTTCCTATTGGCAAGTTTCCCATTAGAGTTTACTGGGATAATTGGAGAAAGGAAGTAAGGAGGAAAACTATAGGCCTACTTCATGGTGCGTGTGGAGATATAGTTTTTATATATATATCACATATATACATACACACACACGTATTTTTTTTTTTAACCTACAAAGAGAGGGGGAGAGAATGAAGTAATTACCCTCAAGGTAAAGGAACAGCAAGGTAGTTTTTTCCCCTCCTAAACCCCAGGAGCCTGATTTCCCACTTTTCCCCCCTTTGTTTCCATTCTCCAAGACTCTCCTGGCACTGAGAACCTTTCATATCAGCTTATGTATGAATTGTCATACTTTATACATCTGCACTGAGAGTCAGGACTTTGAACTGACAATATAAGAGTTATAATTATGGTGAGGATAATGGTGAGAAGATATTAACATCTCTCAAGTTGTTCTATGAGGCTAAGCTTTTCATGAACCATTCCACAACTTTCATGGATATCCCATTTGAAATATACTTTGGATATTGCAGTTGCACTTACCTTGGTCTTAACATTCCTGCTGAGGGAATAGTGTATTGTAGTTAACAGACTTCTCTGCATTACAAGTTGCTCTTTCATCTTCCTTCTAGGCACTTCATATGTTTTGTCCGTGTTGGGGTGTATCTAGGTTTCTTCTTGCTCTCTAAGGTGAAACTACTGTGTACTGGAGGAGCACAATCTATTTCAAGAAAGCTAGATTCTCTCAGCAGAAGAATGTTTTTATGTTGGTAGCTGTGTTCCCCCTTGAGAACACTTAGCTTTAATTCTAAACTCAGTTGTCGCTGCTAGTCCTCATTTCTCATCATTTCTAGAATTACTGTACTGTAAAAGTCATTTGTGAAATATCATTACAGATTAAGACAAAGCTTTTTCTTTTTCTATTATATAGCTGAGAGCGCTTTGGTATGTCTAAGAAACATGTTAGTGTCAGGGGAAAAAATGTTTTCACTTACCTTACATTTCAAATTTAATAGCTACTAAAAGTATTTACTCATTATGTAGCTACAAGCATAAAAAGCCTATCAAATATGTATCATTGGTAATGAGCATACTGCTTATTTTTTTAAATGAAATGACAAGAAATGCAGCTAATGAGGCACAACTTGGCAAATCACCAGAAAGTGCCTAGTTCTTCAATCCATGTGCTCAGTGTTACAAACTGTGAGTCACGCCTTCCTCATCTCAGGAAGTTAAACATCAGGGTCTGGGTTTCCTAGGCCAGTGTAGGGAAGGATCTTGCAGGTGTCTTTACTCTGTGTCTTTGAAAACTTGCTATTTTTTTTTTTTTAACCTTCATACATTAAAAGGTAGAAGACCCTTATGATAGCATGAACGTTTTATTTCACAACAATATGTGTGAAAACTCCAACTTCTGCTCTCTGTGCATCTGAGAGAAATACTTGTTAGATTCCCGAGGGCGTTATACCATGGAAGCTTTATGCTTACGCACGGAAGCTCATTCTAGTGAAACTGTGCCTAGGCTTAAACCTGAATGTTCATATGGCAAAGATCTCAGACTTGATGATTTTATTTCTGAAGAGGATGCTAGGTCTTTAATGCCTGACATCATGTAAATTCTCTTTTAAAGGACAGGGTCTTTTTCACTTCCAGTGGAACATGAGCCAAGCAATGAGAGGCTGCCATCAGCATCACGCCCTCTGCACTGTGGAAGTCTGTCATCCAAGGGCTCTCATCTGAACTGGGTGGAGATAGTCAAGTCCAATCCTTTCCTGCTGAAAAAGGGGCTATATTTGCAGGCTGCCTCAATTCTCTGGAAACTTTCTACTACAAGTGTTTTCTTCTGCTTCTCTTCAGCAAATGGCATGCTTCAGAGTAGTATTTAGCACTCTGAAATGGTCAGTCTGATATTTACTATGATTTTGTATGGTCTTGAGTGGCATGTGTTTAAAGGGAAGCTGGGAGTGTCTCACTGCAGCTTTGTTAAGGCACTCGGCAATTTTCACTCAAGTGGTTTGAGTGTCAGAGTGGTGGAGTGGCTCTGTGTACCTCTAATGCAGTAAACCCCTAATGAGGAGACCTTCTCAGTCTACCCTATGCCGTTCAACCTTTTAAGGAAAAATAGGGAATTTGGCACAGGCTTTATGTCCGCCTATGAAAACTAGGGTCTCCAGTGCTTCCTGGAGTTCCTTTTATTGCTATTGGACATTGGCCAGAAGGTGTGATAAACTAAACTTTCCCTCAGATTACTGACTTTGATTTCTGAGTCCTATGCCTATTAAGCTAAGTGTGCTTAATTTAGTCCTATAAATATCTGCCAGTCTTGGCCTCAGCAGGAACATTTTCTTCCAATCTCTAAACAGGCAATTTGTCCTAAAAATGGAGCTTCTGTACTAAACAACAGGGAGTAGAAGAGGGCAGGACAATTGCACAGAGCAAAAGACTTTGAAGCACCTGGCAAATATTTGGCTCTGCAGTTCTTCCCACAGGAATGTAATCAGCTACCTTCTCCCACCATCTGGAAGGCAAGGTGTCTTTGCCAGAAGAGGAACTTGCTCTGCCAGTCCCCATCTTCCTTCTGCTCTTCCCCCTCACCCCCAAGACCATTTCCTTCCTTTATCACTTTACAGGCTGATCCAGAATCCCATATGAGGAAGTAGATGGAGGTGGGAGTATTGCAGGATGGATATTCCTCATTTTTGTATAGAAAACATGGAAACAAATTACATTCTGCTTAAGCTTTTTCCTGCTTTGAGAGCATGACATGCACTGACCTGTGCAAAATAATGTTTGATCTTGGCTTTGAGATGAAGCTGTGCTTTTTGTTACTCCAAATCATACTTGAAATCTGCTTCCAAATGATTTGGTGGAATTCCATGGGGACAGCAGAAACACAGTGTGTTACAATAGCATATGTGTGTTTAACTATCACCTCTTACCCAGAATGTCTCTGCAATGAAACTTGTGATTGCATTTGAACACCACACTTACTAGCTAATGTCGTACCTGAAGTCTGGTGTGTCAAAGATGTAAGAACTCTGCTGACCTTGTGTCTTTATTAATGAGTCTTTAAGTCTAGAGATCTGTTGTTGCCAACAATCAGAAACCTCTCCTTAGTTAAAAGAATTGATTAGAGGTTGCTGAAGCATGAATGTCCCATAGCATTGGTTGTGAGGCTTCATTGTTGCATATTATGGATGTTTTCCTTCCTCCCCCCCCCCCCCCCCATTTTTTAATATGGTTAAAGTTCTGAAGGTGGTTGGTTTATTGATTTTATGGATTGATGAAGTACTGTAAACATGCAGACAACTTTAAGATTGTATCTTCTGGCCCTTTGCCAGAAAATACAATTTTTTTTTTAAATATAAACTTTCTTGCATAAAAAGTTGTGCTTTTTATAGAAGTGGCAGATTCTCACTATTGTTCCCTAAGCATGTCCCCAGGTTTGGTATGATGTGGGTGCAGAGTTGTGTGATGCAGTATCACATGATCCAGAGATTGCGTGGTGTCACTGCAAGAAATCTCCACCCCTGTGTACATGATGGGAAACTGGGAAAGGCCATGGAGGGTGGTTAAACTTGCTTATGGTTTGGCCTTGGCCTCACTCTGAAGTGGGTGGTCATGTGGTTACCTTCTGCTGCCCAAGCTGGCTAAGTGAATGGAAGGGATGAGATAGAGAGGATGAAAGTTTATGGGAGTGATGCTGTGAATGGTAATGTTGGTGTTAATACTACAGTAACTCCATTAGGAGCAAGCTTTCCTGTTAATTGCACTGTAGCAAACTTAATTTTTTAAGGTGATTTAATGACATTTAATTAAAATTTTCCGCATAATAATAATGCATGCAGCTTTAATGATCATAAAAGCTTCTTCCTTTGCTTGTTCTTTGTCTTGAACAATTCTTACTTAATGAGTTGTTGTATATAGTAAGTATGTGTTAATCAACAGCTGTTCCGATACACAAAATCATGGTAAAATATTAATATTGCAAAGTCAGTCTTTTTTGGAAGAAAAAAATGTGTTTAGCCCAAAGCTAAGCTTGACTGAAGCAATCTGATTCCAACTTGTCCTTTTATCCATAAATAATGGATTTCAAAAACAGAAAGACAGCTGTGAATTGTTAAGAGCAAAAAATAATCAAAGATCCAAACTGTAAATAAAATATTGCTTAAAACTGTTAATCTGAGGTTGGTTCTGGGAATTTTTGTATCTGGTCTTTCTTGTTATGTCACCCTTCTGCATTTTGAGCTGAATTCTTGGTAAGTGCCAGTAAATCCATAAAGAAAATTATTCATTTCAGTGTAGTAGCGAAGAGCTGATTCATTTCTGTTTGGGCTGTCTACCTAAGAAACGGACAGGTAACTTATCTTTGTATCTTCTTATTTGTAACATTCCCATCTAATAAGGAAGATGGAGGGGGGGGGGTTACTTTTCAGAGGGGACTAGAGATCAGATGAAAGAGTAAGATCAATAGATGCTCAATTTGCCAAGCCTAGACTGACTGAGTCTTGAAGTCTAATACCAGGATCCCAAAGTCAGCACAATCTGTCAGGGATGTTGTTGGTTTAGGTAGCAATTAGTCTTACACAAAGAGGAACAGAGGGGAACCAAAGGCCATTTGGCTTCACTGATTATTCTGTAGTTTGAGATGGTTCAAATAAGTATCCAAGCTGCAATGTCCTGAAGTTCCCTCTCATTATTTCTAAATGTAGGGGTTTTTTTTTAAAAACAAGTCTGCCTGCACATGTTATTTTGGTTTGGTACGCTTCTCTTACACAGTACTGCAGCAAGGAAGGTTGAGTGATGAAACTGAGACGTGTTTGGGCACTCTGTGGGATGCAAGTCATGAGCGCCCTACCACTGCATTACAGCTGTTGCCTTTTCTCAAACACCATCCTGGAAACCAGGTAAACAACACTCCTTCAAACTTGCTTCCTACCTGCTGGTTGCTCAATCTCATTTAAGCTACATATCATGTTTCCTGGTTTGGCTCTTTTTACAAAAGAGGAAAGGGAAATTACTGCAGAATCAGTAACAGCCCAGCACAAGAGCTGGTTAATGATGATGCAGAAGAGGTGCTGCACACCCCTGTTTTAAGGAACACCCCACCGTGCCTATCTTCCTGGTGCAGGTGTTGTAATAGTAAAATGGACTTCTGTCTCCTGCTAAGCAGCCAGGCTCTGTCTTTCGGAGATCACTTATGATCTTCTAGTGTTAGGACATGGCAGAGGAAAGCCAGGTCAAAGCAACGAAAAAATTCTCCCATACCGCTCTTTGTACACTCATACAAGAGAAATGTAAGGATGTAGTGCTACATGCAGCCCAATCTACAGAGCTGTCAGTGGCTTTCCCCCTTGTTCACACGCTTTCATGGGTTGCTTTACCTCTTGGCTCCTCCTGGAGTTCTGAGCTAGTGGGGGCTGGTATTCAGGGAGCCCTGGCCAGTACCGGCCTGCAGTCGCAAAGAGCCTAGAGCCCCTAGCTCCGGCCTCCCCTGGTGTGGTGTCTGTACACCGAGTGTGCTCTCTTACTAAGTCCAAATAGATCTGTATTTCCGTTTTGCTGCTTTCTCTTTGCAAGTCATAATTTTATGGATTTAATGGCATTTCTGAAATGGTCAGATAACTGCGAATAGATAATGAATTAGAAATGATGCTTAAACTAGTTTTTTTCCATAATAATAACAGCTATAGTAATAAAAACTGGATCAAATAATTATTAGTAAAGTGACACTGGTGAATCAAAATTTGCTTTGATGCAAAGCCTTTAAAATGCTCAACTATATATTCTTTAAAAGAGCAGAAACTTTGAGGAGCTGTTTTTGCTTAAGGACTTGCTAAGTATGTATCTTAATTTGGTTTTAAAAAAAAAAGTTAAATACAAAAACAATGACTTTGTCTAAGTCATACTCTTAAGTAACCAATATACCATGGATAGATTAGTTATTTGGAGTTAGACTTCTAGCTTCTTTCTTAGCTTTAAAAAACTTTCACTGGTATATTTTAGAATTTACGTGTTTCTCTTCATTGAAGTAATTGTACCTGAAAAGTTTTTAAGGGAGTTTCTGCTGCAGAAATATGAAGCACAGCAACAAGAGGAGGGGAAATAACAGATATTACCACAGTAGATTTAAGGCTGCATTGTAGATTTAAAATTAGCAGAGGCAACAGCATTAATAATGTCTTGCATTAGTGCATCAATTACCTGGTTCACCATGCCATTAAAGAAAGGGGTCTAATAAATTCTGTCTCTTGCTGTTGGAGCATATTAGCCATATGTTTATAGGAGACTTTCATTTGCAGAGATATGAAATGGTTTTTGACCCAAGTGCTTGTTAAATATGAACCAATGAAAAAAAGTGTATCTATCTGTGATCTTTTGAGAGCCTTTTCAGAAAAAAACTTCAATTAAATCATTTGGTCTCTCTAGATATTTTTTCATCATATTAAAAAAACCCCCTCTATTTTGTGATATAAGAAATACATGCATATTCTAAAAGTTAAGCAAAACAAATGGAATTTCTTGTTTTCTATGCCTCTTGGATTCAGGTTGAGACAGGAAATACAAAGTGTGCGCTTTAAAATATTAATGCTGTGGTTGCTCCATGTCTTTTTTAAAATGTAGCAATGAAACTGGTGACCAGATCAGGAGGCTTTCAAAGAAGAGCAAAGTTTAGTCATTTGAATTTATTGTAACCTATTAACTTGTTATTGCAATAATTTATGAGATAAGGGACAAATTTTTGTCTAAAGATATTAATGCATTGAACTTCTGTGAATGTTTGCAGGTCTATGTTAAGAGGAAAGTGTGCTGAAGAGTGGTGCACTTTTTCAGTATGTCTATTTGGCACTTATCTAGGAAATTCAGTCCTGACTAGTGTTTCTGGGTGCTACTGGAATGCAGATCTTAAAACCTGGTCTGATGCTATGGTCTGATGCTATAGCCTGATCCGTACAATATAATATATGCAATTCTATTACAATTTTTGGTCTTTTCATTTGAGTAAAAGTTTTAATTATAAATCAGAGTAACAGAGTTTTTCCACTGGAAAATATACATATTCCTAAAATAGCTTTCCACATTCCAATCAGTCCCAAGAATTATCATCAAGCAATTTGATTAAAAGAGTCAGAGTTGTGCTATCGGCAGTTTGCTCCATTTTGGTAGAGCCTTTATTAAAATTCCAATTAAAAATCACCAAGAGCAAGGCTGCTGTTTGTGCTACTTGTCCTGGAAGCTGCAGGCACCCATGGCCGGTGGAAAGTTTTTGCCTGTTAATTATATTTGAGTATTACTGTGTAGGAAGCCTTGTAGCACTAAGGCCAGAAGGGTATACAAACAGGATTAGGGCCTTGGGGCTCCTGGATAAATTTTTTGTTAGTTTCTATAACAGTATTTGGGCATAGATTTTTGTGTGTGTCTCTCTACACACAAGCACACACATATGGGTTATTATATTTAACAGGAATTTGTGTCCTTTCATATATTAAAGGATCAAAATAGCAATAAACTCTATCTCAGTAGCCACTTATGTGTGTTTGAGTTGTTTGCAAAGGATATTCTGACATTGGATGTCCCTATAAACGTTAATGAAGTCAGGGTGTATTTTCCTGAGATTCTTACAAAATTAATATTTGACGAAGTTTTGTGTGAAGTATTGTAATGGAGGAGGAATGTGACTGTAAATTTTAGAAGGTGTAAATATTGCATAAGGTTTGTAGCCAGTGGATACAGTTAACAAATGCATGTCCGTGGCTGGCTGGAAATACAGCATTTGAGAGGGTAGTCGGAGGGAAAACTGTGATCCTAAGAAGGGCTATCAGATGTGCTTCTAATCTTGCTTCCATGAAGCCAAAGGGCTTATGAGAATAATTATAACTTGTTAGGGTTTGCTCATTAGAATATTCATACAATGTTAATAATAAAGAATATTAAACTTGCATCTCTTTATTTAGCGAGTATACAACATTTCTTATGGGAACCTGAATAATTTCCTATCACTGCTTAGGAAGATGCATCTGCTTTGAGATCAGATATATTTAATCGCTTCTTCCAACATGTGTTTTGGCATGAACTCAGTTGTCCACAGTAGTCCTGAATGGCCCTGTGTTCACTGGTCCCAGCCCTGGAGAGCTTGTTGGATAGCTCCGCAGCAGCATGCTGCTCGTACAAGCAGCCTTCACAAAGGAGCCTCTGAGGTTTTGGCCCTGCCTCCTTCCCACTAAAGGGCAGCATGGGCTGGAGACTGACTCCCCCGAAAGAACATCGTCCTCGGGGGCAGAACGGCTCCGCTTCTGCCAGCCGAGCAGAGCCTGCGGCTGAGGAAGGGGGCTGCCTGGGCACCGTTGGTGTTGGTTCTAATCTGGGCTGTGACTAAATGGATAATTCCCTTGATGGCCTTAAAGGAGTTTACAGCAGTTACTTACCATTATACACAGTGTTTGCTGTAGGTGGCAACGGTAAGATTTGCTGAATTCACGGGTTTATGAAGTGTAGCACTAGAACAGCTTAAGGCTTCATCAGTTCTAGTTCTGCCATTAAGCATTGCTGCAATCTGCAGAATGAATATGGATGGCATCGGAGAAGGTTATGCTAATCAGTTTAGTTGAAGTCATTCCATGGATCAGATTGCGTAAATTAGTATTTTTAACTCTAATTTTAATGAGAGGAATAATTGAATGTAACTCTAATATCAGAGCATCGTAAAAAGATATTGCTCACCTTGAAATGTGGCTCTATGTGATAACAGTAATAAACAATGTACAAAATATTTAGAATATTGCCTTATAGGGAGATATACAGGGTAGATCTAATATATCTTTCAGGTTTTAGTTTTGTGTATATCTAGGTATATATATTTGCTGTACTACTGTAGAAGTAATATGTTGTAGCTATTCATGCATATAGCACAAGTACTTGAGTGTTATGTCTCAAATTTTTAGAAATTGAATTTTGGCATTTTAGCTTTGAAATTGGGACTTTCAGAATGATAGACGCAGAACCAATTCTTTCAAGTTTTTTTTTTTTTTTTCTCTTTTCACTGTGGGTGCCCTGCTAACTTGAGCAAGTCTCTCTATCTGTGCAATTAGAAGTACTGTGCATGTCTTTGCCTCTGAGATATTTATATGCTCTGCTTTTTTCACAGTGATGTGTGGAAGCCCCAGGTTAACTTTGCTCCACAGAGAAGCTATTCTTCCTTTCATTTAATGCTACGTTCATGTATAGTTTCCTTAGAGGTATTTTGAACTTCCCAGGCATCTCTTGCACAGTATCAGGAAAAAAATCAAACAGTCCTTTTCTTTCTTTCTCTCAATCTTTCTCACTCTCTTTCTTTCTCTCAATCTTTCTCTCTCACTCTCTTTTTCTTTTCTCTCTAGGAAACCCATTAATCACTGAAATTGCAAGAAATTTTTTCAGGGAAAAGGTTTATCTTTCTAGATTAAAGAAAAGTTTAAAAGTTTATCTTTCTAAAATATTTGAGTCACACTGACAGTGTTCAATATCTGTAGATGACAAATTACAATAAGGACTTCTTACTCTGAAGAGAATTTAAATGTAGGAGTGGAACAAATATACTTAAATTAAATGGACAACTCTAGTGTGGTGTGTTTTGGGGAGGGGGGGGATGTTTATGACTCTGATCTGTCTCATCAGAGCACCAAGGGAACTAAACATGCATCAAGAACACATTGTTATGAAAAGCTTAAAGTCTAAGCTGTAAGACAGCCCGTGTACCGGGATATATCTGAATACCATTGAAGATGTGATTGCAGGATATTTAGACATGCACAGATCATGGAAAAACACTGTGAAACTTCCAATGAATTAGTTAAGCAATTTGCCATCACTGAACTGCTACTTATACTAGTTATATTAAAGCTGATTCACGTAGGTCAGTGTTAACCCAGACAGACTGTAAATTCACAGAAGGAAGAGATTTCAAGTAGAACCTGAAATGTCATTCAGACAAAACTTCATTTGCAAAAGAGGTTACCCAAAGATAACCATAAAGTGATTGAGGATACAACCCTGAGGAGCCACAACAAGAGGCCTCTGGAGAGCCACAGAAAGAGGGCTTGGACTGGCAGGAGGAGAACTGTGGCAGAACAGAATAAAGGAAGGAAAGGACTTTAAGTGCACTATTGTTTAATCATTGTAATAGCTAATGTAAAAACATACATGTAGGCCCTACCACTACTGGGAGCTTAGTAAATAAATCTGTGTAATCCTCAGAGGACTTTTGTATTATATAACCTCTTGCTGAGCCACTTCCTCTCATGCATGTTTTGTAGATAAGACGTGTAAGCTCTGGTGAATTCAGAAAAGGGCTTTTAAGTAGAATTTCAACCTTCGGCAAGCGCTTCCACTCAGGGCTGTACTGTACCTTTAAACCTTGAACACTTGGTGTGATTTACCTTATAGGCATAGCTTAAGGAATTTATTGGACTGAATATTTCAAAAGCAGCCTAATGCAAGAAGGCTTCAGCTGTCTAAAATAATATGATAGCCCTGGTGAACTTCGTGTTTTTTTTTTTTTTTTTTTTTTTTTTTAATCTTAGGTTTGTTGACACATGTATCACCATGGCTTAAACTGCTGTTTTAAGGGCAGAGGCTGTCAGTGTATGTGTTTTCTTTGTGCTGTTTGTGAAGCTGAATATCTGTTATACTACCCAGGTTATGTCTGTTAACCTGACATATAAACATTTATCTCTAAAAAGGGCAACCCAGTAGGATTTTTGTATCAAAGACTAAAAAGTTTGTCTGTTTTTCTCTTTGACTTGGTAAAGAGCTTGCTTGGATTTGGTTTCTAATTAAGCTTCTTTTATATTGGGATGTTTGTTTCACAGGGAGATCATTTCCAGTAATGCGCCATGCATAAACAGGCAACAGCAAACCACGGACGAATCTGTCACTAATTCTGGCATTATCAATCACTTTTTAAGCTAATGCACAAAATCTCTAAAGACAAACATTTAACTCTATTCAGTGTGTTACTGTATTCAACTGTTGATAGAGAGGTTTTTTAATGATTTTGGATATGTCATGCTCCGCTTAGAATTCTCTAGCGTTTCCATTGGTAAATACTGAGGCATAACTGTCATTTGCATGAATGGAGGCTGTAATTATAAATGTACTTATGGCCTGTGCTGAAGTCAGAATGTAAAGAGGGATGTTTGCTAATGTAGAAACATAAATAACAGTTGCAAGTGTTCACTGTTCAACATGGAAATTATATTCCAGACCATTTGAAATGCATTTTGTTTTTTAAATAGTAAGAAGAGGCTGAATTTTAATATTTACTGTGTTGCAGTTAAATTGTTGATCATACAAGTTTGGCAAGAGTAGTGTATCCATTTACCAAACATGCAAAACGAGTGTGAGGATAGGCTTGGTAAATTTAGGGTTTAAACAATAATGAAGGCCCACCCCACAGGAGAGGATTTGTATAGTCTACTGTTGTCCTCAAAACCATGAAGTAACTTTTGAGCTAATCCAAAGTTGGAAAAGGTGGAAGGGCTTGGAAGCCAATGTATAAATCCTTTAGGGATGACCAGCCAGAAGAAGGGGTCTCGGGTCTCTGTTTCAGCAATGGGAAGCCTCTGACGGGTTTAGAGACTTGCAACCTGCCAAGGGTTTTGCCTTCAGAAATGGAACTTGAGTGCTTTCGTGTAAATTAGCAAATGTTCCAAACATAGCTGATCTGAATATAAAAATGTACAAATACGCAATAATAAATGCACTAAACGGAATCTTAGGTTGGCAAGGAAGCACTCAATTTCCATTGAAATTTTAATCACTCAGTAGGAAATATTTACACTTATAGCAGTGAAAAAACTGCATAGGCATTTGGGAGGTGGTGAGATGCTTAGTGATGTCTTAATTTGGACACTGGATCAGTTCCTAATCATGGAAGATTTACTACCCAGATGAACAGCTGCACCATGATGCTTTCCCAAATGAAGGTATGGAGATGTATTAGCTGCTTGTTTTGTTGGCATTATTCGAGGGGCTTAGACTGAAGCAGCCCTTTAGCTAGCCCAGAGGTTTCTGAAATACCTTGAGGCCGTATAGATTTGACAAGTGCATGTCCCTCTCCTTTACTTACTGTAGATGTTGGAGTGCCTGAGAGCTCCAGTCACAGTCCCAATGATACTATGAACTGTACAGAGACTGAACTAAGATATTTCTCAAAGATTTTACAATCTAAACTTATTTCTTCCCTCTCAAGTGCCTCATAAATGTTATTCCAATGAACAAAACAGAGATCATTCCACAAAAATGCTGATTAATACTATCAAAATAGGGCAATTGTTCAATGAAAAGTGTATTTCTCAAGTTTGAAATGACCAAAATAGCGTCTCTCGTTGAATCTTTATTTTTATTTTTTGTATTGATTTTTAATTTTACTTACTTCAAAACAGTGTTTTGTAAGTACTGTATGAGTTTGTCATCTATGCAGTCACAGTAGATGCAATATCCAGGCTCCTTTTAAAAATGTACTAGTACCTGCTTTGATTTCTGTGATGTACATGCTGTAGATGAACTGTAACAAAATTTGTTAAGTGAATAACATGGAGGATCTGTTTTATAGCCAGATGGTGTACTTTGTATTCTGTATACCAAAGTCGGCACTGTGGGTAAATTATTGCAACAAAAGACATGAATTATGCATAGTCATTCTCCACAGCCAATAACTAAAAAAGCTTTTTTGCCTCACCAGGTTTTCAGCTAAATACTGTAAACAAAGGTCGCGTAAAGATTTGTTGTTTGACTGTGCTTCAAGTTCTTGTCAGCATTGGGATTAATATCTTTCAGTTTTTATACTGCTGCTAAAACATATTTTAACCAAAATGAAGTATAGGCATTCTTTCAAGTAAGTTAAAAATGAATGATCCGTTTGCTATCGGCTGACAACTAAATTTACTTTCTGTTCCGGTGTTAAATAGCATTTCCCCTTTTTAATGACAATTGAAGTTGTTAAAATTGCTTGAAATACAAAGCGACAACACTGCATCATATTTTTGCTGGTATTGCCTTACATAACAAAAATTACAGCGTAATTTAGCGTGTGTTTATTAGCTCTAAAGTTATCTTTGGTGCTGAGAATCTTTGGAGTAAATGCAATGCTCACAACCAGAAAACAGATTTGAGGCCTTTCTAATTAGGGGCAAAGGACTGAATTACTCTGAGTTGCTGGACCCCAAAGTCCTGCTGGAGTCCCGCGTGCCGTTCTCCGCAAAGTTCTCCCCGGAAGCTGTTGCCAGGAAACAGCATCAAGCCAGTAGCTGCTGGAGAGCAGCTTCGCCTTTACCCTTTGTGACAGGTTCAAAACTGAAAAGAAAATACTGTTTTTTTACCAATGTTTTCAACAGGTATCTATGTGCTTATGGTTTCTGAAGAATAGTCAGAGATGTGACGGGTGTCGTACGGGCGAATGAAATGCAGCCCGTTGGAAGCACAGAGGACAAACTGTCGCTTACGCCTAAAAAGCAGCATTTCGCTTACTCTTGTGACTCGGATTGTTGGAACAGTTCCTCAAAACTAAAAACTATGTTTCCAGTTCCCAAATCCATTCTAATTGGTTTGATGCATGGGTTAGCAGAATAATTGATTGACACTAAGATCACAAAGCAAAGAGTGAGCTAACAGAATCAGATTAATGAAAACATGTGGTAATTACAACTGTGAAAAAACAACTTAGAATTTATAATGTTGCCTTGGGGCAAATAATCAAAAGTGTTATCAATGAACAATTAGTGTTAATAACAATCTCCTATGTATAGGATTACCATGCATAGTTACAGATGTGTTTTAAATGAAAGATTATTGCAAGTTTCCTGCCTAACAAATAAAATCAAAGCAATTCCTGCAGAACACTTCATAGCCGAAGATCAAAGTTTATGGACGCTTTTCATTTATGTTCTAAAAAAGATTAATTTCATGCCCTTCATTACATTATATTAATGGTTTTCCCTAGTATGTGTGCTATTAATGAATATTCTTATGAAGACTGTCAAAATACTGGTTTGTTAATAATTGAAGTAAAAATTAACTTTTATGGCTATGAAAACCCCTGCATATGGCAACAGCATAAAAAAGTCATGTGTGACAAAGTGAAAGTAGGAAATACCTACTGCATAAAACTTAAAAATTGGTTCCTGAGGGCAGGTAGTTCTGAAGAGCCAGTGTTTTGGGGAGTGCATATCTTTACCTCTCTAAAATCCCCTTTCCTCCAGCACAGCAGCAGAGAGGCCCAAGACCTGTTCAGAAACATGAGAGCCTCAGAAAGCTGTGGCATGGAACAGTACTGCGAGAAAATCTTAAGAAGAAGAAGGAAATAATGATGGCTACTTGGTTGCCATTTTAATAACAGAAATTCTGCTGTTAAATATTCTCCAAATTCATTTTGAAAAGCTGTGGTTTATTCACTCTCTTTTAAAGTTTCTGTAATTGCAAAACAAAATTTAAAAAGTTAGGTATGTTCTGATGCAAATAATGTGATATTTTCTGTGTTTGTGCAAAGCTTACTCCTAAAGCTTTCAGAAGAAGTAAATTATCCTAGCCTTGCCTTTACCATCATTTAGATGCCCATAAGCTTACAGGCGATGATTCTCCAACTTCCAGATCTCACTTATCCTTTGATCATGTGCAAAATGATGTGAAACGAGAATCCAGTGTTCACTTCAGCAAGACTTCTGTGTATCAGTCGCTTGTAATTTCTTCTCTTTGAGTGCTGGAATCTTTACCAAAACCACACTCAGGAACCAGGTTCTGGGTACACGTTGGCAATGATGTTGAACAGGGTTTTTACTAGGGAAGACTTCGCAGTAGGGCAACCAAAGCAGTGCTTTCATAAAATTACTTTAACACATAAATGGAAGTGAACAGTCAAGATAAAGATCAGGGGAGAGAAGAGGAGGCTTACAGAGTTTAAAAAAAAAAAAAAAATTAAACTCGCATGCTCCACTGATAACTGTAGCTGCTCATCACAGTTTTGTGTTCATATAAGTGTATGCACAGACTTTGGAAGTGAATCCCCTCATTTGGAAGAGGCAGTTGTATTTTTAGTACACTAACCAAACATCAACCACAACCAAAAATAATAGGTTTTACCTGATAAGCATGCAAGGTAGAGCTAGACACTGCCTTGCCCAAAATGTATAGTTTCTTTTACTTTTAAGTGAATGGTCCAATTAGGGTGAAAACCGCAAGCCTTTCTTTTTTCTTTCTTTCTTTTTTTTTTTTCTTCCTCCAGGTGCCTGGAAGAAGTGTTCCTTGAGACATTTGATAAATTTTTGTTTCAGCCTGTTGTACTTTCCCACAAAATAACAAACTTCTGCTTCCATAGAAATTTAAATTCTACATTTTAAAGAGAACTTTTGTGGCTTTCAAGATTCTGTGATGTCACTGGCGATAATGCAGTTGTTTTCTCTATTGGCAACTTGATTAACCCTCACTTTTAATGGTAGTTACAGCAATAGTCACTTCCTCAAAATAATGTCATTAGGATTTAAACAAGGAATTAGTAAACAACTCTCAGCTGTTGTGCAAAACATTTGTGTAGTAATGCATATTCATGAATATTTCAAACAGTAACACTTTTATTAATTTGTTTTTTGCAGAGAAACAACTAAATGATGTTTGGCAAATAATGCAGTTTGTTTTTCATGGCTGGTGTCAGTGATACATGAATCTCCTTAAATGTGCTTTCTCATTGAGCATCACAAAAAAGCTGATTTGCAGAAGCTTTGTGTGTCATTGAGATAAATGGTTTTTCATGTGTGTTCTATATGTAAAAGGACTAAAGAATCAAGGTCAAAGAATTATAGAAAAGGACCTAAAGAGGTCAGCTTGTCCATCCCTTTTCCCAAACATAGCAACAGTTCCGAAACTGTTTGTATAATCTCTTCTTGATTTCAAATAGTGGAGATACTGAAAGTCTGAGGCAGTTTATTCTTATGATTAATTGTCCATACCATGGAAAAGTTTCTTTCCTACTGTCTAATGTATAAAGATCCAACTTGGAGATGGCCCTGTTTTGAGGGGATGGGACCAGAGGACTTTCAGAAGAGCTTACAAACCTAAATGATTCTGATTCTATGATTTTTGTATGCCAGAATTTCTAGCTCTTTAATTCAAGCCCATTGCTAGTTATCCTATATACACATTAGATATATTATTTCCTTTGCCTTTGCAGCCACTTCTTACACATTTAAATGCCACTGCTCTAGGTCCCCTTGATCTGATACTATTTTCATCATAAATTCCTGGAATTCTTTTACATTGTATTTTCCAAACTTGAGGTCCACCTAATCCACCACCTTTTTGGGAGTAGTCATAGTTGGTTTGGCCTTATTGTTGTAGGTTGTAGACCTTACTGGTAATTAGTAGGACAGAAAGCTTAGTTTGTCTAATATACAAAATATTATGTATATAATCCATTATAATATCTATTTTTTTCTGCAACAGTACGATACAGCTGAGGGATGTTCAACTTACGATCTATTACAATTCCAAGATTTTTTTTTTCTTCTTCAAGAAGAATGGCTACACAACCAGCTGCTCTGCGTCTTGCATTTGTGCAGCTGGTTATTCCTGCTGAAAGTGTAAAAACTTGTGACTTACCCGAGAATTATGCGCTTTCACTTCCTGAGGCCTATACTGTCTTTCCTTGTCTTGATTAGAAAATGTAAAGTGTGACTGAGTGAACAGCATTTCTGAAGTCAAAATATGAAATTACTGCTTCTCTTCTCACCTGCAAGATGCAATTATCCTTTCTGAAGTGAAATAACATTGATCCATGTCATCTTTCAAGTGCTTATAGGTAATTTGATCATTTTGATTCCTAGAAAATAGTCAAGTGGTCTAAGGTTCCTTGTTTGGTTGGGTTTTTTTTCCTTCTCTTTCCCCTTTCTAGAAAAAAAAATAAAGTGAGTAGGTTTACTGAACACTAGGTGTTCAGAAGCTTTACGCATCCTCCACAAGTTTTGAGAGGATGTGGATTCAGTGAGGTGCTGAACACTGTCATATCTCTCAAGCAAGTTCAACTAAAAAAATGTTTAAAACTATGTCCATAAATGAATTATTGATCTGGCATAAAGTTGTAAACCCCATTATGTCAGCTCTATGTTTTTTTTCCAAACAAGCTGGAAATGCACGCAGGCACCTTTAAGACTTCTTCAGTGCAATATCAACCTTGAAGGGAAACGGGAACATTTTACTAGTGAATTTAATTTAGGTATAACTAGATTTTGTGGGGTGGTCAATAAGCAGAACCTGTTAGTCAGACTAGTGAGGGCTTCTTCAGTCTTAATTTTGGTACTAATTTCATTTAGTGCTACTCCAATGAACTTTTAGAAGGAAGAAAGCTGTTCCTTAAGCTTTTTCTGCTTAATGCCTACTTAACCAGCAGAACTATGAACCTTCTCTTGTAAGAAATCAGATTTGATTTTTTTCATTGCAATAATTTGATAGAACAATTCCACTTTTCATGCTGAGAATATAGGCTAGGCTTCACTGACATTTAAAAAATCCTGTAAAGCTTTTCAATGGACTTGGGCAGGGAGGAAAACTTTAGTTAGGCTCTTTACATACATGAGACCCCCTAAAAGAGGGGAGCAATATGAAAGAGGAATAATGCGCTCAAGTTTAAGTATCTCTAAAGAAAGTGTGTGGTGTGGGTGTTTGTTTTGGTTTGTTTTTTAAGAAGTTGTTTGCATCCTGAGCTGGGAAAATACAAACTCTTCTCAATCTAGACAACGACCTGGATTGTACGTTTTATACCTCTTTAACAACATATGGCGGATCCTTACACACCCACCTATGCGTGTTGATTTGGTAAAATGGTTTTGCAGGCTGGTACAAATCAATATTTGAATTGAAGTTCAATCATGTTTTTTATGCTTAACAGCCCAATGGAACTTTCTTCTATGAATTTGTTTAATGACTTTTTTACCCTAATACTTTGATATCCATCCAGTTATTGGTAGTGTCTCTGTCTAATAAAATCTATGAATTGTTCTTACTTAACTATTAACTAAGCTGTTTAAGTGTTAGCTGATGATTTTGTTGATGCGTGGTTTGTTTTGCTTAACCTGGTTAAACCGCTTCTGTAGTGTTGCGTGCAGCCATATACGTAAGGCTTTAAGAGAACTCTGGAGAGGGTATGTGCTTAGGAAGCTTTTTCCTATGCGTTTTGCTCAGGGATGGATTATGAATTTGGGATTGGATCAGGTTAGAAGTCAAGATCCTTGATTCTGCTCCTTTTCTGGTGACTCACTTTTTTCTCCTCTTTTGCCTTCGTTTAACTACTCAGTAAAAACACTGAATATAATTGTCAAGTGTCAAGTGAATATAGTTGTCAGAGCTTTTAATTAAAATATATAGCAATCCTAGAATCATAACACCTGTACTACTATAAGGGAGTGTTTTTAATAGGAAAAAAATGCTTCCAATTATGCTGTTTGGTAATCTTTATGGAAAGTTGCCATAGAGGCGAGGCATATAGAGTGTAAAGGCCTCAGGATTGTTTACCAATGAAAAATATTAAGTGTTACTATTAAACTTGTACCAGCTTTACTTCAACCCATTAACGTTAGCAAAGTCCTCTTACAATTCATTGGTGTTCCTGTTATTGAAATACTTGTATTTGGTAACTGCGTCTCCATTTAGTCTTTATGTAGTCAAACTATACATATTATTTCCTATACTCTTTCTTCATAAATTACTTTCTCCATGCTCATAATTACTTCTTTTGCAGTTCTCTTTTGCCTTACAATTTGTTAGTCTCTTCCTTGTGCATAAGCAGCTGGAACTAAACGCATTCTTCGTGATGCAATTATGCTGGTGTTTTATAAATAGGGAATAGCACCTTTTTGATTCATCATGTGATGCTGCATCTTTTCAAGCAATCATTTGCAAAGAAAAAATATTCATATGCAGTTATGGCATATTGTTGTAGACAGCTTGGGCTTAGAGTATTTATCTTCCTTCCCTGTGAGAAAAGTGCTTTGATTTTTTTTTTCCACATTTGTTTAAAAAAAAAAAAAGTGAGGCAATTAAAATGAATAATTATAAAGTTTAATAGAACAAGATCATCTCCAGTCCCCATGGATGAATGTTACTTCCCTCCCCCCCCCACCCCCCCCAACTCTTATTAAAGTATGTAAATAAGTAGAGGACATCCTGCAGCCGCTTTCATTAGCTTTTTGTATCAACGGGAAAATCTGAACATTGTTAAAACGTGTGACCTATATACAGCGGAAAGGCAGCTTTTCAGTTGTCATGGCTGGAAAGCTTGAGTTGTGTGACAGCTATACCTTAAAGACCCTATTAATAATCCCAAACAAAAGGATTTCTGGGCAGTTATCCATTGTGAAATTCAGTCAGATGACAAAGTCAGGGTCCTGATCGCCACCTCTGACTTGGAGCAACTGTGCACTACGTACGTGCGCTGTCTATAGTGTCACTGGAATGAAGCCCAAATTAGTCAGGGTGAGTCATCATCAGCACTGTGGGCTAGAGAAACCAGCCCATCACACCATCACACCTGCTTTCTTTTTCTTTTTCTTTCTTTCTTTTTTTTTTTTTTGCTTTCAAGTTTATTCTTTGGAAATTGTGTTGCATTTTCCTGAGATCTGTCGTAGTATCTTTTGGTCAGTAGATGGAGTAGCAGGTTATAAACTTGTCAGTTTTCCCATGTCACGTAGCTTTGACCCTTACTTGAGTCAATAATGTAAAATTTTAGTTTAGACATGTTTAATCTATATTAATAAATCCAGACCAAATGCAGTGGGTTTTAAGCACGTGACTAGTTATTTTTAAATTTGATATATGATATGAGTGGTATTGGACATTAATTAGTAAATGCCCCATCCCATAAGCAAACTTGGATAAAGTGAATGTTTGCGAGTGTTTACCTTGATTACCTGGTGGACAGATACAAGTTAACTGAAATGCAAACAGATTTATTGAGTTTTTTGGAGAGTCATTCTAAAAGTAACTCAAATTAGAAACCCTTGCTACTCGCATAAATTGTATCAAATTTTGCAGGTAGTTATACCAAAATAAATTCAGATTATTTCCTTTTGTGTACATACAGCTATTAGCCATGTATACCAGTAAAACTCTGCAGGAAAGGAAGTTAGCTAACATATTGAAGAGCACTGTAGAAAGATGATCCTTCAATACATGCTGCTTGATTGAATCTTAAATTACATGAAAAAGCACTTATGCTAATCTCGAGCATGAACTCAAGACCTAGCAAGTCAGTTTAGTAATTAAGAATCAAACACATCATTTAGGATCTACTAAAATTCGGTGTCTTTGCATTGCTAATTAATGTTTTGCCCAACACCAGCCACATCTATGGTGAGTTGGCTTTTTTTTTTCTTTCCTCTTTGAGTGGAAGGAGCATGCAATACTGTTTATAGGGCATGCGATATATTCAATGGAGTTAAAATCTTTGAGCTATTACAGGCCGAGAGCTGGTACTAGGGCTGCTTTAGGCTGTAGAGGCTACTTTGGCTACTAGAAGACATGGGAGCATTTATTTTCTCTCCCGGGGGGTGGGTGGGTGGAGATGGATGATGTGACGTGACTTGGGAGGGGGCTTTCTTCTTTGTAACAGTCTTGGCTCAGAGGAAGGTTTCTGTAGGCAGTCTTGCATGATAGTCGTCTTGGTCGTATTGACCAATTCTTTCTGCTTTGTTTCTGTGTAATGCCTAGAATACCAATTTATATATTCAGACCAATAATTTATTGGAGTACAGGCAGTAGATATTCCACAAAATCACTTTGAAGTATCTTGTACACAGCCTTAAATAGTTCTTCTGCTGGTATTTATGGCGTAATAATGCAGAATGCCAAACCATTTTCAATACGACAGCCTTACCTTCTTTTCAAATACATCTGAAAAAAGGCATATTTCAGTAAATCTGCCTGTTGTATGCAGCATGTGTTCTTCTGAACTGATATTCTTCCTGCAATACAATATAGTTACAAATTCTCCTCTGACAGTTTATGAATACCTTCTGAATTGCTTATTAGTTAAATGGTTTATGGTTGGTGAAACACACAATTAAAAAATTGAATCTGTGCGAGCTAAGGTTTTGCTTCATCAATTTTTTGGGTTTTCTGAATGAAAATTTATGAATTTATTGATGAATTTTCTGAAGAGACAATAAATCATTTTGTGCCAATAGACCATTACAAAAATCACCAGATCCAGCTTTTATTGAAATGAACCACAATTTTCTATTTGATTCCAGTCAAAATGATATTGGTTCTAAACTATTAAAATGCAAGATCTATTACTGCCTCTCACCTTTTAAGAAAAAGAAAATTACAGGGGACTTTACAGCTATTCTTGTGACGTGGTGGGATAATCAAAATTTAAAGCTTCAAGGTCAAATGTACTTTCCTGAGTGACTCAATTACTGCTCAGTTTGATGGCAGTAGAGGAACAAGGGTGCTTGAGCTTTAAGATTGCTGGGTTTTCATTATATAACTGGAGCATATTAACAGGAAACTGTTAAATACAATTTATGTGTGAATAGCCCAATTGGTAGGCACATTGGCTCCATTGTGTGAGGGATTAAATAAATGTAATACTTTCACATTATTATTCACTGAGTAGAATTTTTTTATTAAGTTTTGGTAAAAATGTGCATAGCTACATTGTGAAAGTGACATGTCTGCTTCCTTAAAAATTAAGGCTATTCTGAAAAAAGTTTATAATGCTAATAGTTCAATTTTGGCTTTTTTTTTTTTCTTTTGCATATTCCCTTTTCGTTTGCTTTCTGCTGAGCAGTTTGTATGCTTGTAATTTTGATCCTCTTATAAATTGTGTGGCTGTTGAGACAGGTAAGTCCTTGGTAAATATGTTCATAAGTCTTTAAGTGTTCATTTAGAAACCATGGAAATGTGTGTCATTTTACAGCTGAATAGATGCATAAATATGAACTCCAGTACCAGTTTAAAATATTTTCACCAGCATGCAGAAGGTCATCACTGGTTTTACATTCGATGTCATAGCCATTTGCAGACATTAAGGGTCTAAATTACCTTTATTTCAGCTTACGCCAATGTACTCTGCCTTTCTTCCATTTGTTAGTCTGTAATATACACCTGCATTTGTCACCTCTGTTTCTGGCCCAGGATCTTTGCTAAATATACTTACACAGAGTAAATGAAACGGTGTCTGAATTGTGCTTCTTTCTTTCAGTGGGTTGGCAGAAACATTCTTTCTAGCATTAGCTGAATGACTTTCTCTGGCAAATTGTTTGCAGTAGTTATTAATCTTATTTTGCTGTCACTGTCATTTGAGAATCCTAACATGAGATACTGCATTTTAATTCCCTTGGAGAAAAACATGCAAATATATTGTAATGAATGCAAGTTTTGAAATAGTCCTGCTAATGTAAAAATATGCTCAAATTACTGGTGAAAGTTTAGCCCAATCAAACAAAATATTAGCTATAAAACGCAGTTATTAAGGCAGTGCTCTGTTCTGGACACTGTACTGTACACGAGGCTTTTCCATCAACTGGTGTGTCGGCATAGGGACCAGGTCAACACCATGCAGCTTCCCTCAAACAGTGGCAGGGATCATCCGGTTACTGTGCGTCCTTCTCCTGATTTTGCTGGTCACGTGCTGCGAAGCTTTGCGCAGAAACCTCTCCTTGGCTTGGCTGACTTGCTGTTACTGGCTTTACACCAGATTCAGATGCAGGTCCAGATCTAGCAATCCTGAAGGCTGTTATCATCCTTCTGCCTGACAGATGTATTGCCCTACTTGACATCTAACAACAATTCATCATTAGCATTTTAGTGGAATTCAAGCCATAAATGTGAAATAGCATCCTCAGAGAGCATTACTGGAGAAAATGCTGTGCTCATTCTCCTTCAGTTTTGGAAGTAAGAGCACAGACACATAATCCAACTTTGTTTAAAACAAGTTTAAAAATCAGAGAGAGGCTTAATATCTGTAATCGGATCTTCAGGCTGTTTCTTCATAATTATCTGGTATTTTATTACTTTCTAATGCTGTATATGCCATATCTGAATATATGTTCTTGAGTCATCTAGACAACAGGATTTGATGTGAATGGATTTGTTTTACACTTATTTGAAGATTCTAATAATGGTTAATACCTACAATACTGTATTTTAAAGAATAATTTCAGTAAATAAGCCCTTAAAAAGGATCAGAAAAACATCATACATGTTTTTCCTTATAATGTATTTCCTCACAAAGCATGGAAGGAAAGACACTACAAAAAAAATCACTAAGGAGAATAAAATAAAATAACCCAGAGGACAGACACTCACCGTCGTCAACATTTATGATTTTTCAATATTTCACATCCTCAGTCAGCAAAATACCTAACAGCCATGTCCGTGTTGAATTGATAGGAGGTCACGTGAGAGCACTCTTGAAGGTAAAAACTATTATGAGGTTTCCCGCTGAATTAGGTTCATGTCTTAGAACAAAAGATTTACTGATTCTTTTTTTTTTTTTTTTTTTCATATGGCAAAGTATTATCTAAGTTTGCAGGCAGCAAATGAGGAAAGGGAGATTGCATAGGTATATGTTCCTCTTTGAAGGTCTCCATGTTGAGGCAGGAGAAACACTTTGGTAAGTGAGCTGTCATTTCTCTTTTCCTTCTACAGTCTGCAAAGGTAGTTAATCTTTAAACCGTATTGGTCCTTCCTTGCACTCTCCAGGTACAAAGGGACAAGATGGCAAAAATTTGAAACAGAAATAAAAGCATTAAGCAGATATTCCATTAACTCTAACGTTGGATAGGTCTTCTAGATGTAATATTTTGGCAATGCTTCACTGTTTACTTAATGGATGCCAAGCATTTTAGCCTCTACCTGGTCACTGCTAATAAAAACAACAGAACTTCAATCAAATGCTTTCCATATTCTTTTATTGGGTCGAGAAATAAAAGCCTCATAGCTTTGTTTACTTCCTTCCAGCTTCTTTGCTGTTGTTTTTGTTGGACTGTGGTCGGTAAGAAAAGTGCTTGTGTAGATTGGATACCCGTGAACACTAGCATGGGACAAAATCCAAAATATATTTATCTTCCAATAAGCATCAAACTAAAGCCAGGATTCAACTGAGTAACTTCTCCTTCCCTTCAGGAAAATTAACATGTGCGTTCTGCAAGTTTCCTTCCAAGGGATTTCTGCAGCACTCCCCTGGCACATAGGTAATGAAATTATCCCTGGTATAATCTACACTTGGACTCAAACAACATAAGTTTCAAGGTACCCTTTCTCACCAATCAGTTATCCAAATTGCAAAGCCACTGTGCATAATTTGAGTCAATTAGCAATTTTATAGTTTGCAATTATCTTTATTGTTGCTTCCCTGTGTAAAGAATGTTGAAGGAAGAAAAATTTATATAGTTTTATATTTATATGAAAATTTAAGTATTTTGTCATGAGACCCCTGCAAAATGGGATTTGACTTGGAAGAAAGTACTTCCAGTAGCCACCAAAAAAACTTTTGGTAGATAGAGCAAACATTTTGTTCCCTTTTAAAGGCTGTGAGAAATTGTAAAAGGCGGGTATGAATTTCTTTTAAACTTTTGTAGACTGTTTTTAAAAATATTTATTTCCAGATGTGATAGTTAATACTGTAATTCTGATTAATTATGTTGATACAGGTGTCTATTTCATGGAATAGTCTTCCAAAAGTTGCAATTAGATCTGCTTTAACAAGGAAATCTATTACAGTATCTATTTGAGGAAGTTTGTATAAATATGTAATGGATTCATTTTACGTTGGCATCCATGCCGTATTCTAATGCAAGTGCTAATTTGAATGGTTCAGCTGATTTTAAATTACTGTGAATGTGCTGCAGTAGTGTCTTTCACCTTAATCTTCAGTGGTCAAAGCAAATTCCCTGCTGTTTGAACACGCTCTTCCTCTCAGAGAATCATTCCTTGAACCTGGAGTACATAAGGCAGAAAAAAAACATTGCACAACTCTGAGGAAGAAAATACATTTCTGCATGGTGCCTTGGAAGTAATACATAGTTCTGTGCAGGGGGATGGAGTTCTGTTGAAGTGATAAAATATTTGAGAATTTGTGCAGTAGTTTTAATTATTGAAAAGTGTGGGTCAGATTTGCTGTTACCTGAGCATCTAACCATGCAGCTGTGCATCAGTTTGATTTTCCAAAAGGCACCTATCCAAGTAGTGGACCTAACTCCTTTTAAAATCGATGGTTGTAACCTGTTTAGCTGCCTTTAAATACTCCTGGGCGTTCCTGTTTACTTTTGGAAATTGTGCTGCTTGGGTGTGAATCCTATGAAGGAAGCATTACGCCATTATATCAAAGTGAAGAGGTCAGTCGCTTTTCTTTGCCCAATTTTTGTATGCTACACAAAACACAAAACAGTGGGCCCTTCGTGCTGCTTAGGAGCCCAGTTCTCCAAAAATCGTATCAGTTTAATCAATAATAAAGTTTTGTCTAAAACACTCATGAGTGTTGTTTTGAAGGAGAGGCCTCATGAAAGCCTCTGCCTTTTAAAGGCTGGGGTTGGGTGCCCTCATGTATATTTAAATGCCTATTACCTTTTTTTGCCTGTGTCTATAAACATACCATGTGTTGTTCCCAGAAACAGCAGTTTTTTGTACTTGTATTTCCAGGAACGGTGTTACAGAGCTAGTAATGTTGATTGGCTGACTAATTAGTGTCATTCCCAGCAGTACTATCTCCAGAAGAATTTCCGAGAAGGAGCTGACAACATGGTGAGTTGGTGTATGCCCAAGCCATGCTGGCATTTTACTCCCCCTCCCATAACTCAAAGCTAGGGCTGTGACAAATGGCAGTTATGAACTTATATTTTTTTCTAACCGTAATTAGCTGCAGGAGAGCTCTACTTCTTTCAGTTCAGCCCTGGATCATATTTTATGGTTTTTTTATATGAAAAACACCAAGAAACTGAACACAATACCAATTACTTTAGTTGGCTGCCTGCATGCATTACTTCTGCATATGTAGAACTTTAAAATATTAAATAGGTCATGTACATATGGGGGTCTAATTAACAACAACAACAAAAAAAAACTGCTGTTAGGGGTGAGAATTGATCTCACTGGTCCTGCAAAACATCTCTAAATCAACCCATGATGTATGAAGATATCTTAAGATAATTAGTGGAAAAATCTCAAGAAATAAAACATAAAAAAAATCAGCAATCAAAATCAGGCAAGCAAATAAAATGAGCACAACTAAGGAAAGTAAAAGTAATAATTTATCATTCAAAGTTTAGTTTAATTTTTACTTGGTTGGAAATGAGAATCCAGAAGGTGGTCTGGAGCCTTTTTTTCCAAAAGGTTTAACGTTCTTCATTTAAAAGGTTCCAGGAACACAGCTGCCCATGGCAACTGTAACGTGTTTGTTGATGTCTGATGAGAAATAAGGAAGCATACAAACCCTGAGTGTGCACTTTGTCAAATAAAAAGCAATGTTGGAGGTAGCCCAGTTGAGCTGCAAGTGCCAAAAGAAGACTTAAGGCTAGTAATCGACACTAACAGTGCCTGTTGCATTTAGCAATTTGAGAATTTTATTTTAGGAGTATATTTAGGTTTCACTATTGCACGCTGACTGGGACTGGCTGCAGCAGCACATCTAAGCTTGTGACACTGGTTTCGGTAGGAAGGGCTCGATAGTTGGGAACCAGGGTAAGCTGCTTCAAATCAGGTTGGATGATATTTGAGTCCACTCTTGCTTTATTCAGAAAGCATCTTTTGTAAAATGGAGTATAGTTTAAGCTCACAGTCTTCATTTGAAAGTTCTGTTGTGTTGATGCATCTATGCTAACATAGTTGTATTTGCAAAATATCTGTTGTTCTTCTGCTCTTCCCTAACGACTTTTGCTGATGTAGCAATTTGGATCAGCTGTGGATATGATTTATTTGTATGTTTATTGGCCAGATTTTAAAATCAACAAATCCAGTTAGGTTGGATACAATTTATGCAGTCAAAAAAAAAAAAAAAAAAAGCTTAATATGCCTAGAGGGCTAGGATAAAATAGAACGCCAAGTGTTTTTTCCTAGTATGGCTGTATCTAAACAAGAGTCTGAACTCTTCTTGGTGTTTATATGCCAAGGGAAAATATCAGAATCCAGTATTGTTGTGCAGGCAAGTTTCTAGGGTGTGGAATCCTGATGCAGGGTTTCAGGGTGTTTAATTTTGGTTTTGCCATTAGTTCATTTGTGTTTTTGGTTGAATAACTCATCATTTCATTTTGCGTCAAGATGCCTGAGAATGTAAAGATTGGAAGGCTTATTGTGTGCAAAGCTAAATACATCCTCAGTGTTTGTCCGTGTTCTGGACCTGAAGGACTCTTGTGCTGTTGGTGCCCTTGGTGGAACATGTCACGACAGATTTTTTTTTTTTTCATCCTTGCAAGGACGTGACTCAATTGACATGACTTAAGCCAAATTGTTGGACAGGCTTGATATTGGTTAGGGTACTGTGGGTTTTGTTTTGTTTTTTAATATGGCTGCTCTTCTGTTCCCCAAAATTTGTTGTAGAAAGTAATGAAATAAAACAGTGAAAACAGTTGTGAAGAATCAGTCTGAACTGCCTGCAGCTTATGCATTTAAGTCACCCAGAGGCCTTCTGCAGTCTCACCAGTTATCACTTTTGCACATGTTGAGCCTTTGCTGGCTGCCAGCAGCAGTTCAGTAAGTGCTGCACAGGATTTTCTCCTGAATCAATCCAGTCTAAGCCTGTAGTAGAGCTACTGATGTATTTTAATCAATTCTGTTTCACATTTTCCCATTTATACTGCAGTTTATATACTGTCCTTAGAGATTTCTGTATTCATCTTATCTGGCTTTAGAAGAGTGCTGGAGAATCTGGTAAATGACGGCTGCTGTGTTTTTAAATTTTGCTGCAAGGCTTCAGCAAGATAACATTGCAGGACTGGAGGGTTTTTGTTCTTCTTCTTCTTTTTTTTTTTTTTTTCCCTCCCAGAACTGAATCCTAGGACAAATTATTCTGTTGTTTAGCAACTAACAGCATGTGTACGAATTTCCAACAACATTCAAACCAATAAGAAACATGCCACAAATTACATAAGATGGAAAGGTTATTTTTCCAGTGAAGTGTTTGATTTAAGATAAATACCGCATCTTAGATACGAAGGGAACACCCTGAGTCATGAAGCTTATGGTCTCTAGTGGCACAGCCAACCAAATCACACCACACCATTAATATATGTGTCAAGCTGTTTTAAAAGCAGTTTTTTTTTCATCTCCGCCACTGTTACAGAAAAGCTGCTTTAGAAGTTCATTCAGACCCCTGCTTCTCATAGCTAGTATTTATTAATGACTATTTGTTCTTGTGCTTAGCTCTTCACCTCCTCCTGCTTGTGTTTATTCCTTTCTTCCTCTCTTTCCACACACTGTGTTTTCTTTATAGAATAGCTTACTGGCAATTTTTTTTTTTAAAATGCTCTATACAGATGATGGAGCAGATTAATAGACTGCAAATTACAGTAGCAGCACAGGACCTTCAAAGAGTGATGCTCCTTTTCAATAACTGAAAATCTGGTTATTTTTGTCTAGAAAACAGAACAAAGAATACAATTAGTATTGTAAAATATCAGTGAAAATCTTAGTGAAGCATTTAATTCTTCGAATTTACCGTGGCACTGTGCAGGAAGAAGTGATGCACCACACTGAAGGTCTAGATATGCTCTAAATCCTCTGTGGCACACATCCCAGCAAGCGTCCTTCTATCTCAGATGTGTAACTGGACGGGGAACAGCATCAATGATGAAGCTTTTTCCCAGTTTGTTTGTTTTCTTGCAGAAATGCTTCTTAGTTTTTTGTTTTATTTGTTCAAGAAAACCACTTTTCTATTAAAATCTGCAGAATGCCTCAGATGAGGGAATACTTTACCTTTATGGCTCTTGAATAACAAGTTTCACTGTTATACCCCACTGAGAGCATTGTCTCCTATCGGTAAAATCTGAAGTTCTCCAAGTACTTACAGTGATCACCTGTTATAGACCTCTTTCCATGCTGTATGAATTTCATGTCTTCTGCCAGCCCAGGGAGAATCTTGGAACTTCTAAACTTGGAGCTCAGAAAATATCATTAAACTAAAAATGTCATCACTGGAATATTTTCTTTTGCAACTGTGTCATGTCAGTGCATTACAACTTTTAAATGCATACACATCATTTAAGTGCTACTATCACCAGAGCACGTAGGTCTAACGGTGGTTATTCCACTTGCTGTAACAGTAACATACAAATTGTAAGATTAGTAACTTCACAGAATTATGTCTCAAGTTGCATAATTCCAAGCATACACTTCTTTTGTTTTCATTATTCATTACAATTGCTTGATTTACCTCTTTCTTTATGAATTTTTTTTGTCTTGCCTATGCCCAATCTGTGTAATCCAAACTGAGACTCCTGAAAGTGGTGCACAGGGTGATATGATTAGTTTGAGAGAGAGACGGAGGAGGTTTGAAATATTTCTTTCAAAGTAACACACACACTGGTAAAAATCAGGAGCCGATCAGGTGAGGAGCAAAAGCCTAGCATTTCAGTTCCAGTCACTTCCA
The DNA here is from genome assembly GCF_036417845.1 of Apteryx mantelli. Taxonomy (NCBI): domain Eukaryota; kingdom Metazoa; phylum Chordata; class Aves; order Apterygiformes; family Apterygidae; genus Apteryx; species Apteryx mantelli. Next base: position 7,705,887 of record NC_089986.1, read on the forward strand.
TATTCAAGAGTGAAAAATATATTCCCTGAAACCAGAATTTGAATAATACATGTGTTCTACTATGCTCATGTTTGGCATTCCTTCTGTTGGTGATTCTTCATTTATTATGACTTTATTTGCATCTTTTTAAAGTTAATTTAGTGCCTAGGAAAACATTAAAGTGACAGTTTTGGAAACTGAAATTGTTTCCCTCTCTCTAAAAGAAGGACAATATTAGGGAGCAGTGCTGTTCCCACTGCCCTGACTTGGACGTGGCAAGGGGCATCAGTCCCCTGAGGGCGAGTGGGTCTCGGTTTCATTTTTTTTGGCCTGTTAAAGAAGTTTTGTGATGAAGTTACTGCAGTGTCACCTGAATGAATGATAAATCTTATGTTACCATTGGCTGTCTAAATCATTCTTCATTGAAGAGGAAGGTAAAATCCAGTAGTATTTCATGCTGCATTTCCAAATGGTTTTCTTCCCCTTCTCTATAATAACATAATGTAATTGTTCATTTTGGAGCTGATGCTTATTTCCTAATGATCCTCTGAAGAGACTGGATTAGGGGTTTATCACTGCAGTAGATTCTCATGTTTTACCGAGTTATCATCTCTGGTCTGTTTGCATAGTCAAATCTCGATGTCCAGGGGAATGCCTGGGAAAGAAGGGCAAGTAAAAAATAGGAATAGCAAAAGGAATATCTAAAGTTATAGAAGTATGCTATAATACATAACTTTTGGAAAAACTGCAAGCAGATTCCATATTTTGAAAAAATGCAAATTTTTGAAGAGAGTAGAAATGGCTTTAAATAGTAACTGTCAGAGCTGAGGGTGGGGGAAGCTGCATGTGCTCCATCTTGTACTCTGTGGTAGTGTGTGGTAGCCAGGAGTGTTGGGAAAGGTACTCAGGGATACCTCAAGGTTGATAGTTTGGGGCTTTTATGGTAAATAGCTGCGATCTCCTCATTTTAACAATAAGCTTCAGTTTAGGAAATGGTGATTGAAGGATTAAAGCAATCTCTTTGCTTTTCTTTAACCCGTAATGTCTGCTGGTTTTGTTCTTCTGTGTACGTAGCCACGTACATTCACAGCTTACAGGAGATACTTTTTAATAAACTTTTTCAGGAATTTTTCTCTAAGTTTGTAGTGCAGCCAGTACTGTTCTTGTACCTGGACTACTCCAGCAACCAACAAATATAAGACAAATAAGCTTGGAGTCATTTTTTTGTTGTTGGAAGGAATAGAGAATAATGAATCATTACATGATAAATTTCTTCTGAAAATCAGCTTTTAATCTCGCTGGCTACCATCCTATAAAATGATACATCTTGGCCCACATGGTTACTATGACTAGACCCTATGAAGAATTATTTTTGATAGGAGTATTGGTTGAAGATGCATATGTGCTTTGTATAAAATTAGGGTTATGCGTGCGTAAATATATAATGCATTACATACTTTAAATGCTAGTGCGTAAGATGTTCTTTTTATAACACAAGCCTTCCTTACAATCTGGCTTTGCTCCCTATGAAGGGAGGATCTGCTTCCTGTCGCTTGTCAGTAGGCCTGTGAGTCCTCAGTTAACTTTGCATTGGGGACCTCGCCACTGATTGACTCAATATTTTATTTTCATCTGCTTCACCAGAGATGAATAAATGCAGTTCTCCAAAGTACTCTTCCACTCCCCTTTGATAGCCCAATTCGAGACACTATATGCTATAGGGACAAAATAATCATCATGCTTTTTAAGTTGTTTGCCTTCCATTGCTAAAGTTAAATATGTTTAAAGAGTGAAAGTTACCAACTTGAAACCTACTATCTGCTCCTGTAATGAAGGCCAGAGGGAATTTAACCCTAATCATTTTCTTCTTTCCTGGAAGCAAATGAACTCACTATCGGTGAGGATACTGGTCCTTACCAGCAAGCATGAACTTCAGAAAATTGCCACTTGACATTGGAGAGCTTTGTGCAGATTCTACCAGCAGAACCAGAAATTGAAACAGAGTCCCCAAGAGCAAAAGGTTTAATAATGCAGTAAGTCTGTCAAGCAATTGAATTTAAATAATGCTATAATGCAAAACACTAGTTACTAATTACTACAAGAAAGGGAACTGCAATAGAAACTTCCATCAGTTTGTTATAATGCTGTGGCAATATTATGAGATTGGCTTGGTCTTGCAATATAAAATCCTGATTTCAAATTGATTTTAACAAAACAAATGAAGCAAGCAGAAAGCCTATTTGGAGTGGACACTTGAAAATAGGAATTCAATACTTGGAGAAAATATAAACTGTCTAACCATCTAATAATAAATATAAGAAAAATGTGTTGAATCGTTTTCATGATGCAAGTAGGCTGTAATTCTGAGTGGTGCTGACCTCAGGTTGTGACCCACAGCCCAGGAGGTTAGCTGTCTCTCTCAAAGCCCAGTTTGTGAAGCACAATTTGTGTGACTGGTTTCATTTTACTGGGAAAAAAAATAACCACAGTGCTGAGCTGTGTGGGAGTCTGTAAACAAAAGCTGTGCAAGATAAGAAAATTAACATCAGAGAAGCGAAATTAGTGAGATGATGATAGTAAATCTAGGACTTGAGAGAAAAATGCTGACATGAAAAGATATAAAATTCATGGAAAAAACATGGTGAGAAGGTGGCAGCTGCACAAGGTGGAGGATCAGCCCATTCCAGAAGCGGCGGTGGCTGGCACGGCCCCTGCCGATGGCCCGGCCGGCAGGGACTCGTCAGCGCCTGGCTCCAGCAAGGTGCGTGCGCTGGCGCATAGCCTCATGGCATGTTAACCCAAGCTGTCTTCTGTGGCTATTAACCTATACGAAATTGTTCTTTGCTCCTAAATTGTATCTAATCCTGCTTGCAGAATGTCTGTGCGTGATAAAAGGCGCTCAAATAAATGTGACACAGTAGAGGATGGTTAAACAGTGAGGCTGAATGCTCAGCCCTCCTGAGAATTAGTTTGTACTGCTTTACTGCTAGAATTACAGATAAATAAACATAACTTGAGAAAGAAAAGCAACTGGTTGGTTTTACCTTGCCTGTCTTCTGTATTCAAGATGATTTTTGTTTAATTCATGCCAACCAGTTGCTTTTAAAGAACCCTTTTTGGTTAATACACTCAATTCTCCTTCTATGCTTTCATTGTTAAAGTATTTAATGTGCCATAACTTCAAAACAATTATGGTATAAAAATAGATAGGCATAACATTGAGCTACTAGGCTGGCAGATTGATCCAGTAAGAAGGATTAGAAACAGGACAAGGCTTAAGAGGTGGAGTAGCAACAGGTGATGGAAAGTAAGGGTACTAAATGGAAGAGGAAGATTGAGCTAGGAAATATGCTTTTAAAGCTAGGAGGTCAGATCATATTACATTCCCCAGAGAAAGAAGAGATATCAATATTTCAGTTGGGCAAAGTGGCAGAGCTTGCACTACAGTATTACAGATGCTGAGAAGAGAAAGAATAATAAAAATAAGTAATAGTCTTTGAAGTAATATGAAATGGAACAATAAAATATGAAAACGGAAGGGCTTATCATTTATGGTATATACATAACTCATGAGCAGGCAGGAGAGTAGTTCCTATTCTTGAAAAGCATTCTGACTTTCATGAATAAGAAAATTTAACCTTGTTGATGTGGGGCTGGAACAGAGACAACATGAGAGGGATGTATACTGTAGAGAAACAGATTTACAATTTTCTTTCTCCCATACCTCTGAGAAGTGGTTTCTTTCCCTTCTTGGAGAGTATCACCTCTGCTTGATTTTTTTGAAGGGATCCTGGACAGATCTGCCATGAGATGGCAATTTCCTCTCTAATTTGCAGCTGCATACTCTTATTAAGATAATACTGTTCTTTCCACAAAACAACTGCTGATAATGCTAACTGAGAAATGTAGAGTATGGATGTCATTTAAGCCTTTTGTCTTCTGGGCATGGGCTAATTTGCTCAGCACATTAATTTGTAACAAGTTCAGACACGTGGCTTTCAGTCAATAGGGTCAGTTCTGAAGCTTAGAGAAACGTTTTTCTTGTTCTTCAGAATATCGTTGGTTCTGTCTAGGGACTTCATTAGGGGAGTAACAGGATTCTTTCTGTGAGCTTTTAAGCAAGAAGGGAACCTCATTACCAATTTGTAATATGTAAAAGTGTGCATAAAGTTTGGATAACAACAAATTGAAGAGCCACGTGGCATTCAAAATGGTGGAATACCTTTTGCAAGATATGGCTGAGAGTTTACTGCACTATCTGTATTAATAAATTATTAAACTAAATTATTAAAATCTCTGCTCTATTAGGGCAGTATAGATATGGTATAGATGTGTAGGTATAAACTAGAACAAATTATATGTACACATGTGTGTATATATACATAGTATTGATGTCATTAAAGTGATTGGATTTTAACAAATATGGAGGTGTACGCATTATGCTACAAAAACTGGCTCTTTCACTGAAAAGCATCTTACACCAAAAATAGTTTAATTTGTATCTGAAACTAATCTAGTTCTCTAGAGTAAAATGAAATATCACAGATACTTGCAGAATGATGCAAAACCAGTAAGTGACTCCCTCCTCCACTTCCCAGGTCATGGAAGAATCTTAGTCTCTTAGTTAGAAAAGGACTTGCTACTTCCATATTTGAAAAGTAGTTAGCACATCCTGGTAATTAAGATAATATAGAAATCGATGTACTGATTTTTTTTGTTTTTATTTTTTTCCCCTCATTGCTGTACTAATAATGAAATTAAGACTCGTCAGGCTCCTAGTTCAATTAGTTGTTTTGGCTGCATCTATGTGCATTATTAGCTATACATTTTCAAAAGGCTTTGATTTAGTAGTAGCCACTTGAGCACAAATGAAAAACAGTTTTAGCAAAATAGGTATAAGTATTATATAGCAAAAGGATGCTTACTACTAGTTCATTGTTACTCTGTCTATGAGGGAATAAAGCTAAGAGACAGAAGATCATTGAGTCTGAGAACATGACTATGACTGTAAATGTGTGCTGCTTGTAGAAGGCTTTAGGAAGTTATTTTTTGTTAATATTTGCTGCTGCTGTGACATTGGTGAATTTGCAAGCATGAGCCTTGCAGAAAAGGTACTTTTGAAAGAGGACATTTCTTCATGTTAACTGGTTTTGAATACCAGCTATATGTCTTTTGAAGACTTTAGCATATTATTCCTATTCCTCTAAGAAAAGGCCACCCACCTAACAGTAGAATTAAAAAAAAATATGTTTTTTTAAAAGCCCTATTGCTTCACAGTAATTAAGACAAAGCTGGTTAAAAAATAATAGTCTTTACACTGTATTTTTACTCCTTTGGTGTGAATGAAGGTGTGTTGGAAACTTCTAGGAGTAAGCCACCAGTCATGGAAACATAGTTTAATTTAGGCTGGAAGGGCAGCTCATTAATATCAAAAAAGGGAAGATAATATATGTCTCACTACTTGGTATCATGTGCAACTGATGCAAGTTTTCAGTTTGTACTTTACTGTAATACTTTTTAGATTGGATTCCATCTTTATTCCTGAAGGCTTTGGCCTTACTTCTGTTCCCCACAAAAATATGTAAATCTCCATTCTCTAGTCTGCCAGAACCCTGTTCTCCAGCCTCCCCATGCCCTCAGAGCATTACCCATCCTGCCCTTCACTTTATAAAAACAAAAAACAAAAAAAACCTTACACCTGAATTTTCAGAATGCTTATCTACTCAGCACAAATCCCATCAATGATTATAGAATCCCTGAAAAGTTAGCTTTGTAAATGCTTAATCCAAATGAGCTAAAACTTAAGTAATAAAGCATGAAACTGTCCAAACATGTACTGTTTTATTATGTTTCCAATGAGGTCAAGAACATTTTTGCTCTTTCAGATTGCAGTCAAGCCACAAACTGAAGTTTAAGTCTTGTGTTTGCTGTGCATATATACATAATATTTCCCCAATCAAACCTTTCCCAGTAAATTACTCTGTTGGAATCTTATCATTTCAAACATTAATATGCTGTAGACATAGGAAAGTCATTCTCTGTCTCAGTAAATCTAAAAATCCTGTCATTTATCCTGCTATACCTGAGCTTGATCAAATTGGTAATAAACAGCCTTTCAATGTGTTTCAGAAAGTATCAGCTCCTCCAGGGAATGTATTTTTTTAAGATAAGAACTGTATTAAACAACACTTACTGTTTTCATACATTAATTATTTGCTGATTGACATTGTGAGTTGGTCCTATTCTCCTCCAGCTTATTAATTACAGTCATTCTGTTATCCTTCTATAATTTCATGACAATGCTAATGAAAGTATTGGGACTATAGATTGATTTCCATGGAGTCTTATCTTTTTGTAATTTAGGGCCTGTTAACAACTGAAAGAAATCCTCCTAGAACTTACGGTTTAAGGCCAATTTAAATCTAATTAATTAGAAGTAAGTCCTAACTTTGTTACTTTTATCGCAACAAAATTTAGAAGCTTTGATCGATTTGAGTTCTCATTTGATGTTTTACAGTTCTGTATTTGCAGTATTCTATAAAATGTATGGCCAGCTGGCTTGTTGGATGGGGATGCACAGTTAGGGACTGCTAAGTATATTAGAAAATGTAAGGAAAAAGAAATGCCCTTTTCTAAATAAGAGAAATAAGATACAAAAGTTTTAAATAGGGAACAGAGGCATCTGCCTCTAACTAATTTATACAGTGTATGTAAACCTCCTACTAAATGGCATATGGAAAGTCTAGCTGTACTCTCTAAAATAAAATCCTAGAGTTCTCTATTAGTAGCTCTAGCTATAGTAGTCATTCTAGCAAGACACTTAGGCTGCTCTGCAAAGGAATAGTAATTCACAGTCAACTTTTTTAGTCTGATATTCATTGGTGTTGGGGAGGAGGTCATGTCCTTCACTGGTTGTGTCTTGCTTAATCCATATCATGTACTACTATTTTGTGATGGTGTAACTCCTGTGACTTCAGTGAAGTTATGTCTGATCTGTAGAACTGTAACATCAAAATGAAGCTCTCAACTTGAATTTTTATTGGAAGTTATGTCAGGTGTTGCATTGAGCTTTACTTGCCTCTCTCTAAAATAATTCTTTCTCACATCCATATTCCAATCCTCATACTTCAGATGAGTTCTGTAATTTAAATACAAAATGAAGTAAATCTGCTGTGTATTGGAGCAAAATATGGAGAAGTAGAGGAGACAAATTCCTAGACAAGTAATTCATTAATGACTGAAGCACCATTCTAGCTCCAGAAATCTGAGAGCTGCAAATTGCTGGAGGCTGGGAGATTATTCTAGGGAGGTATGACTAGTACTTTTTCCTTGGGTTTTTGTCCCTGGCCTGGCTTGGAGACCAGACTTTTGATGTGACACACTATGGGAACTTTTTATTCTTTAAGTGTATGAGAGTGTGCATCTAAGGTATGTTGCTTTTCAAGACTCTTTCATACGTAGTACAATTCACAACGTGCTTCAACCTCAGGGGTCTCTATAAAAGCTTCAGCTAACCCTTCTGTAATCCAAATGTATGTATTTATCCAAACTGTTTAAGAGTATAGCCAATTTTTGATTTTGTTGATCTTTCTGTAAATCCAGAACAATTTATTAGTTACTTCTCTGAAAGTCATGAAAGCAGAGTTTGACCCTGGTAGTCTTTCCCAAAGGAAGCAGAATTCAAGTATCCATGATTTCCCCCCCCCTCCGACCCTCCTCTCCCCAACTTGTCCAAGATCCAGGGCAGTATGCCCCTACTAAAACCATACTAGTATCAGGGATTGCATTTGACTCCTGGTGCCTCCTTTTTGTAATAGCACAATACCTAAAACTGTGGCCTTGCATTTGTAGAATGCTGTGCGTCCAAAGATTTCAGAGATCTTTACAACTACAGCAATCCTTATACTCTCCCATGGGAGAGACGTGTTATGCAATTTTTACAATTGGGTATACAGAAGTAAAATGAGATTAAACAATTTGGCCAAGATTATGGAGTGATGTGTCAGCAACAGCTCTGGGAGTGGAATGTAAGGCGTTCGATCCAATTAGCTGATCACTGGAACTCTAGTAGCATATCATAAGATATATGTTTGGCCCTTAATTCTCCTCTCAGATTAGTTATAAGTATGTGTAAATGCACTGACTTCAGTGTGTTATTCCTGATTTTCCCAATGTAAGGAAGAAAAGAATTGAGCATGTAAAGTGCACTTAGTATCTTTGCATGCGTATACCTACACACAATGCATGGAAACAGTCTGGATAACATAAACTGAAGATCCAGCACATCAGAGCTAGGCAATGGTGTGCTCCTGTAATCTGATATTTCTAGACGTGACTTAAGGTTTTCGAGCATTAATTACTTCACGTACAAAAGGTATATAAGGTACTTATTTAATATTTGTTTGGAACACTGTGCTATGTATCACCAGTAACGAAGGTGCAATATATCCAGTGACTTACATTAACTAAAACTGAATAATGCGCTCTGCAGCGTACATGCTTGAGTACAGAGATGTTTTGCATTTATATAGCACTTTCTGTATAAGAAACTGAGATGCTTGTAAAATGAGCTTAAGTTTTGGCAGTGCTTAAGCATTGTTATCCCGACTTTACCTTTGCAAAATTACAGAGTAGAGATTGAACTATTCCTTCGCTGATTTAACAAAAAATTAGTGATAATTTGGAATAGAATCCATGATCTGATATTCATTTGATGGATGTGACACTAGAAAAACTTATAATGTGCTAGATGGATGAGCATTACAACGTTGTTGACAACCTTAGCTTTTTTTTTTTTTTTGCTTTTTTTAAGTTTTGAATAATCTTTCTACACAGAAAAATACTGTTATTTTTCTGAGATTCAAATAGGTCCCTAAATGACCCATTTAATTCATTTGGTTGCTGATAGCTTGAGACATCAATTTTTGTCTTAAAACGATTTCTCAGGAGCAAATGTGCAGTTTATGACATGGTCACTTTTTTGTGTGTTAGTGGCCATTCGGGAACCTTGCCAAATGCTAAGGTTTTATTTCCCCTCTGGGTTCTCTGTGTCTTTAAATGAAATCTCCCTATCTGTTCAGGAGATGTTGGAGAAGTTCTCACCGGGGATGTGCTATGACCTTGGTGTTGTGTGCCATTTGTGCATCATTAAAAGGTTGTAATGAAGTTCTGCCCGCACACAGATTGTAAAAGGTCAAGCAGAAAGTTGGGAGCCAATGAGGTTGGGAAGAAAAATTGTGCTAGCAGCAGAGGTTGAGGGATTCATTATATTGATGCTATGGGGTTTTCAGCAGAGTAATAACTGAGTTAGCAATAGAATGTAAATCTTCTCAGCCACTTAGTCTGAGCCTGCTTCCTCTTGATTTGTGGGGATATATTTTTACTAGAGTACAGCAAAAGTCATTATGCTTTCAGGAAAGCCACTGGAACTAGTTAATGCATTGTAGGTAGAAAGACAGAAGATAAACAGAGCTGTATGTGGCTCATCTATAAAAGCATGGCATCAGTGACGGAAAGCAAACAATTGCACCAAGTAAAAGTGTTTGTGTAAATAATTAGAGTTGCTACACCATGTAATTGTAGGTTTGTAGATTTTGGTTGGCAGGTTATGTTGTATTTATGCAGAATGTTGGGATAAAGGCTGGCTTTATGGTTCATAGCAAGGGAAGTGGTAGTGGCCTTCCAAAATCACATATATGTGGGAAGGTATCCTTCAGTCCCTTAAATTTCACCATTGCCCTCTATTTCTCTGAAAACCAGCTCCTGCAATTGTAAAAGTATTAAGCGTTCACCAGATACAGCAACATTTAAGAGACCGTGTAACTTCATTCCATTATAATCTACCTCAAATTAATTTAAGCTATCATGCATTACAAAATAAAGTGGAAGAATAGATCTAAACTTCAACTGCCGTGCCCTTAGAAAAATTAGGAGTAACTAAAATATACAATTTTACATTCTAATTCTCTGGATATGCTAAATTATGGTCTGGCATAATTTCTCACCATCTGCACATAGAGAAGTTGTATGAAAGGTTGTGGGTTTGTTTTATAGTCTAACATGCAGGATTTTCCTCAATTGCTCTATTAAATTAGAGCTTTTTTGATACATATGGAAAAGTTTGGCAATTTTAATAATTCTCCACATTAACAACTTGATTTCCTAGAAACTGGTTGTATCAATGTGGAAGAAGCACCAACCTGGTGTTACCACTCTGAGACTTTGAGTTAAATACTTAGATATTCAGATGCTCAGTTGTGGAAACTAAAGAAAACAATTATCTCTAATCCTCATCCTTTATCTATGGAAGTCACCAAGAGTTTTTTTTTTTCCATTGCTGCCTTCAATGAATGTTAGAAGAGCCTGCAGTATTCCCAGGTTATCCTCCAAAGTCATCACGTTTCATCCCCATATTAATTAATTAATTTATATTATTTAAGGAATTATATCCAGAAGGAGAAAAATGAGCAAAAGCTGATATCAACATCACGGTTATCTACATAGAGGCTGAGCACTTTGTGTACTTGAGCAATGTAGGAAGGATCAAGTGCCTAATTCCTAAATGATCCTGAAAAACTAAATGTCAGTGTTCATCCCTTTTAATTCCTAGCAGTTGATCTTGTAACTAATCTAATGTGTCAATTACAGCCAGCTTCGAAAAAAGATACTCAAAGTATCTGGAGTAAAGAGAATCTGGTGACAGGAGGGGTTATTTGGCATCCAGTCAGCTTGCATCAGCTCATGGTAAATTACCTGTCACATTATTCCCGTTCTGAGCACGCTTTGTTTCGACATCGTCGGCTAAGCAGTTACATATTTTGTACCTTTCTTCTGTCACATTTTCACACTTGATATGCAGCTCTGTTTTGTTCTAGAAAATACCATCTCTGTACAGGCTGTGATAAAAGAACTCGGAGGTTTTCACAGAAAGCGTTAATAAATATTGGAGGCATATGCTTTTGTGCATTGATTACGCTAAGGTGTTAATTAATCAGCAGGCAGTACTTTAATGGAGAAAAATGTTACTGAAAAAAATGATAATGGAGAATTACAGAAATTTCTTTTTAACATCAGCACAAAGATTCCCTCCCCTTAAAAATCCTGTGAACATGAAACAACCCTGCTAATCCAAACCTGTTAGTTGTGGACACTTTTATATTTGGATGCTTTTATATTCAGTGTGGTCCAAGCTCCGCTATTCACTTATATCTCTATAACTTTAAATTTCAACCCCCAGATTCCTATAGTGTTTCTCTCAAAAATGAAGGGGCTTATGTCCCGGTACGGCCCCTCTTCTTGAGGTACCCCAAGTCCACCTTGGTGCTTTTGTGGCATATGTTCTTCTGGGATGCTAATGCCAAGAGCCCGGGTCCGTGGCTTTTCAGCTACAGTCAGCTGTGATGAGCTCCCAGAGGTATCTAATCTGTTCCTCTGCCCCAGTGGGATCCAGCATACTTCTGTCATTCCTGACAGATGTTAACCTCCATTTTTGTAAGCTTCCAGGGAGAAGACTACTCCAAAAAACCTATTCCTGTGTTTAACTATCCTTATCATTAGATAATTTTTCCTAATAACTAGCCAAAATCTCCCTTGCTTCACTCTTATTCCTGATACTACCTTCCATGACAGAGGATTAATTGCAGGAGTTGCTTATATATTGGCAGGCTGCTAGCAAGTCTCCCTTTAATAGTCTCTTCGTCAAACATTTTCTTTTATGTGTTGTGTTTTTAGTCATCTTTCTGATGTTTCCTGAACAGTTTTCTCTCTTCTTTAAAGGTGGTGCCCAAAACCAGGTGCACCCCTCTAGATGAAACTTTTCTAGTGCTTATGAGAGCAGAAGGGATCATTTTTTTGCCCTAGAGGTGATACTTCTGTTTGTACATCTTGCTTTATGAAAAGGCTTCCACTGAACATGTGAGTTTTGGCTGAAGACCAAAATGCAGATCCATTCTGGGAAGTAAGGGTACAAATGCCATTGCATAACATGCTCACTGCTTCCCACTCCTTTCCACAGCAAATGAACTCTGTTCACAAAGCTAAGGGGTCTCAAACTTACTGCATCTCCGTCGAACCAGGTTAATTGGTTTACCTTGCATTTGTTCCACAGTAGGTGTATACAAATCTTAATTAGCTGCAAATGCTTTCATTAACATTTCCAGTACTGCATTTTACCTCCTACTTGGGCTTCCCAGGGTTAAGAGTACGACGTATGCCAATATAACCAGCACGTTTAGATACACATTTCCTTATCTTTACCCAGCCTGCTCCCCCTTAACTGTTTTGGCTTCATAAGGATATAAAGTAAAAGGCTGTAGAAAAGTAAAAACAAAGAAGTTACTAAAGTCATCAGCTGTTGCTCTGTGAATTCATATAAGGCAAAGCTCTGTACGCTAGGTAATGCCTTCTTGCCTAATTATTTCTAAATCAGAATTGTACTTGGTTGAGGCACAATATATTTGGTCTGACGTATCTTGAATGGCTTATTTGCACTCCAGAATGTAAATTACAGAGTGATTATAGTATTTGCTATTTATAGTCACTTCTCAAGGTGTACATTGTGTTGGGTAATAAGGCTTTCACTTATATTTATCTGTACTCTTTTTGCTAGTATGTTATAAATGTTTTGCTAATTACAATCAATTAAGGTACATGAGACTCTATGTCATGGTTGCTACTACTGCATCATTCTCTGGGTGAGTTATCTGTATTGTTGACAGTGTAATTGTTTCAATGCTGGAGAGTGCACAGACAAAAAATGACACAAAAAATAAGGTATGTTGCCAAAAATAGCACTTTTGGAATAAAAATGAATGATAAACATCTGTGCTCTGAGTTGTTTAGAATACAGAGAATCTGCTTTCAGTTGGTTTCTTCCGATCACCAAGCCACTGAAAAATAAAAACTGTATTTTGATTCTTTTTTTCCTCCTGTCAAAAACTCTACTCCTATCCCAAATAAAAACACTTGGTATTCTGGGACTACATGGAAAGCTGAAGTATAAACAGTTGTTTGCAAAATAAACTTTTGCTTCAGTTCAATAGTCAGGAGATGTTGGTTCTGAAATTGCACACTTTTTTTTTTGCCTTTTGTATTAGAATGAGATTTGCAATACATTTTGGTTTAGCAAATGTAGTTTATTAATGCACGCTTTCTGCACAGTGTGAAAGCAGATGCATTCACAAGTTTGTGGGATGCAGAAATGTCGGTCTCATAATAACCATATACTCTTTGATTTGGGTCAGTATTTAGGGATAGGCAAATTTGGGGTATAGTAGAACACATGATCAAATGTGATCTACTACTGTAATGGCTATTCTTCAGTACAGTTATAAGTTCCACTTTAAGTCATATAGATTGGTTATTTCAGGAAAAAGATGGGGAAAGTGCTATACTATTGGTGTACCTGTGGCGTTGAATCCTCTAACCTTCACGACAAAAGCTTGTTGTATGGGACTTCATCCACTTTATCTTTTTTTTTTCTTCTCCCGAAGTACTGAAGACGATGGACTTGTAGTCCTATGGCTAGTGTTAAATATAGCATAATGGCCTGATTGAAATGTTGTTCTGACATTATGGTGTTCTAGAGTTTGGATCCATGCCAGCTTCTCCATTTTGTAGCATACCCAATATTTTGTAATCCTGTTTTTGCTTTTTAAAAATACATCGTATTATTTTTGGCAACAAATTGTGCTACAGATTATGTGAGTTTTGCAAAATGACTGAGCTTCTGTTGAAGCCAATTTTTGCAACAGTATGTTAATGAAGCTTGAGAAGAAGTCTACATTTTCATGTTGAACCATATAATAGAGTTAGCACTTCAGTGCCCAAATTATGTAAGTGACAGAGAAAGGGAGAAATCAAGGGCCCTACTCCCAAAGCAATTGAATTAAACAGGCTTCAGATCATATCCAGAATCTATGCTTGTGCTACTTGTATTATTAGACAGAAAATTCTTTCTGGTAGGGCACTGTTAAACTTTTGGAATTACTCATCATATTCCCCATCCCAGCTCTGCTCTGCAGGACCCCTACCTTCTGAGCCCAGCCCATCCGTGCTCTTGTTCCTACTCCTGCCAGGAGAGTCTGAAGGGAATGGTGCCACATTTAACGTTATTTAACATTATTAGCTCTTGTTGTGGCCTTTGTGAGTTACTGACGTTTCAGAGCCTCCGATTCCGCAGGCTAGTGCTAATGGTCCTGCCCCGGTGTGAGTCTGTTGGAGCAGCAAGTGCTCAGACTAGCCTAGCCAAGTGCTTTACCTAGTCCTTGTTTAGCAGGAAGCTATTGTGAGTGGATGTTTTTGTTTATGGAGGCTTGTCATCATTCCTATTGAAAGCTAATGGTGTTTTGCTGTGAGATGGGGTCATCAGGCTATTTATTAGCTTGGTCAGAAGAGAAATAAAAGTGCCTTTGGGCCCCATCTGCAATATTTCTTGAGTACCTGTTATTTAATCACCTTCCTGCTATGTTCAGGATGCTGGTTGTCTGTATTATATTTTATTTAAGTGTATAGGATCGTGTGTGGTAATGATTTCTGCATTCATAGTAATGAAGCACTAGCTTCCCTGCGGTATCTGAGTCTACTGTGGCTCAACAGCATCGAAGAGACTTATGACACTAAAACCCCAGTTGCTGAATTTTATACCTTTGCTGCCGCTGAGTTCCTACATGATTACTTAACCAATTAAAACTGGTTTATTGCTTTTAATTACCTGTCCAGTTTACTTTTTTCTAATTTATCAAATCAGGCTAGAATATTTTATATGTGCTTACTGTGTTGCTAACAGACAGGACAGCTACATGCCACATTACCTATATGTAGCTAATGCTATCTCTGAAAATAGCCTTATTAGAGTGGGGAGGAAGCATTTTTTTTAAATGTCATGTCAAGGATCCAAGACAAACTGTGACCTGTCATACAGTTCCTTTATGTGCATTCCAGGTAGTAAATATCAATATTTGCAAACCTCATGCTTCTAGTGCCTATGAGAAATCACATTCTTTTTTAGGTGCTTTTTTAGGGGAATCATTTTGCACTTACTTCCTTGCTGAATTTATGGCAAAATTAGTTAAGTAACAGGACACTCAGAGCTGTGCGCTTACTGCTGACTGTTTTTGACAGAGCAGCAAGTGAAGATGGACCAGATGCAACTCTGTAGGGCTCAGAACGTGCATGGATGTGTGTGGGGCTGCTTCTTACAACTGCCCCATCTTCCTCTTCTCTTTTCATCTTGACATCATGAACAGTGTGTTTCCAAATGTTATCTGGGACTTCTCTTCTGCTGTTCCGTACTACATGTCAGTTCTATATTTCCTTTGTTAAGGAAAGCACTTTGACTGTTTTCTAGGCAAACTTCAGAACTTGGTTCCCCCCGGACATGTTGACAATCATCAAGGCAATTGTCTGTTTTATTTCTTTCTCCTCCTATTTCTCTAATTGTTCTTTCAGCCTGTCCTTCAGGAAATCCTTCTCTGATGCCCTCCTCTTTGAGAGTTCCTTAAAGCTATGTCCTGGTTGTTTTCTCTTTTCCCACTGCACCTTACCTTTAATTGGTTTCATTTGCAAATACTAACTTAAATAACTATTTCTATGATTGCAAATCAAAGCCCTATGTATAATTGTCATCTATCCAAACTAACACCTCAGCAACTCCAGAAGTCCACTGTGACTGTTACGTTATAAACTTAAATTCGTCATAACTAAAAGAGAATGCTTGCTCCTTTTCCTTACCCCATTTCTTTCTCTTTTTCCTGGTTGCTGCTCTTTCACTCGATGAAGATGGATAGCACTATGTTGTGCCTCTGAAAGCTTATTTACATGGCTTAAAAGACATATAAATAATAAACTTAAAAGAGTGAGAGCTGCACTTTAGCCAGGTTTCTAGAATTTATTCTTACTTTGTCCTTCTCTGTTCTTCTTTGCTTCTTTTATCCACTTGTCTTGATTATAACCAAGATTTCAAAGTCTTTGGGGAGAATCTGGCTTCATAGCACCTACTATTAAGCTTACCTGACTGAGACTTCTAAATGATGTTGTAATGAAAATAAATCAGAATACAATTGTAACAGTCTGCGTGGAGCTATAGAAAATGATTACTCTTGAAAGTTTTTTCATAGTTGAGAGTTTTTCATAGGATTTCAATGAAAAACTAAAGTTGAAAGTCACATGAAACATGTTCCATTAATTTTCAATAGTCACCTTATCTCTGTGTGCAGCTTAAGACAAAGAGGCACTGCATATTCCTCCTTATTCCCTGAAAAGCCTTCAGCTGAATTTTGCATGCTGCTCCCAAACCTGGTAAAGCTCTTTAGTATGGGCCGAACTTGAACTCAAAGGAACAGCATCTTTGAAGGCTTCATAGATGATCTCCAGAGGTCCCTTCCAACCTCAACCATTCTGTGATTCTGTGATATTTAGTACATTCTTCTCTAGTGTCCCTTAAGGCTGCTTAGCAATTACAGGCTGCGACCTCAGTGACTTCAGAGGAAATATTTCCTGCGATTGCTTGTAGTATGTTCAAAGGGAAACAGCCAGGGAGTCTAGAGAAATAAGTTTGTATCACAATAGATGATGCATTGTTCAAGCGGGTTTGCATTGTTCGGGTGTGCCCTCGACACGCAGCACCCCGAAGCCTACGGCAGTCGTACCAAGGAGTCATGCTCGTGGCCAAGCTTCGAGATATCACACAGTCTGCTTAGAAGCTGAGGGTAACGGGGGGAAAGTAATTTGCAGCGCTTGAGGTACTCAGGTATGAGTTGTACTTTCTTCTTCTGTGACTGCCAGAGTTCAGGAACATAACACTTTTTCAGAATCTTACAAATGAAAGATTATATACCTGCTCACATACATACAACCAATTATTCAGCACTGTATGATAAAATGTTACAAAAATGTGCAAACCTGTTGGTACAATGACCTCTAACAGCAAGAAGTCCTAGAACTAGCAACCATCAGCCTTCAGAAAACTCTAAACTGTCAGTTGCAACTTTTAAGTAGCAAATTTCCCAGAAAATAGGCCATTAATCAATTTAGACAGCAGGAGATGCAACTGATCAGACTAAAGACTGGTCCCTTCATCAAAAAGCACATTTTATTTACCTGCATTTGCACATGTTGTGAGCTGGTTTGAACTGAGAGGTAGAGCCTTCTAACTTTACATGCTTCAAATACACAGTTTATAGAAGCCAAAGAAATTTCTTTTTGATGGCTCTTTATGAACTTAGATATATTGAGGAGACTGTCTGTGAAAATTTATCTGCCTCTGAAAAAGCCCTCCTATTTATTTGTTTTCTGTATTGGTAGTTCAGAGAAACTGCAAACTGCTTAAGCCTGTGGATGTATTGGTCTTACCCTAACAGAGACACATTCACTTTTATTATGATCACAAAATGAAGGCCTTAATTTCAGTTACACTTCTAGTGCTTTACATGTTTATAGAAAAATAAGCCTTCAGGATTATTAGCCTGACATCATTAGGAACAAAGCAGTCACTTCAAAAAAAACGAACGGAAACATACTTAGCAGGGATGAACAGGATTCAGCAGTGGTTGCCGGGAGATAGATACTATTCCTTTCTTTTATTGTGCTTTATTAGCAGTAAAAAATGAAACTTGTAACGTTCTTGGAAGTACTATTAAGTGGATTAGGCAAATGGAGGAACACGGTGGAGGGCTTTGGAGAATTTGTGTTTGGGGATCTGCTGTGGGGTGCATGGCCAGAAGCAATAGCCTGTCCGTGGCTGCCAAGCTCTGCTGTCGGGCGGTCTGTAGAAGTGCTTGCAGAAGCATGGGGGCACAGCGCTGTTTGAGACCTGATGGTATCCGCGACACCTCAAAGGGCAAATCTGACACAGACCCAGGGGGAACTCGTAGCCTTTTCAGTCAGCAGCTGGAGTGTGGGCAAGATAATTCATAGAGCCTGAAATAAGCCTGGAAAACCAAATCCTGCCCTTCAGATGAAATCCCAATCCTACTGGATTAGTGGGAATTCTACCTAAGAAATTAGTATTTATGCCTTAGTATATTAATACCTTAATTTTTGAAGGTGCTAAAAATGCATAGTGAACCTTACTTGCTTGCCAAAGAATGGATTTAGATAGCTGAAGGTAGCCACCCTTTTTCATTAAATGACTGGCCCAGCTTCCAAATTTATGGCGAAGCTAAAAGAAGGACCTTATCCAGCAGGTTTTTGTGCTACTGTAAAGATCCTCTGCTTGTAGTCTGTGTAGTCTATCTACACAGATACTCCAGATTTGCATTGTATCTACTATAATATAGAAGAAGAAGAGAGAAGGATTGACTGCACCAGTTCCCTCCTAACATTTATTGCTCAATTCAGATATTTTATGCTGTACTATGCAAGTTCTCAAAACTGTTTTGAAAAAACAGGTCTGCCTGCTGGAGGATGAGGAAGTCAACTGGGAAGTTAGTATTTTGACATAATAAATTAATCCCTTCTGCTGCCTCCAGGAATGATTTGTCTTGTGGCTATGCATAAGCAAACTTATTTTAGATTTCTTACACGCACTAAGCACGAGTGTTTTGCTTGTACCTATGATTAATCTACTTTTTTTCTTTCTCCTAGCTTACTGCTATCCTAATGTTGCTTTCAAACTGCACAGTCCTAAATGGCAGGAATGGAATAATCAGTTGCTTTAAAACTTGCCATTTGAATGGAAAGTGAAATATAGCTTAAACTGGGCCTGCCTGCTTCATGTGCTTTCTGTCTGTGAAGTCCATGCAGAGGTTTTGCCTTCTTTATTTGCAGGCTCCAGTGAATCTTTGCTTGTGTGTTCAAACAATTTTGCTTCCGTGTTTATGATTTTAACAACTGCCTCTGGTAAATAACCTTGCACATGATTCCTATGTGTACTAGGGCTTATGTTATTCATTGTTCCCCTTATATCAATCTAGCTTTATTTCTGAAGAGTCCAAAAAATGTTCATCTCTTTGCTCTGTTTTCACCCTCTTGAAAGTTCAAATTGTTAGAGGTAGCCTTGCATTTGTGGGTGAATTCTTTCATGTATGTTCTCCTCACTAATGGTGCTTGGTCTGCTGTAGAAATATTGTCTCCATTGAGACTCGTCTCCTTGAAATATCTTCTCATTTTCTAAAGGATGAAGACAAGGTAAAGTAGGCTGCCTTAAAAGAGAAGAAAAGAAAACACTACAGTAGTTCAAGCTCATTGTTCTAGAAGAATATGAGTTACCATGTGGGAGCTCTTCATGAGTTTACATTTGGATTTCTTTAATGAAAATCAATGAGAGTTTTTAAAGCCTTTTCAAATCATATTAGTTATAGTACAACCTCAATGAAAATTGGAATGACACCTGTATGGGTAGAGTAAGTGTAATTCAGGTATGAAGTATGCACCAAAACATAAATTCATTCTTTTTAGTCCAACAATGCAAGACAGTAACATCTCTTGACAGTCATATGCAGGAAGAATGGGGGGTAAGCTAGCACGGTCTACCCCCTTCTCACATCCAAAAGGGGTTGCTTAAAAGTCAAGCCATGTCTTTCTGTTCCAGCAGCAAAATCTCCCAACAGCTGCATCTCTTCATCACTCAGGAGAAGAGCAGAGGTAACCTTGCAGTGATGGCAGGAGAGGAGAGCACAAATACACTTTTTTTTTTTTTTTGAGCACGCATTTATTTTCCAACTCCTAATATGTGAATGCTTAGATTTTAACCAGTTTCCATCAAGTTTTGATGAAGAAATTCCAATACATCAGGAATACATCCATGTACATGCATTCTGTGCACTTTCTTCCTGTTCTCTTTGTTGTTGTGACTAGGGTTTTTGTAGCAAGATAACCTCACAGACTTCACTGGGGTGCCTCCTGATTTAAGTGCGATCAGGATCAGTGGTCTCCTACTCTGGGGGCCAATTTTGCTCATTCATCTTCTGGGTTATGCTTTTCTGACTTCACAAAATCACTTTAATTCCAGTTAAACTATTTCATTTTACCAGTGACCTCAAAATGTGTTACCCTGGTTATAAAGAAGAAGGTTAAGGCTTTTGTCTCAGAACTAGCTCATTCAGTTAGGGGACAGATCCTGAACTACTGTAAAATGGCATAATAAAAATTGATTTTAAGGGAGTTACACTACTTTGCATCAAGTGAGGATATAGCCCTTTGTAATGCTTCATTCTGATTTTTGCATGGGTTGTATTATTGTAAGGTAACAATTAATCCATGGCATGCATCTAGCAGCTAGTGCAATGGAAAGACCACAGTGGGGTACAAACCAGAAGCTAGTAAAATTTACTCAGAGACAAGCTTTGAAGGCAGTCAAAGAGCCACTGATAGAGTTCAAATGCTCTTTGTCCTGGAAAAATAGAGAGTCCATTTTGTCTGCTTTTTACATTAGCACCTCCTACCTTGCTGGAAGGAAAGGAGGGAAAGCTGTAATCCCAAGCTCTTTTTAACAGAAAACAAACACTAATGAACCCATTGCTCTCATCAAAACTTCTAGCTGTATGGAAAGAAGACCCAGCCTGAAAAGGTGTTTCCCAGGTTTTTACAGGCAGTTTACACCCCAGAAAATATGAGGTAGTAAAGTGAATTTCTCCTATGTTGTTTTCCTCTTTATTTCCCACCACCCACAACCGCTGCAATGCAGTCTAGCAGATGTTGCCAGATTACGGTATAATACCTATAGCAAAAGATCTGGCTTTGAGCTGCTGGGCACCAAGCAGTTTCCAACAAAGATGAAGTACTCAGTTCAACTCTCAAGTTCACAATGCTCAAGCAGGGCACAGGATCCTCAACACTTGGCAGGAACTACCTCTTGACTGTGAAAGAGTTCATCAATAGCAGTCTCTGCTACCTAAGAAGGAGAGTAGGTATCATCAGATCATTATAGGACTACCACAGCAGACTGGTTTGTTTCCCAACCCATAGAAAAGTGTTCTAAATTTTTCAGCTAGTTAGGCCATAAGTCCTTGCTTCATTCCTCTTGGATTGAGTCATTCATGTATGCTTGTAAGAATCTCTTTGCACTAAACTGATATTCTCTTCTACTTTATATCATTATTCTGGACCTAAAAAGACCTACTATTAGGAAAGCATCTCTTTCCTTCAGCAATTCCTCCAGTAATTTGGAGAATGAACTAGAATTAGAAGAGTATTTCCTTCTCTTTAGTTTTCTGGACAGGAAGCAATGTTTTATGTAGTGCACTTGCTCTCTGCAGCCTTTTCAGCTAGTGTTTTTTCCTCAGAAGGTCATCACCCTGTTGTCTTTGCAAATTAATCTTATTCTCGTGTTCAAAGAGGTTCTGAGGCTCACTGCTTTTACTAACAGATAGATACAATTTCATCTATATAGCATCCAATAGAAAACAATGCTTTTATCCTTATCCCTACGTATAAGGATCGCATGGAATCCCATCTGAGCCACTAAGGGTTCAGTGCTTTCGAAGGGTCCTGTTTGAGCTGATTATACCTCTGTGAGGCTGAAGTGGGAAATTAAGTTCAACTGTTATCTATTCGCTTACCTTATCTATTTCCAGATAAAGTTGTTTTCTCAGTTTTATCTGTGGATTTTATCACTAAAATTTGAAGTTTGGTGTAAATCACCTTCTGCTTTTTTCTGACCCAGAAACTTCATAGTGTACCCATTAAAAGGGCTATCCAATTATATTTCGTAGGACAAAGACTTTTTTAAAAATCTGGAAGTCTGCAGCTTGCCTACGTGTCTTTAATGGCAAAACAATAGTGTTAGAGTTTCCACATGAAGAAGTACTAGATAGAATGAAGATTATTTTAACATTGTTCACAGTAAAATCTGAATTCTTTTTTCCTACTTGGACACTACAAAAACCAAGATGTTTTTCTTCATGAACCTTTGAAATCCAGTTTCAGCTTTGACCTCCTTATCCCTGGCTAGGTCTATGCCATTATGCCAACACTAATCTAGACAACAAACTTCCAGCACACAAATCTGCCCTCTTTACTATATACAGTTGCTTAATGGAAGCTTGTTTTGTAGACTGAATGGGGAAAAATGTCAATATTTATAATTAAACACTGGTGTCATAGTGTTTCCTTTATATACAAATATATAAGAATTATATTCTATTGCTATCATTAAAATTAGCATATTTGTTGAAATGTTAGTATGTCTGGCAAAGTAGGATGGGAGATAATATGTGCAGATGTATGTGCAGAATGCGTGTTTGTGTATCTCTATGTATCCTATTACACAGCACTTAATAATGGACAGATCTCAGAATAGCATGTAGGATTCTAGGAAGTGGAGTTGTAAAACATCTAGTTAAAAATGCAATTACTAGTCTGAAATTTTGCCTACTAAATAGAACAGCATAGGCCATAGAAAAGAGATGGCTTTATTAGAGGATGAACTTAGTTACACTGTATAAACAGTACTTCAGAGCTTTTGGGCTTATTCTCCCTGGCGTGAAACATGGCTGTCAACCACAGGCACTGAGCAACTATGCTATTTTGCTTCAGGATCTGATTTTCTTGTGACTGACTAGACTGATTTCCATTTACAAAAATCAATTGTTTTATCCTTAATTTTCTATATTTTCTCTGCAAATGAAAGTATTGTTTCAATGAAAGTTATATTTTATTACTTTCAAAGTAAATTTAATAAATCTGTGCCTTATTTACTACTACTGAGACTGAAAATGAAGAAAATTGTACATTAAGGGAAATTATAAATAGAAAAAGAATTACTGTGGCCAAAATTAAAATATCAAAATGTCATCCTGTCATTGCCTACTATTAGATGCTGTTGGTGACATTTCATGCTATAAGATCTTCTCAGAATCTTACTTTTTGTCAGTATTTTATGATGCAGTAGAACAGGATATTGTCATCATGTACTTCAGTCTGGAAGGAATTGAATATATGGTAGTGCATCTTGATTACTTGAATTGTCAAATTATCCAAAACTGATGCAGTTCTACACTTCTTTTTGGCATGAAAAGTTCTCACTGACTTCAACAGCAATTCTCTGTGTTAAACAAACAAAGGATACTTACTCTGTAACTGCAATAAGGCTTCTTTTCTCTATAAGCTTGTTTTGAAAAGAGCATAAATTATTCCCGAAGGCTGCTCCACACATCTGTTTAAGGTCTGATTCTACAATTCCTACGAAAGAACACTTGTTGATAATCAAAGGCCAAAGGTCTAGCAAAGAATACATTTTCTTTCAAATAAGAAGGCAGGACACCAAACTCCCAAGAGCTTGGGAATTCCAGCTTAACGAATTTCTTCCCGAGTTTGAATCATGCTTAGTAATCTCTCATGTTTTCAAAATGTGCAAAAATAAACAAATATAGTGAACTACAGCAGGGTATGCCATAAACAAAAAACATTAAGAACCTAAATGTAATAAATTGATTATAATAATTTATTGCATAGCTTTAGTGCCACCTATATGCAAGGAATGGTGCAAGAAAGTTAAAACACATTCCTAGAAAATGTTGTTGATTGAACTGGTTCTGTCAGTTAAGTTCACCCCCAAAGTAATCGCAAATAAATTCATTAAGTAGGAAGCTGCTAACTTAATACTAAGTTATTGTCTTCTAGTATAATGACATAATATTAATTTGTCCTACAAAGAGTTCTTTCAGTTAACCAGCTTTACACTAAGACGCAATAGCAGTTTTCTATTATACTGCTTTAAATGAGGTTCTTGCAATTACATTTTGAAACTACTTTCATCTTTAAAAAAAAAACACTTTAAAATCAAGCCTAAGAAATTACAAATATTACTGTTTAAATGCCTGTTGGCATATCAAGTTTTAATTTTAAATCATACAGAGCTTGAGCTGATTTTCATTTTGTCACTCTTACCTGTTTTATATTTCATATTGTGCACATCACTTGCAAGATTTAAATCTCAGTAGTTTGTTATTTGTTTTTTTGTTTTTTTCCCTGCATGACTCAATAGTTGAAAGATGCCAAGTGAAATCTTGTTCACTGTTGGTATTAACTTGCTACACACCAACTATCAAGCCTTTACAGGAACTGAGTTTCAGGAGTGAGTGCTTAGTTCTGTGGAGTGATTTTTTTTCTTTTTTTTTTTTTTAATATCCAGGTAGTAAGAGCAAGTTGATAACCTCATCTATGCTACTATAATGTGAAGCTGCAAAATGGAAAGTCTCTTCATAAAATCTTTGCTGCCTTAAAAAAGGGTGCAAAACACCTATATCATTTCTCCAAAGACAGCATGAAATAGAGGCATATAGTCCTGCCAAATACAAGTAATTCAAACAATCAACATTTGCTATAAAAGCGACCAAATGTATGCTTTTGTATTTCAGTGTCTTTAGTACTCTAAATTACTATTAACAGTTTTGAATTCAAGCATCAAATGCTGTATAAAATGCTGTGTTTTGGTAATATATGCTAATATTTGGCCCTGGCAGTAAGAACTGCACAGAAACTTTCATGCAAATCATTTAACTAAGGAATTTCTGAACATGATGCGGTAACATGGATGCAGGTAGGTCAATAACATGTCAGAAGGCCAGCAGTGTTTGAAATGGTTGTAAGGCCTTGATCTTCTGTCTCCTGGTCTTTAACAGGTCACTGACAAATAGAGCAGATAACTGCTATCAGAATACTACTGTGTTAATGCTGCAAAATATGGAGAGGATTCATATTTGTGTTTATGATGACTGCTGAGGAGTTACCGTATTAAAGCAGTGTGCAGATGCATCCCATACCATTGCATTCAGCGCCTTGGAAAAAATGCAAGTGCAATGCCATACAAATACTATGTCCTTTAACAACTTACCTCTCCAACAACACATATAAGCTTTTCTAACTGGCATTTCTGCTTCAGAATGGGACAGTCCAAATTATATTGGGATTCCTAGCACTGCTCCTCGCACGAGTACTTTCTGTGCGTACTTGTAGGCAAAAAATGAGCCCCGTAAATGACAAAACTCCCTATGACTTCAGCAGGGCCAGAATTTTAGCTCTGGGATGAAGACACCAAGATGACTGCTCTTTCTAAATCCTTTCTCTAGATCATACTTTACTCAGAATATCACCTTAAGTGTCTAATAATCAATTTTCATCTGAGATTGAGATAAAGAAGCATGTTACAATGTGATGGCCAACCTGCAAAGAATCTCTCTTTTTTTAGTTGAAAAATATTATAATTCATTTTCCAGTTTTTCAAGGCAGAGACTTTAAACACATCACTGATCACTAAGCGTTGTTTAAGTTGTCCTGTAATTTGAGGTTCCTTTTTATGACAGATCCGAAATAGATCTTGAGGAGGCCATAGAAAAAGAATGCCATCTCTTTAAAAAATCAATAGCTTTCAAGGCTCAGGATGGCCTCTGTACTGAGATTAATAAAGCCTGACAATACATTCTGAATGCAAGCAATGACTTCTATTACAAGGGGAAAAATGAAAAAGCTGCTATTACTGACATAGTCAATAGATTGCACCTCAGTGTATACTATACTTTCTACATTTTTAATATAAATGTGTTCAGTTTCAGAGACGAGAGCATTATCAGCATTCATTTTACTTGAGGCAATAATGTGAGAAGTTGTGTCTTGTGCAATAAATAAATAACCTGTCTTTAAAACCATTTACTCAGATTGCTTTTCCCAAATGATTATTTAGAGGTGCTCTGTAAGGTGCCATATACCAAAACATCCATGGTATAAAGCTTTTATAAAATACAATGTCTTTATTTTATACATACTATTTTTTGAGGGGGGTATTTTTGTTTTGCTAATTCTAGAAGTATTATAATGGCAATCTTGTACAGTGGTGGGATGGCATAATTTGATGTGATAAGTTGTAAAATGCAGCTTGAGGCCCTCTGTTTCTCAGAGGTTCTCTGTGGTTATGAAGACTTGCCACTACAGGCGAAAAATCTATTGTGATGATTGGCAACTATGCCTCTTTCAATTTGAGATTTATCTCTTTCTCCAATCACAGTTTTTGGACTTGAAAGAATGGAAGAAATTATCTTCTCTCTATAAATGTACATAGTCAGATCTTCATAATCTCTGTAACACCCATTTGTTTTAAGTAATGGTCATCTTTACGTAAATGGATCAAGTTAGATGGCACTTAATTATAAAATAAGATTTAGAGTTAATTCATGCTGTGTGCAGATCTCTTCTTCCCTGCATCTGACTTGGCAGGTACATTCATGTGAACCAAATCTTTTCAATCTGATGAGAAGGAGAGTGAAGGAAAGTGTATATTGCATGTGCAGCTTGTAGAAACATAAAATGAGAAATAATCACCAGGCTCTAGATTACTTCTAACAATATCTAACATTGAAGGAGGTGTTTTGTACTCATTTTATTGCTGAGCATAACAGATTTGTCTTTTAACATAATCAGAACAATGAGCCTGATATAGCTCTTATGCCTCTTTTACATCACCACAAATGTGCTGATTTCATGGAAGTGACCCTTAATTTACACTGTTGTAAAGAAAGAAGAACCAGGCTGTAAATATATTAGGGAGGAAAACATAACTGTCTTAGACTTCTAGAGACTCTAAGTAGAAAACAGAGGAAAGATTTATTTAGAGTGGCTCAGGGGTTGTAGCTAGCATAATAGGCTATAACTGAGCGCAGGAAATTTAGGCTGACTGGAAACAGCATGGTTTACTGCTCCATGGCTAGCTATCCATGGCTCAAGCTAAAAACTTCATTGGTTAACAGATGGACACATTTCTGACTATAGAATAAAGACATAGGTGGAGGTGAAGATATAATAATACCCTTTATTCATTTCTAATTGTATACTTTTCTGGTACTAGATCTGATTTCTAACTCTCAAATATCTTCCCTTTCTGATGCCTCCTCCCAACTTCAAATGGCTGATTTTGAATGTAGACTGAAAAGGTTGCTTTTTGCCTATTCAGCAAAGAAAATCCTTTTTCACAAATAAGGGTGCTCTGTATTAAGTCTTCTGGAATACTTCCTCTAGGTCACCTGGGAGACCTAATTTAGAAATACTGGGAAGGCAAAACTGTTACCATTTTCTGTCCTAAAACTCAGCACTGATCTGATTATTTTTGACTGTGATTCCAGGTTATCTACCTAATTTGTCTACAGTGCAACATGTGTTTTCCCATGAGAAACATATTGATTCGGTTGTTGCCCTGGGGAAATCTAAACAAAAAAGATTATATACAAGAATTCTTTTTCATAAGAAGGAACGCCATATACACAATAAATGACAGACTTGCGTTTAGAAGAGTGTTGAAATCAAAGTGTTTTGAGTCTACGCTTTCCAAAATAAATTGCGCATTGCAAAACATAATGTTCTGCATAATTAGATCTTGCAATTTCAGCATCTGCACTGTGTATCAACCCCTAAGAGAAGTGGTAAACGCTCTGGGTAGTAGTAACCAGTGAAAGAAAGTGATGCCCACCTACAGAGCTGTGGTTGTATGGACTCTTACTCAGGCATTTCCCATTTTCTGCCTGACAAAGTGCAGGGAGAGCTGGTTTCCTAGTGCTGTCTTTCCCACCTCTCCTATCTGCGACTCTTGCATGGGCACAGAAACCACCAGAACTGGAAAAGCAGTGACACTTATGATGATGATGTCATTTGCATCTTTTCAGGGATTCAGCTCTGAGCTGCAATTAATGATTGCCCACTCATTTCATCTGAAGTGCAGTCATCTAGCTAATGACAGCATTTCTTCAGCTGGAGCTAAAGTGACAGATAGAATGGGGTTCTGTGAATCATACCATGTATGTGCAGGAAGAGATTATTCTAAATTCTAATTTGGTGAATACATCAGAGCAGCAGAGCTGAGAGACCCTTTCTAGCTCCTCCTGCATAGAAGGACAATATGAGGAAAATTCTTTAGCAAGTGCTTTTATACTGTCGTCCCTATTATTCCTCCCTCCCTTCCCCTTCCTTTGGATTTTAATGAGTGAGCAGCCTGAAGTTTAATTGTCATAGATAGGTAATGGCTAGAGTACAAACTTAAATACTGGAAAGGAACGTTAAGGCATTGACTGTTAGCATATTTTCCAAGTAGCTTCTAAAGATACAAAAGGTGTTATGGAAAATTGAGATTTACACAAATAAAGACAAACCTTATAGGTTCTTCCTTTGAATTTTCCTTTATTATGTCATGTTTTGGGTTGGTTTAACATAAAGAAGACTATGTAAAAATGATCTTGGTTTGATTCTGTTGAAAAATTTTTTGAAATGTGATTTTTGTTGAAGAATGATATGCCATTATTTCTATTTATTGTTCTCATTTAATATATAGGTATAGTTTAGGTAGCTTTGATATTAATGACTCAACTTCAGTGGAACTCAGGTGTGAGTTTCAAGTACAGCTACAAATCCCGTAGTCTGTTGGAAGCAGAATGTGAAAGCCTGCACAGCTTCTATTATGCCACAGAGAACTAGATAGTCAAAGCTATCAAGTTTTTTAAACTATAAATCTGACTATTTCTTCTTATTTGTCAAGAAGAGATGAGCTCTTTTGAAAATACTTTTTTTTTTATATAACAGAAAGGTGGATGGTGCTTCAGTACTCTACTGGATTTTGCTAGCATACAAGCTCAAAGAAAATTATTGCTTATCTAATTTTACATACCCTGAAAGCAATTCTGAGAAATAGGAATCATGAGTAATATCTTTACCAGTGCCATAAATCAGAGATTGATTTGCATACAAATGAAAATTCATACCAAAGTGCTCTATAAAGTAATAGTGCCCTAAGTTAGTGGATCAACACTGAAACATGACCCCAAGCTTCCACCCTGGAATAAACCAGAAATCAGGAAATATCTTCTATTGGGATTATTTGCTGTTTTTTGAACTCTGAACAGATTCTCAGCAGGATAAAATTATTCACTGGTCTTTGAGACAATGCTGTAGCTCTGCAAGCAATTCATTAAAATATTATCATCAATAGTATCAAAAATACATGAAATATTCAGTAGATAAATCACATTGCCAGGTCCTGATTGTAACCTGTAGCAATGCTAATTCAGAAATGTGAACTGAGATGTGTGAAATAGCACATTACAGAAGACAGAAGTGAACTGTCTACTTTTTTGAGAACCATTTCATCAGTGCCTTTAAAAAGAGGAAGGGGTGAGTTATGGGACAATAAAAACAAGTTCTGTCAAAGAATGATATTAGCCTTCTTAGAGAAGACATAGTGATGAGAGCTTAAAGAGTAGCTGGAATGAAACGAGGCAAAAAAAAAAATCTTTAAAAAACTGGAACAAATTCTGAGACAAATTTGTGAGGATATTTCGTAGGCAGTGGATCGCAAATACAGAAGTGGCCATTTTAGAGTTAAGAATATTAAACTAAATCTAGGCAACAGTGGTCAAGCTTGTACCACCTAATTAGAGGTTTCAAGAAGGAGTTCCATCTACAGAGAACAGAGAAAAAGCCTCCAGTTGAAATAGATTGGAAGATTGCAAATGGGATATGTAATTTTTATTAAAAGGCACGCAGCAATTTTCCCCATGGTAAGGTCAGCAGATGAAAAGTTGTGCAAAGTTTTTAGAAATGGAATGTGTTATTTAGAGCAGTCCCTCCCTTTAATTTTTGAATGTCTGAATGAATGTAACATTAATTACACATTTGCTTATTTCAGTGAAGACTTTTGTCTGGGCTCGATTTTTCTTGCTTGCTTTCCTTCTTCTTCTTTTTTTTTTTTTTAACCTTAATTAAGTATCTAAGCATCCCTGCAGTCCTGTTGACTTTATGCCTACTTCAGTAAGCCCTACTGAATCTGCATAAAGATTATTGAATCAGGCTGAAGGCTGAATATAAATGTATGCTAAAACCTGTATGTATGGACATAAAGGGTTTTTAAATATATTTATATAAATCTTAGAACTGTGACTTTTTAATTATTTGAATGAGTTGCATACTGAGCAGATTTGTTGGCAAGCTAATACCATTGGTTCTTGAAAGTATATCTACATTACAAAGTCTACTCCGTGCGTACTGGTTATCATATTAGCTTGAATGAAATTGCGTGTATACAGTCGTATGTAATTTGTCTCAGATAAAACAACTCATTGGTATCCCAGGCCTCAATCCTGGTTTCCATTTACACTGTCAGTTCATAATTCACAGTAATTAATTGATACAGTCCTTAAGCCCCCTTCAGGAAATAATTAAATGAAACAGCAATATCATATTATATGGTGTCCATGGATCTAAAGGTCGGAGGGCTACTAAGGAAGGATGAGATATTTGCCTGGCCAGTGCAACCATTTTGTGGTGCGGAGATAGATCCTCCTGGAAAAAGATGCAAGTCCTTGGACACTTTATATTCAGTGATTTGGGAAGTCAGATTTTTACTTTTTTTTTTTAAGGCATTATTTATAGCCAAATTAATTCCATTGTTCCCTTTATTTTATGTTGGTATATTTAAGTATCTTGATCTGTGTAAGAAAGCAAGCCAAGGCTCTTTCCACTTTTCCTCCTTTGCAGCTATCCAACTCCTCTGTCTTCATTGCTGGAAACTTTGAACTGATCCATCATTGCAAACAAGGTGAATTTAAAGTCCTAAATCAGTTCCTATTTCAGACATTCAGTCAGGAGTGCTTCTGCGGCAATCAACCCCCACAGTGTTTAACAAACAGCGGTGATTACGTTGATTGTACCAGACCGCACTGACCGTGTTAGGTTCCCAGGTTAGCCTTGCGAGAAAGATTCAAATGATCCTGAAGAGGGCATGGGAAGAAGTGTCTGGAGAGGAAAATGGAAATCAGTGAGGAGGAGACTGGCAAAGGTGAGAGGGGGAGAAGGAAGGTTATTGCAGAACTGTTTGTGAGACAGGATCCGCTGCTGCCAGAGAGCTTGTTGGTTGCTAAAATAAAACATTGTTTGGGGATGGTACAACAGGCCAAATAGTTTCATCTTTAGTTTGCTTTGCAGATACTGTTTTTTGTGTGCAAAATTTCTTCTGCTTTACTTCCATGTGTGTTCAGTAATATTTTAATTTAACTTCTCTCTGAGACCACTTCATTAACTCAGCTGTAATTCTTCTGGAGCTCTTCCACAGAAGTGGGGTGTCACTTCTTGGAGGCTCTCTGTCCTGGCTGGCTGCCCCTCTTTATGCAACAAGACTCAAAATCAATGATTTGAGCAGATTTGCTACACTAAAGGGGATAATCAGCCACGGTGGAGCCTGCTGGATTGGCCAAACTCAGACACTTGTAGAGAAGCTCCCCAAGAACTGCATGAGACATTCAGGACAGAGCCTCAGCCTACAGCTGTGAAAGGAGTCATTAGAGATGTTTGGTGGGAAAATGCTTAACAGCTGTTAACGTTCTCCCTAGGAAGTTAAAGCCTTCTCAAGCTATAATTGTCTCTTAAATGAAGAAGAATGTATATAGAAAAAAAAATTATATATGGCCTTTGTGTTGTTAGTATTGTAGGGAGATTATACTATATGTATATCATATATTTTCAATATATTACACAGATTTGGTACAGCTTACCAAGGACAGCGTAGCAACATTTTAGAGGCTAAGCTCTTCTCAGGAGTAAACAGCACGGCTTCATCAGAGGTGATGAAATGTCATGCCCATTTCCTCTGTGGCTGCACTTTGGAG
This sequence comes from Apteryx mantelli, assembly GCF_036417845.1. NCBI lineage: Eukaryota > Metazoa > Chordata > Aves > Apterygiformes > Apterygidae > Apteryx > Apteryx mantelli. Next base: position 7,737,440 of record NC_089986.1, read on the forward strand.
AGGAAAATCCATTTAACACTTACTCTGCCTTTCTACAAAGTCCCTGAGTGAGCATGGAGTGCTAGCTTGGGCATAAAATGAGTAATATCTGCCAACATTGGCTTTTAATTTAAGACTATGTATGTGTCCTGCAAACCTACTTACAACTGCTCCTTTGAAATCTATGGGAATGTAAGAAGATGAAGATGTTAGATAAATTAAAATAGCCTCCGTTTACCCTCATCTGGGCTGTGTGAGATGTGAAAACTACGTCAAAATTTGAGGGTAACTAGTTTTAATTTCCATCGTTTTGCATATAGTCTCTGAATGTTGCCTACTGTATGTAGTGCCACCAGATGATTATCTTAAATTCAGTCTACTCTGGGGAGTGTTTAAGGGAGCTGCCAAACTACTGTTAATATCCCAGTGGTCTAGCTATGCAATTTAGGTATGACAGTAATTTTGCAGTTGGTCAAATATTTAGCATAGTTTCCAGGTATTGTGGTAGATCAGTATTGTACGTTTTGAAACAATCAGCTTATTGGAATACAAATCAGTGTATTGTGGCAGTATCGTTCTTCCAAGTTCATATTTCTCTGCATCACGGTACAGCAACATGCTTTCCTAGATTAAGAACTCTTTGCTGAAGAAGTCTAGGGAGAAATTAGCAGAGGACTTCAGCTCCATCCTTCAAGATGAATTAATTTGGCCAGGTTGCAAGGAGTAATAAATAATTGATCATAGGATGCACAAGATGTACTGTAATCGGTGGCATTAGTTACATCCTTGATCACTGTGATAAGTTTGGATAAAACAGAAAACATTGTCTACAGAACTAATTAATTGAACATGCACTGTAACAACTTTTCAGACTTCTTATTTACAATATTATCAGTAATAAACTTCGATGTACCTATTGTTTAAAATGGAATGTACATTTAAAAAGGTCTCTACTAAGATGTGTAAAACCACCCATTTGTTTGTTAAAGCTAGATGTTAATTCAGATTGAAATACCTGCCAATCTCCTCACTAAAGAACCAAAATATTTCCCTACATAACATATATGTTATCCTAAGTGATCACTGTTGCTTGACTGCATCTCATAGAAAATGCAGCGAGAATGTCATGCAATGTAATCATCAGGTAATTAAGGCTGTGTTATATATCGAATTAGGTATCTGTTACAATTTCAGCTGCAAGATATCTGAGTCAAATGTAGTGTGGCAGGCAAAACTTAAGTGAATATGAAAATGCCCCATTTTGCTTACAGAATCCTGCCCCGTTTTGCTTTCAAAATCTCACAGACAAAAAGAATATTGTGAGTCTTGTTCCATTGTGATTAGAGATAAAACCAGAGAAAGCTGATTGCTTGTGTAAACTTACAGGTCTAAAACAAAAAAAATAGCATTCCCATAGACTGGATTATCACGAGCAGTGACTTTTTCATGTTCTCTTTATGTATATAAGGATGTTCTACAAGTGTTTTCTCTGTGTTCACGCCAAATTGCGTGGCTGTGCTTAACAAACTGAGGTCATTTGTGCCACAGTTGTTACAGGCTATTAAAACCCGGCGTGAAATACTTCGAGCGTTCATCTTGCAGTTGGCAGCAGTACTGTGGGCTGATAAGCACTGGAACCCTGTGATTGACATCAGCCCTGGGGAAAAAAAAAAAAAAAGCTTGGGGTTTTAGTGTATATAAAGAACAGGTATTTCAATAATGTAGTTAGTTTAGCTAAATGCACATTAGTGTCTTATTCTGGAGAGAAAGAAAGTTGTCAGAGAATTCATGCCCATTCCTCGTGGTTTCATAAAATGGACTAAAAGCAAGGACAGCTATAAAGCTATCACTCCTCTTCTTTTCACTGTTTATTGAGTGATCTCTTTAATGGACTAATGGTGTCTGGCTGTGATTCTTGAAATGACAATTTTGCAAAGGAATAACACAATCGTCCTGTCAATCACAAATATATTTTTTTTCAAGGGCAGTAATTAAATAAACAATAGTATTATTCAGTTGCTAAATTAGAAATACAAAACATAGGAATAGAAACTTCTCTGGAAGACAGAGAAAGTGGAAGGCTAAGACCTTGGCTAGGGCCGGGAAGAGGTTTGTAATTGTGGTGTTGTCCGAGCGTTGACTGGCTGATTGAACAGCCTTGGAGGTGTCCGCAAGCTGTCAGGCCAGGGAATTGGAGTTAATGGACACCTAATATCATGACTGAATGGTAAAAGTGGAGCCTGATCTCTTTGAGGATGGAAAATCAATAGTCTATTAGATTTGTCAGGATGACAGGGGGAGAAAAAAAGCAAGTGTGTGCTGTATTTGCTTGCATTACCAGGGCTGCTCTAATTAAGCGCCCACCTCGAGATGGAGGGGACCTGCAGAATTGAAGAGGTAATGAGATTCAGGCTTGAAGTAAATGAAGTAACTGCAGTATAAGGCATGCTGACAGGCAATTAAACCTCTTTATCAATGCAGCTTCTTTCCAGAAATAAAATCTCATATGGCAGCTATAAAATAAGGCGGAGCCTGGTACGACTGTAAATCTTACTGCAGTTTGTGGTTGTGCTTATTATTGTTCAAGTTGTTTTGGAGTTGTTTTCATCAAAATTGTAGATGCACTGGTTAATGTTGAACTTTAGAAATGAAAGTTTCTGCTCGTATGAATACGTGTCCTGCCTAGGATTACTCTGCATCAGACCTATATTCTTTCACTATTAACTGCTGATATCTGACAAGACACTTGCAGCGCCCTGATAGCACGGGAGGTCTGGGTACCTGCCAGCTGGTTCAGGGGCACAAGATACTTCTCACTCTTTTTCTTTTTTCCTTCTTGCCATCAGGAGGTGACTGATCTGCCTAATTTAATCAACATGTGGAGATCACCTCCAAACCTGAGAGTAAATGTAATGCTTCTGACATTGCGAGAGTTAGGAATGAACCTGTGTTCACTGGAGGTCAGTGCCGTATGGAATTGCTCAGTTGGGTTTAACCTTAAAATCTCAAGGGTTTCAGATAGTACACACACACATGCACACACAAATATACAGTGTTACTATGTCTGATCTCTTCCCTAATTAGTGAGGCTGAGCAATTAAAGGGTTTGCAGGTTGCAGGTTTCTTGTTGTGGGAGAACTTTCTACTTTTGCCGTGAGCAGTGGCAGCAAAGGTGTGCCTTTCTTTTCAGAGTTTAAGCTGATTGCTGCTGCAGGATCACGCAAGTGTGCAGAGACCTCCGTTTGTGGTATTGCATCATTTTTCAGAAGGCAAAATTCTGGGGGAAGAAATTCCTTTACCTTACAATCCCACTTTGCTCCACACCTGAAGCGACTGGTTTTCGTTGTAGCAAATTGAAGCCCATCTATTGTGTGCTCTGTTCCCAGAGGGGGAAGGCAGTAGATACTGTGGAAAGGTAATTACAATTTGAAGTTGAAAATATATAATGTGGGTTACTTAATACTCATTACCTGCCATTTTGATTAACTGAGTTAATTGTAATATTAGTTGCTGAATGCTCCAAACGGCAAAATTAAGACAGGGTCTATGTATACATATCCACAACTGTGCCTTTACTTTTCATTTTTGCAGTAATTTGTGAGGGAATTTGCAAATGCTTTACAAAACTTCTTTGATCAAGGAATGTGGTTTTGTCTTCAGTGACTGGTTTGTCTAGACCCTTCTAAATGATAACCTGCATGAAATTCCTAAGTAAGCTCAGAGGCAACGCCACGCAGTTTATTGTGCTGAGTTGTATTTCTGCGAATAGAAGTTTCTGCTAGATGCATAGAGCCTCGGAAACTTTATGTAATGGTCACTAATACTTTTGTTTTGAAGATTGTAATTGTTAACCTGTTAAAATGAAAGGCTGTTCTACCTTACTCTGTTTCCATCATATGTCTCTAATATAATATATATTAGAATATGAATTTAAATAATTCAGTGTATCTAGAGAAGTATAGGAAGCATTTTGTAAGTGATAGAGCTATTGCTATAAATCTGCTGTTTCTTTCAAACATCTGCACGTATCCTTTGCAGCTGCACATTCATTTCGTTGACTTCCCTTTGTTATGGATTCACATTGATTTGAAGTTATGAAATTCATTTCTACTGGTTACTGTATGTTATTTGACTTTATCTCCATTTAAAGTTCCACTGATTGAGCTTCATTTCATCTCAAAATCCTTTCTGCTTTGATCATATTTATTTTTTTCATTTACTTATTTCCATTGCTGCTGTGGTTATACCAGGCTTAATATAAAGAAATTAAGTTTCAGACTGTAGCTCTCTTCAGTCTGGACTTTTCCCAGCTAATGCAGTCTCTATGCAGGTTCAGAGGTGGGGTAGCTGTAAGGTCTTCACATTTTCTACATAAGAAATTGTAGTTTGATCCCATATCTTTTAATAAGAATTTTATTACATACTGCGGTGATTATTCTTATGCATTTGTTATATAGATGCATATCATATATGTCTGATATCTCAAATATATGCTGAGCACGCTTCTGGCACTATTCTCCTGTTAGCTTGTTTTGGTTAATAGATCAAATGAATGACAAGTGACAGTGGTTTAAACTGAGCGCCTAGTATGATTTGCCTTCATGTCTGCTGTAGCTTGGAATACAAATGGATATGGGTGTGATGACCTTGATTTAATCTTTGGAGAACGTTTGTAGAACATTAAAAGTTGTCATGGTGGTGAACTAATCAACTCGTGGGAGGATCTGGAGCAAGTGCCTGATAGTGAAAGCGTTTGACATTTTCTGATACGTAGTGAACGCCTCACTGAGGGGACCTGATCTGCTGGGAACTGCATGCGCTGAGGCTCTCAGGGGCAGTGGTCACCATCTCCCTCGGTCAGGTCTTTGAGCAGCAAGGATTTAAGTTCAGGTCTTACTGTCGAGTTTTGTGACACTGCTGAGTTTTGTGGTTTGTACGCTGCTTACTCGTGTTCTCTCTTTTCTCTGTTGACACTAACCAGTCAACACGTTGCTATTTCATTTGAAAAATAAAATGAGGATGATATACCAAAGGTTTGGATTTTTTGTTGAGTAGTTAAAGTTGATTGTCAGTCTGATCCATTCTCTTAGGAAAGGGATTTTGCGCTCACAGCAGCATAAACTTAGCTTAGTAAGACAGTCTGTGGTCGCTAAAGGTGCAAAAAATTAACAGCTTTCAATCAGAATTTTGAACTGTGCCATAGTAAACGTGACTCCCTGTAGAAAGTCTAGGACCAACATTCAGTTACAACTCCTGGAGTCTAAATGTACAGAAATGCAAAATAAATAAAGGGCCTTACTCAAATGCAATAGTCGCCTGAAATAAATATATTGTAGTAACTTTAATGTAACAATGTGATAGATTCTAAGAATTAAACAGATTAGCTTTCCCTGGAGGTGGCAGGACTCAGGATATTTTTTAAAATAATGGATAGACTTAACACAAAAGCTTAGACCCTCACTGACAGCATCACTGATACCTTGGCTGCAGCTACCTGCTATTTATACCAAGAGAACTGCAGCTTCAGTCGCCCCGCTTATCTTAGCTTGGCACTTAAGAACTGGAGAGAGGGAGAGACGGTAGACCCTGATACATTCATGTTGATGTTGGCAAAATACATCTGTTTCAAATGGAATACTGATTTTTGACAGTCTGGCTGAAATGTGATCCATTAAAATACATATATCATTGTAGGCTAGTGCAAACGTGGCTTTATAAATCATTCTTCTGACATACTGGTGTTTCAGGGATTTTTCTTAACACTCTAGTTTTCAATGTATGCTTTTCAGGAGAGTTCAGTACTTCTCTGTCAGAGTAACTATATTAATGCTTAACAGGAATGCAGGAAAGCCTACTTATTTGTTTTATTGCACTGGGTACTTAAAAGTAGCTAATGCTCAATTTTCTTTATTTAGATTACACCTTAAATATAAGAAGAACTAAGATAATATTTTACAAGTTCTAACCTGTGCTTTTAAAATGATTTTTGAATATAGAAACCAGAATTCCTTTGACAGTCTTCAATAAAATACTTTTGATTTTCTCTTAATTTGAAAAAAGGAAACAATTCCATAATCTAACATTCTAACACACTGATAAACATAACAAATCATAATAAAGAAATCACATTGTTTTTAAATTCTGGAAATTTTCTATTTAACTTTTAAATTCAATGTAGCTATAAATAATCATTCTATAATTTTACAAATCAGAACAGATAGATAAACTGTTTTTCATTTCAAGTTCTAGTCCCTTTAGAATTGTTTTTTACTTTAGATTTTGTAGTGGCTCTCCCTTAAGTCCTAGAGAAGTTGTTACCAAGGCTAACCAGCACCATGTAAAGGTATGATATAGTCTAATCCAAAGGCCATATAAGTAGCAAAAGTCTTCCCTCTTGCTTTACTGCATTTTAGGCAAAGTCCGTAATTTTTAATTTCCATACGTGTTCTTCCTGATCCCTGTGAATGTGTTTCTTTATCTGCTTGCATTATTTTGCCAAAAAGGCTAGATCGTTAGGTTCAGTTCTCATTTTAAATGTCCTGCTTTTAGATTTAGATGTCAAAACTACTGATGAGTTCAAGACAGATTTGCTTGTAAATAATGCCAAACATTTCTGGTTTGACTTGAAAGAATTGAGGGAATTAAAAATATCCAGCTATGAGTGACAAGTTAAAACCTTACTCACTAGACTCAAAAGATTATGAAATTATAGTTTAATATGTATGCACTCCAAAATTTTAAAGCATAATATAGATAATTCTAGTAGCTCTATAAATATGTAATTCAGCTCTTCAAGCCTATTTTTCTGATGCTGTGTTCATTCCAACTGTAAATTTAAACTAGACTGTGTCAAAGAAACAATTACAGTTTGTCACAAAAAGGAAAATTTAAACCCATGTCCTTTTCTTTATAAATTATTAGACACATAAAATGTGTTATTTTCCCCTTAAATTTTAAATTCATTTAATGTCAAGTTCAGTGCCTTCTGGGTACAAGGTTTTATGTACTTTTCAAGGAGGATTTATTCACCTAAATTTTGCTTTGGTTTAAGAGAAAAAATCTTTTTAAAAAAGTTCTCAGTGTTTGCAAAGAGGCATCTGAAGGGTGCTGACCAATTTGTGTTTAGGATCATAAATTACACTCCATTCAGCTTATTAGAATACAAATTGTTCTTTTCAGAATGTACTTTAAGGAACACTAGACATGACGGAGCATAATGGGGGTAAATCTTCAATGAATATATTTTGTGTAAAATGGATCCATTTTGTGTTTAAGAAAAAAAAAGTTCTCTTTACGCAGTGCTTTCTGCAATGCAATTTATTAGCATTTTATTCATAGGTATTGGAATTTTTCCAGCTGCATTCAGTTGAGATTATCTGACCTTGGATTTGGGTTCGGGTAATATATTCTCCCCAGTCTTCTTGGTGTATTCATGCAGTCTATACATTTTAAACAGAAAATATTGATTTGTTTAGGTTGTGAAAACAACGTATCAAGAAGCAGTTTACTACATTTTGCTTCTTTCTCAAAGACCCAGCTTCTTTTGATATTGCACATGCTCATGTTATCTTTACCATGTAGCCTTAATGAATGCTTTATCTTTGGCAGTAATGTGCAGAGCATAAGTGGTATTGGCCTTGGAGGGCTTTTTGACTTAATTTGCTGGATGCGAAGCCTCTGTTTCCAATAATTTATTATGTTTCAAAACTGTCTCTGGGAATATAAAATGTGCACCTGAGGCTAGCTTTTATTTATTTCTAATCAATTTTTGAAGCCATGCTATTTTCTGGCATGAAAAAGTAGGTATCAGGCCACTTTTTTTTTTTTTTGGCCTCCCTTCTGCATCATATTTAAAACATTAATAAAATCTATATGATCGTATATTGATTTGTATAACACCTTTTGTAAGCTTTGAAGTGCCTAGCAGAATTTGTAAGCATCAAAATGCCTGTGTTAATTTCCAAAAATAAATTGATGGCAGATTAAGCTAAGTATTTAATCACCAAAAAAAAAAAAAAAAAAAAAGGCAGCCTAACAAATGCTCCTGCTGAATCTCTCATACTAAAATTGATTCTCTTGCACTGATTTCAGAGTTTTTAAAGTATATATTAAAGAGCTTAACTAGTAAATTAGAAGACAAGATAAATGCAATGTAGCTAAATTAAAATTGCTGAGAGAATTTTAACCAGATTTCTACCTATTTATTTTGTTCTCTACTGTGCAGTAAAAATGAGCAAAAAGACCGTTATTGGAAATACAGGATTCTGATTGTGTTGTTTTTGTTTAACTGGGAGCGGAGGGTGGTCTAACAGTTATGAGATTGACTGATGATGTACAGATCTGGACTCTGTTCCCATCTATAGGGTTTAAGCAAATCAGTGTACCTCTCTGCAGCCCCTCCTTTATTGCTTCTCCCATTTAAGTTTTGAGGTGCTTCAGCAGGGTTTATCACTCATTAGGCATTTCTTCAGTGCTTACTCTGACCAGATCACAGTCTTGCTGGGAACCCCAGCTATTTCTATGAGGCATTAAAAAGAAAGGAAAGGAGCATAAACTCTCCATGAATGCCAGCTTAGAATAGTTTTTACCTTGTCTGCAGCTCACGTTCTGCGCAGTGAATGCCTCTTCATATACTCACCGCAGTTACTGGCTAGCTTTGGTCATTTTTCTATGCAGCTGGATAAATGGGGTAAAAACCCAGATGAAAAAGCAATGCAATAAATCTCCTTTATCACCTCCTATGAAAGCTAAACCTACAACCAGCAAAATAAATGTGCTTTACTTCACATGCCAAAGTCATCCTCTTGAAATCAATAGCACTTCAGAGGGGCATAGATTTAAACACGAGCATCAGTCCTCACCGGACCTAAGCTGCGATTTATGTGTGTGCTTCACTGAGGAATTTTGGCAGTCTTACCACAAAAGCATACAAAGATGGTTGGTTTTGGGCCTCATGGCAGCTTGTTTCCTGCGGACCTCAGGGCTGCTGCGATCCAGAAAGCTACGGAGCGATTGCAGCCCAGCCCGGGGCAGAGGAGCCGCCTGGGAGGGCAGAGGAGCAAGGGGGAAATTTTTCCTAACTCCACTTTCTCTTCATTTTCTATCTTATCTAATCACTTTGAGCTTTCTCCATTCTAAAGAGTGAGTTATTCTGCTTCAAGCTGTAAAGATATTTGGCCTTTTTAATTTTAAGAGACTTCCTGTCTTTTTGGTGAACTTACTGCCAGGAAAAGGTCTAGGCAGATTTACCTCAAAGCTTTAGCCCAGCTATGGTCCTAGTACAAGCTATTGAAGTGATTTAATTTTATTACTTCAGTACACTGTTTTTATAAGAAAAGTTGGTACATCACACAGTGCTTTGATGAATCAGAGCATTCTTCTCTCTCTTTCCTATTTGAGCACTTAATAGGCAAACTCCTTGCATGCAGCTGTAACACACTGCTGGTATTTTAAGCTACACTGTAACATGTAAGATTTTTTTGATATCGATTTGGCTTCATCTGCTTAAGTGACCCCTGGACAGAATACTATATTTAGCTCTGAACTTTGCTTTTTTTCTTATTGTGTATAAAGTGCCTGAACTATTTTTTTGTGTACATAAGCCTCATCTGACACTAGTTGGTACAAAAAAAGCTTGACATCAGAGAACCAAAGTATATTTTTTCCTTCCAACTAGGGAAGATGAACACTTGGACCAAAGGCTCTCATTGAAAATAATTCCTTAAATAATCACTTACCTTGAAGGCATTTGATCTGTGTGATCTGAAAGAAACTGCTGATAACTTCAGAGCAATAGAAAACTGTGTTAAAAATCGCTTTCTCCTGGGGACGAGAGTCCTGTCAGTCGCGTGGCGATTAGAGGTTTGGAAGCACGCCAGCCCATCAGGCAGCGTGCAAGTTCTCTGATGCCAATTGCATTAGCTTTCCTCCGCTAATGTGCTGCATAGCTAGGAAAATAAAAGAATGAAGGTCAACACACCAGCAGGTACCGCCTGTTATAGTGAGGGCTAGTCATCATGTTTGGGAGAATGAAAATGCATCAGAGTTCAGGCTGCGGGCTGGATGACCTTCTCCTGTGCCCGAGGTCCTGGGATTTTGTCCTCAAGTCCTAAGTGCAATGAGTGCTTGTCGGAGTCCTGTCCCAGGATACAATTTACTCTGAAATTCCTGAACGGACACAGTTTGCCTTCAACCACTGTGGCCTGCTATTTATGTGGAGATGCTGTGGGCTATGAACTGCAGACTGTAACCCGCCGCTGTACTCCGCTCTTACTCTCCCGGTTTTGTTCACTGTGAGGGCAGTAACACACAGGAATCGGTGTGGCTCACGAGTAAAAATCGACGCTTTGTGATTGAATTGAACGCTACCAGGCAAGAAGTCAGGTACCTGCTTTACATAATTCTCCCAAAGGCATCTTGTTACGGAGATGTATTACAGAGATGGATGATAGACCCGTGTGTCTACTGACTTATGTTAGCCATAACAGAGTAGTACCACTACATGGATGATAGATGATCCAAGATGATCGTGTGTTTGCAAAGTAATTAATTGCTACGTCCTTCTCCCCACTCAGAAGCAGGGAGAAAGAGCCAAACTTCTCCCAAAAGCAGCTTAAGTATGATACTTGTTGGGAGGTGAAGCTTATGAATTGAAGCAAAATATAAAAACAGGAGTTAAGCGTAAGAAATCATCAAAACGCATCAAGGTGACCATATCCGAACTGTATCTAGTAATCACAAAGTAATTGGTTTAGTTATTGAGAAGCCTGAATCTAGTGCCTGTCCCAGCCCCAAAGGAGCGTGAGAGCCCGCCAGTCTGCGCTCCACCCTGCTCGGGATATACCAGAGTTTCCACGCTTGTTGTTTCTCGCCCTGCATGCACAACACTGTATTCTTTGCAAAGTGCTTTGGCAAGCTTGGAAGATTGGCACCACTGCTGACATAGTACTGCAACCTTGACGTCGCTCATCACTACAGAAGGAATAAACTATAACTCCCTAGGTAGCAGTTGGCACAGAGTCTAGCGTCAATCAGCTTGTAAAATTGGTTGATTGACACTGGAATCTGCCTTGTGACTACTAAAAGAACTGGAGGAGCATAAAATTGTGGGAAAGAAAGGAAACTCTTTGGTACTGAATGACAAAAATCTAAGAGGTTATTTTTTTCTTAAACTGCTCTTAGTCCAAAGAGGGAAGGTTTTCTTTTTTAACCTCTCTTTTTTCAGTTCTACTCTGTAATAACCTCATAAGGGAGTTGGGATGTAAGGGTGGGGAACAATTTGTAATATTTCCTCATGACCATTATGTGCTGAATTTGCCCTTCAAGCTCGAAGTGACTTTGTTTTTTAAGTAATTATAAGGGGATAGACCTCCCAAAGCAAGGGAACTCTACTGTAGTTCTCTTTCCTTGTACCGATGATAATTAATGCTCATAAAACAGGGACAAGGGCGATATTGCAGCAGCTGCCCTTGATCAGCTTATAGCCTTAAAAGAAAACTCTCATTTCTTGCCTTTTAAATAAGCAGTGTTTGATTGCATAATATTATCTGTCATGGAGTGAATAAAAGCTGCATTATTTTGTCAGTTTAAAAGCAGTAACAACACGAATACGGAAACAATGAAGGAGGAGCATACTTTGTCATTAAAAGGCAAGTGGTGGATGACGTGGAGATTGAAGTGCAAGAAATATTGGTGTCATTTCTAATTGCCCAGTTTTATTCCTGTTGAATGAAGAGACGTATCCTCTGTGATTTTAATGGGGACAAAAGGTGAATTACATATAAACCACAGATTTGGCCTGAGATTAAATCCTTTACTTAGCTTTATGCAAATCTGAGTCTTCATGTTGCAGTTGAGACATGCCAATAATAGCAAGATGAAAAAATATTTCCGGTCTGTAGGTCTTGGAGGGGTTTTGATCAGGGCAAAGATGAGTTGTGCACCTCTGGATGACAGATTTTGCTTTGCACCTATTGTTTAGGTCATCTGTAACCATCCAAACGTTCTGCTGTTTTACAGGGCCTCTGACTTTGCAAGGCTTATACTGAAAAAATAATACAAAACAAGTCCACCATAACCTTGACTGCTTTAGAGGATAAATGTTCATGTAATTCACCAGTAAATTTTTTAGGATTAATATGGGGCATCCTGATACATAACACACTTTTTTCACTTCTGCAATCTTTCACTGGAGGTTCACAAAATCCTTGAGTAATAGCATGTAATTGCTATTCTTATGCAACTAGTCTGAAGACTTGCAGCAGTTTTCTAGGATTTGTCAGTATTACTACTGTTTGAGGTACTGATTTGGGCAAATACAGAGTACTTAGAGATTGCTATAAGATATGTGTGCATTTATATACAGCATAAACAGGGAAATAATGTAGACTAAAACTGGGGCTTTCTAATGTTTCCAACTGTAAGACGCTTTTTTGAGTTGCTGTTATACCTTTGTATTTGTACTGAAACCATAGGAGGAGTTAGTGTCAGGCTTAATTAAATGGAAAATTGGAGTGATTTTTTTCAGAAAATGAAACCAGAGGAGAAGAGTTAAGTTTTGCTTATATTAAGTCCTGAAAACTCTGTGAAAAACTATTTCATCCCCATATCTTGGGGCATTGACTTGAAATACTGAAATATGGAGAGGAAGCTTTTTATTCAGTGGTGTCGCTTTCATAATCTTTGTACAAGCCCACCTTATTTTGCCTTTCATGCATGTTTATCAGACTTATTAGAAATCTAGATTTGTTTTTTCCATAATGTTGCGCTGAAAGGAGGGGGCAGGGAGCAGTCCTCGTCCTAAGTAGTTTTGTTAATTTTGACTCAAAATTACAATAGTAATTGTAATCCTAAAATTAAAATTCTAAATTTGATTTGGAATTACCGTCTAAAAATAGAGTATAAATTCATTACTACACTCCCTTGATCTCCCCTTTGCTTCATCTCATACTTTCTCGCTCCGACTGCGGCCACATGAGCAGTTGATTCCTCATTTGGCATAAATGAAGGGCTGAAAACCTCTGAGTAGAGGGCAGGAGCAAATGCGTGAGGGTAAGAATTTTTTAAGTGGTTTTGCCATCAGTGGAAGTTCTTTCTGATACACCCTAAGAGGTTCCTCTCTCCACCCTTGATCTTCTCACCACTCCTCATTGCTATGATGCATCTTAAAAATCCTTTGTTTCAACAAATTCTGATTCAGCTCTTAGTGTGGTGACTGTGATGGGGTAAAAACGGTTAGACGAGAAGCAGATATGAGTAGCTGGAAGCAGGACCTCTCTATTATTTGAAGAGGTAAACTGAGTTATTGCTTTTTAAAATAGTGCTTAGTAAAACCATTTCCATTTAACTGCGCCTGTGGCTAAGAGAGTAAAATTACAGTTTATCCAAAACCAGAAATATGCCAATAAGTGTGATCCTCATAGAGACACTGCAGTCATTAGTAACACTTTTTCCCTGCTAAGGAAGGAGAATGTAGCTGAGCTAAAAATACTGTAATTATACAGTAGCACTTGAAACATTTAGGAAGATATGGACTCTGATCAGCTAAAAGCAGTATCCTCTCCTGCAATGTACACAGTTGAAGGATACAGTAACTTATGCAGTGTTTTAGTGCTAGTGGTTTTCTTTGAGTTGGAGCCAGTAAAAATGGGGAATATGAGATATCCAGAGAACAGAGAGCCGGAAAAAGAGATGTCGTGAAACGCAAGGAGGGACAGGAAGGGAGGTGGCAGGAAATGGGAGGCGAGGGCTGAGCATGCTGGAGCCTCGACAGCGGTTGCAGGAGATGACAGAAATCGGGATACATGGGGAAAGTGAATAAGAAGCCTGAAGATGGATTGTTTTGGTGACAAAACAGGCTGGGAGAAGAACAGGAAAGGAACTAGCCGAATTGAATGCAGCAGGAGGCAGAAAATGTGGGGTGGTAGAAGTATTTCTCTAGAGCAAATGGCCCTTCAGAGCCTGGCATGGAGTCCCCCGAGAGGCACCTTTCTTTCGCTGTCCCCGAATATCTGTAAAGCTGCTGTGAGATTGCCCTGTTGTTCTACCAACCATGAAAATTTACCTGCGAGCTTCAGAAAGGTTACGTACAGTGTGTGTGTGGAGCGTATATATACTGTTTTTTTAGCCATTGACAGCTTCCTGTACCACATGCTGCCCAGCTTTTCTATGCTACTTCTTGTTATCTTTCATGGCATAACCTGATCTACTCATACAGAGGTCCACTTTGTGAAGTGTATGGATCAGAGCTTTTTTTGGGAGAGGGAGTGTAATTCATGCATATGCAAAAGATTGCACAAGCAGCATCAATTCTGGAATTTTTAAACTTTGGGATGATTGACTCTGCAAACTGAATAATGTTTTTATGTCACTTCCTTGGGTGTTAATTATATATAACACAAACAAATACGCATATTGGCAGAACCCTTTGTGGTATACATCATAATAGTGTTTTACACATGAGTAATCTATCCACAAAGTACAGAGATTTTAGTGCCAATAATTTCAGAATTAGACATCTTTATTTAGGTGCCTAACTTTATATTTAGACAGCTATTATTCACACTGACTTTACTGTAAACTGGAAGCCTATCTGTAGCCGAGCATTTTTGTAAACAAGTACTGTTTCTTAGAGCCTGAAAATGTGAATGGATTTTATAGTTTGGAGCCCAAGTTTATAGATTTGCTCAAGAACACAAACTTATTCAGTAGAAGAATCACAATTAGAATTCTTTTGTCTTCAAGGTCTCAATCTTACAGGAGGCTGAACATTACTGACATTAAACTCATAGTGCTATGGTGTATATAATCAGAGTACACAACGCTCTGAAGAATTGAGCTGTAAGCATAGAACGCACTAGACTAATGCATTTGGAAACACTTTGCTTTGCATATAGAGGGAATGATCACACATCAAACACCTGGCAGTTTTGAGGATCCTGGTTTCGTAAGAATAACATTGCATACTCTATTACCACAAGAGTAATAAATGAGAACACTGAACAGAAGTGCCAAAAGGAATCCTTAATATCATTTTTATGAACATCTGTCATTTTGTTTAAGTACAAAGAAAAATGAGCTTATGCAGAAAGAAAAATCAGTTCTAAAATGGAGACTATTAGTACCTTTTGCAAAATGTTCTTATTTTTTATTGAGCCTTTTACTGTATGCATGAGAATTTGCGGCATCCTTTTTATGGCTCTGCACAACCTCCATTGTGCATTCGGCCTTGCTATGGAACTGAGAGGAGTTAGCTTACACATAAGGACAAAAAGGGGTGTAATGAATCATGAAACAAGCCTGTTTTATTGAATAAGACATTGTCTGAGCTTTCTTTCCACATGAAGAACTGGCCATTCAAACAGAAATGACCTGCAGAATTTTTGCATAGAAAGGAATCTAAATGCATTGGGGCATATGCGGTAATAACTCTGTTATTTCATGATACTGTGAGATTAAATTAAACAAATACTTGCATTTGGAAACTTATCTAGTACAAAGAACAATGGAGTATTTTCTCCTGAAAATGTCATTGATTCCTTTCTCCAGTAATTTTTCAAAAGTTTTATATTTACAGCACCTTTGTTTTCAGTAAAAATGTAGGCAGAGGTGTCTGGCACAAAACAGAATAAAAGATTCAAAAACTTTCTGAGGAAAGCAAGTGCCAACATTACATTCGCTATATAAAAAAATCTCATAAATAAAGTGCTGCACATACACAGCAGGTAAGAGATGTCACCTGTATACAATTTAGTATCTGACATTAGTTTTTAAAATAGAGTTTGTATAGTTTATGTATTACCTTCAAGCTGTGAAGAGATGAAAGAATTAATCTTTAGAAAAGAATTATTATATTTAATAACATTTATAGGCATCGGTGTATCTATAAAGTATATGGCTTTTATTGTGCTATGTAAAGCACTGAGTTATAGCATGCCACTCTTGAGATGTCATTATTTTAGAGATTGGTGCATAGAGTAATGATATTTTTGCTTTTTTGTTGAAATTAGATTGTGTGGAATAGGTTTCACTATAGGTCTTACTAGGAGGAAGGGAACATTTTCATTGTGGGACTTGAAGATCTAGCCCATAAAGGTTACTTCTGTTTTATTAGTTGTCTTCTAGCAATGGCATGAAACACTCATACTTTTTTTCCTACCTTTGCAGCACTCTAGTTTTAATAGAACGTATAGAATTTTCCATTTATCCTTTCCACACAACAGGCTTGGTAGTTCAAGGTATGCCCTTTCCTTTATAATTTCTGTACTCGCTGGTGCTTCTGGTGGATTAATTTTAGAATAAAGCATTGCAAGAAGAGATTTTCCAGAGAGTGTTTTCTGTGGGCATCTATTCTTTAGATGCAGGGCAAGACAGTGTATGCTGCCTGGTCAGGAAGGCTGTGAAGTTCAGTGTATCGAAACTTTGATTTTGACAGTCTTTTAACTTTTGGATATGACTTTTCACATAGGAAACGCTCACTGAAAGTCCAAGTGCAACAAGCTATCAAGTCAAATTAGAAATAAAAACTGAAAATGAAAGATTTTTTTTCCTTCACCCCAGAGTAGAATACCGGCTCCAGTGCACATCAAGGTCTGACCTTAATGCTTTCCCTGATAGGATTCTTTAATAGAGCAAGGGAATAAGTAACTGAGGAGAGTGGAAAAGGGAAAGAGAGCTGCAATCCACAACAGTCCTTTGACTCGTAGTTGGTGTTAGAAGAATCATTGCTGGACATGCTGCTGCCTCTTTCATCGCTCTTGCACACTTTAATATGTTTGATTTATTTTTTGAACTATGTGGTTAGTCATTTTCATTATGAAAGGTCAATTTTCTGTTCTGCTGAAATTTGAATGTTGTCCACATTTTTCCCCAAACGTTATTACATCAGCTAATGTTCTTATCACCCATAATGACAAGATTTTGCAGAGTGTCTGACACACATCTTAGGAATAGGTTCTGTCAGAAGAGTTCTTCTTTTGATACTTAAAAATGACCTGGCTACATGTCCTCAGTGCTAAAATACTGTGAATTGCTAATGGCCATCTTCAAGGTTTGAGAACCTTCTGCTCCCAGTAAATTGTGCTAAATGCGAATTTTGGATCTTTGAGAAATGACTTTTCCCCCTTCATGTTAGTAAATTTTGGTTAAGTTAAATGGATTAAATGGGCACTGAGTTTGTCTAAAAGACCATTTAAAAATAATCGCTTTTGACAAACTTCGTTTCTTGAGCTGGCATTCTCAAACTTTGTATGCCTTTGGTGCACATGGCTTCACAGACACCTCTTTCGTTTAGGGGTGATTCTCCCCCACGCCTGCATTTTTATCCACAGAGTATTTCTGTAATGAGAGCAGCAGCTACTACCTTAGGAAAAACAGATGAGAACGGTGGTGGGGTTCGGCCTCAAGCTGTAGCTGCCTTTCTGGAGGCTGTTGCTGTCTCTGCAAGTGGCCTGTAGGAGACCTTTCATTTTCCCATCGTGAGTCTCAGTTTGGTTATCTGTAAATGGAGTTAATGCCGCATGCCTCCTCTCAGAGCACCTTACAGGTGGAAAACACTCATTTGTTGGCATCTGTGACTTTTTAACAGTTCTCAATTCATAAGCGTTTAAACCACTTGGAAAAAGTGTTAATTGCATTTCTGCTCTTCCACGCCTCCTCCTCTCCCATCTGTTGCCGTCTTCTCCCACCTTTTCCTATCGCCTCTTTTCTGAGAAAGGTGGGTTTGATCTGTTCCTGCCCAATGGCCCAACTCTTTCACTTGACTGCGTGCCTGCGCCTCTGCCCTTCCCCGGTGCGTGGCTCTGGGCATCGCTACATGTGCCAGCTGCCAAGACTGGGCGTTCACGCTGGAACCTTAATTCCCTTCCTTTTTGCGCCACAAAATATTCTTACTTCTGTTGCTGGTAGCTTTAACCCTCCTGGCACCAAAGTCAGCCGAGCGGTGAGGTGGGCTCCGTCATGTTCTCCGTTGCCCCGCTGGAGCCTGGGCGCATTTAAACGCGGAGGGTTCAGCACGGGCGGATGGTCCCGCTCTGCCAGAGAGCGCTCCGTGAAATCCATAATCACAAAACAGCTGAAAAACACCCACCCTTAACAGTTCTTTACATAACAGCTCGTCAAAAGCTGTGGTACGCCCGGTATTCTAAGGACACGACAAGTAAACAGAAGTTCAATGTACCAGATTATAAAAAGAACATATATTTACTGAGGACAAAATTCAAAATTTTTTCCATAGTTGTGTGTGTATTTCAATTCCTTGGCATTACGGAGAAGTTTCTTTTCTAATTCACTGGGGCTTTTGTTTGTTTCTGGAGACTGTGTTAGGTTTCTGGTGTGGGATGCTCTTGGAAGTTAGTGGGATGCTGAGAGCTGTCAAGTACATAAAATAGAGAGAAGTGAAAGAGAACAGCTAGTCAGGAATTTGCCAGCAGAATGCTTTTTCCTGGAAAATGCTGATTCAAGGAAGCTCAAATGCTTCGTGGAAATTCTTTGGGTATTTTATGTTACAAAAACACAGACTGGGATGTTAGAGGAGTCAGTCTGCCTTTTCACTGCTACTCTTGATTTGACATAATATCGAATAACATAATTGAAATACTTGGTTTTACTTTTAAAGTCATTTTAAGGACACCTGTTATTTATTATTGATATTTTTTGTCACAGTGTCAAAATGTTCCATTGTAAACTAAACTAGATACATTTTAATCCAGAAAAAATAGCATGTTTTAGTCAATGCTGGGCGGCAGATATCTTTGATTATTTAAAAATGAAATATTTCAACTCCCATGCTATAGTTGACTATATCAATAATTGTAGTGCACTACTGCTGACCTGGAGTGCAATAATATAAACAAAGAAAATAAAGGGCAATGTCAAAATGTATTTAAGAAGTAAATCAAGTTGAAAGATGAAATTTTCCAAAAGGAACATCATCCAAGATAAAACATTATTATGTTGCAATGTGTTTCCATATGGAAATTTTTGTAAATATTTTGTTGAAAATATTCAGATTTTGAGGAGAAACCATTTTTCATAAATAAAAATATAGCTGATGAATAATTTCCAAAAAGATCTGCACAGGGTGCTGTTTAGTGAGCCACTCATGCAAGAAGAGCCTGGTCCGGGTGGTTTTACGTTCCCATCTCGGTCTGCATTAGGAATTCTAGGTCAGACTCAATAGTTCTGATTCGGATAACACTTAGGAACGCAAGTGCTCTCACATTACTGACTTACGTTGTTAACTTCTGACACTTGTCTACAAAACATGGTTGCACAGCTTACCATATATAATTTTTAAACCTAATTTAAGTTAATTCTGTATAACTTCTCATTGAGGCACTTTCAATTTTGTTTTAGGACTGGTTTAATTAAATTTCACATAAGTCAGTTCATATTGATTTAAATTACCTGAAATGAGTTTGGCTTAAGCCCAAACAACACAGTCTTTTGCACCTGTTTTATGCTAAATTGGTTTAAATTTATACCAACGGTTATACTTTTGCCAACCGTCTGTTGTAGTCAGCACGCAGACAACTCATAATTTCAGGTTCTTGAGCAGGACCAAATAGAAAAATAACCTGAGTAAGACTGCTTGTGTGTACTCAGCTCTCAACAGTATCACTTGTGCAGTACAGTACCACTTAATCCATATAAGCTTCTGGGAATCTCATCAATTACAGATGTTTGATCTTCTGTTGAATCCTAATTTCCCAATGCATAGTATACAATCAAATAAATTGTCACTTTGTATATTATTCTCAGTTTTTAAAAGATCAGTTTTTACTGTGGCTCTTACTAGAACTCGCACTCTTTTATTTTAGTATTCTGACACACTTTCCTTTCTTCCCATGTTTTTTAATGGGAAACACCAATTTCTTGATAAATAGGCAGAACTCCAAGCGGGACTAATAGGTGGATCCTCTGTGGTGGGGAAAGGCAGGTGTTCAGGCTAGACCCTGATTCTAAAATTTTTTCTATATTTGCATAGGCCACCACTCTCAGAATTAAGCTGAAACTGCTGCTTGATTTCATCTGGACTTTTCCTCTGTGGCCATTTAAAAAAATTTAAAAAATTTTTTAAAAAGGACAAAAGCAAGTAAAACTCTGTTTGGGACTTGGAGCGTTTTGCTAATTTGATCTTAAGTTCACTAAGTCTGTAGGTAAATATTAGAGCTAACTCTCTTCTGACATCACTGTAAACTAGAAGAAACTCAAATAAAATGGAAGGGAATGACTTGGGATTTACACGGCTGTGGCTGAGGGCAGTTTGTACCCAGGATGAGTTTGTTGCTATAAAAGAAACGAATGACAGCCCTTTCTGCTTGTAACCTAATGAGATGACTGCAGATAAAATGAGGTGTACAAATAGCTGCAGAGGATAGTAGTAATTGCATTCATACCCTATATACATGTAGACAGGTATTTTAACATGCCTATGCCAGGCAGTCTCATCTGAGTGCTGTACTGAGACCATGCAAGCATGCACGCATCTGCAAGCTTAGGAATTTCAAATGTAGAGTAACTTTGTGGGTGTGTGTGTGCATGTATGAATTTTGGGGAAGAAAATAAAGTTGTTTAATTTAGCTATACTTTTTATTTTCATGTTCTTCTCCTTGGTTTCTCTCTTTTCCCACAGAAAAAATGTTCTGGTGCAGGGCATTTGACTGATGTAACCTAGTGTATAAATGGTAACAGAAAATAATGTGCTGCCATGGTTTGATATAACATTCAATACTGCTGTGTTAATATCCATTGCAATGTAAATATTACTGTTTAGAAAATGGTTGACCCTTTTTAATATAGGAGGCCACACTACATTATATCAGACTGTGCTCTGTCATGTTGCAACACGAAATGAAGTAACAAGAAGTGACATGAACCTTTGTAAAATACCACAGTGCAGTAACCCATTTTTAATGCTGTCAGTATAAACTATGGTAGCAGGTAGAAACAAATCAAACATAGCATCTGAGCAGGGAAATATTGTTAAAATTACCCTCAGCCTTCAGTTAATACCTGGCTGTCAGGACATCTCTAGCTGAACTCTAAGAATTCAGATTCTTTATAATGAGGATGGTTGTGATTATGATTATAGAGATTGCCATTTTGGCATTATTTATTGTTACACCATATAGCATTGTGTTATAGGTAACAATATAAATTCAGTGTTGTTAATTTTCTTGACAAATAATCCCATAGGCCCACCTTATCCTCTCCTCCCAGGGCTGTAGGTCTGAATACTACAATGATTTGATTAAGCATCCCAGAAGCTTACTCACCGTTACTCACCAAAGCACATTCCTACTGGCATGAAAAGGCTCATCAAGGTGCCTGCTAGCTTTCCTTCATAATACTTCCCTAAACCCCTAAAGATTAACAGCATCTAGCTGTTATGGTCATGACTTTTCAACAGTCCTAGGGCCTCTTCCACAAACAAATGTCATACTTGATGCCAAACTATATGAAACTATCCCACACAAGCAGTGCAAGCACAGTGAATTTTATTGGACACTGTGCAATTAACTGGGCAACAACCTTAGGAGTGTGGAGACTGGTTCTCCAGCAGTGCTGCTGTGTAATAAACCAGTAGATTCATTAGAACTGGTCTTTTTGACAATAAGTGGTGTTTCGGGCAGTTAACAATGGATTTCAGGCTTGTTCTGATGGCTTTATCAAACTGAGACTCAGCAGAGTTGTGGACAATAATCTGCAGCTCTTGTGCAGAGGAGAAGTTTTTCTTCTAGCGAGGAATCCCACTAAATGCAAATCCTTGTGCAAATTTTGAGGCTTGCAAATATGGTCCCATTTCTGTCTTCCTATCTCTTCTGTGTTTTGCCTTCTATGTGTATATGTAAATGTGTGTGTGCATATAAAAATCCCAGTTTTACAGTGAGGTTCTTTGGCATACATTATGCAGAAAGTTGGTCTTGATCACACTGCTCTTTATATATATATATATATATATGAATGAGCACTAAAATAGTAAACCTTATCCTTCAGTTTACACCAGTAACAGCTGCAGTATATTAGGGCTTTCTCTTTCATCCCACCTTTCTGCTGCATCTTCTTTTATCTTCTAATGCTTTCTTTTCCCCAGTGAAAGGAAGATGATTTCACTGGAGAACAAGCAGGTGAATCTTGCGGTCTGACCCGGAAACAGGAGGTTTGGTATTTTTCCAGTTTAAGGGATTTTATACAGGCAGGGCAATACAGGCTTTTGTGTTAGAGAACAACACAAGAAACAGGTCTCAAGCTGCAACAAGGGAAAGGAAAAGTATCTAAAATGAAGATGTTCAAACATTGGAACAAGTTGCCCAGAGATGTTGCATAATCTCTGTCCTTGGAGATATGAAAAACATGACTGGATAAAGCCCTGAACAACCTGATCCAACTTCAAAGCTAGATTCAGCTTCAAAGTTGGCTCTGCTTTGAAAGGTCATCTCTCTAAGATGGCCTACAGAGGTCCTTTCCAACCTAAATTATTCTGTGATTCTTTGCCAGCAATTTCACACTGAATAGTATTTGGTGACCTTCTCATCCAAACTGATTTGCTGTAGAGACCCAGTCCAAAGGGTTAAACTAATTTTGTTTAGAGTTATAGAATGAACGCGAACTATGGTCTTAGAAGCGTCGCATACTACTGACTCATCCCCTAGCCATCTGATATTGAGAATGCTTCTAAATGTACCATGAAGATATTTTAAATTGTACGTTTTTTTAGAGTTATCTAAAAACTGGTCTTTGGTAAACACTGAAAATCATATTCTCTTTAGTTCATTATCTTTTTGCCTACACTATGAAAGAATTAAGGACTAACCCAACTTGCTGCAGGCCATCACATTTCTTCTTTGACCTTGTCTGATATAATCTCATTTGTTTGTGTTCAAGACTGCTTAAAAAACTATCCTATTCTGCACAAAATAAATACAGGAGAAAAACTCTTAAGAAATGCTCTTTATTCTAAGCCCAATATGATATCTTTATTCGATAGAGCTAAGTATTTGACTAGTATCTAGTTTTGCAATAAACAGAAGCTGAAAAGTAATTTACCAGCTTTTCATGAATTGTTTATTCATATCCACCCTAGGGATATTCCAGTAGTATTGAATTACTCAGTATGATGTTGACAACTAGTTTATTTTTTTTCCTCATAATTTCTGAAATGCGTTGTTATCCGGTTTTTAGATCTGAGGATTAATTATCACGGACATGTGAGATTTTTGCAAAAAATATGTAGGAAAGTTAAATATAATGGGCCAAATTCTTCACTGAATTAAAGTGGTGCAGCCTAACTCATGACAGCAGAAAGACAGAATGTAGGCAATTAAATATTATTGCAGGATTGTTTTTTCATGTGTGACATTGCTTTCTAGATCTCCTAAACTCCAGGGTTTGGGGGGATTGGTTTGGTTTTCTCCTCCGTTGAAGTAGTCATATAATACACTTCTGTAATAAGAAAGGAAAAAGAGAACATAAAAAAAATCCCTTGACATCAAATTATTTTTCAGGCAGTTAATAGGGAATGCTATTTACTTTCTCCAAGAAATTCACAAGTGAAGGTAAGCTTGTATTCCTAGCCTGTAATACAGGACAGAAAAAAAGCAATGTTTTCACCTAAGCTTCAGAATGATGAGTTAGAATGTGCTGAAAATCCTGAGAACTGAGTCATGCCTGGTCCCCCGGCCTACATGGAGCTTACAGAGGGATTTCACTGGGGCAAAAATGTTAGCCCAAAGATAGGGACTGAAAATACCAGCTAAGACCTACAGAAATAAAAATATTTAGAGTAAGAGGAGGGAACTAATTAACTGCAATACATAGCAGCTTTGTTGTCCACCACAGAAACATATGATAGTTAACTTTTGATAGAATAGGCAGGACTTGCTTTCAGCAATATAAAATTAGAAGAGGTCTAAATGATGAAGAAGAGAGAAGACCCCTGTACATATTTTCAGTTAATGGTGAACAGCCGGAGGTGAGAAATTTCACAGGTTAAAGATAACAATATTCTTATTTTGTTACTTTTTTAAATTGCAGCATTCCTTTATAAAAAAAGTTTTAGCACTAATTAGTTAATATCCTTAAGTTTCTATGCTCTAGATTAGTGCAATACTTAAATATGTGGTTAAAATTAAGGGTGAATTTGTGTGTTTTTCTAAAGCAAGACCCTGAAGTACACGTATAGAAGTTAATTAAGGATAAATTATATTATGAATATTCTCTAAGTGTCAAAACCTTCATGCTGCTGGTTACCCCTGCAGTCTACCACACTATAGGTTGCAATTCTAAATTAAAAATAACCACATCCATTTTGTTCATCAGGAATCAAATACCGAGAGATGCATTTTGCCATATACTTCTCATAGTGGCATAAAATATATCACTGGAATTATTCTTAATCCTTCCTCTCTGTCTCTGCCACAGTTGCAGAATAAACTGCCGTATCCAAGTCCCCCACGATTCACAATGGCTGGTGTGAGAACCTGTACATCAGACAACATCTGTTACTCACTTTGGGTATTTTAAAAATAATAATCCTTCAAATGAAAAAAAAGCTTGACTAATAAACATCACAACTTGCAATGTGATACTTGGCCATGCAAAGGACCAGGTTCCGTTTCTAAAGGCTTCCCACTTTAATAAACAACCCCCCAAGGTAACTCTGGCTCGAGTCCCCCCCTAGCTGGGCTCGGAGGATGCCCGCTCGCGGACGGTGTGTCTAGGGTTAACCAGGTAGCTTTTGGTTCAAGCAAAATGCATTCGTTCCAGCATTACGTAGGCAGGCCCTCATCAGAGGGCCCTGTCAGAGCTGCTCTCGGTGATCCCAGCTCCGTCAGTCTTTGCTTCTCGTGACAACTCCCGTATCACCAGGGCTCTTGTCACAGCTCCTCCGGTGCCTCGTGACGGCAGTCTCTGCAGTCGCTCAGCTCGCGGAGAGCAATACACGGCAGCCAGGCTCCCAGCACAGGCCTGACCGACGGAGATGCTCCCGAGCAGTCTTTTCCCTTTCTCTCGCTTCGCCCAGAGCGTTGTTACTTGGACATCGCTGGCGGTAGCACTACTGGGGATAACCCACCCCCTGGGCGTACTGGGTATTGGTTATGTCTGTGTGGACATTTCATTAAAGCCCTACTGCTTTTCTGTTTTCAAGAATACTACATTTGTGTCCACCCCATATAATTTAGTGCAAATTTAGCCTGTTCAACCAACAGGTGATTTTTCTGGCGCTTACTCCAATTTTTAATTAGTTGATGGGTGTTTTGTTGAGTCCTGCCCTATTTCCATAAGCGAGAAATAACTCCACAAAGTTATTACTTTCAGCTTTCCTACCTACTTCATGCAATTACTTCTAAAGACGCTGTGACTAACATTCTGTAATATGCAGCCTTTCTTATTTCATATGTGAAATTATTCTCATATTGGATATGCTGATCTAATATTTGAATCCCTAGGTCTACAGAAATCACATTTCCTTTTTTTAACCTTCTGGTGACACTGCTTAGAGTTCCTGTTTACCCCTGGTGCTTTCAGCTGCACAATAATTCCGTCATAAATGTCCTGCTTCACTGCATTCCTGCTGAAATGATTAGGTAGTACTCTTGCTCATTTTCTCAGTCCTGGCTATTTATTATGGCCAAATGGCAAATTTGGAAGATTGTCCTCTCAAGCTTTGGCCCACTCTTCTAGGGGGACCGAAGCTTTAGTTCTGGAATTCAACATTTATACAAGCAAGAGAGTTTTGCATATGAATTAGAGAGTGTGAGAAAAAGCTAAGCTCTCATAAGTACTAATGGCCACATTTGTCTTGTCTCCTCCTGATGAAGCATGAATAGCAGTATTCTGTTCTCCCCCAACTTCCAAGCGTGAAGGCAGCTTAATAAAAACACTTGTAACATAGACTATACAGCTTTCAGATCTCTGCTATCTGGCCATGAGGGCTCGCTAACAAATGGTGGTGGAAAACCTTCCTTTCCTTTGGGGCATCTGTCTAGGTTTCTGCAAGTCTCACAACACTCCAGGACTCAAGAACCTGTCCCTGGTCATCAGCAGGTGTCAATAGTGAAGTCCCCATCTCTTGGAAGTCTCAGGTCACATAGTATATAGCTCTAAAGTTCAAGTCTTCACACCAGGGCTGCGGAGTAATCCAGATTTGGCAGGAAGGAAACCATCCTATTCATCACTCCAGCTTTAGAAGTCATCTTACCCTTTCTAGCTGTTGTCCTCTACTGTATGAAATGCAAAGTGCCTTTGAGAAATCATCATTTATTAATAAGATATATTCTTTTAAATTTTGGCAGGTTATGTTTCCAAAAAAAGATTCAGTGTGTCCTTATGTAATGAAACACTGCACAATTCATGTCTCACCTCCTGCCACTACCTTTAGAAATGGGTGGGAATGAGTAATTACCCATAAATGGGAGGCATTTCTCCATTACTTAGAGAAAGTATTTGGCAGTGATCATTTAGGCTTTAAGTGCTTTTTAAAAAGCCAGTACCATTAATTTAGATGCTAGTTTTAAAACTTGAGCAAGTGTGCCTTAAATTCTTCAACCAATCTATTATAAAATTACTCCATCCTCTAAATTCATCATTGTTTACTGCTGTCTGCTCCATAATTACACTATTATTCTAGAATTCTTTATATATCACAGAGTATTAATGAAAACATGAAATTAAGTACTACTATGAGTACTCTAAAAGATGAAAATGTTTCCTTTGTAATCCAGGCAAAAACTGAAAAAAAGCTAAGGTGCTGCTGTGCCATGGACATCACATCATGACATGCTTAGGCTGCATTTCTTAGCCTAATGAATGGGAGTGGGGGGCAGCTTGCAGCTCTCCCTACGGTTTGTTGCTAACAGCTTACGACCACTTTTCCGATGTGCCTGGGATGTGCGGTTGTGCGCGAGACCAGAATGAGGCATGGCCACCTCCAGCTGGAGGGTGCCGTGCCAGCGGTGTGCGTTGTGCCCTGTGTTGTCGGGGAAAGTGCACAGCAGCACTCGTTTTTCCCTGGATCCCTCCCATACATCTCCAGTGCACAGCTGGGTTTTCAAGTTGCATTTAACCTGTATCCGCAGGACTTTTCATGTTGCATTCAGCAATGCCGAAGTCTTCTGTTTTAGAGACCTCTTCTCTTCAAAAGTTACTTCATTAGTTGACCTCATATGCGGTGACTGGCCTAATAAAACCTAGCTATAAACTTCGTAAAACTGCAATTCAGCTGTAATTGCAGAATTGGGAGTTTATTTCTGATGGTCTCAGAAACCTGGACTTTTCAGGAATAGAGAAGGGCCATTTCCTTTTTCTTTGCTCTGTTTCTTAGAAACATATTAGAGGCAGGGATGCTAGTTGCAGAAAACATAGCTTGTGCTGTAGAAAGAGTGTTTTTTAACACTTAAAACAATACATTTGTAATTTTTCTTCATTCCCCATAGATGCATTGAATTATTACATAATCTCTAGCAATATAAACCACTATACAAGAATTTTACATACAAATTATTTTATATGTTATTTGATTTTCTGATGATTTTATTCTGAAAGGGTTGACTTCTACATTAGGACAACAGAAGTAGTAACCACTTGCATGTATGGACAGCTCCTGATAATAGCACATCCTAGCTTAAGAGTTTCATGTATTATTAGAACAGAATTTTTATGTTGTCTGATTGTCTTAGCAGTCAGGGCCTGGATGCATCAAGAATGTGTTTTATATATGTGTGTGTCTATGTATATATGAATGTGTGTGTGTGTGGTATATTTATCTATATATATTATATAGTTATTTATGTAATGCTAATTTATATTTATAGGATTTTTCCCATGTGCCAAGAAAAAAAACTCACTGCTTCAGCTCTGAGTAAATTTAATGAAATTAGATATGGTCAAGTAAAGTGATTTAAACTTGGGAATTTCAAATACAGGATGAGTAAACAAACTTGCTGGCAAAGATAATGGCAAGAACACCAGCATCATCTGACATGCTAAGGAAAGACTAAAACTATCTCTAAAGCATGTGTAACGTAGCAAGAGAATGATATGCATACGCCAGTGGATATAACAGGGTTGTCTTTCTTGGAGAGACGGCAGAGATCAGATGTAGATTCAGTAAATGAGTTGTCCTTCTGCCTTACTCCTCAATAGCAGCAGTACTGTACCTAGCTCAGCTTTTGTTCTGTGAGTACTGGAGTACGCTTTGGCCTCAACTAAGGAGAATTTTTGATGAACATAAGGCCCAATTTTCTCTTTACTTTGTTTTTTACCATCACTGAATAACTTTATTTGAGCATGCCAAACTTAGTGGCTTTAGTTAAGAATAAAAACAAAAATAAAAGAATTTTTCCTTCTGCAAATGCAACTGTCATGCCACTGAACAAAAAAGCACAACTTACCGGTATGGTACACATACTATCTGGTTAAACAGCAGTTCATTTAGTTCTACAGGCTTCATTTTGTTCCCTAGAAAATGCTCAGACAGAGCAGGCTTTCTGGTTTAAATTTACATTTCATATAGGATACACAATTGCACGCTGATTTATAACTGCTGTGGATGCACTGAATGAAACTGCAAGTTTTATGAAATGAAAGGCAAGAGCAGGGTTCTCACCCAGTGGTTTTTGGAAGCCGTAAGAATATCTTCCTTAGTTTTAGTGAGCATCGAACTAGAAGGCTGGAATGCAACCTATTGCAAACCTACCACAGGGAACCTTTTTGTTACAAAATATACAGTGAGACCATGGGCGTTTTTGTAAAGTAGACTTTCGTTTCTTCAAGAGTCTTCTAATCTTGGTATAGTGTGGGTGGGAAGTCAGGGAATTCTGTGCTTCCTGTAATAATGTATAGCAGAAGTATTTGAAAGTGGAGGTGCTCAAACTGCCTTCTGCGCTTAGTACTCCAAATAAATAATCTTTGCTAACTTGGTAAAAGCGATTATTATTCCCTAAGCATGCCTTTCTAGATGGAACATGGAGACTTGCTGGTGTGCTTGTAACGGCATAACACCCTGTTGTTTTACAACTTCAGCTAAGCATTAATTAGTCGACAGTTTTACCACTGAGTGTTATGGCACTGATTACTAGGTTGGGATTTGAAAATTTTAAAGCCTTCTCTCAGTGCCCGCATAGTGCACCTCTCGCAGCTTTGGGAGTGCTCAGAGCTCAGGTTTCCGTACATCTCCAATTCTTCTCATCCAGGATCTAAAGTGGTTGCAACAGATTTTGTGGATTTCACATTCAGAAATAACTTTGACAAGTGTGATGGAATAGGTACCTCTATTTGGCGTAAGTGAGATGCAGGGAGACATCCATAATTAAAGAAGTGGGTTTGGGGGCTGGGGAGGAGTGCCGTTCATGGGTTAGGACTAAGCGATGCCCATGAGAGCTCCAAGCGGTGAGAATTAACAACGGGGGACTGCAGCCTCTAGCAGAGGGGCTGGAGCAAGTTCCTGCAAGTAATAATATTTTGAACCCCTTCACCCCTCTGGTCGATGAGCACGAGTCAGTTTTCTCTCCTGGAAGAGACGACAGGTTTAGCTTTCTAAGAGCAGTGTGACAAAAAGTATCAGCAATACTTACTACAAAATCTGTGCTAAGGTTTGATGAGAAGGAAAGAAGGAAAATCTGAAGTGCCCTGAACTGCGGTGAACTTTGCTCTTTCTTCAGGGCAGGTAGGAAAGCCCACATGCAGCTTGGCAGCTTTGCTGGGCTGATCAGGCTGAGTGCAGGTATCAGTGGAAGCCTCCATCTGTGATGGAAATGTATATGCAACTCCCAAAGAAGATCCATGAAAGCAGGGGATATTTAAAAACACAAGAAGAAAGATAACTGCAGTTGTGCTTTTTCATTATAAACAGGATCCTAACATTTAAAATAACTATCCCTGCCATAGTCTTCAAGAGAAGATCAAAACCCTATGATTACAACATCAAAAAGCATATTTCGAATATTTTTTTCAGTGGAAAAAAACCTTTGCTGTGTCTTTTTTTTTTTTTTTCCCAAAGACTAAGGCATTCAGACTCTAGGGCGGAGGCTGTTTATATCTCTTCTTTTCAAAAGATGCTTGACAGCTGATCCCAGGAGAGGGTCTCACAGTCTTTAAAATTTTATTAGGCTGCAATATTTGGAAATTTGAGGCTAGACTTTAGCCTTTGAGGGAGAGTATTCAATGGCATGAATCTTTTAAGCTGCAGTGCTGCAAGAGATGATTTCAGCAATTTGCAACAGACCGTTTGTCAAGGGGACAATGAGACATTTGTGAGCAATATATGATGGGAATAAGCTTCAAATTTTTCATATAGCAATGTTGGAATAAACACTGTTATGTCTGTGTAGTTTACATGGTACTTAAAATAGCACAGACAGCCTCCAAGGGAATATAAAGCCACTTTTAAAATATAAATCTCAATTTCAGGTCAAGCTGGACAAGGAAAACAAAGCAATTTAAGAAAAGCACTTACAAAATTTTTATCTGAATTTGTAAGCTAATAAGGGTGGGTGAAAGCCGGCCTAGATTTTGGGCTGCCTAAAGGAATTAATTTGAACTCCCATAGCATGGCGTTTAGTGACTTTTCAGTGTTTAACATAAGGTCAGGTTCCATTACTCCTGCACAGATTGAGAGGTAAGAGGACTCGTTAATGTAAATTTTCAGCATAAAGTCTATGTGAATGTGAATAAGAAGATAGGGAGGGAGAGAAGAGTCTAGCACTATTATACTGCTGTGAAACCTGTCTTAATTTTGCCACCATGGGACTTCTACTAAATGGAGATTTATATAGGGTTATAACGATAAAGTAGAACAAGATTTATTCAATTTAGGACACTTTGGGTGGACAAGAGTCTGGTAGTTTCCTATAAAATCTGAACTTTCTTGCAGGTTTGCTGGTACATACTATGCCGATGCTTTGTAGCATTCCCAATTCTTAATTTATATTCCAGTGACACGTATTTTTTCACTATGATTTTCAAGAGCTAAGCCCTACTGAGTGTTCTGATGCTGTAAATGACATCCAACCCTATTGTAAAATTCTGCAAATAGGGACATTGGGATCCGTGGAAAACAGTTTACATGGCATTGTGTTATTCCATTCACCAGTGAGGTAAAGCACTATACAGTGCAGCATCAGCATGGACTGCAGATGAAACAGTGGAAAATAAAGTTAGCAGTGTTTTTCCCTTCTTCAGGGAAGATCTGTAGTGGTAAATATAGTGCCAATAGAGGAAAAACATAATGTTAAAGTATCTCATAATAATGACTTTCCCATTCATCACTGCAGTAAGCCAACTGTTCCCCCTTGGTGTCACAGCAGTAGGGAAATTTCAGCGACAAGGATCCACAACATCTTTATCTACTTTCTGTCTTTGAACAGACCCAAATGACATAATGATAGTGTCTGGTGCTGTGAAGTGCAAGTTTCAGAATCCATCTGCCCTAGCTGCCTTCTCAGACTGCTCAGACTCTCTTGGTCATTACCAGGTACTCAGAATAAAGATACAGTACAGACTAACCAATTTCTTGTTCAGGCTGACGTGAAGTACTAAAAATGAAATTATTGGAGAATTAGAGAAAATTTATTTTCCTTACAGATAAGTATTTAAAAGCTAAGCTATTACAAGGTAGTGGTAGGATTGGTCCAGCTTACTTTGAAAGTTGAAAAAATGCACAAGCACTTTTTTTACATTCAAAAGCTGTTCAGAAAGCCCAGTTATTCCCATATGCTGCAGAATATTATGCTGTAAGTACTATATGTACATCAGTGCAGAGATTAGACTGTCCCAAGCTATTTTAATTCCACTGTACTTTCAGTTTTTTTAGATGTTGCAAATACATATACATCCTCTTGCAACTTCATTTTCCATTGCTGTTTATTTTCCAGTGCTTTTTTTTAATTATGCCAGAGACAGCAAACATGTTCGTTATTTTATTCCATCATGCTCCATATGATACTTGTGTGAAAAGTCAGCCAAGTTTGTCCTTTAATTTAAATTGACCTGTTTTCATTCTTTGCTGCGCCTGCAGGGTCCACATAGAAGGTACATGGGTAGCATCTTCCAGTTAGGAATGAGTACTTCATAGAAAGGAGAAAAAAATATTAATTCCTATCAGCTCCCACCCAGAAATGTCATTCTTGTATTTTAAGAACTTGAATGAAGCATGTTGCCAGAGAACACAGCCAGACATTTCAGAAATGTTCATTATGTTAATCTGCTTCAACTTCTGAATATTCAGCTCGAAGAAACTGATTTTCCAGATGTGTTTAGCAGTCATCACTGCACTCACAGATAATAATTGAATTGGCATTAAATTTAAAAATCTAACAGAAGTCCTTTGGTGGCGAACAAAGAGAAACTGGAGGATTCAAGGTTAGTGGAAGTTTTGAACAATTAGGCTTATAAAAATAAGTGAAACTGATTTTCCGTTTTCATTTTGAAATGCATTTTCAGTTTTCGGTTATGATTTTCCTGGTGAACGCCTGAAAACGTGCCAGGTGCTCCGTTAACCCCGCTGCTGCGAGCAGCCCGCTGAGCGGAACACGCGCCTGTTCCCCTAGCCCCTCGCCTCTGAAATGCGCGCGGTGAGCGGCAGCCGCAAATCAGAGGCCGCGCGTGCAGCACGGGGGCTGGAGCGTTGCCGCCTGGCGCCGCTCCAGGTTGGCGTGGGGCTGGTTGGATCCCAGGCAGGAATCCCCCGCGGCGAGGACCCTCGCGAGGCTGGGGGGGACGCCGAGCCGGTGCCAGCGCGCGGGCACGCTGTCAGAGCTCCGACTCCGCACCGCCCGCTGCCAAGTATCGCCGTGGGAGGGCGGCCGGCTTGTGCCTCGGTGCGAAAGGTGGCTTGGTGACAGCAGCCGAGGAACTAAGCGGGGAGGAGAGCTCGCTGAAGGGTACCAAACCGAATGAGAGCTCTGCGTGTGTTTGTTTTTAATAGAAAGAGATAGCAGCAGGAGACGAGTGACCTATTAATCGGCAAAATGAAAGCCAGCATTTATAAAGACCTGTACCATTTGTAACTTCAGATTTAGAAGACTTCAATGAGTCGTGTAGTCCGCTCGCCATGCAGAAGTGGGAGATGGCCAAGGCTCTTCCAGGCCCTTTCAGTATGTTCATAAGGCAGAATAAATGGCCATCTATGCCTCTTCCCCTGGATTTGTTGATATAACTGGAATCAAGTAATTCAGTAAGTCTTGAACTATATTAGATGTGTCCCTACTAAACTTTCCTGCTTCCATTTGTTTGAGACAGACTAATGAGACTAACAGGAGACTTTTAGAAACCTGGAATTTGCTCGTTTAGACCCAAATGTGAACTTTCTTCAAATCTAGGAAAAGTCAGCTAGAAAATATTCCATGCACATCATGTTTTGTGCCATATAAATCCCTTGTGCTTAATTACTAAAGACATTTTATGCAAAGATGGGACCTTTCATTTTTTAAGAGTTCATCTGCTTTTGCTGCTTTTCTATTGTGTGAAATCAGCCTCTCTCCAGCAACAAGAAAATACCCAGTATTTTTCTCATGTTGTTTTGAACACTTGAACGTTTTTCCTTATTTTTAGTATCTCTGCAGAATCCATAGTATTCTGCTAGTTTTACCTTTGGAATGATTGCATCAGGTAATACCCGTTCCAGGTATATTATTCAGTAACCAGAGTCATAAAAACTATAGGAACATCTTGATTACATTATCCTCCTGTGTCACCTCTATTATGTCTCATTCCCATTTTTCCAGCAGTCATGTCACTTCCCTGTTTGCACCAGCTCTTCTCAAAGTCCTTCATTACAGGTGCTTCTTAAACACCTTGCTTTCTACTACCTGAACTCATTTGGGCACAACTCCGTAATATAGTGTCTCAATAATATTCCTTTCATCTTCTGCTCTGAGAGACAGGCTATTTAAATGAAACGTCCTTCTGAATGGAGAGCTTTCTCTTGTGCCTGCTGGACCCCAGTAACCTTAAATGTTGGCTCATAATAGCCCATTTACCAGGTCTATGACTGAAATTGTTTCTTAGCAATGTATATACTTTCACAAAGTTCAGACTCAACAAGAGAGATCTGTTTTGACACTCCATGCTTCCAAGAGTGCTCTCATGATGTATCAAATAATCATATAATATATAGTGGCACTCTTATAACACCCAGCAATAATATATCAGCGCAGCATCATTGCTCAGTTGATGTTTTACATCATTGTAACAATGGCAGACAGGACGCTTCAAACAGCCTTCTATCATTAATGTTATTAAAATGAGAGTTTTTAGATGGTATGGGTATGACAGAAAATATTCATGGTTTTTCATTGTGAGTTCTCTGTATATCTCTAAAATCATTATTAATGCTGCTGCTGATGGTATTTGTTGTGAGATCTTAGCAAAAACAAAAGCAGAAACAATATTTCAGGTTACAGCTCAATTTGTTGAAAGATACTCTATTTTGCCCAGGTTGTCAAGTTGTTTTTTGCTTAGTTAGTGCCACTATATTTTATCCTTTCAGCCAAATCTTACAGGCAAAATAAGAATATTTTGATATTTACAGCTGCAATATTACAGTATCTTTTCTCTTCAACACTTGAGTTAAAAACTGTATCTAAAGAAACTTTGAGTCTGGCTTGTTGCAGAAACAAGGCTTCTGTGATGCTGCTGCCTGCTGTCTCTGTTGTACCTCCTGTCTGGCTTCCCATTCCAGTCGGTTGCTAATCTGTTGGCCGGTTTCAAGTAGATATCACTGAAGGTTAAAGATCTAAAAACATATTAGGTTTCAACATTTTTCATCAAAGTGAGAAGCCAGAGAGGAGTGAAAGATACAGTTTAATGCCCTAACTGAGGGAAACATTACCGTATGAATTTAACCCTGTTAGCAGAGAACAGAGATGATAGGAAAGCATGTTTCATAACTCCTGCAGCTCATGGAAATACTTTTGGAGTATAAATGTAAGAGAAGAGTTTCTCAGCTGACTCTTATGGGCAGATCCTCAATGTAATGACCACAGCTATTACCTTCACACCTTTCAGCCTCCTGCTGAGGTGCAAAGATTCATTTGAAGCGGTTGTTTCAAAACCTCTCCGATTCCATTATCGATTACCAAAACCCAAATATGTGAGGTTCATGGAACATCTTGACTGTCAAAATAAATCACTAAGTGACTCTTTTGAAAATGCTGTTAATGAACAAATTCACGTGTAGCCACAGGCAGTTAACATGCTGTCTCCTTTTGATATTTTGACCTGGATCAGCAGTTTAAAGTTAATGTTTCTTATCATATGCAACATCAATTTGTGTTGTTTTTGATCTTTTCAATTGGATGAGATTTTTCTGTTCTGCCAAAAAATGTTGGACATGATTTTGTTTGGCTCCGGTGTTCAAATTCTCATAATCCAGGGAGATTTTTATAATTATTATTGTTATCTTTACTATGATTGCCTGAGAGAAATGGAGAAAATGATAGTGCTTTTCAAACATTCTCTTCCAAAATAAAAGCTGAAGAAAAGTATAGATACATATTTTTCTTCCTGTTGGATTTTTGGAAGAATAGTTTTAGTCAAAATAATTGCGTGGAGATAAATGGAAGAAAAATGTTTCTAGATCCAAAAGAAGGCAGATATCCATCTGCCTTGAAGCTGTTGTCTCTGTATGGAGCAGCCGATGACCTGGGCTGCCCAGTCTCTTTGGGCTCGAGATTGTATTTAGCATCATTTGAGTATCAAATGATCTGGACAAGTCCAAAATGATCTCCTGGTTCTACAATGTGCTCTGTTCTTAAAAAATGAATTTATTTCAGTGTTATTAATTTATTGTAGTTAAGGCTTTAGAAGGAACTTAAAACACAACAACCCCCAAGCACCTTAATTGTAGTTAATGAATGTCTCATTCATCCAGTGTTTTCATACATAGTATATCAACCTCTAATTTCTGTTTGATTTTAGTTATAATATTCCTTGAGCTTATTTCTTCACAATTTAAAAATGACGGTTGCGTTAACTTAATAACCTTTACAGAATAAATGAGAGAGTAGCAATGCCTTTAATAAATGTTGTTCATAAAATACAATTGTTATGGGATACTTAATTAGAAATATTGTGTGGTCAAAATAAGAATAGAAATGAGTGAGAGAGAGAATGTTTCCTTGCTAGCAGCAACATCTTGGCTGCACAGAGTGATTGAAATAATTCTTGTTTTAACTACCCAGACGTGCTGTGTATTTTGTAGCAATGTTTGTCACATAACCTTAGCAAATTCAAAAATTGGTCAGTGTCTTAATAAAAACATGGGTGTAATGTTTTAGAGAATATTGTTAATACTCTGTTCACTGGGGGAGTCAAAGATGTAGTTATGAACCTGCGAACCTTACAGTCCCATGCCTTCATCCTGGCTATTCTATATGGAAGGGAAATTTCTTTTGAAAGATCATGATGTGATTTTTTTTGTTGAGAAACCGGTGCAGAAACATGGTCAATTTGCCAGGTAATATTCGTATTTCCTATTGGTTTGGGCATAAAGCACATATTACTTCCACGAAAGGCCTTTTGGGGTGAATATTTCTTAATGAGATTTAATAAAGACATTGGATGTCCTCATTTAGCCGTTAGGAGAACATTAGGATTTAGGACAACAGTAATGACGAAGGTGGCATAGCGAATGAAAGAGAAATGCTGATCGGAGAAGGAGTTTAGAAATGAGAGCTTGGCTGTTGCCCAGCATTTGATAGGAAAAGAGGGAAGGACCCAGAAGACAGTTTTACACAGTTCATGTTTAGTTACTGAGGTGCAACAATTTGAATGCATGTTTATGGGTGCATTTTTTTCCTCTTTTTTTCTGAGTCTTTGGGTTTGCCCCTTCAATCAATTAAATCTACTTGAATATAATAAATGGTAGATAATCTCTTTGTGAATTGCTATTAGTGAAATATGTTGGGGGATGGTACTTAACTGTAATAAATGAAATAAAACTGATAAGAAAACTTCTGATTTAAAGTAATCACTTCAAAGCAGAGAAACTACCCAAAGCAACTTGTTTGGCTTTTAAATGAAAGATCATTTCTTGTAGGTGTTGGTTTTAATTGGTTCTTTTGGAGATTTCTTTAGACATTGATTATGAATTATAAATTTACTTATATTTAAATGTACCCATTCACTTTGAGTGGGCCCAGAAGGACAGCAATACTGTGTTCTTAAAAGTGTTGCTGACTGTGCTGTTGATTAGACTATTCAGAGCATTTCATGAGCCATCCTGTTCTTTACTGGTCTGTAAAAATTATAGTGAAAATATTGAGGTCCCAGTGAGCACCATAACGCTGCAGATTGGTTAATACAGCATCTGTTGTATTGCTTGACTCAACTGTGTGGAAGAAACAGAGAAAATTATCTCAACTTGCAAAAACAAGTTCATCATTTTGCTAAAGACAAGTGGCAAAAGAAGAAAAAGATTTGTATTTTGAGGAATCAAAACATTAGTCTGTTGAACTGTTGACCCAGCTTAATGATTATGTGTAAAATACAAAAAGAACAGGGAGAAGATCTTATTAAACAGTAATAAAATACATAAATGAAATTCTAGAGAAGCTAATTTTCCCAGTTTGTCCTGCCACTGATTATAAAGAAATTCTGAAGTATCAATCTTGTAATCAAATCTTGATGACCAAAAATGCACAAGTTGAACAGTGAAGCATCACATATACTTCCTTCCTTCTCCTCTTAATCTGAAAGACTTTAAAAATCAAAGATCCTTCCCATTAGTAATTTGTTGACTCATTATATTCTATGATCTCAACCAGGAAATAGAATATACAGCTGCATCCGGACAGTGTCGTTCATGCTTTCAGAAGGTGTTCTTCGTAGACCCCAGATTAGAAATAAACATATTCAGTGGAGAGATTCAAACAGAAAAGCAAGCCAATATTAGTAAAGTAAATCTAAGCAAAGATAAATTGTTTTCACAAGTATCTTATGAAAGAAAAACCAAACCACTCACGGCAAGCATTACTGAACAAAAGGAAAATATTGATGCCTCAATGTAGCAGCAAAAAGCCTTAAAACTCAAGGGAAAGACAGTCCAGTGCATTTTTAGGAGCTTGGCCTTCTACCTGGGTTGAAGAGGAAGCTCTGTTACAGCAAGCCCTGTTAGCTCAGAGATGTGTGCTTTCGCACGGCTAGTGGAACTGGAAAACGCTGCCCTAATGAAGCCAGCGTGGATTGCAGTATTTTACAGTGATGGTTTCTTTTATCTGTGGTCAGAATAAACCACAGGAAGATGAAACTTTGAGAAAGGGCTTGCAGTTGAAAACTCTGATCTGTGGTAATATAAAACATTATGGGAGTTCCAGCTGAAAAAAAATCTAGCCATAGAAAAAGTGAAGATACTGTATTTGTGAAAATAAAATGTAGTCATGACTTAGGAAGACTAGTTAAAATCTTCAAGGAGCAGATATCTAAAAAAGATCTCCATCAGTGACTCCCCCTGTGTACTCTGAGAGTACACAGTGTGACAGATGAAAAAGGAGGACAATTTACATGCAGAATTACTTTATTTACTTTTTCTGGAAATGAAATTAATAATGACCAATGCAGACTTAATACAGAGCAGGGACCAGTCTTTTTACCACTTGTATTGCCCCGAAGAGCATTATATAGATGAGGCTAGTCCACTCAAGATTTTTGTGGATGCTCCCTCTGTTTTCTAATGGGAGGTGGCTTAGAGAGTACAAATGAAATATGGCACCGGCGAATAATCAGAATACACTGGGACTCAGGCCCCAGTAATATATCTTTACATTATAAAGCAAAACTATATTGTAACCACAGTGGTGAACCATGGTGAAATGATCAAGTATCCTGATGTGACTGCAGTTGCAATGAAGATTGGGTTCTTACAGCTGACTGTAGCACAAAACATCCAAATGAAAAAGTATTTGGAAAGAAAGTCATTTTCCATTGTTTCCCTACGTTTATTTTACAATATATTACTATATTATGAATATAACTTCCAAAATCTGTGTTTATTGAAACCTCTATTTATTTCCAGATATGGGACCTCATTACGCTAATAGTATACTATTATGTAAATGTATTTTCTATAAATGTCTATTATCTGTAAGTAGTTTAGTCTCTACATCCCCAATGTAATATATCAAACAATAACTCATTTGTCAAAGAGAGACAGTTCATTAGTATTCAGCAATCATTTGGACAGAATAAAACAGCAACAGTATAAAAATTGATGTTGCGAAACTTAACAAATGAGGGAATAAGGAAAGTGTGATTCAGGAAATTGCGGGCCTGCCCTCAAGGGCCATTTTTAGGTCACTTGTCTGCATTTTAATATTACATTTGTTTTAAAGAGAGTCTCCAAGTTATTAGGTTGGGAGGGAAGCCAATTTGCAACCATGACTTCAATATCCAGGGGGTTCAGTAAATGAGAACATAACAACGCTTGGGACAGAGTCAGGTTGAAAAAGGTGTAACACAGCCAACTATGGTATTGTAACTCAGTTTTGCAATTAAATTACTAAATGGCACAAACCTCCACTTTTAAAACGTTTAAATACTAAGAAAATTGCTCCTAAAATCTGTTACTTTTTAAGACGAGGGGGGAAAGAAATAGGTGCATGTCTGTATAGATTTAAATTATTCTACTTCTTGTATTCACCTTAAAATTCAATTACTGCGTAGATATATACAGATGTGTTTTGCCCACCTATAGCCAAGTTTGATAAGATGTCAGATTTACAGTTTTCTGTTAGAATTCTACATAGCTATCAGACATTACGTAGTTCTCAATTTCTTGCATGGCATTTGGCATCTTCTCAAACCAGCGTTGTCTTTTCTTCTCACACGCATGGGTTTCTCTTGCGCTGGTGTGCATTATCTGAATTATAGGGATATTGAATTTTTACTTACTTATTTTAGAGAGGCATTTACATGGGAGATTTCAAAATATCTGAAAGTGCCTCTTCTCTCATCACTGCTGTAAGGGTTGTTTGAATATGAATCTCTTTTATGTGAGGAGTTTGAAGGACGTTGTGTATGGCCTTTAAATACCTTGCTAAGCAAAGATGCACTTTCTTCTCTGACTCACGGAAAATGTCAGCAGCAGATTTTGTGAATTTGTACATATTTCTACATATAGCTCATCTTAGGTCAAAGAACAGCCCTGGCAGAGTACCCTTGCTTTGGCTGCTCTGGCTGTCATCCTTGTGCATAGGAAAGAAATGGGCATATTCTGAGACAATCCATTGTTTCTGACATGCAGTTTGTGCACATTTTATTTTTAATTGTTTTTTTGACCTGAAAATAAATGAACTAGATAGGTACCTAGGTACTGAGAGGAAGTGAGTTTTCCTGTATGCTTGATCCAGATGTCTCTCTTGTCAGGCTTATTCTTGAGGATGTGCCTGTTCATTTGATTCAATATTCTGTTCTCCTGTTATTTTCTTCCTAAAAGAACTGTAACCTCCATTCATCAGGGCTAAGATTAGCCATCTACAGCTTTTCCAAAAATACCAAGAGCTACACAGTTGCTGTTGAATCAGAATTAGAATAAAACCTTCTTATAATGCTTTCTCTTTTATATTCAGCTCCCTCATTTCCATCCTTCACAGCTAAATCGGGTTATTTAGATTACAGCAAGGTCTGAACCAACTCAGATGAACAAAATTATCTACAGAGCCTATTTACATTTCTTTAAGGAAACACTACACTGGCTTTGTATTAAAAAGGTTTTGGAAAAAAACCCAAACCTAAATGTGATAAGCATAGAACTTTTGTGAAGAAATGATAAGCTTAAAACAGAAGTTAGCTTTTTTGCAATAAAAAATGATTATACTTTCAGAACATGATGTAGATGACAGTTAATTAAATGACATGTTACAGTGGTCACTTTTTATAAAATTCAGAAGATAATAGTTGCACAGTGGTGTTTGAAATACCTAGGCTATTCTGACTTATTGCAAATTACCTTCACTAATTCAATTGCAGCTGTGACAAGCATTTGTAAACACTGGGCTGGTTTTACAAAGTACCAAATATATATGCACCTGGAATCGGCCATCTGAAATAGGTTCCCTGGAGGAAGCTGTGGTGCAAACCAGCCCCGTGAGCCCGTCACTGCACGCTGGACAGCCGTGATAGCAGCAGCTGCCGAGCGTGTCCCACACGGCTGCTGAGGGGCGGCAATGCCGGGGTGCACAGCTGGCTCTGCTGGAAGTGCCCAGCTGTGCAGCCATCCATTTATTAATCGCCAGGCCTCCTCCTTGTAGTCTCAGGGCACAAAGCAAGCCAGGATCTGGATTTTTTTTATTTTGAACCGTGAAAATGGGATCCAAATCTGGATCGTTACTATTTCCTTAGATAGTAGATGGTTCCCAAAATGTGCCCTTTGATTTGTCTTTAGCTACAGTAACTTCCTTCCATGTGTGTAGTGTCTATAGAATGAATTTAAGGCTGCCATTCTGTTTAATAGGAAGTGGATATTACCCGTCTGTATGTGAAGGAGGAAATCCCACTGCTTTGTTTTCCCAGCCTCTATTCTCATGATGAAAAAGATGTACATGCACAGTCAATCTCTAAAAGCAGGAAAATTTTTAATTTAATTGCATCCATTTTTTTAATAAAAGCAGTAATTCACAAAGTAGGATGTTTCTGATATTGTGGAAATGTGATATGAAAATATTTGATACGTGAAAAATAACCTGCCATTTAAAAGGTAGTGTAAAAAACAGACAGTTCAGAACAGATGCTATATAGTGATACTCTTTTCAAAATGTCATCTCTACTGTCACGCTTGCTGTGCTGCTTTGGTGAGCAAACAAGAAATGTTACAAGTGCAGCTGATGAGCAGGCAGAGACCATGCACTGATGAGACTGAAGCAGTATTTATCTTTGGGATAATACAATACTGAAAAATGAAAATCTAGCCTTTCATAAATAACAGTTTGAGAGGTAATGAGTCATTCATGGGCAGTCTGCTAATGACTGACTGTGCAACTATCAGGTGTGGATTTACAGAAGGCCCTAGCATAACCAAGCTAATAACAAGTGTTTTATTTATTAGAACTTGAAATGTCACCTAAAGGCAATGTCTGGTTGACTTGTCTGTATTATCCCTTGTTACTGTTATTTCAGAACCTTTGGTTTGTTTTATCTTCCCTTTCAAAGGACCTTCGTTTGAAACTGTCTGTCTTTCAAGTATCTCAAAGATTTTTACGATCACATATTCTTAATTAAATGATATATATAGCTTTTTACACCAGTAGTCTTCCAAATAATCCTCAAAAGAGAGATTGTAATCCTCATTTTACACACGGGAAATGAGGCTTGGAGCTATGATCTGTCTCCAGCTAAGAGGAAAGGAAACACCTGTGCAGCTGGCAGACAAGGAGAGGCTTGCCACTTACTGCTGGAGAGATGCTTGGTATCTTAACACGCTGTCGCATTGCTCTTGAATAGCTACGTATCTCTTAAAATCATGTATTACCCAAAGCAATATATATTATCTGAAACAATAATATATACAGAAGTTGTGAGATGCTCTCCTGAGATACTTGAAAAGAAGAAGGGCCAAAATCAAGGCATGTGCAAGTAGGCAGGTTGCTTGCACTTGTTATGCTAGGTTTGAATTTAGCCTTAGTTCATCTGTTGAGAAAC
Organism: Apteryx mantelli; assembly: GCF_036417845.1. NCBI lineage: Eukaryota > Metazoa > Chordata > Aves > Apterygiformes > Apterygidae > Apteryx > Apteryx mantelli. Next base: position 7,780,049 of record NC_089986.1, read on the forward strand.
AGAAGATTGAAACTCATAAATACTTACTGGCCTCCTTGTCTGGGTGATTTTTCTTGAATATCAGCAAGTGAATTTGTGTATATGCCAGATTTGTATTTTTCCATTGTGTTGTTCAAGCTGCTTGTGTCAAATTATGGGACCAAATTCAGAGTTGCTGTAAGAGTAATAGCTGCTTTCTAGCCTGAAGGAATATTGCTTAATCATACAGTGACTGAATTTGGTCCATACAAAAATACAGTCCTTGTTTTTGTGTCCATTACAAGACAGGACACGTATTCATCTGGGGGTGATGTCCAAGCAACAGCAACCAGGTTGCTCTTCAGATGTTTCACATAGGAAAACTGGCAAATAGCTACTTCATTCACAAAAGAGTTTGTGGGTTTTTTTTTAAAAGCTGGTAGCTGATCTGTCCCGAAACTGGATTGACAGTCTATAACTCCCAGAGGTGATGCCTTTTCGGAGCTATCCAGCTGCCTGGCAGATGGCTTGCTGCCAGGCAGACTCAGAAAGTGCCTCTCCACCTTCTGCATCAAGTGAGTCTCTTATGGAGTCGGTGAAATTCAGCCAATTGCTGCTATAGATTAATATAGAAAGCTACTAAATGGGAGCTGATAATCATGCAAATGAAGGCAGAAGGCCCAAAAACGTGAACTCTACTTCTAGCAAGGGAACAATCTGAAATCAGAATTAGGCTTTGTGGATGCTTAGCTATTGATGTTCTGCAGCATCTCCTCAGCTGAAGTCCATAGAAAGCTTATTTAATAGAGAATAAAAGTCCTGAGTTTTTCATGTTTACAGTCTTGCATCTGTGGAGTTTGGTGTATCACCAACCTTGAACTTTACAAATCTTGAATTAACTAAACTTCAAACAGATTTATTGCAGATGGCTCCCACAAAATCCTTTTGGGTTACTTGCCTTTGGACATCATTTCCTAGTCTAGAGGAGTTCATTAAGGACAGATTTAAACGTGTTAGCTGGGAAAGGGCCAGCAAGAATAGAATTTTGAAATTTTTTCATATTATTATGCTTGATCTAGTGATAAAGACTTACCTTTTAGGAACTACATGGTAGCATACCTTACGTATCATGTCATTGTTTAAAAGCAGGTGCATTTAAGAACCTTTTAGTTATTTGTGTAGGAAATTGGCCTGCATTTAGAAAGAAAAAAAGAAAAAAACAATAGCTGCAGTGCATGCCCCTCTTAGTTCTCAGCTGCAGCAACTCCGTATTTTCCTCTGAGGAGAGCCTGGAGATTCAAAACATAGCAGCGAAGCATTTTGCTTTGTTTCTGCCATCTAACCCACTTCAAAATACAATTAGCCTGGGATTGGATCTAAGGTTTATTTCATTGTGATTATAAAAACAAAAATAGTGATGTTCAGAATTGCATGATTCACTAATCCTCCTGCCCCTTTTTTTCTTTTATTACAAATTGGCTCCAAAGCTCTTAAGTTTTTTTGGAGATGTATTTAATCTAAATTTATGCAAGAGCACCATAATGACTTATCTTTTAGACTAGAAGGGGTTTTTAATCACTTTCAACATTTAGCCCTGATTGGGCAAAGCACTTAAACATTAAGTGCTTGGGTGCTCCAGCTCCTGACTGAATCAGGTCTGAGGACTAACGGCAGAACTCTCGCCTGCCTCGGGTTTTACAGCGAGTGGAAGCACGGTCCTGTGAGCAGCCATCATCTTGAAGCCATTTAGCAGATATATGGTAAATTGGGGCCCTCAGAAGGGCCGGTAGCACCGTTTGAGCAGCAGACGCCGGGGTCTTTCCTGAGCTCAGCTATCTCCACGGCTGTGTAACGCCAGGTCTGTGCCTACACAGTACACTCTTGCCTCTAGATTTTATTCTGCAGGCTAAATATAGAACCTCTCCTAAGTTGTTTGAAAATGCTTTCCACTTCAAATCTCTAAATGTCTTACTCATTATTGCAAATGAGAAACTTAGGAGTATTTTGACAGTGTCAAGCATCCAGTCCAAATACTCTTCATAACATCCCGATCCAATTTACTTTGACTTCAGCGAGTGCTGAAGCCAGTTTCAAAGGACACCTATTTCCAAGCTGAAGCAGCATATTTCATGGACAAGGACTTGCCAGAAGAAGCTGCCCAGCACAGAGGAGTGTTCAGCCCTTTGGACTGTAGACTAACTTGTCTAGCAGCTAGCAGTAGTCTAACAGAAACTTTTCAAATATTGAACTCCAGTCTTCACTGATGAAGATTTAGCACTTTAAAGAGTGGCATCTTTTTGTTCATCTAATGCTGACCTTTGCCTGTTTCAATGGTTCTATATTCAGTTGCTGTGTTCTGGAGACCAAATTTGCAGCCATGTTCCTTTCTAAAATGTGCCTCCACTTATGTGAACAGATGCTTTTGCAGCTGCGCTTGCACATGTTAGCAGCCACAATATTAAAGTGTGTGCAAGTTTTAGAGTTTATCCCCTTGAGCTTTCATAAATGTTCTTTTCAGGCACCAGTAGTACTGCTAGTGTGTTTGCAGGTGTCAGTTGTGTTGAAGTATGTTTGCAGGCTTTCATGGCTGCACAGGATTGACGAACACAGCAACTGGGGGTTGAATAGCAGGTGCTGAAAAACTACCCTTTTTTTCTTTTAGTTTTTAGTTTTCTAGAGCACTTTGACTGCAGAACTATTTAATTATATTACAAATATAGCTATTTTTCATAGCGTTATAAACATGAATATCATGATTGAAGTTTTAATCTTTCATGGATTGGATCTAACCATCTAATAGAAAAAGAAAAGACTTATTAGAGACATTTTCTAATAATGTGTTTTTAATTCTAAGTGCTTTCAAACAGCAGTTATCTGCCAAATTCTAACTGGTAAACGGCACAGATGTTTCTTATGCTTCTGTAGCTGCCTTTAAAGATAATGCCACAGTACATAATGCATCAAAGTCTGAGAAAAAGGAAATCAATCAGTGTAGACACTGATTGTTTCAAACTGAAGCTCGTGTTCGTGCTTGGATGTTGAAGGGTTGGGAGCCATTTTCTCTCATTATTTGGGAAGACTTGCATGACTGGACCCTTCTCTAATGAGTCTAATGAATCTAGGAGAACTTGAGAGCTCTGCTGTGTTAATTCCCGTGAATGTAGAATAGTGGCTATATAAATGTCTATCGGGATGGACAAGAGCTAATAATCAGAGTGAAATTTGGTAACTTAATCCTGTTACATAATGGGTTAAGTTTATTTTGTTGTCTCTGGGAGATAAAGGAAAGTATGAAGGGATGGCAGTTCATGACATAAAATGCAAAATTCTTCACCAAAGCCTGACCCTTGCTTCTAAGGTCTTATTGAAATCACATCAACATCCTTTATAAAATGCCTTTTTCTAGAGAGCGGTACGCAGGATCTGAAGCATATTGTACACTCACGTTCCAGGTTCTCTAACCTTCTGTAATAATTGGCAGCTAGCCTGCTTCAAGGGTAAAATTTATAAAGCAGAGAATGCCTCCCATATGCTGCCCTTTTAAGGAAAGTCTTCTCATTACTGGAAGGCAGGAACACAGTGATGGTAAAATACTGTAAGGATCATTTATCAATCATGCTATCATCAAAGCTGTGGAAACACAGAACTGGAGAAATTAGACAGGGAAGAGCTCTATTTTTCATCTTCATCTCCCTGTCTTCCACCAATGCAAAACTTTCTGGTGCTTTATGTCTCTTAGTTTTGAAAGTTCAGATCAATGGGGTTTGCACCATTTCCTTCTGGAGACTTTCCCTCATTCTTGGCAATTCCCATAATCAAGAAATGTATTTGTTTCCTGTTCTGATGTTGGTGCTAGTGTTCCTAGTGATAACCTCGTATGGCAACCTGACTAATTCATAGCCTGCAATGTACCTGTCATCCCCAGGGTACCTGTCATCCCCAGGATGTTTTTTGACCAAACTATGAAATTATACCTTGTGTTATTTACCTACTTTTTGACTGTTTCCAAAGTCTTCTATTTGTTTTTTCTCTGTATTCCAGATAAGACAGACATGCTGTCACACCTGGCTTGTATAGTCCATTTCCATTGCTGAACAAGTGCTGACCTGCATGTGCAGAAGCATCAGTTTTGGCTGCCACATGACAATGCAAACTTGGGATGGACTTAACTGGGGTAGAAGTGGAGAATTTTTCTAACTTCTGGAATATCACTGTCTTGTCTTCTCCCATTTCTCCCCAGGTTTAACAGTTTGCATTTTTTATGAAGCTGATCTTTGCTGACTGTCTCTGTCTTGGTGCTGCTGTGTTCACAAGACCCTTCCCTGTTTAGTGCCAGTGGTTAATTTAACTGTTTTTCTTCTTTCTTCCCAATTATTTGCAGAGTTATTAAATGACGTGTTAAGCCCATTTTGTATGATACTCCTTTCAACACCCTGTACCACCAGCATGGTTCCCCAAAACACTAAATATCAAGAGCTCATTCCATGCAAAATGAAATCTTCAGGTCATGTGCACAAAGCTGTTAGAGTATGAATGAAAGCAGCAGCCAGAGAGAATCATGAGCAAGGAACAATATTCAATAAATAGTATTCAGTAATCTCAAACAAATACTACTGTCAGCTATATGGTGATGAGTCACAGATGTACCTTTCTATTCCCAGCCTCCTGACATCCCCTTCCTGACTCCGGAGCCTCTAATTATTGGGAGAGTGAGAGATTTGTTACTTTATCCTTCCAATTTCCTCTTGTTTCTAACAAAAATATAAATACATTCCCCATCTTTTAACACTTCCTTTGTTTTGGAGTTTTATTCCAAGTAGATAGTTGCAGTATTTTTTTTCTTTTCATTGAATGAAACTGGTTCAGCCATTATCAGTTTTTCTGCTGTTCACTGGGTTCTGGAAATGAGCAGTGAACTAACAAGATTAGCCCATTTCTTTGGTCTGTGGTATAGGGAACGCGAAAGAGAAGAAAAGGAGGCACTTGGTAAGGCCGTCCGCAGACTCAGGAACTGTCTTCATTTTGCTTTTGTAAGTTTATTTCAGAGTCCAAAGTTAGTAAATCAAAACAGAGATTCAGTTCGACAGAGGGTAACAGTATCCAAATACTATACTTTCTGTTTTACCGGACAAACAATTTTTCTTCAGACAATAGTTTTTAATGTGGTTTTGTATTTTTCCCTCACATTTACTTACCTATATGTTTAGAACTCTGTGAGGTCTAGGAGGATTTTATGTGAGTTAGCTAGCCACAGATAGACTTCTGCATTCTGAATATTTTGCTCTTGATCTTAATATAGTGTAAACAGCCATTTTTAGATAGTCATTAGGATTGTACTGTGACATATTAATTGATTGATTGTGGGTTTTTTAAGTATTATACAGCGGTCTCTAAAGGGCATTGTATCAGTCCATAATGCCATAAGAATTTGTATGTTTTACAGATAAGTTCATTATATGGAGTCACTCGCATAGAATAGATGGGCAGCACAAGTGGGATTTATCAGCATAGGACCCCTAAGGGCTGCACACAACACAAGAAAATCCAATTAGAACTGCAGGAAGTTTTTTCCATCTCTTAATCGGCATTGCAGCACTGCAGATGGATATTATTGCCCACTACTTAAACTTTATTATGCCATTTTTCTGTCTGTAGCCCTTTGCCTTGCCAACCCACCTTGAAGAGACGGCAGGCAGAACCATATAATACTTTTTACGACCTTAGCATCTGCACTGTTTTGTCGCATGAAAGATAAGTACTATTGTGATGACGGCGAGGAAGCTGGCAACCCTTCGAGTTTGTTTTACGAGCACGGGTTGCCCTGCGCTCCAGTCACGAGAGCTGTTTGATCCTCCCGAGTGGCTCTTCGCCCATTCTTAATGACTGAAAACAGAATTTGCAAGACTAACTCCTTTTTTGAGGCTAATGCTTTTAAAACAGGAGGCAGGATGATCTAGGGCAAAGGACCAGGTGTTGGCTGCATCTGAGCTCTGCTTTGGATGGAGGTGCAGATTCATCGTGTGACCTTGCATTGAGTCGCTTGACTTCCAGTGTTTCAGTCATGCTATAAAATTGACTAAAAGCAGGGTTGAAACCAGACACTGCATCCTGAGTAAATAATATACTCAGAGAAAACAGGGGGATTATATTTTGTATCTTAAAATACCTTTCCTGACAGAGAGGGTGGGTTTGCTGTGGATGAATAATCTGTTAGCATAAATTATTGTTATTTTCAGTGATGACTTACCAGGTATATGTATCAAAGAGTGATACAGTCTGCTTGATTTTATGGTACATTAACTTTGCCAGAATGCATTTATTATATTTAAAACCTGCTAGGTACCTGCAGTGGGAACAAAGATTGTATAATTATTTTTTCTTTGGCTTGTGGGAAACCAAATGCTTTGAATATAAAAGATTCTAGGGGTGAAAAGTTCATTCTTTTCACCCCTCCATGGCGAGATTATAGGCAAAAGGTAATCTGACTACTCATTTGAAAGTGGATGAAATAAACCAATATAATGATGAAATAACTGCTACCGCCACTTCTCCCCTTTGTTTTACTGGATGTAGTAAACAGATGCAATAGGTGAGATGTGAAGCAAATCATTCATTATTTTATAATAAGCATCTTCCCCAATCAATTAATCACTTTGTAATAAATAGCTTCAGTGTTGGGTTTTAAAACATATATGCAAGATTTTGCTGCAGCAGCAATAAACAGCAGGAAGTGTACCAGTGTTTAATACCTGATTTAAATGAGGAAATGCTGTTTGCCTTTTCTGATTTAAAATCCTGGTGTATAGAAGTTTTTTGCATTAAATACAAATTATGGTCCCGATTCTGCATTAGGTCATCCTTTCCTCCTTTCCTTTAGGTGACTGGGACCTTAATCTTTTATGTTGTGCACAGATATAATGTAAAACAGGAGATTATAGATATACATATATCTGTAGGTATATTTTGACACAGATACAGATCTACATATGTACACTTTTATATATATATGTGTATATAAAATGCTTACATTATAGAAACAAATCTCTCAGATGCAAAACAGGTCAGAATGAAGGCTGAATGCACAACCTTAAATTTGATTCCCATGGTGCTACTCAACTATGTGATCATTTCATATTTTTGTTAGCATACCTAGCTTTCCCCATCTAGGCCACCAGCTCAAGGAACTGTAGATCCTATTGCTAGCAGAGGGATTCCTTCTTTTCTTTTCCCCACTGTTGATGATAGCAACTCTAGTCTGTGTTAGGTTGCATAGGTAATGCTGTGAAGTAGTTCATATGCCACCAGAACACTGTATAGCACAGTTTGATACCTTATCCCCTAAAACATCTTAAACTGCTCCTTTTTTCTGTTTCATGCCTTATGAGTGTCAACACAGGACATGCAAGATCCCCGAACTGAATCTAGCTGTAAATGTTGATTAGCAAATGTCCTAGTGCCTGACTTTACCTTTAGATATATGGTTCATATTTGTGTGTAATTAGGTATGTATCTTAAGGATAAATTTAAATCACAGTCTGTTCTTCTGTGTATGAGTGCATCTTCTATCATTCATTTTCTAAATGCATATTGCAACACATCTGAGCTTCTTTAGTGTCTCTGAACTGATTTGAATGTAACAGGACAGATATTCAGCTCGTGTAAGGCATCGTGATGCTATTGACGTCAGTGGTTTGGTTTTAATTGGACCATAATTTGCACGACTGGGAATCTGACCTGTCTGTGTACAGCACACAGCAATATTTTCTTATTCTTCTACCTCAGGTAGGAGTTGAATGTGCTGGCTGCCGTGCTAAGCTCTTGATTTCCCTGTTAACTTAATCATTTTATCTTTTCTATATTTAAAAAGGGACCTGGGGCTCCTTAGATTTTTCTTTTCTTTTTCTTTTTTCCATATATTTGTTGAGGTACTTATAGGCTGAACTTTATACATTTCTTAGATATGTTCAAACTTCAGTTTCTTTCCAAACTGGTAATTTGCATAACATATCTCAAGTTTAAACATTACTATAGCAAATAGTAATTCTTACAGGCCTTAAGATTGAATCCAGAGTCCATGAAATAAATAGAATTATTTTCATTAAGTTCACTGGATTCACTGGCAAAAAAGCAACCACCTGCTGTTGAAAGCATTTCAAAATCCCCAAGAACAAAATTCATAGGAATGAGTAATAAAGGTTTGAATTTAGGATGGCTTTTCCATATGATATGGGTCTTGGGTAAGTTCGTTTTTACGTCACAGCTGTGTTACTTTATTATTTGAGTTCTCACATGTATAATAATAATAATGGCTCCTGGTTTAAGCATTGCCTTACTCTAGTTTGTACACTGGTTGTCTATGTGGGGGAAAAAGGTGTCAGTGTGGATACTATGATGTGCAGAAAGCTCTCCAGTCAGCACTGAAACTTCATTGATCCTGATATATGAAAAACTAGTTAAACTCACCACTATATTTTGAAGGCAGAGAGCAACTTTCTATTTCCATAAGTCCTTCTACACTTGGAAGAATTTGAGTGATTAAAATTGCACATATTGAAAAGGTAAGAACCGCCCCCCCCCCCGAACCTCCCCAAGCAATAGCAAGCCAAAGAGGACAATAAGCACTGTGTGATCAGGACATGGACATTGTCTTTTGCTCTGTGAAGTGAGGTACAACCCAAAATATAGGTGAGCTTGTGAGAAATAGCTTTGTAATCACCTGGAGAACTGCAGATGCAACAGTACCAATGAAAATAATATATGACCATATAATTAAAAATAATGGTGTATTACGTAGGGGTCCAAATAAGCTTTACACAGAGAATATGTTTTGTCGTTTACTTATCACAGAATCACAGAATGGTTGAGGTTGGAAGGGACCTCTGGAGATCATCTAGTCCAACCCCCCTGCTCAAGCAGGGTCACCTAGAGCACGTTGCACAGGATTGCATCCAGGCGGGTTTTGAATATCTCCAGAGAAGGAGACTCCACAACCTCTCTGGGCAACCTGTTCCAGTGCTCTGTCACCCTCACAGTGAAGAAGTTTTTCCTCATGTTCAGATGGAAGCGTCTGTGTTTCAGTTTGTGCCCATTGCCTCGCGTCCTGTTACTGGGCACCACTGAAAGAGTCTGGCCCCATCCTCTTGACACCCTCCCTTCAGATACTTGTACACGTTAATAAGATCCTCCTCTTACTTGTACATGTTAATATCTTATGTCTAAGTGTTTGACTGTCCAGTCATAGCATTCTTTTACTGGACATTTTTTAGTGCATAGCAACTTTTCTGCATGCTCTATATCTACCTTGACATAGTTCTGGGAAGAAGGACAAAGGTAGAAGGAACCATAAACTCTCCCATGCGGCCAGTTCCCAGCAGCTATCAGGAAGTGATTTACAGTACCAAAGTAAATATTTTTCATTCCTTACCTAGTATTATTTGTGTTCAGTCAGTTCTAGCATGAGATATAACAGCTTGTCTACTATGATGTATACTTGTTGTGAAACTATAGTGGGGCAGTACAGAGCAACATTTAAATATGGTTTAGAATGAAGCAGAGACTGATGTGTATGTGTTCGTTTTTAATGTATATGACCAATGCTACAGGCAAACCTAATATAAACAATATATTTAAACACAGAAGTGAACAAGTATTGAAAATATTGGAGGAAAGAAAAAAAAACAATTCAAGATTTGATCAGTTCCAACCCTATAAAGCCCGTGAGAGCTGAAGACTGAGTTACTGATACCAGATGGGGCACAGTATCCCAGCCACTCTAGTAGTCTTCCAAGCTTATGGCAATGAACTGTAATTTTGAGGAGGAAAAAGGAAGGATACTTAAGGTAAAGGTTCTCATTTCTATCCTAGAAAGAAATATATTATCTTAAAATTATTGAGACTAGTTCTAAATGTTTAGATACATATTTTACTTATTTGGTAAATTACATATGATTTTTTCCCATTAGAATTAGCAAAACATTTTTCAAATCAGTGCTTTTCACAGTTCATCTTCTACAGTACTTTGAATTTGACTGATGGAGTATTGAAGCAAAAAATCATGCAGTACTTTTTTTTCTCTTTTGGAGGTGAAGAGCAACAATGTAAAGTATGCTACTCAACTGGTAGTCATTCAGCCACTGTTTATTTTCCTTGCTGTAGTCTATGCAGTCAACTCTTCATTGCTGTTTTCAGAAGTTAACAAATTTAAAAAAAAAGATGATCTTTCTTTCCTTGGCAGTTCTTTATAAGTAAAGAATAAGTACTTTAAGTGACAGGTGATGTTCTATGCCATTGAGTACAAATATAAAGTCATGCACATCTTGCATTAGAAACTGAGCAATCATACAAAGATTAATCAAGCTGGCACATCAACCCATTGTATCACACTGATCCTCTACTAAAAACAGCTGGTATTTTGCTAGCAGTACGTTGCCAGAAATGGGACATGATTCTATATTGCAGTGTCAGAGATGCCTTTGTTAACAGAAGCAATCCTTGGAGTCAGCAGAATTGATGTTGGGTATAAATACATTTTCTGACAAATCTCGAGCCTACCAAGAATGAATGCCGTTGCAATCTAGCAGATGTGCTTTACATTCAGTAAACTTTTTCAGGATGTTGCTTGAGATCTGATGGTAATTACTGATGTGTCATTTTGGGTGTGATGTTGAGCAAAGTCTATTGAAACTCAATTTATTTCATCAGTTAGCACACAACTTACTTTATACTGTGTGTTAATGTTCACTCCAGAATTTCAAAGATGACTGTGTAGCTGCTGAAAATCTTCAAAATATAACATTGTATTTCTCTAGCTATTTCATTGCTTAAATTTGCAAGATCCTGTAGCTGTGAGAGAGGACTTACAAGAGGTCTGCATCACTGGGTGTGAATAGTCTGTGACTTTTCCCTGGGAAAAAGAAAGAACCTATTTCTGGCCTCATAGTTCAGAGACAGGTTCGATTACCTCTTCCACCATGACTTTCCTTTGTAATCTTGGGCGAATCACTTCCCCTCTTTGGGTTTTATTTCCTTGTTCCTATGAAATGAGTATTTCTACTACTTTATTTTATAGGGTGAGGATAAAAGCACAACATATTGTAAACCATTCTGCTATCAGAATAATTCAGGACCACATATACGTGTCATAGAAAGGAAGAACAATAATAAACCATTTATACTTTGTTTCCTTAAACCTAAAAGGAGCAGATCGTAACTGAAATCTAGTGACCAGAGTAGACAGTGGGACTCAGGCTCACTTATGAGCCATGTGGAAATGTTTGACTTAGAAGGAGAGATGGGAAATTTTGTATAAGGAGCTCCACGAGAACAGGGTATCCTCTAACTGGCTGCTGCAGGTTTTGTGAAACTTTTTCTTTTGAAGTTTATGACGCTGCACCAGCATGAGCAGAACTCTGCTCTCCTCTGCTAGGCTGGTGAGAATCTGTGACTCATGCTGTTTTAGTAAACTCTCTTCCAGTGTCATTTCAGCTTCCCAACTTTAATTTCTTTTTACGCATGCTGATTCCTTTGCTTTACATGCGGCCTGAGAACACTTTTTGTTACCCAACATAGTTAAGCCCTGGTCTGTGGTGGGGTTTTAAGCCATTTACATAATAAGTTACCAGCAATAATCACCTGTTGATACCTACTGTCTGCAATCTTTATTTTTAGATGGTGGTCTTTGGTCCTATGAGTTCATACCTGCTTCCTTCCAGTGAATGATGTACATGAATGAGGATTAGTGGCCTAGTTCTGGCTTTAGGTGGTTACCATAGGTAATAATATTTCTTGGCCTTGGGAAAATGAGACGTTTTACCATTGTAGGTAACACAGATACCATTGCACTGACTGTGGGCAAACTATTGTTTTTTATTGACAAGCTTTGCATACATAATATAATCCTTTGAGGGCCCAGTTCTTGCACTTTACACCCATTTGGTATATCTTCCTATATAATAATGTAGATTGTTTTCAGTTATTTAACAGGAATAAGTGCAGGAGAATAGAGCCCTAAGAAATGAACATTAGTTATCCCAAAACGGACCTAGTGAGAATGAAGGTATAAAAGGGTCTACACAGTTTAATTCATGTGCTGTCTGTTTTGGGCAAAATTCGTACAGATTAGATTTACACCAGCTCATCTAAGGTTGAGAAAGAGCCTTTAGAACCTGTTGTATTTGGTAAATTGTTAAAAATATATGGGTATCTTTTTACTTAATCTGTGAACATTGTGCATATTAGTCCACTTTGTTGTAAGATACAAGAATTGTACTGGAATACTCATAAATGGAGGAATATAATATCGATGCCTATGAGCAAGCCATTCTTTGCCACAAGATTTCTTAGGGGTTTTTTTAAGTGCTTGACATTCTTGTCCCCTTCTGAGCATTGTTTTGTTATACATTTGTTATACATGACCATTCTGTATAAATTCAGTTTTTGCTCTGGGCTGAGAATTTGTTCCCTGTGACCTCTGACTCCTGTTCTTTCTCTTATTATCAGAGTTTGGCTGCAAGTGGGTGTTGTAAGCTTCAAGACACCTAATGTCATCCAAATATGAATAACCAAAGAATATTACTCTCCCCATAAAAGAATCCTCCTACTCAAAAAGCTGTGTAATTGTATTGTATCAAAGTATTACATTTTAATTGTAGAGTAGCTTTCCAAAAAAAAGTGTAAGATTTTAAAATACCTAATAGAAGTATGATATAATTTAAGTTTTGTTGTCTGTCTTTTCCTCACTTTGGTATTTGTCAGGTTTCTGTATTCTTATGGTGAAAAGACAAGAACTAGGCATGCTAGGTGAGTCTGTTATAAGTGTGATGCTCTCTGATTAGGCATTATTGAATATCTGGCTCCCTACTGTGGACAGAATATATGGGGAGTAAATGCAAAGTTAGCATGTTCAACTGTATATTTACCTCAGCTGGACACTGGTTTTCTTTAAATGTTTTTTGTTGCAGAAATCTCTAAATATAGAGCAATCTCAGTTATTGAGAGTTGTGTGACATACGTACACACATTTTTCTTTTCAAAGATTTCCAGAATCTTACTTCAGCTTCCAGTCATCTCTCATACTTATCTGAAAGATCAATTATTCCCTACTATCCATTAAGTATTACTTTAGCCACTTTGTTAATCCTGTATATTTGATGCAGTATCTATGAATGCACTTACTACTGTCATGTTTTTACATATCCCAAAAGATTAAGGACATGGAATCATATCCTTGCTTGGTTTGAACTGGCAAATTTTCTTGACTGCACTAAAATTACTTAGATTTAGAATAGCAGTGAGCCTGATCTATCTGTAGATGTGTATATGTGTATTTTCAGATGATGTAGTGGTAATGGATATGATACTCATGATGGAATGGAATGAAAGGGTGCAGCATCTTATAATTCATCTTATAATTTAGATGAGGCTTCAAGAAGAAATTTTTCAAAGAATTCTCCAATTGTAACATAGTAGAGTGAAAAAAAAAAAGTTACCTTTTAGCAACTTAATAAACGTTTGAGATCATTATAGGAGCTGGAACAGAAAGCATCTCTTTTTTGTATTGGCGTTTTATTGGTGATGAAACTTTCGTTAGTGAAGCCTGAAGATCAACATGCTGAGAGTGTGTTTCTGTGTGTGCCCACACGTGCAAAGTGTTTCTTACTAATACCTTTAAATAAAGGTATTTGAGGTTTGCTTTTGTAGTATCAGGGAGCTAAGTGAAAAAAGAAACTCAAAACAGAGAGAGTCCCACAACGTTTGTTCTTCTGGTACTCCAGAAGCTTACTTTGGGTTAATCAGTAATTTTTCACACATGACATCTAATCTATGAGTATAAATTACTTTGTGCTCTTATTATGCCTTAATTGAAGTGCACCAATGTGAAATTGCAATAGATGGAGCTGCAGTGATTCTAGCCTCAATTAACTTGGATGAATTTGAAGCTTTTCTCCTTCCCCTTCATTGACCTGAGGACAATTCTTTGACAATGTCTTGTATTTATTTAAATTGTTGCTAGAAAATTTAAGAGGATATACGTGTGACCAGGATTATAAGGATGCTCCAAAGAAGTACACGAGAGCTGTATATATGATTTGTATGTTAATGTGTATTTTTTGTGCCCTTCTGTTTTGTTTAACAGATGTGTAATCAGTGGTGGCTGAATCCCTCAGGACTGTACTGGAGAAGAATAGTTTAATAGCAATCATTTTTTTTGTAAATGGCAGTTACCATCTCTGTAACAGCTACCCTCATCACTTTCTTGACTTTTCTTCAGCTTCCTGCCTTTAATTCACAAAATGTATGTTGCAGTGCAGTAAAACCATTGTGAATGAAAATCACTGTGAAGCATCTTGCCCAATGGAACATGAAAATCAGACAGCAGAAAGCAAAATTGCTACTAGGATAGACAGGATGCTGTATGAGAAAGGAGGAGGCATATGGTGATCCAGTCATTTCTTAGTTACTTAACATTTTTGGCTACCACAACTGATAGATATTTAGCAGAACATTAGATTTGATGCCCCTGTCTATGTATATATGCTCTTATGAATGCTTCTGGTGTTCAGCAGTGAAGACAGTATAAGAATCTAGCTAACACAAGCCCATGTGTGAAGATGGTTGTTTTCAACATATTTTGGTTATCAATCTCTCAAAGTTTTCCCCTGGGGTACAGAGAGTCATAAAGAAAATTTGTGTTTGCTAGTGGTAGGTTTGCTTTTCTTAGTGATCATTGGCCACTTAGAAGTAGTCCACAGACATTTGGTGGTCCACAGATACAAGTTGAAAACCGGCTATGTTTCTTAGCTTCCTTATTGATGGACAAGTCCCTTTTTCTGGGTAAGAATAGATTCAGCATCTCTGCTTTCTAAAGACAAATGGCAGCTGCAATAACAAGTTATGTAATATATAATGCGATGTGATATAATTATGGGATGAGATCTGTGGTGTGCTTCAACACGCCTCACATTTCTTTACAATTCAGACTGAAGTTGAATCAAAGATTTTTTCTCAGAAGTTATTCTTAAATGCAGGCTAAGATAGTCATAAATACGGTGTCTTCAGTGAGACAAATATGCCATTAGCTGTTTAAAGGGGCAGAGCAGAATGTGGGCTTTCGATCACTGCGCCACATCTGCACATCACAGCAAGGCAGCGAGCGGGGATGCGGTGCCACAGGTAGGTCGTGGAGTCAGTCAGCCACGTTGTGTCTCTGGAGAGCACACAGATGGTTACCACAGACGTCGGAGTTTTGCGTTGTGCAAGGATTTGTTAAGTGATAACTTGGTGGGGTGCCCCAAGCATATTTCAGAGAGCATAGTGAACTTACGTATCTTCACATGAATGATCAAAATCCAAGAATAATACTGATCCTGATTAAATAAGATTAAAATTGGGGGAAAAAACAAAAAAGAGAAAGAGAGAGAGAAAGGCGATACAAAAGCTTTATTTCCCGGGCTTTCTCAAAACTTAATTAAATGCCCAATACCTTTAAAGAGTCTGTCTGCACTGATCAGGTTACAGAAGTCAGATCTTAGTTATTTAACTCTCATACGTTGTTTAACTTGCACATTAAAAAGCCAGAAGGCATTTTTCTGATGATCTGGTATGACCTCCACCTGTATCATGCTGTTCAGACTTGCCTGAATTAAATCTTACCATAACAGTGACACCTTTTTAGAAGACCTCCTCTTCTGATTTGAAAATGCAAGTGATGGCATACTGAATGCAGCCCTGGTAAATTGGTCCAATGGTTATTTTTTTCTATTTGTTTTCAGATAAGGAGATTTGACTTCACAGTAAATTAGCACCTTAATTTCTATGTTCTGACTGAAAGACTGCCCTTTCAAATAGCTGCTAGGCTTTTAACTAATCTAACTGATTTATGTATACAGTTTTCTTGAAAATTTCTGACTTCCCTTTCATCACCTCATAGAATATATGTTAGCATTGATTGGGCCCTCGTTGCAAAGCTCAACACTGTGAAGACATATCAAAAAAATGGAAAAAAAAAAGGACCATGGTATTGTCCCTCTCAATGGATGTCATAATTACAATTCTTTTTTATTTCTAAAATATGAAATTTCCCTTCTAGTGAAATTAAACCCATCCTTTCTGTCATCCACATACATATCCGAAATTCTGAAAAACGGAGTGCTATTAATGGAAAATTTATAATAATTCACTGACTGATCATTATTAAGCAAAGATGATTTCAAGGGCTAAGCAGGAAAAAACTGTTCTCCAGCATATAACAATAAACTGAAATTTACTACATAAAAGATGCTTTTAAAAATCTAAATTTGAAGTACACGACGTTCTAAGTAGTTGCCCATATTAAACAGCTCATTATATAGCAAACATTTCTCAAATATAGTGGGTGTAAAAATCTTCAAGCACCTTCTGGACTATCTTGAGTTAATGTACTCATTTTGCCCAAATCTTGAAGGAAAATGGAAAGGACTCTTTTTGATGGGGTCTATTTTCATCTTTAAAACCTTGCATGTTAAGAACATTGGTATGTGTTAACTCTCCATTATAAGATGTTATCAAGAGCTGTAGCTGCTGTGTTTAATAATATCACCTAAAGTTAGAAGTTATGGCCCACTGCAAGAAAGACTGGTATATCTTAATAGCTTGTTTATGGTTTTGCTTCTGAAAATGGGAATGGTGAAAGGCCATAGTAGAGGACAGATATTGATGCAATGTGTTGTGGGTTACTTAATAACATATTGCAGTACTTGAGATAAGTAGGAGTGGAACAGCTGTGCACTCCATCCTGGAGAAGACAAGACTCTCTCACCCTCGGGGGATGGCTTTCTTCCGCTAAGTAGGAAGGAGTCAAACTATGGCATTGGGCTAAGACTAGAGGTATTTCAGGTGGGATCTTCAAATACTATGAACATGGCCGGATTTCACTGTTAGTAAAGTCAATAGCAAGCTCCTATTGATTTTAAAAGAGAAGATTTAGGTCAATAATGAAGACTTTTACACTTCCCCCACACTCCTCCATGTATTCTTTCTTTAGTATTTGGGGATTGGTTGAAGCTATATTTGGCTGCTGGGATTGGATATATTTGAAAGGATCAGTATATGCGTGATTATATACTTCATCCTATTAATAAGATTTGGTTTTGCCCATGCAGTCTAGGGAATATTGATTTTATTTATATTTTTGTTAAAGTTCCCAAAGACTGTGGGTCATAAGAGCACTGCTATTATATTATTTAGTACTACAGTGTTGTTCATTATCCTGTGAAAATTTTACATGTAACTTAAAAATACTTTAAGCTAAAAGTTGTGTCACCCTAGAGCATGACTCAGCTGTGTACTAACAAGTATGAATTTTACCTTGTGGAAGGCATTAAAGCAGATGTTCTCTGCTGGCAGCAGGATTGCTTATTTTTCTTAAAGATGAAAATATTCAGAGGCATCTTATCTTTTTAATAGCAACCACCATCTTTTTCTGTAATTTTTAAAGAAGAAAAGGAGACAATCAAATCAAATGTACTCCAGCTGCCTTTTGTGTTCATCTATGCCAAACGTCATTCATCTGTTCTTAGGCTTACCTCCACTTTCTGATGTGTGCCAGCACATATCATTACAAATCCTGTAAAATTAGTTTCTGCAGCTGTATTCATAAGACTGGAACGACCTCCTCTTCTCTTTTTTCCCTTTTACAGCATATCCAAAAATGAGTATTAAAGATCACTGCTAGTGGACTAACCATGCTGGTTACACACCTGTTTTAAAGCATCTCTGAGATTATCATCGCACTTTCATTTGTTTCTTCAGTAAAGATCATCTGTTGTAGGCTAGCGCAGAGCTGGTCTCTTGGGTGATCATTTAGGACAGGCCTAGCTGCGCTCAGCGGAGAGGTCTGACACACAGAGGGCAGCTGAAGCCCCTTTTATCTGCACTGAAGTCAAAATGTCTTGGGCGGTAAGAACTGCCTAAAAAGCACAGGATCCGTTTACACTTCCCACACCGATACCAAATACAATGCAGCCAGAGAAACGGGCCAGCGAGATACTTTACAGCCACGTATTGACCTGCTTCATCGTGCGGGCCTTTCCCATGCCGTGATCCCATGTACAAGCGTGTGCTTGTTACGGGGCCAATGCATGAACGTTCTGCACACAGGAAATTCCTATTCCTAATTTGAGAGGCTGACCATATCAGGCGTAATACAGCAGACAGAAGACAGACATTAACATCGAGAAAAATAACCATTGGCCACATGAAGTTAAAGCTTTTGAAAGACCTCTCAGACTCTTATCGTCTACTCACTGAAAAAAAGACAGAGAGAGTCACTCTTTTCTCACAGCCTTCAGAGAATGCAGGAAATTATAATTTCAGACAGGTTCAATTTCTATGTCAGACTTGCCAAGAGTATCACAGTAAATTTAAGCAACTTCCTTGCTTCTGTAGTGGTTGAAGATTATCTTTCCAGGATGAAAAACAAAAAAAGACTGTCTTCCTTCAGAAATTTGGTGCAAGCCATTTAAGGTGCAAGAGTCACACCCAAACAGATACTACATTTTGAGAGAAATTTTGTCTAGGGAGCGTTTCGTCATTTAAAGGACTGTGATATAGCCTGTGAAAAAGACCTTGTGTTTTGGAGAAAGACTGAGGGCTAGTCCGCTCTGGGTTGTGTTGCACCTGGTGAGGTTGCGCCAGTGTGTCTGTGAGAATGGAATAAACTGCTTTGGTGTAGCACACTTCACTCTTTTGCAGTATGCCTCTAGGCTAGCAGTTCGCTGTAATGCATCAGCAGTGGCAAGTGACAGAGGCCAAAACCAAAGAGCTGTAAAGGTCTGGTGTAACTTGCAGTGTTCAGTTTGCTTAGCCTCCCACAGGAAAAGAAACTCGGTAAAATGCAAGGAGGTGAGATCTTCCTTTGCTTCCAAGAACCCCAAGGAAAGGCCTCCCTTTCTAGTGGCTCTGGTGAGTTCACTAGTACTAATTCAAAGGATTCGGTACTCTGGGAGGAGTGTTAAAAAGTGCAATAGTAGAAATAGCAGTGCTGAAAAAGCACACCAGAGCTTACACAGCATCACGCACTTTTCTCTGTGTAGGCTTTCAAAATGCCAAAGAAAAAGGATATAGTTATAACTTATATTTAGAACTGATTAAATTCTGCAAATTGTTTACTTTGGTGAAATGAATAGGAATTTCCAAAGGCTAACGACTGGAAAATAGCACTGACCAGGGAAGTTAGTACTACTGCTGTTCTTAAGTAATTCTACCTCACAGTTGCAGCACCTTAGAGTTTAATAAGTTAATGAATTATTGCAGCTGTTTTGTATTGCTTGCAGTATGGCATATTGTTCATAAGTTTAACCTTGAGGTAGTATTACACTTAAAGAAACACAACTTAATTAAGACAGTTAAAAGAGTTGAGCTGTTTCCTAGGTTTTTTTACAGAATGACTGGAGTTATGTGAAGTGTTCATAGAAATCTTTTCAGATTCTGAGGTTTGGGGCTTTTGGGTTTTTGGTTTGTTTTTTCTAAGTCAGCCCTATAGTGCACATTGAATGGATGGATTTTCATTCTGTAAAAGATACTTTGGTTGAAAAAACCCCCCAAATCCACAGCTCTAACACACCTGCAGTAAAAGTGGCCTTGCAGGGGAGCCCTTCCTGGTCCATCCCATCACTTTGATCAGTGTTATATTGCACATTCAGCTATGTTTGGTAGTTGCAACTGGATTGTGGCAGAAACTCAAGCCTAAGACATCCCAAAGAGGAATTGTGAGCCAAAAAATCAGTTCAGGCTGTTTCTGTGGAAGATACTTGCCTGTAATATATAAAGTTTCTGATAAAAAAAAAAAAAAAAAACTGAGGATATAAGCAAGTTTTCAAGCAATTTATGTGACTAGGCACATACCCTCACTACTAAGTGAAAAGTGAATAGTTTTCAAACAAATATATATATCTTCTCTAAGGGAATTCCTGGTCCTTTTAGTCACCTTACCTCTTATCCATTAGTAAAATATGATATTAATGTTAGTATGTGCTGGTCAGCAAAGCGAGAAGCAGTATCCTCTGCTTCATGAATATCACATATACATTAATGTTCACAGTACTGCTGCCCACATAATACGTCTGTATTGGTTAGTTGATGTGAATTCAAGAGAGATGTTTAAGATGAAAATAAATGTGCTCTTAAAATTTAACCATATTACTTACAATTTGCTTATATTGCTCACATTTCTAACTGAATAGGTTCAGTTTAAAGGGCAAATATTCTGTAGATGGCAAATAGCATTTATTAATAGAGGGTGTCAAAGAGAAGTCCTAGCCAAGCCACTTGCAATCCAGAGGGAATACATACTTCTCCCTTAAATTTTATCTCCTGTGCTCTTCCGCTATGCATTGACGTGTTTATACTTTACAATTTAACATTTGCTTTTAGAAAAATAGAAGATGACAATTGACTACCTAGGGATTTGTAACTGGAAACACAGCAAAATTATTATAACACATGCCTAAAAGGGTGGGTAATATTAAAGTCTTAAGTGTTACTGCTTCCAGTAACACAGCCCTTGGAAAACCCCTTTACACATGTCAGACCAGTTTGTGTAAAATGGTTTGTATTATTTTTAGATAAGTTTTTGTTGCTTTGTACCTTCTTGCAGGCAGATGTTTTTTTCTAGCGAGACATTTTGCCCTTATTTTCATCCAGTTACAAAGGTTATTGAGTTATGAAACACTTAGATGCACAAAATGCGTCAGAGGGGAGTTCTGGTTCTCTGTGATATGAAATGGCATGTATGCATCCACCAGCCTGAGCCTACTTTTTTACTAGGTCATCAAGTTTTATAATAAATTTTAGGAAGTCCCTTACATTATGATGAATTCTGTCCTGGCTTTTTTCTCTGCATTAATTTGAATGTTAAAATTAGGTCAGAGCTTAAAATAATTGAATCTGCTAAGATTTTCAAGAAAACGTTTCAACTTTCCCAACTCTATTATTTTATCTCCTCTTCAAAACCACTGATATCATATTGGAAAAAGATTTATCTAAATGGCAAGCATAAATTATTACCCAGGCAGATAAACCCATATAGCATTAAATTTTATTTAAGACAAACTATAGGACCTGCTTGTGATACACTGTGTCTATTTGTCTAAGAGTCATGTAACAGAGAGTTGGTCCAAATGAACTTAATAAATATCTTTCTTAAACTCACAAAAGACCATATTCTCCCTTCCATAATTCTATTAGAGTCTACTGCTTTGGAGTAGATAAAAGAAGAGATAACCTTTCCATTCAGAATATAACATAGCAATTGTGCAGCTGATGATTGGAATATTTCCAGTGGAAGGACTTAATTATGGAACAAAATTAGCTTAATCTGACCTTTTTAGAGAATAATGCAAATATAAGGTTTTTTTGTAAATGCCTTCCTGGAATAACTAAAAAGAGGCATAATTTAGCTCGCTTTTTCTGCAAGAGCAAAAGGTGGTAGCATATGATAGTAGTGTTCTCACAGACATGACAAGTCAAGGGTGTTAAAAAGACAGCATTTGTAGGGAGGGATAATGTATTTTAATAGACTAGCTAATACAGTTGCAAAAACAGACAAGCTTTCAGACACGCAAGCCCTTTTCAGGAAGAGCAGGCTCACCTCTGTGACTCTAAATTGCTAGCTTAATATCTAGTTATTGTAATGATCATGTCCTAGAAATGCCACAGATGGAGAAATAGATTTGATATTTGTTTGTATGGCATCTATATTAATTACATTTGGAAAGCTCCTCGTGGGATAAAGACAAAACATAATGGCACAATCTCTAATTTTATCTAAGTGGTAAAGAGCAATAAGTAGTTGCACCCACTTATATTACCGACCATGTATGTTGCTGTGTTTTAGAGGATTTCTGTATGGGCATTTAGTGAGATGGGTTCAACTGCATGGAGGCATTCCTCACTGAAAAAAAAAAAAAAAACCTGGAACGAAAAGCCTCATCTGTTTTCTCAGTCATATCTCTGATTTCATGACATCTTGAATGCTTCTGAGCCATGCTGATGATACTGCATACAAGGAAAAATGCATGAACAGGTGGTGATATTAACAGGCTTCTTATGGTTCTGAAAAACGAGATAGAAATGTTTCATGTCATGGAAGTCAACATCAATAATCATCCATCTTGTGTAGATGTGGAAGTCGGCCAATGTGGTTCTTGCTGAGGAGGCGTGAGATATTTCTTTTGCATCAGAGCTGTTGCTCTGGACACAAGTCATAATTTGTCTAATATAGATAAATGAGGCAAATATTACTAATACTTCTTTTTTTTTTTCCTTTTCTTTTTTTAATAAACTGAAAGCTCCCCCTTCTGGCACATTTCCTGAACTGAAGGCAAGTTTCCTAGTGTCTGCATTCCCTCTTTTGCTCTCTGTTAAAGATCCTTTTCACAAAGAATTCTTTAATACTAGCATGTTTGTAATTCTCAAGATTTCCCATTTTGGACTGAGCTTTGAGGCTTGATGTGAACTTACTGAACACCAGGGGAGTCTCCTGAAGCTTTATGTACAAATTTCATTTGTTGCTTTTCTGGGCGAAAACTTAGCTGCTTCCCATTTTGCCGCATATTATACAGACTACAGAAGACAACTTTTTCAGAAAGTGCTAGCATTTTTTTCCCTTCAGAGCAATCCCAATGTGTCAGATATAGCCCTACCATCAATTTTCCTAATAAATGTCCTGGAATCACTCTAAGAAATCTGCAGGATCTTTTTAAACCGACACTGCAGCTCTGCCGAGTAGCAGAACCTGCGTGAGCCCAGGGGACCCGCAAGCCAGGGGTGGGGGGAAGCAAAGGGTCTCTTGTTTAGGGCACAGGTTAGGGCACGACTTTAACTGTTCTTGTCTCAGGAATCCGTGTTTCAAGGAACCATTGTCAAATTTTCCCGTAATCCCCTAAATCAGTGCCGTGACCTGTGTGCTTCATCTGGGGAACTGATAAGTCACTGATTTTCCACGGTCACATACTCATGCAAGGAAAGGGGAGGACTGCCCTAGCGTGTGCAGCCGCAGCATCCCGTAGTTCCTGTGGATTCCCAGGTTTTAATTTCCTTACAGTCGCTGGTACCATCCCTCAACTCCAAGCAGGTTAACAAAGGCTAGAGAAACTAGTTAGGAAGCTTCCACTAGATTTGCTATCGTAGATTCAAAGACATCCTCTATCAGTGTCTTTAAAAAAATGTTGGGTGGGGGCGAGAGCATTTTAGGGGAGCATGAAGGCAGAGGAATGAATGTTTCTGGTGCGGGAAGGAATGTATTAGGTCCATTTTTTCACTTGGACAGGCACACCAGCCCTTCTGTCTATATAGAAGGAAGTGAGAGATAGCAAAGGCGGGTGGAATAAAATCCTCTCAACTCACTACTGAGTTGTAATAGTAAAATGAGATTGAATTAATTATATTTATGACTTCCTTGGTGGGCTTTCTGTGAACATCTAAGGTCATCAAGATTGTATTTTCCTCTACAGCAGTGATGATACTTTGCTTTTTTATGCAGTTAAGCAGTAAATGTGGCAGTTTTTAGTTGTGAACTCGTGGTTGTTTTAAAGTCCAGTAGCAGAATAACAATTTACTACAGCTACACTGAACGAAGTATGCCTATTAGATTTGGTACATTAGGTCTGAAAGTGGGAGAATTGCTGGCCTGGCACCTTGTGCTGCTGGCCTGATTCCTCTCCATGGAAACAAAAATTGGGCTTGACCTATACAAACAAAGCTGCTTGCCCTAAATGTAGCATAGCTCGACTATGTGGGCAGCAAGGCCAATTAGGTTTCCGAGCAGTCTACAGTAGAGAAAGTCTGTTGGTCTAAATGTCTACACATTCGACAGAATACCAGATGTAAGCTTTCCATCTGACGTTAAATCAGAATAATAAAGTAACAAATGACATCTGCATTTTATACATAGATACAGGTACACACATGCACCTAGCTATATATCTTGTTAAATTCTTACAGTATGTATGTATGTGCACATGTGTACTTCTTCTTAGAAATAGCTCAAAAGCTGCTTTTACTGTCATAATGAAACAGTAGGAGTCCTATGAGAGCAATTTTGTTTTTTTCTGAAAAATTACTATAAACTTTTCTTTTCAGTAGCTTGTCTGCACCGAAGAAAGTTAAATCAATGCAACTTAAACTAGAATAGAAGACCCATTAATATCTAATTAATGTGGAGATAATTGTTTGAAGGGTTGCATTTCTGTGCAAAACATGTACTGAAAAACAGTCGCATTGCTGATTTAGTGAGTGCTAAATGAGTTTCATATGCAAATGGAGGCAGTGGGTTTCTTCATAATGCTGGTATTGTTTAAACATTTATTTATTAAGCTGAGAAAACTGGAAATGTCAGCCAATGGGATCCAAAAGCAAAGCAAAGCAATGTCTTTTATCAACAGAGACTTTCTCCAAAGTTTTTATTGTCCACCTTTTAGAGTCAGCAGGCTCTAATGACAAGAGTAACAGCAATAATAAATACCAGGGTGCTGCTGCAAGTAAAGCGTAAAATGACCGTTCCTGTACCTGACGCGTTTCACTGTTTTTCTTCCCAGATCAATAAAGGGCAACAATTCTCGTGCTTCCTCATTTACCTCTGAGCTCTTATCTTTTTGATGCTAAAGAGTCACTGGAGCAGCTTAAATTACCTTTATCCTTTTAATGTAGATTCAATTAACTGAGGTTAATGGATACGAGCTGGAGTCCAGGGAATTGAAGAGCTGCTCACGTTGTTCAGCCTAGCCCGTCCTGTGACATGAGCTGAATTTTTGGCGGGAGCAGCAGCAAAGCCAATGGGGGAAAAAAGGAAAGGAAGTGTTGTGGTGAATTAAGGAGCATCTTCCCCAAACACAATGTATAGAAAAAATGGACCGGTCGCCTATCAGGCACATGCAGAGCTCATGGCTGCATAGTGGGCTGCATAGAAGTACAGGACTGCAGTACAAAGTTCACCAAATCATTTACAAAAATGTCTGTAGCACATCTGTTTGCCAAACATTTACTCTTAAACTTAGTGCAATCAACACAAAATCTTTGGGAGTTACTAGGTTGTGTCCTGTTCCATACTGAGATGAGTACTTGGCCTGTGATGGTTCCTTATCTTCCCTACATATTAATATCGTGGCCAAAAGAGTGAACACTGAAAGATTTATTCTAGGAAGAGTGCAAAATTGCAAATTGTTGCCCAGTGAATACAGAAAATGATGTAGTTACATGATACTTAACTCCATATAGTTTTGGAGTATTACTTAGAAGATTGCAACAAGATTAGTCAGAAGAACAGTTGCTAACCCTTTCTTTTTTATTTACATTCACAGGATTTTTGAGCACTGGGGACCAAGCAGCAAAAGGAAACTACGGCCTCCTTGATCTAATTCAAGCTTTGCGATGGACTAGTGAAAATATTGGGTTCTTTGGTGGTGACCCATTAAGAATAACTGTTTTTGGATCTGGTGCAGGCGGTTCATGCGTCAATCTGTTGACTTTATCCCATTATTCTGAAGGTAACCGTTGGAGCAATTCAACCAAAGGTATTATGCAGGTTGCAAATTTTGACAATTTTGGTGTCTGCATGCCACCGCCATTAGTACTATGTGATGCTCTGTATATTCTCTTTGTTCCTATGAACTGTTGAGTTCAGCTCAATATTAAGCAAACTTTTTAAAGGCTGTACTAGCTGCCTTCTCCCTCAGCTCTTCTATGCATGTTTAAATTTTGGG
This sequence comes from Apteryx mantelli, assembly GCF_036417845.1. Taxonomy (NCBI): domain Eukaryota; kingdom Metazoa; phylum Chordata; class Aves; order Apterygiformes; family Apterygidae; genus Apteryx; species Apteryx mantelli. The sequence continues at coordinate 7,805,743 of NC_089986.1, forward strand.
TCACTTTCTTCTTTTTCCTATGGAGCTTTGTAGAAACACTTTATAGCAGACTTCTGAACAGCGTTTGCTCGGTGCACCATTTTTGTCTCTTTTCTTTCCTACCTAAGGGTGTCCTCTTTGGAAAACCAGTCAGTCATGCTCACAGTAGATGAGGTCATCTATATTCAGTCAGTCATGAAAGGCATGTTTAGTTTATCATGAGGAGCAGAATTTATAGAAAGCTAAAATGACACAGTTTCTCTTTTCAGGCTAACAGCTGAAAAACTTAAAACTATTATCTTGTGTGAAGGAAACGAGTGCCTAGTTCAGAAATCTTTTGTCTGAAACTGCATGGATTTCACTTGCTGTCATCTAATAAAAGAATGGTTGAATGTTTTGCATGCATGATCCAAAATTGTCAAAGCATCCAAGTTGCAAATGGATTTTCTTCTATGTTTTTTACTATTCCTTAACTAACACCTTTTCTCTCTAGTTAAGGCAGACAGCAGGAAATTAAAAACATGCTGTTTGAGGCCCAAGAAATTTTTCCTGTGATTTTGGCACCAGTTCCATACAGTTTTTCTCATTTGCATGGCTCTTGCTTATTGATCACATTATTTTTGTCTCACTGTTTTCACATGTTTTTATCTGTATTGTTTAGTTTTACCAGGGACGTCATACTGTGTCCTATGCATAAGAACCTCCACTGATTTATATTGCTGTATCTCTATGGGGGTCTAATTGGCCAGTCATAAAAAAAAAATTTCACTGACATTAAAAGAGTTGCATTTACCCAAAGCCCTGATCAATGGAAAGATTTTCATGGAATGTCAGTTTGTTTAGATCAGACCTTATACTATTTTAAATGAGAGAAGAATCTAGCTTTTACATAAAAGTTCTAGTGGAAAATAGTCAGACCATGGTTTAAATTTAAATATCTGCCTGCTGTGAAATATGACATATTTATAAACTGGCCTGTAAGAACAAGCTGTAAGCATGATGTTCATTACACTATGTAACCTGAGGATCACACTGCACAACTGGTTTGTCCTCAAAACTCACAAAAAGTAAATTTTTCATACAGGATTTAGCTTAGGGCTGAACAATGAGACCTGGTTTCTCCTCCCTTATCTCTTACTTGATCTTGAGCTTATTGACATAGCCTGACCTTAGTGTGATATGCGAATATCTACAATATCTGGACAGTCACAGGCTGCCTCATATCAGCAAACTTTACTCTGTTATATTCTAACATGTCTATAATTCTGTCAGGAGCCGAATTTGTTTGGGTGACTGTTTGGTTGCCAACATAATGGTTCAAAGTGGTTCAAAGGATCTGGAGGAGCTTTGGCAGGGGAGGGTTTCTAAAGATGTGTGCTTAAGATCTAATTGTAAAAGTAATATTTTCAGGGTTTCTTTTATGAAAAAAGCAAAAACATTTCATTTAATTTTGGATTAAACAAAACAGTGTGCTGCACATACTTGTGTTCAATCTGGTAGTCGTTTGACCCATCATTTAAAAAATTATTAAAATAAAAATTGGTCAGCTCCAAATAAGAAATGTTCTTTCAAATTTTCAACTGTGTTGAAATATCTTAACATTTTCACAAAACTTTTGAGTCAAATTATTAACCAGACTTTTTGGTAAGCTGTAATATCAGATGCTGTCTTTGCTTCCCTCACTTCCCATTGAAAAGATCTCTTGGTAGTTGAGAGGAAGCATTCAGCCTACTTCAAGATGGTGCTGTTCATAGCTAGCCATCTGCAAGTGGGCAGAACAGCACTTGTCTTTAGAAAGTGCTCTGAAAATGTGGATGAATAAATCCAAATTATTATTATTTACTTTGGTGAGGCTCTGAATAGGAGCCACAAAGTGATACGGCCCACTGAGCGTTTAAATCTTCTTTACATCAGTCTGAAGCCCATAAGCTATAATAATCATCTACATGATCAGATAAAAATGTAGTTCCCCTTCCTGTATGATACCAGTTTCTGCCAGGAATTACGTGACAGAATGAAAACAATTTTTCATACTGTTGCTCATTGTTCAGCAAATGGTTTGAGAGGAGAGATATTTTCTTGAGTATTCTTCAAGAGAAGGAATGGTGTTTTGGTTCATTTACTAAGATTACTTTATGGCCAGTGGACTTGACCACTTTTAACTTAATCCAACATTTAATGTTTATGTAGCACTTAGCAAGCCATAGTGTTTATATCAGCATTTTCCTAATTTGTGGCTTGCTCCTTCTGTCCTTATTCAGAATTATTTAATAAAGCAATAAAAATAGATTTACACAATATGCAAAAAAGAAACATTATGAAGTATTATGAAATACATCTTTGTGAAAATTCAACTTTTTCATTTTGTTACATTTATTACAATGCCTAGATCCTCTGTGGTAATTCCACTGACTTTGAGCTGCTAAATATCTGACCTTGCAGACATGCACACAATTTTTAATTGCCCTATATCTCAAGTTATTTCTTATTTTTTGCTCATACATTGCAAGGAAATAATATCTTAGATATGATTCTTCTCACAAGTTTAGGGAGAGGCTTGAGTTTACATATTTCAGTCCCTACACCTATCTGATTTTGAAACTTTGGGATTTGGCCCTAATACAGTCTATAATGATTTTAAAACTCCTCAGAAATTTGTAAAATGTTTCCTGCCAGCAATTAATTCTAACTAACTTCTGAGTATGCAGAGGCTGATAGTGCAGTAGAATCTGTCAAGGCACATCTCTGACATCATTTAGAGACTGTGGAAGTTTTTTGATTTATAGTAAGATGTTGTTAAGCAAACTAAAGGACATGTTTTGCATTACTGGAATCAAATTCTGAGGTAAAGTGAGCACCTTAACACCCTTTCCTTTGGTGGGAGTTTCCAGCTATTCATCTAGCATTGGACCAAAGATACAAAGATACATCCTTAGCAAAACTGAATAGGTGGGGCCAGATCCTTCTTCCAGTTCTTGAATAGCTGCACTGAAGTTAATGGAATTGCTCCAGTTATCTATCAGCATAAGTAAAATAAAATTTTGACCCATATATCTCATATTAGTACAACTTACCTATGCTATTGACCATTTTGTGCTACCCACAGTGAGCTACAGGAGGTACGGTCCAGTACAAAATATTTTCCTGCGATTAGTGCAAAATACGTACAACTGAAATGAACTGAATGCACTTCCATGAAATGCAAAAAATTAGAAAGGCCACAGGTGCTTAAATATACTCCGAGCTTCTGTTGACTGACACTAGAGATCAGCATTATAGGAGAGTGATTTTTCTCCTTTTTGCTGCACAAGGTTTAGATTTAAAATCCCTTTTGGAGCTGGAACTATCCTCATCAAAAACAGCGGAAAACAGCAAAGAAGGACCAACACAGAAGAGAGCACAAGAAGTATGAGAACTGGGGTGGAGACTTGATTGCATTAAATTCATTGGAAAAAGAATTGATTGACTACAAGGCAGGGAGGCTTTCACTCATGATGTGCTCAAGAATACTTACAGAAAGGAGAGGAAAAGTCAATTTAAACAAATTTTGTTATTTCTGTGAGTGGAGTTCCTGGTCCAGAGTGCTAGTTAAACTAGCATAAATTATGCAGGGATGCGACGAGGAAGGCTAAGGCCCGTTTGGAATTAAATCTGGCTAGAGATGTCAAGGACAACAAGAAGGGCTTCTTCAAATACATCAGCAGCAAGAGGAAGACTAGGGAAAATGTGGGCCCTTTGCTGAATGGAGTGGGTGCCCTGGTGACGAAGGATGCAGAGAAGGCAGAGTTACTGAATGCCTTCTTTGCTTCAGTCTTTACTGGTCAGGCCAGCCCTCAGGAACCCCAGACCCTGGAGGCAAGAGAGAAAGTCTGGAGAGAGGAAGACTTTCCCTTGGTGGAGGAGGAGTGGGTTAGAGATCATTTAAGCAAACTTGACACCCACAAATCCATGGGCCCTGATGGGATGCACCCACGAGTGCTGAGGGAGCTGGCGGATGTTATTGCTAAGCCACTCTCCATCATCTTTGAAAGGTCCTGGAGAACAGGAGAGGTGCCCGAGGACTGGAAGAAAGCCAATGTCACCCCAGTCTTCAAAAAGGGCAAGAAGGAGTATGCAGGGAACTACAGGCCAGTCAGCCTCACCTCCATCCCTGGAAAGGTGATGGAGCAGCTCATCCTGGAAGCCATCTCCACGCATGTGGAGGAAAAGAAGGTGATCAGGAGTAGTCAGCATGGCTTCACCAAGGGGAAATCATGCCTAACCAATCTGATAGCCTTCTATGATGGAATGACTGGCTGGGTAGATGAGGGGAGAGCAGTGGATGTTGTCTACCTAGACTTCAGCAAGGCTTTTGACACTGTCTCCCATAGCATCCTCATAGACAAGCTCAGGAAGTGTGGGTTAGATGAGTGGACAGTGAGGTGGATTGAGACCTGGCTGAATGGCAGAGCTCAGAGAGTTGTGATCAGTGGCACAGAGTCTAGATGGAGGCCTGTAGCTAGCGGTGTCCCCCAGGGGTCAGTACTGGGTCCAGTCTTGTTCAACTTCTTCATCAATGACCTGGATGAAGGGACAGAGTGCACACTCAGCAAGTTTGCTGATGATACAAAACTGGGAGGAGTGGCCGATACGCCAGAGGGCTGTGCTGCCATTCAAAGAGACTTGGACAGGCTGGAGAGGTGGGCGGAGAGGAACCTCATGAAGTTCAACAAAGGGAAGTGCAGGGTCCTGCACCTGGGGAGGAATAACCCCATGCACCAGTACAGGCTGGGGGTTGACCTGCTGGAAAGCAGCTCTGCTGAGAAGGACCTGGGAGTGCTGGTGGACACCAAGTTAAGTATGAGGCAGCAATGTGCCCTTGTGGCCAAGAAGGCCAATGGTATCCTGGGCTGCCTCAGAAAGAGTGTTGCCAGCAGGTCGAGGGAAGTGATTCTCCCCCTCTACTCAGCCCTGGTGAGGCCACATCTGGAGTACTGCGTCCAGTTCTGGGCTCCCCAGTACAAGAGGGATGTGGCACTACTGGAGCAAGTCCAGCGAAGGGCCACAAAGATGATTAGGGGACTGGAGCATCTCTCTTATGAGGAAAGGCTGAGAGAGCTTGGCCTGTTTAGCTTGGAGAAGAGAAGGCTGAGAGGAGATCTTATCAATGTGTACAAGTATCTGAAGGGAGGGTGTCGAGAGGATGGGGCCAGGCTCTTTTCAGTGGTGCCGAGCGACAGGACGCGTGGCAATGGGCACAAACTGAAACACAGACACTTCCATCTTAACATGAGGAAAAACTTTTTCACTGTGAGGGTGACAGAGCACTGGAACAGGTTGCCCCGAGAGGTGGTGGAGTCTCCTTCTCTGGAGATATTCAAAATGCGCCTGGATGCAATCCTGTGCAATGTGCTATAGGTGACCCTGCTTGAGCAGGGGGGTTGGACTAGATGATCTCCAGAGGTCCCTTCCAACCTCAAGCATTCTGTGATTCTGTGATTCTGTGAAATTCAAATTAATTGCACAGAAGTCTTTGAGATTTGCTACAGGTTTATGTGCAGAGCCAGATCACACTCTCTCTCCTAAATGAATACCTGAGCATATGTTTAAATCTCTGAATAACAAGGCTAAACAGTCAGTGTAAAATAAAGCTCTTCTTTTTTAATGCGTGATCACCAAAACCTTCATTAAACAAAGACTCTTTCTAAGAAAGGGTCTTGACTCTTAGATAAATTACTTATAAATTTAATACCTGCCTCCTACTTTGTCATCCACAACATAAACTTTACTATAATATCAAATACAAAAGCACTGCACCTCTCAAGTCAAGTTTAATCCCAAACAGAACAGACAAAAGCAGTATATCTGGTTAATTTAAAACATAGTCATATGCATGCATGCTGCTGATGGCTTGAACAATATCCAGAAATTCAGAGACTTGTTGGCTTTTCCTCCAAACTATTAATTATTTTTAATGGTAGGATTTTTTTTTTTGAAAGCTAATAGTATTATCCTACATGAGATAATACGACTTCTTTTCTTCCTGAGTTCATTCTGAAAGTCCGATCCTCAGCTGGACTATACAGCGGTAGACTCATTTGCTTCAATTTCTGCACATATCGCATTTCTTTTGTATACATTACCTGTAGATACAATGACAGATATCACCATCTTGTGTATTTATCTATTACTAAGGGTTTTTTTTTTCAAGTATCTCTTTTGTTAAAAGTTTTCTATTGTTTCAAAAAACTGTCTGAATCTTTTACGGATGTAGCTCTTCAAGGTCATTTCAGTCATTTTAAAATATTTCTCCCCACAGGACTTTTTCAAAGGGCAATAGCTCAAAGTGGAACAGCTCTCTCCAGCTGGGCAGTTAGTTTTCAACCTGCAAAATACGCCAGGATGTTGGCTACAAAAGTTGGTTGCAACATGTCAGACACTGTAGAGTTGGTAGAATGTCTACAGAAGAAGCCTTATAGAGAACTCGTTGACCAGGACATTCAACCAGCAAGATACCATATAGCCTTTGGACCAGTAATTGATGGTGATGTGATACCAGATGATCCTCAGATATTGATGGAACAAGGAGAATTTCTCAATTACGACATAATGTTGGGAGTTAACCAAGGAGAAGGGTTAAAATTCGTTGAAAATATTGTGGATAGCGAAGATGGCATATCAGCTAGTGATTTTGACTTTGCAGTTTCTAATTTTGTTGATAACTTATATGGATACCCTGAAGGAAAAGATATATTGAGGGAAACTATTAAATTTATGTACACGGACTGGGCAGATCGACACAATCCTGAGACCAGAAGGAAAACATTGCTGGCTTTGTTTACTGATCACCAGTGGGTTGCACCAGCAGTGGCTACAGCAGATCTTCACTCAAATTTTGGGTCGCCTACATATTTCTATGCCTTCTACCACCATTGCCAGACAGATCAGGTACCTGCATGGGCAGATGCAGCTCATGGAGATGAGGTTCCTTATGTACTAGGAATTCCCATGATTGGTCCTACTGAATTATTTCCTTGTAATTTCTCCAAAAATGATGTCATGCTAAGTGCAGTGGTGATGACATACTGGACAAACTTTGCAAAAACTGGGTGAGTACCAGATAAATAATCTTGTATACCAACTCGGGACCTAACTATGCAGTGCTTTCCCTTGGTTATCTCCCTTGGGAATACTTCTGTACTTGCATGCACAAGAATTGGGCTGGACATTTATGTTCTTTGTAATGTCCCTCAGCTCACTTGCACATTCTAGCAAAAAGAGGGAAAAAATATCTTTGTGACCACTCTTCATGAAGTAATTCAAAAATTACTCTCCACCTAAAAATAATTAAGGGATCCCCTGAAAAGTGCAAAACTGAGCATTTAGCATATATGTGTGGTTACAAATGCTTACATTGGTAATTAACTTTACTCCAGTACTGATGATATTTTGATCCCATAAAATAGGAAATGACACAAATATTGCATCAAACATAATATAGATTATTTTGATCATGTATTCTGTTTTAAAATGATACTTCTGACTAAAACATGTGACTCAGAACTTGAGAAGTATTGACATTTTCAGCAATTTTCTGGTAGTTCAAAACTAGCTTTCACTGGTAGTTCAAAACAATTTTCTGCCTTCAGCCATTGGACTATGTTCTAAGTCATTATGTGTTTTCCTGAGTTATGCACTGCTGTGGTCTTTCAACTCTGGAAGGCCACAGATACTGCATATGAACTGAAACACTGAGCTTTAAGCTACTAAAAAAGAAAAAAGCTTAATGGCCTCTCACACTGGTCTCTCAGAGACATTTGTCCACATCACCACACCACTGGCAATCTGTCCTCAGCAGTAAAAGATTTCAGTGTGAGAGCTACTGCCATTTGGGGAACTAAGGAAGTTGCTGAAGTCAAAGTAAAAGGAAGTTGTGTATGTGTATAATGTTTTCTAAGCAATGTTATTAAGGCCTCTAATTTTAGGAAACAGAATCTGCATCTTTCAAAGGCAGATTGAAATATTAAGTATAAAATGTTAATTTTATAATTCCTTTTGAAATACTGTGTAACATTTCAGATTTTCTTTTTCTTAGTGACCCAAATCAACCAGTGCCACAGGATACGAAATTCATTCATACAAAACCAAATCGTTTTGAAGAAGTAGCATGGACCAGATATTCTCAGAAAGACCAGCTGTATCTTCACATTGGATTAAAACCACGAGTGAAAGAACATTATAGGGCCAATAAAGTGAACCTTTGGTTGGAACTGGTACCTCATCTGCACAATCTTAACGACATTTCACAGTATACCTCTACCACAACTAAAGTGCCATCAACTGATAATACTTTCAGACCAACAAGGAAAAATTCTGTTTCTGTTACTTCAGCCTTTCCTACAGCCAAACAAGATGATCCCAAGCAACAGCCGAGCCCATTTTCAGTGGATCAAAGGGACTATTCAACAGAATTGAGTGTTACCATTGCAGTTGGTGCATCTTTGCTATTCCTGAACATTTTGGCCTTTGCAGCACTGTACTACAAAAAAGACAAGCGGAGACATGATGTTCATAGGAGATGTAGCCCACAACGTACTACTACCAATGATCTTACCCATGCACAAGAAGAGGAGATAATGTCCCTCCAGATGAAGCACACTGACTTGGATCATGAATGTGAGTCCATCCATCCACATGAGGTGGTTCTTAGGACCGCCTGTCCCCCAGACTACACGCTAGCTATGAGAAGGTCTCCTGATGATATTCCCTTAATGACACCCAACACCATCACAATGATTCCCAACACTATACCAGGGATTCAGCCCCTACACACATTCAATACATTTACTGGAGGACAGAACAATACTCTGCCCCATCCTCATCCCCACCCCCATTCACACTCAACAACCAGGGTATAGCCAGACAAGACGAAACAAACTTTATTTTTTGATGGATTACAGTAGGTGATATTACTGAAGATTACTTGGCTTTCAACCTACAAGACTCTTACTATTTAAATATGGAGGAATATTATGTGAATATACATATCAAGAACTTTTGGGGTTTTGAAAAAAGTGAATTGTACATATATCAAATGAACTTAAGAAACAAACAAACAAAAAAAACGACAAAAAAACAAAAACCCAACTGTTTGCAATTGCTTGAAGCAGTTGTCCTGAATGATACTTTTTCATTCACATTCAAGTATTAATTTTTTGAAGATTTAAGTTACATAATGGAATTAGGCATGTGCAACACAAACAGGAAAGAACTATGACTGAAATTTAAAATACCTATAAATATGCACAAGGGACACACTAATGGAATGTCAGATAATTTTCACCAATTTTTATTTGGACCTGTTTTATTGTGTAGACCATATTTACATATCTGAATAAATACACAAAGCACCAATGCTGTTAAGGCCTTAGAAAGGGGCTCATGCTGAAATCTGCCAGTCAGACAAAGAAGTTTTACAGCCTGGCAGGTACAATGTTATCACTTAAGTGCTGTCAGTATAAAAGTTGTGGGAATAAAGGAAACTGGATATTTTTAGCACGATGTGCATGATAATTTATATGCTTGGTGGCTGTGCTGCTGATTAAGCCGTAATTAAAATTCTTCTCATCCCATTGGAGTTTTTAATAGAAGCTTTCTCCATCAATTGGCACAACCTAAAGAAGATTTTTAAAGGGGCAAAAGTAATTACAGTAAAATATTTCACAGTAGCTTCAGTAATAAAAGGAATTGCAACAGTTCTTAAAGGTATTTGATGGTACTCTAGGTATACAGTGGTGAACACTCGCTGATACGAATCCCAGAAAAGAATTCCGTATTGTTCATGTTCTTTTTCTTTTCCACCTAAATAATTTCTAACTTTAACATAACTGTAACTTTAATGGAATCTCCTTTGCTGAAGTATTTATAATTTGCTGTTACGATATATTCAGTTCAAATTGGTAAGGTAAAGTGTGTCCAAAGATTCAATTGCAATGATATTTTGCAATATCAAGATGCCCCAATATTAACACTCTGATTACAGCTCTCAGTTTATTGTTTAAACTCATGTTGCATGTGACAAAGCTTACTTATAATACTTTAATATAAAGTGAGTTCCCTTTTTGCTATACATTAGCTTTGCCATTCAAACGAATTCACTAGACAAGATTGCAACAGCGTAGATCAAGAGGGTATGAAAGGATGGGGAGAAACCCAACAACTGGAAATTTTAAAATCTGAATACTACATATGTTTGTGTGATTTTAAATGAATGTTCTAAAATCACAAGAAATTTTTCATTCCCCTATTGCTTTCCAGTAATTATATATGACGGTCCTTTCAAAATGTTTGTATATGTAATCAGATGTACATTTATATAAAAGAAATAATTGAGATGGACTTAAGAGCACATCCCTGATAAATACTTTCTCTCTTACCTGTACTATATTTCTATTAGACTAAAGTTATGTGATTTTTTTTTACATTTTTTCAAATTACTAGCAATTTTGATAGTTTGTAAGATAATGCGAAGAACTTTCTCTGACAAACTAACTGCAGTAACAGAAACATTTCTTTTCAGTTACTCTTTTTCAAGAATGAAAGCTTATTACACACAAAAAATTGTATACTACTTGATGGAAAATTACTTTGTACTTCTTGGCCATATTACTGGTCACTGAGTGAAATAAAGATAATCTGGATAACGAATATTATTCCAATGCTAAGAGACCTGATCTTTGCTCATTAAAGAGCTAAAATGTTTATTGCTGTTTTGTCATTTTTTAATGAAGTAATGGTAACTGTCTCAAATAAAGAGTAATATCTTAAGACCAGTCTGGTTTTTGAAGACATGAACATGCCTTCTACAAATAAAACGACTGCATATTTATAGGCCAGTCCCATCTAAAACCGTTTTTTACAAAAATGTGGGCATTGTGAATCTATGATGTCATTGTATTACACGCAAATCTCCAATAGTTTTCAGGAATAAGTTAAAAATGTAAGTATCAAGACTGAAAAAAGCAAAGGAACAGGCCTAATTGAAATAAATCTGCAGTACTGCACGACAGGAAAATTCACCTGGTTTTTACTATTTGGGTGATTGAACTTTCATAAAATGATTGCTAGAAAGTTCAAAGTGTTTACTAACATCAAGCACAAACTTTAAAACTGACCCTGAAAGCAAAATGAAGTACTACAGTCTCAGTCATTTTATTTAGCTAAAAAGAATAGAAATCCACGTGTTTAATTAGTGCGTTTTACAATCCCTGGTTTTAAAAGAAGCACTTTTTGGTAGAAGTTTATAAAACAGTCTTCAAAATCCAGGGCGGTCTGTGTGCAATTTCTGCCTGATGTGGTTGTGCTTTTAGACTGTGACCTGCCAATGTAAACCAATAAAAAGAATTGTCTGCCATCTGATAATTATTGTTTAATAGGAAGATTGTATTTTGCTATGTTGATGAAACAAAACAAAAAAATACAAAAATATTGATGGCCATAAAACAAGATATACATGAAATATGATTTTATGTGCTTTTCTTAACTTTATCAAAACCAAAATAACTTTCTACTCTACTTTATTTGTGGCCATATATCTATATATCTCTATATATACAGTATCTGGTAATTGTTTACTTTTATTAGTTACAAAATAAATGATTTAGGTAAACCAAGCATGACACTACACTTTATTTCTGTCAGCCAATAGTATTTTAAATGTGAAAGATGAAGGCAACAACACAAATTTTAAAACTCCTGTTTGAAAAGGGTTAATTCATGTGATGCAGATACTGTGAATGATATTTTAGTGGCTACTTTTTAATTACATTTCAGCAGCTAGCTTTCTGAAAGTAAGATGGTGTCCCGCATTTTAACACAACGTTGAGAAAGACCAAGAGCTGTTTTAAAGCTGAAACATAATAAAAATATAGAAAATGGTTTTGGAATATCTTTATTATGCTTCATGGAGTATCAGTTTGTTCTTTTTGAAATATACATTTATCTGTTTGAGTTGTTTTCCACAGTAGCCTAAAAGAAAGCAAAACTGAGTGTGATATTTAATTTCTTGTATCATCCTTGAACCAGATTTCCAATAAAAGTAGGATATTAGTCAGTATTTGGAAGTTCAGTAAAAATATAAAAAGCCTGCATTTATTGCTTTCACACTTTTGTAAATATGTTTGCAGACCTTTTTAAGAAAATGTATTCTACCATTTTGAGAAAAAAAATAACAATGGAATCATTGTCTCGTTTATCTATTAAAATTACAGGCCATATAATGTGCTGTGCTGACATTTCTAGGAGAAATAAAGCAGATAAAAATGCATTTTGCTTAATGGTATCTCAGTTGGTTATACATGGTATTCTCTACCCACCCCTCTCAGGGCACGGATGAACTAGCTGCATATAACGTTCCACAGAAAAACATCGTTAATGTTGTTTTCATTATCCGTTCCAGATATGGATCCTTATCTTGCAATGCTTCAGTTATTGGATACTTTGGTTATTGAAACACCCTGAAAACAGGGTGAACAGAAGTCTTGACAAATAAACATGTCACAGCTTTAAAGACGCCACTGCACAGAAAATACTGGAGCTTCTGCCACATACACTACTCCAGCCAGTAGAGCCTATGTCACAGACTTCCAAAAACATGAGTAAACAGGGAATTTTAGCTTTCTACACTGTGCAGATTAAATTCGAAGGTAAATGCAGGTGCTCGACGCTGAAGCAAGGCTGATACCTCGTTGTGCATTCCCCACTGTTATTGACCAGATGCTCAGCTGATGAAATTTTTTTTAGCGCCAGCTGAATTAGTATTTATCATAGGACCATTGAAATCAATGAAGCTCTGCCAATTTACACCAGCTATAGATCTGCCTGCAGACCTTTAACGTTCATCATGGCTCATCTCACCTTCCAGTTTTGCGTATCATCTCACACACGCACTCACGGAAATTATTACACGTATAACTACCCGATCAATGAGCACTATCAGGTGCTAAAATATGCTTATAGTTATTTGTATGGAAGCCACAAATCCAGCAAATGGGAGGCTTATACATAAAAAATCCCTGCTAATTAATTTGTTACAAAGAAAACCTTTGTAACAGTTTGCAGCATTAACATGCTACAGTAAATTTCATGTTAACAACTTAAGAAGAACAGAAAAACAACATTCAGTTCCGTGCGTGATCCTCAAATCCAGATGTTGACCTATCTCAACTACGTCAAAGACGCAAGGGCACTTTACACCAGCTGTAACCCTGGTCTGGTGGCCTCCGTTCTGGATGATCAGGAAACGAACAGGCGTGCACCTGAGCTGCACACTTGCTGCAGATTCAGCACAGATACAGCTGGGTTTCCTCTGTCATCTGAATTTTCCCCTCCCAGTGTTCACAACTCCAGCCGCTCAGCATCTGTGAGATTAGCTTCAGAATTATGCCATTTAAAAAAATAATAAATACGGAGTCCTTATTAAGTCTACGTGTTTGGGTATTTAGTATTCAGGTTTTCTGCTTTACAGCTATGAGAGCTGGTAATGTTTTGTTTTAAATGGAAGTTGGTAATACCAGCAACGAGAGTTAATAATGCTAGATCTCCAATAACAAGAGGTTACTGAAAGAGTATGTGAGCTGATAACACTGTAACTGCATTATTTAAAAACAAAACAAAACAAGTAAAATTCTGCATTTAGTGATTCTGGTGAGCTGCTGTGGAAGTTAATGAGAGTTTTGCTGTTGACTTTACTTAAGGAATGGTTGGTTCAGAAATCTGTGTATGAACTCCTGTGTGTTCTATATAAAAGTTAATTTAAACAGCTATGACCATGGTTTCAAAGAGTCTTTGGATGTTTCCAGATCTCCCTGAGTTACTTATCTATCTGTATTCTTGCAAAGAGGAGTGTGCACGATCAGGTATTCCCTCTGAACTGGCAGAAGGCGGATAAGGTCTTTCCAAACACATATGTCATTGTGATACTGCAATGTCAAACCTCAGCTAATATACCTCATTTTTTTAGCAACTTTTGTAAGCTTGGTCATAGCACCGTGTCAGTGTGGCCACATGGCTTCTGGACTGGAGCTTCATTGTATCTCAGTGGTGTGGAGGATAGGAAAAGAAAAAGTGTGACTGTGAACATGGATATTTGCAGGCATCTATATACATATACTTGATATGAATTATTGCAATATGTGGAGAAGAACTAATCTGCCAGCCCCTTAGCAGGAGGCAGTTTCAGTTGGCTAACTTTGGGAGAGTGAGGTGTACAACATACCTATTTCATCCAATTTTCATCAATTTGTAGAACTGCAGTAATTTAAAGCAATTAAGATGCTATAAAAGGTTCTAAAATTGATTTAAGGTTTATTTGTCTCCAAATACACTTTCAGAAGAATTCATGCAATAATTCACTGACTGATGATTAAGATATACTTGTGCAGAGTTATATTTTTCTACTTTTCTCAAAGTTATTCCTCTGTAGTGCTGAATCTGGCTAAGCAGATGAACAAATTTTGCGCTAATTTACATCCAGGTAAGTCTAGAGCAATTTCATAAAAGCAGAAACTTGGATATTCTCTAAGAAAGGTAAGTGCGGTCCAGAAATGATTACTCTTGGTCAGCTTTAAGAGATTCCCATGTTAAACTATGAGCTAATTTTTTTTAACATTTATCAATTTTCCATAAATGTATTTTTCTCTCCCTCGTCAGTTACTGGAGTGAGGGTACCACAGCAGCTTTTCACAGAGGATGAAGAGAATATGAACCATTGGTTTCTTCCCATGAATCATGACTTCCGTGTCCAACAAGATCAGAAAAAGTAATAGAAGAAAAATAGCAAACCATTTTCTTTGTTTTTCATTTCTTTTGTTTTCTTTCTTTCTTTGATTTTTTTTTTCTATAGCCAAGTTCTGGCATCTTTATTCTTTGAAGGATCATCAACAACCAGGAAAGGATACAACCGGAAATGCCACAGCCAGGAGTCTTGTTGAGAAGTTTCCTCTCTTCTTGTCCAGGAGGAAAGGGCAGCGTTAAGTTCATGAAAGAAGATTTCCCTGGAAAAACACTCCCAACTGTAACTCTGGGAAAACACCAAGGATATTTTCACTTGCAAATTCTGCTATTTTTGACAGAAGAAGAAACATAGTCTTGTTAAATTTAATAAAATATTGATAATGTTTGTGTATTTGGGGTTTTAATGACTTTCTTCAAAAAACAGGTAATCCTTTGTCAACAATACAGTTTATCTTAAACTTAAAAGGGCTACTTAGTTGCTAGAATTTAAAGTTACTGTGATATAATACTGCATTTGTCCCCAGTTTTGCTTCTTCTTCTGGTTCCATTCGATAACTGAGTTCAGGGATTTTTTTTTTTTTTTTAACTATAAATTCTCTGTTTTTCTCAAGTTGCTTCAGTATGGACTACTGCTAGGTACAGTCTGTTCTAATTCTCTCATTCATCATTTACTCAACAATTATATTATCCATCCCAATTCTGTCACCTATGATTTATCTTCATTTTTTATTACATATTCTAAGTTTATGGGTTTTTTTTAAACTGTTTTTTCTATAAGTCTGTTTTTATTCTTCCTCGTGCCCTCTCACATCATTCTTACTGTTGTCTTATGCAAATGCAAATATTTTAAATATTTTAAATCTCTTTTCACTTATTTTTGTTAGTCTTCTTGTTCCTTTGGACTGGAATTTTGGTTTGGCTTGTTCTTCTCATAGTTGCGTATCCAGGAGTAGTCAAAGATAATCTCTTTTCTGTGAATGCAGTGTTCGGGTACAAACACTTACTCAGAGCAGCTTTGGAGACTAAACTCTGCTCTTGACCCATGGAGTATCAGTCACAGAGAAATTGCTGTTCTGGATGAGAATGGAAATCCATCTGCTCTAGTATCTTGTTTGCATTAGCACAGCCAAGAGCAGTTGCTCGCACGGAGGTACAAGAGCTCCTTCGGTCAATAATTATAAGCATGTGTGAGGAAGTTCATAGCCATCAGTGAATCATCATCACGCCCATGCCAGAAGGTAATCGGCCCTTTGAAAAACACTGGACATGCAATTCTACAGGTGCATAGAAAAGGGCTCCTCAGACCTAGGGTAGGCACGTGCCTCCACGTACAAGCAGTGACTTCTAAACTCTGCCCGTTGTTAGACAAACTCCGTTAAGGAGGCTATGAACATTTTGTAACTCATGGCCACATTTCAGGGAAGCATTAGTGTATGCTTCCTGGCTGTGCAGGCATTAAGACCTTTATTCCTAAGCGGGCTTTGCCTCGGTGACTGTATTTATGCTACAACAGGTCCACTTAGTTGAGCTCCAGCTGATCCCACTGAAGTAAAAAGCAAGGTTTCCATCAACTACAGCTGAGCAAGACTTGCACCTGCTGCTGCTAAAGGGAATGAGTTACAGGTGTGGAGCATCAAGCCCAATTTTCTGCTGTTTTGTATCTTGAAACAGCCCTTCACCTCCCTCTTAAAGAGCAGCAGGAGGATTCACTAGTTTGGATACTAATCTGGGAGGCGTAGATGAGATAAATGCTGTCCTTTCTCTCCTTCAGATTTGCTCAACTGACCTTAGAGACTCTGGGTTTTGTTTTCTGAGATAAAGCACTCTCTTTTCCTATTCATTTATTTTTATATGTGTATGCTATTTATATAATTTTTTGGTTGTATAGATCAGAATGATAGCATTTGATACCCATTTTTTAATTTTATTACAATGGTGCCTATGGCTAAGCGAATATGGCCATTAGCGATAAGAATGAAATACAGAAGGCTCTGAAGAAGCACGGAGTAATGAACAATCCTCACTTTAAAAACCTTAAAGTGTAAAAACTTTCTAATGGTAAATATAACTAAATATCAGAGTGGGTTGCCTATGACCTCCATAGCACAGAAGATATGTAAGAACTGTTTCTGCCCTGGAATGGGTAGACGGACTGAAGAATTTCTTAATGTTTCTTCCATCTCTCTGAAGAGCTGCAGGATTCTTAATAGCTAAGATAGATGCATCTATGTGATTTACAAGAGCTGACGGTTTCACAGCATTATTTCATTTCATGTTAAAATATTTTGTGAGTGATAAGATTAGTTAGGGCTGAGTTAAAAAGCGGAAAGGCAGAAGACCAGAGGAAGCCCTTAGGGGAGAGAAAGCAGGGAAAAAAGGGCCTGAAAGAAAGGGACACTTGGCCCGGAGGAGTGAATATCTGGGACTGAACCGTTACTGAGCAGTCTGACACCGCAGCAGAAACTGAGAGCGCTGGTAGCTTTGGTGAGACGGCTTTGCTTGGCCAGGCTGTGAGTCTTTGACCAAGTAGATTGATTCTTCTCAAAAGTTAGTACGGGTTTAGCCGTGTTTAGCACACGATATTTATACTTAATACAAAAAACTAGCTGCTTATTCTGGTGCAGTGAGGTTTTTTAATGTAGTCAGGGATCTCTCATTCTCCCGTTTCAGGTATGTTTGTAGGCTTCAGACTTTTATCTAAATGCTGTAAGGAGTGGTGGAAATGGAGAGAAAGAGCACACATGTGAAGAGGAGGAGAGTTATTTTAGCAAAACCTGCCCAAAAGGGAAGGGGGGGGGATTCTTAGCTGTAAGCAGCATAACAAATGTGTTTCTGTCAGCTTAGCAGCCTCCAGTTGTAATGTCACAGTTAACTGGTTTGGGGAGACTGCACTGTTTCAACCTGTGTTGAGCATGAAGATGTACAATAGCTGGATTTATGTCAAGCACTTGAGGATGGTGTTACATGAATATTTTTAGACTCCAGTGTCATCTCTGACATCTATTTGATAAGAGTTAAGATCAGAAGCATTTATAAAGCATGCTCTGGAGCTATACCTAATTAAAATTATAGTAAACTTATTTTATTGGAGAACTGAATATTGTCTTGCAAATCAGATTAGTACCACAAAGAACTATGAAAAATGTGATGACTTATTTCTTTAGAGAGGAGCTATATGAATGTCTAGCTGCATTTGCTCAAGCCTCTGAACCGCATGCTGCATGTTGCAATCAGATTAACTGAAAAGGAAAGAACAACCAGAATAAAACAGATAAAACTGACAGCAGTATTTGCCACACAGTGAGGTCAGAGGGACAACAACTGACAAATATTGATGCTTTCATTACCTCATGAAAGTACTAAACATTATCTATTTAGGAAAGAGATCAATATGAAAAGCATCAGCTAATGGGGACTACCTGTGGTGCAACCAGCACTGAGTATACATCCATCCCTTTGATCTGTAAGGGTTCTCTAAAACTGGTTTCAAAGACAGATTGGAGGCCAAAGCATGGACTAACAGCCAGAGGAGTCTGAATGCCAGAGAAGAGCAGTCAGAGCATTCATGAGCCTCTTTGACATCTTCCAGGAATTCTCTGTTTATTTGAAGAATTTGCCATAAAGTTCTATTAACCTGTACACACCAAACATAGCAGACTCTGATTTACACTGGAATCACTCAGTTCATGCACCGGCGTGATCACATTTGGTCCACGTTCATTTAGCCAGCTGGAAGCTTTTTTGTTACTGTAATCAGACTTTTACTGATGTGTCTCTAGCTTCAGCAAATGCCTCTGTAATGCAAGGCTAAGGAGGACAGGCAAGGAGCTTGTGCAGCGTGTTTCCTTGTCGTGGTAATAGCTTTGTCTGGCTTTCACAAAGCTAATGAGGAGTGCCTGTAGGATACTGGGGAAATCTTGGCGCTCATCCTTGACGGCAGAGAAGTTTCTCCGCTACTGTTTGGACAGTTAGTTTCTGCAGTCAGATTTGTGTTAATATCTGCTCTCTTTTTCTCTCTCCATTCTTACGGGTATGTGTTAATGAAACAAGAAATTTTGAATGTTCTTGTTCTACTTTTGAGCTTAAAAATGTCTTTGCTTTTTTCACGTTTCACAAACGCTGCAGCCTTCGTGGCCACCCCGCCTGTCCCTCTGCAGTGCGAAAGACTCGCTGGGAAATCAAGTATCATTATGAAAAGGCTATGCTGTCTCTGGAGAATGTCTCTTCCTGCAGGATGGACACGTGGCCACAGCCCACGGAGGCCTTTGAGGAGCCTCCTGCCCGGCGTTCTTCACTGTCGGGCTGAAGCACAGCAGTAAGGAGCGACTGAAGTGCTCGTTTCGGGCTTTTATCGCTGCCATGAAGGTAAGGAGTGTTTGAATCTAGGTTTGTGGCCGTGTGTGTTAAGGAAATTGGGACAGCAAATTAAACCTTGGTTAGATCTTTATGAAAAGACAAGCAAACATCTTCTGAGGTTAAAATTTCAATCTGAACTGCTGGTTTGCTGCTGACCTTGAGTCACAGATGTTATGGCAGAACTGCTGTGGTTTTGCTGCCTGCTGGGTGATGGTGTCCGGACTGCTCAGTTGCTGGTTTCCAAGTAGGGCAAACACATAGCTGCTTCTTCAGCCTCACCTTTCCTGCGGCCTCTGTGATCAGTTGTTAATCCCACAGCTAGGGGGATTCATTTCCCGAATGTTCGTTTTGGGTCTATGTTGCTATGGTCATAACTTTTTCCACAGGTGGAGAAAAACGATCAAACTGTAAAGACCTGATCTTGGAATTTGCAGACTGCAAATCTTTGGCCCCTTACATAGCAAGCTACATAGGACAGGCTGCTTTTATCCCAAAATGTGAAAGTAATTTTAAGATGCGATCAACTAAAGACGCTTGGATAGAAGAAGGAAAAGTCTAATTCAAACTCAGAGGAAGAAATTCTATAATAAATTTACGAGTTATCTGTTTCTTGTTTTTTTTTAAAAAAAATCAGTTTTTTTATTTCTTCTGGTCAAATTTAGTTATACCTTTAATCTATGGAAAGGTAGCATTTTTTCATAATTATTGCAAAACTATATTGCAGTTTTAATTCTGAATAATTCAGTTTTCCTTCCTATGTATTCAACAACAAAAAAGAAAGAATGAACAGCAATAAAATAGCATGATCTGTAATCTCGGCACTGACTGTTTACCAGACACAGCTCTGGGATGCCTACCCGAGAGAGATACCATCTAAGAACTGCAAGCTTTTTCGGTTCCAACATGAACAAAAAACAACCTCAGATTTGCTTTGGATTAAATCGGCGGTGGGAGCCCAACGAGGCATCACGCTGCAAGAGCTGGAGCCTCTGAAACGCAGCTGGGCAGGGGCAGCAAGGGAACAGCAGGGCCTGAACTTGTCTCCGTGCCAGCCAGCTACCTGCGGATGACGGGTCGGGCCAGGACAGCGCAAAGCCATTTCGTTAGCACCTTTACGTGCCGTCCCTCTTGCGAGAGATTCGTAGCAGCATGAGTTTGTGCCCAATTAGGCAAGAGTTAAAAACAGCAATTAAAAATACTAACATTTGATTTTCCAAAGTGGAGATGGACTGGAATAACCCGGAGCAGGCAGCAGGGTCGACAGCAGGCACGGTCTGTAAATTGACTCTGTCTGGTGCGAGCAAACCGGGTGACTGCCGATCCGGCAGGTCTTGCAACGCGCCTTTCGCGGGAGCGAGCCCAGGCTGCCGCCTCCCCGCCGCCGTCCGGCGGATGACGGGCTGTTACTTAAAGGTCTGCTGAAGCCGCGCTCAGATCCCGAGCTTGTCAGGAAAAGCAGCAGGAGGCAGGCACGAATAATGGAAACAAATGTACGCCGAGAACTGGACGGGTGACACCGGCGCGGTGGTCGACAGCGTGACGTGCCCCCAAACACATTGCTGGGACTGTGTGAAGTCGCAGCTGACCCAGATGCCGGCAGAGCTGCGGCGTGTTTAGCGCTCGCTGCGCTCGGGTCCTGACGGGGCAAACGCGCTCGGTTACGCTCTTCTTCCCCCGTGCGGGGTGTCACAGCTTTAAGATCCTGCCTGTCCTTGGAGAAAGGGACTGTAAAATTGCACTGACAGGCCCAGCTGGTTGGAAGGAGGGAGGAAAGCGGCAGCCAGCGGTGGCCGTGCAGCGGGAGGCTGAGGAGCGCTGGCAAGCGTCGTCACCGGCTGGAGCCGTGCCGGTGTGCGGGGCGAGCGGCGGGGGGCGGCCGGGGGCACACGAGCCGGCTTGGAAAGCCTTGCTGACCACCCAACGCTTCCCCTCTTATCCCTAACGAAGATGGGTTTCAGGCAGCACTTAATGAATCGCTTTTCTTGCAAGTAAGGAGCAGGAAACAGTCTTTAATCAGCAGACCTCTCCCCTTGCATTGAGAATGCAGGTTTTTCCACAGGTTTTAAAAAAAACAAAGTCTTATTTCCAGCTGTTGCATATGCACAGTTCTCAAAATAGCTGAGAATTTGGAAGCCATTTTACATCTTTTTGGGTTTTTAAAGAACTTTATGACTGGGAGATGGGATAGAATAGAAAAAGGTAATAAAAAGGGAGCATTTCACTGATTTACTACTTGTGAGTCCGAGATCAGCATTAGGAATTGTTATTATTTTTTTGGGGGGGGGGGGGGGTGTTCTACTCCAGACCAAAGTAGGTAGTAATGTTACAAAACCCAATAACTGAATGGAAATCTATTGTGGTTATTACTTGCCCCGCTCGCTCCACAGAAGACAGCCGCTGCAACTTAACGTGCGCTTCAGCATCAGCTGCTGATCTAATGGGCTCCGGAAGGCCAGCGCTCCTGGCGACAGCTCCGAGAAGTGCAGACGCGCGGCAGAAGCGGCGCCGCTGTTCCAGTAAGCGACACCGCTTCCTCCCGGTCAGCATGAAGGCAACGCCATGGAGTGAGGGAGGTGCCGGGAGGCACCACCTCTAAATAAGACTTAAAACCAAGACCTTGTTAAAACTGAGAGACGCTTTGCAGGGCACATACGTGTATGCCTGTTCACACATTTATTGCATGACTGATGTGCAGACTTGGAGGAATCCAGAGTCTCAGTGGGGAAAGACAGGGGCGTTTTGGCTCTTCACAATACTCGGTGCAGTTAGTAAAGGCTATCGGGTGTTTGTGCATTGCACAAACTAGTTCTAAGTAATTTGGATGCCATAAATAGGATTCCCGTTGTAGCACTGGCACTTCATTTGGGGAAGCTTTTCTCCGCAGGTTCGCGTTGCAGTGATGCTCCAGCGCAGGACGGTGTGAGGCCCGTATCTTCATAGCCTCGGGCCAGAACAAGGTAGCTGTTGCCACCTTCACGGTTAAACTTCTAGCCAAGGTACCGCTTCTGGGGGTCCAGCTGTCTTCCTGCCAACAGGTAAATCCTGGGAAAAGGTTCACGTGGAGACTTAAATGAGGAGGAATCAGGAGCTGGAATTAGAATCTGCATTTCCCATTTAGCATCGTGTTCCGATCAGCAACCGTTCTCGCAGCACTGTTAAAAATAAAACGACCTCTTTCTCTCTCTAACTGCTGTCGTAATTGTCCTTCCCCACCAGATGCCCTAAGTTCCTGCTGCTCCCTGCTGGTACCGCTGCCCCGTTGCCTCTCAGTCCAAAGAGCTTCTGAACAAGAGACACGCTTCTGCGGAGGCTGGCAAAGCTTCAGAAAGGAAAAGGAAAAAAATCAATACCGCTTCAAAGCCAAGTCTTTGCTTCAGTGAATATGACATTTGCCCTTTCCTCACTAGTGGGAAAAACAACAAGGACACTTACGCCTGCAATGGAAAGAGAATGAGCAGCAACAGAAAGACCTTCCAGGTTTGACTTGTGAAGGGAAATAACTTTATAGTCATTGTCCCCGTTTGGCAACATCAGAAGCAGGTGCAGAGTGTTAGGCGGCGCAGTCTGAGAATGAAGTGGAAAGTAACACAAAACTGGGGGGAAAAAAAAAAAAGAGAAGGTGAAGGAATTTTGAGCAAGTGATAATGGACTCCACTGAAGAGATGGAGAATGAAAGACAGGACACAAAGGTGAGGTCCACGGCTGCACGCACTAATCCACTATTAAACGTCACCTGCAAAGCGAGACTGTCATATTAAGAGGACAGTCTGGTACGTTTTACACTATTCTTCCCAGCTACTGCATATGGCCACAAAATTGCACACTTCTCTAATGAATGCCTCCTCAGTAAGGGCTTTATTAGGGCAGGTCAAACTTCCCAGTGAAATTGGTCTGACAGGAAAAAAAAAAAAAAAGCTCATTAAAGAAATGAATGATTTTGCAAAATCAAAACAACTTTATTATTTTTTCCTTTTTCTTTTTGGAACTAGCTTTTCGAAGTTCTTAATTTCGTTCTATTTTGACTATGCCACTCTTTAGCTCATTTTCCAAGTTGTTTTGTTCTGATGTTTCTACTTCTGTGTCGTTCTTTGCATGCAACTTGGGGCCTTTTCTTTTGGAATAACAGCTATTGTTTCAGCGGGCTCTGCGCAATTGTTGGAAAACAGTCTCTTGTATTTTCCTTACACGAGCTGCAGCTGTGGCTGGCTCTGTGGTTTCTGGCTGGTGCAGGGGGCAATTTACAGCACCTAATTTGGCTCACGGATGGGGACCCGGGGTCTGAGCCCTGTGTCGGCGGCCGCTCTTGCAGTGGTGCAACGGAGCAGGCTCCGTCCCCGGTGGATCCCGCCACGCGGCTGCTGAGCCGCCCTCGCGCCGTGCGGCAGGACACTCGCGTACTCGCGCGCTGACCCCTGTGCTTGTGCTGGGGGAGACTTCTGCAGCTACGAGAATCAATAAAAACTTATTGATTTCTCAGCACTGTCATAAAGCTTGTCCATTCTTATCTCCAGTTTTCAAGCTGAAAAAGGAGACTGTAGAATCGCGATTGTCTTGGGTTGACTTTCTTTTTCTTTTCCTCCCCTGCCCTATTAAACGCTCTCCCCCCAAAAGCCAGCGCTGTGTTTCTGGCAGTGCCGCCCGGCTGGGGAGCCTCTCGCCTCACGCAGCAGCTGTGAGCCTCTATCGCGGGCAGATTTCTCTGCGTTCTGCTTTTTAATACTTCAGCTTGGGAAAACAGCTGCTTTTGGAGCTTGCTAAGTAAGGCGGAGTGCGGGGAGGACTGTCCCAAGGGCTAAGGTGAGCGACTTCTCTGGAGCTTAACTCATCGCCCTTCATGCAAGAAGGGCAGTCAAGGAAATGCAACGAGAGTGAAGAGATCAGTACAGCTGTGGGTATTCCAGTATCAAAGCTGCTTCTTTGGGCTGTGGTAGCTCCCTTTGCGACTGCAGTTTGATGTTTTCTTTTCTGGGAAGAAGGTAGGTAGCTGCCGTTCATCTGAAGAACAGGGGAATGTCCTCCTCTGTTCAGCATTGTCTCAGTGGTAAAAGTGAAGCAGCAAAAGGTTGAAGCAATATTTCCATTTAATATTTAATTTCACAGCAACTGCCATACCTTTCAAAAGGCAGGCGGGCAGATGTCTGCACCTGGTGTTCACTCGAACTGCTTGGGAAGCTTGGCTTCACGCTTCTGGGGAGGGATTCAGCCACTTGTCAACTATGTAGTCAGTTTGGATTATATCCCAAGGCCCTGATTAAAATACATGGAATGCAGTCACAGAGCAAACATATCCAAAAAGATCCACGCAGAAAACAAAAGCACAAGATCCCTACATACTGCAGAACACAGTTTGATTTCCATGATTTCATCAGCTATGGTCAGCAGCATCACTGAAAACCCATATTAGATGAATACAAAACAAATATATATATATATATAAATATAACCAGAAGCATCCCATAACATTTGATGGCTGTGGGTGCCCTTGTTTCTGTGCAGAGTGAGAGCTTTGGCACTCAACTGTTCCCCTGAGAAGAGGGAAGATCCTCAGCTGCACTGATTTTGATAAAAAGGTCTGAAGTATGGCAGGTAAAACTGTCCTGTCTGGTGGGTATTTGTGGCCACTGACAACTGCGTATTTGTCATTATCTCTATTTATTTTGTGTAACTTAAGGCAAGAGATTTGTGGCACAAAATACTGTGCCGCCACTGCTTCCTGCTCTACCAGCCAAGGGGCCAGGCAGATCAGCTGGTAGTTAAGAAAACAGCATGTTTCAGCTTATCTGACATACTATTGTTTGTGACTTTCCCTGTGTTCGTGGTTTCTAGCACAGGATCCTGAAAGTTCAGTGTTGTTATAGACTTACGCTTTTGGGCCTGTTGCACAAGGGTGCTGAAACAGGCTCACATGTCTTATTAGTGGGGTCTGAAGCTGCGAAGGGAGAGAAGGAAAAGGGAAACTCTGCTTTGTGGCCAGCTGGTGGGGTCCCCAGATGAGTGTCCTCTGGGGGCTCTCTCCAGTGCAGGAAGAAGATATTTCTTGGCATGCTTTTCCCCTAGTATTATATATCTTTTTCGTTGGGATCAACTGAAACTCCCTATTGGATGTTCCTGTTTATGGCATAATTAGGGTTGATTTGGGTATGTTAATTTGGTACAAGTGTTGCAAATTGGTTGTTAACCTTCTGTGCGCATATATTATTGGATAATATTTATTGAGTATTTAAATGGCTTACCTGCTTTGCTGTGCACTTTCTGCAACATAGGCCAACACCTACAGAACAGGCGGTAAGCAAAGGCAGGGGCAGAGGAGCGATTCTCACACCGGTGGTAGCTGCTTCCCACGAGACCCTGCCGTAACAGCATTACTGGGGTTTGCCGGGTGCAAGGCTGTAGGCACAATGAACGAAGGCAGGAGAACAACAAGGGGAAAACGCTGCCTCGGCAGCTTAAGTGAAGGGTTAGAGAGCTGCAAATAGCAGCCCCTCAGCATCACTAAGGCACCTAAAGCACGGTGCAACAAGCCAAATTCAGTTCTAACATAAGTGAATGCAATGTCATCATGCTCAAAATCTCATCTTGGCCTTAGACTCGAGTCATAGTCTTGGAGGCGAGTGTCAGAACATAGCCTTTACATCAAGCTATACGTGCAAGCCAATATATTCTTTGGGGTTTGTGCTAGATTTTTTAATATGGTGTTTATCCAAAGGAAAAAGAATATAATCCTTCTTAAATAAGCAAACCTAAACTCACCTCTTCCCTCCTTGCCACTCAGAAGTCAGGATTCGGTAGCCCATCAATCACCAACTGAGTCACACTGAAGTGCAGAAAAAATAGCCCAGTGAAGCTGGTAAAACAGCCCAGACTTTAGAAACGGACATCTCCAAATTAAGCGTGTCCTGCTGCTGACCCCTTGGCTATTAAAGCTCATGACTCTTCGCTCCGGTGCCATGGTCGCTACAGCAGTTCATATAGACAAAGGCAGCAACGTTTCAAGATCCAACCAGGTAAGAAGCTAGGACTTGAATTATACTCAGAAACAAACAGGAAGCTGATATAGATACCAAAGAATGGACATACTGTATTCTCTGTGCCTAAAACCATTTCACAGCCAGGCAGCTGCATTCTGTACAAGCTGTACATTCCCGGTTCCTTTGAACGTTTGCACCACGGAGAGCCCGTTGCAGCAAATCAGACTTGGGAAAAAAATCAAAAAACTCTTTTAAAGAACGTGGGAAAATGTCTAAGCAGACCCATACAACATCTGCTTGGATACTGCTTTAAAAAAATTAGATGGTGCCTTAGAAGAGGAGAGATCAGGTAGGGCTTTTTCAGGTTCTTTGATGTGATGCTAAAAGCAGACAGAATCTCAAGCACCTGCAAATGTCAAATCTCTTAACAGCAGGGAAACAAACATGTGGACATGGTTGGATCTGTTGCATTTTAGAGATAGCAGGCTGGACATTACATTTCCTTTTAATTA
This sequence comes from Apteryx mantelli, assembly GCF_036417845.1. NCBI lineage: Eukaryota > Metazoa > Chordata > Aves > Apterygiformes > Apterygidae > Apteryx > Apteryx mantelli. Next base: position 7,832,330 of record NC_089986.1, read on the forward strand.
ATGAACCCATTATGTTCCTGCTCCTGAGACTATACCACCATAAAATGCATTAGAATACGTTTCTCAGTAGACCTGGAATTAGAAAAGACAACAGCATTGCCAACAGCTACTTCTATACAATTGCATAATCCTAGTTTTCTCATCTCCAGTAACGAAATCAGTGGTATAAATAAGGGATGTGAGGGATGGAGACTGTAGACACAGCATGCTAAAACTTTGGTGTGTCCCTCGTGAACTTCATTGCAAACCACAAAATATCACAACAAACAATAAATAAAACATGTATCTACATCAGCACCTCTGTTGAAGTATTTGTGGGATTTTCACAGAACTCACCTTGATTGCATTGAGAATTTGACCAAGCCATTATTATTGTTAATTTTGAAGGATATCATTTGGGGGAGGAAGTTACTGGATCCCCTTTGGCCATCTCCTTGCAAAGCCATGCGCTGACAGAGCGCGGATACTGTAACATTTTATTTCCTTGCCCTGCCTGTACATCTTACTTCTCAGAGAGCTCCAGGTACACCAAGTAAATCAAAAGTAAAAGAATTTATGAAACCCAAAGCAGCACTGTTTTTTTGGAACGACATCATGATTGTATATGGGTACTAATAAAAGGCAAAGGTTCCCTGAAGCTGCAGGCTATAAAGTGTAGTTGAGAAATATGATTAAGACAGAGTTAAGCTGTATTAAACTCTGAAGAAAAAAACGTTCCACGGTGACGTGTTAATAGATCCCAGGAAAGATTTGCTAATGGACTAAAAATCGGGAAGCTGTTTGTAGGCAGCAGTAAGAAAGAAGACAATCGCTGTTTCTCCGCAGGCGAGGTTTGCTTACAGACGATCGGAACGAGACTTGACGGGGGCTTCGACGCACTAACGCAGGGCCGTGCCCAGCGCGCGTCGGGGGCTGCGCGTGCCGGGCGCACGCGCGGGGCGACTGCGTCGCGCGCTCTCGTCTCGTGCAACGCGGGGTCACGTCGTAGGAACGTGGAGCAAACGTAGAGCGAACGTGTGGCCTGCGCGCCGCGGGTGCAACGCGTGGCTTGGGGCTCGCCGCGCGCAGGCTGGCACCGGGGCACCTTGCAGCCTGACCCAGGGCTCCGGGGGGCTGCGCTGCTGTGGGACAAGCACCTTGGATAGGTGCCGTTAAGGGCTGCACAGTCGGTTCGAGATGTGCGATCCCTAATTTGGACTTGGTCCTCTGAGGAGATGGAGATTTTTACTCGCTTGAATTTCCAGTTTTAGGTCTTTCCTCTCCCCATGAGGAAAGCACGAAGTCTTTCCTTCTGTCGCGCTGAGCAAACCGGGATTTTAGCAATAGCTCTGTGTGAATAAAACCTCACGATTTGGGCCTACGAAGATGGTTTGTGATGTGGTGATTTCCTGAAGACTTCTTCCAGTGTGTGAAACAGTGCATGTCATAACATATGTCCAAATTATGACTATTTTGCAATTAAAAGACACTACAGGTGGACAATAGCTAAAAATGAAATGCGATGTCCTCAAAATCTGAACCTTGTAAGGTCAGTGAGCCCAATAAAAAACTTCCTCTGGCTGGTATGAGATACTAAAAATTACAGTTATGGCCACCTGAAAGCAATTGCTATATGAAAAAAAAAAAAAAGGCAGTAAAATGTTTGTCTTGGCCTGATCTCACTTCTGTGATCTCCTTTCCAATTTGACATATTGGCAGCAACAAATGTTGCTATATTTCTGAGCATACTTGCCTCTGAAAGGCAGAAAGCACCAAAACTGGGTGTTACTGTCTCCTCCCAATTGTGAAAGGCTGATTTATTATTGCTGCATTACGATAAAAGGTATTATACACATTGTAAAATGCTGGATAACAATGTGGGGGTCTTAACTCAGCCCATCTTATATCTTTGGCTCAAGCTTTGTTGTCCTAATCAGATACTTTTAGGTTTGCCCAATATTAAGTGCAAACACAGCAAAGGCAAATAAATCAAGCATCTTTCTTCAAATTAGCTCTTAATCTCCTCTGGGAGTAGTCAATTCTGCATTAGCCATCAACAAACATTTTTAAAACTAACTTTTATCCTATTGCACTGAACGCTATGAACAAATTTTTGCAATGATAGAAGTATCTAAAAAATTAAAAGGTTCTGGTTGCTTTTTCAGCTTCCGCATTCATGATCTTAGCTCTAGGTTATTTCTTTTCTCTACTTTCTTTATCAGATGCACCTAAACGGCTTAGATTTCCTTACATGAAGTCTAACCTGTATTTCATATAGGCCATGAGGAAGCAGCATTAGTAATTTTGGACTTGGCTTCAGGGAGGATTAGGAGACCTAGAGAACGGGGGTAATTAGGACAACTGAAAGCAATCAATCCTAAAGGCAGCTCTTAAGTGCCAGAAGACTCCGGAAACACCCAACTGGGAGGCCCGAGGGGGTCGGCCCTGGCGGCTGGGGCTCCCACCAGGCTGCTATGGACAAGTGTTTCGCGTTTGGGAGCCCCCATACAAGCTTGCTCCAGGTGACTTGGGCTCCTGTTGAGCAATTGCAGCCAAGTGTTTTGCATTTAGGAGCTCAGATAGGGGCCCATGAATTATATTCAGGTGCCAAAGTAGAAGTGACTTATTTTAATCCCATGGGTGCTGACAAATGCTGCCTGGAAGCAGAGGGAGGGAAATAGTGGCTTTTCTGGGAGACTCTGTGCTTTGGGGAAAGAAACGTTCAGAGACTGAGGTGCAAAACCACAGATTTGGGGTGAGGCAGGATGAGGTGGGGAGCTGATGGTGGGGTGGCTGGGGCTCCAGGACCTGGGTCTTCCACAGATGCAACCCATCTTCAGGAGAAGACTTAAAGGAGTGAGACAGCCCCTGTTTCCTGGGTCACAGAGCAAGATCTCACCCTGGAGCAAAGGTGGGTGCCTGGTCACCTTCATGGGAAGGCAGGGAAGCATTTATACAGTTAATTCACAGGCAGGCCTCGAAGTGTGTGATTTGAGGTAAGGTCTACTAGAAAATCTGTGAGGGGGATGTTTTTGCCTGCTGAACTGGTTGGGGGTTTATTTTCCCTGTTGTTTGTTATGAGCTGTAGCGTGTGTGTGGTGTTGTGGTTTTTTTTATTAGACATTTTCATTATTAATAAATTTTTTTTGATTAAAAATTAGCTTAATGATTAAAGTTTAAAATTAGTTTTTGCTTTTGGCTTGTTTGCTCCCTGAGGAAATAACACCACTTCTCTTGTTGTGTGTGTGGAGTGAAATAACTTTTTATATCTATATATATGTATACTTTTTTTTTTTAAGTGAGGACAGTATTTGTGGCTAAAAATAGCTAGCTTCTGGTGAGCACGGTAAGTCATGAAGTTATGTATTTATCTCTTCCCTTTATTTTTTTTTTAAAGGTATGATAGGGAGGAAAGCCATTTAGCAAATTGGGTACAAAACTAAGATCTATGTTTTAAAAGCTGCAGGGAGTTGGAAGAAAATTGGCTCTTGTGATGAAGCGTTATTCAGTCCATCACACTTGCTAACTCCAATTTTGCCCCTGAGGTGAAGAAATTGGTCTTTTTCCCCCCCCCTTCCTGTATAACCTTGTAGTTTGCAGGATTTTTGTTGCATGCACTATTGTGCCACTCTGCAGTGCCTCTGATGCACGTAATGACTTGGGACAGGCAAAGCTTGACGGGGCCAACAGATGTGTGTTTGCAGAATTAAGCAGGTAAAGCTGGTACAAATAGGATACTACTGTTGGCTGGTTCTACTTTCCATGTTGTTCCTCTTTGCAGTGGGAGAACATCTGGGTTAGCTGGTTTGCTTGTTTTGGTCTGGGCCCCTTTAAACTTTCATTTTTCTTCATAAACAATTAACAAAAACTGGTGGTATTCGGATGGACTTGTCTGTGCGCACAGAAGCAGCCCAGGAGTCCTGTGCCTTGTGCAAGACCTGTTTAAAATATTAGGCTCTCCCCAGAGATCACCCCACCATCTCTTGTGCTCTAGGGCTCCATCTGTGGTTACCCCTGCCTCTTAAGTCAGCCATTAAATTAAAAATTGAGAGATGAAGTCAGCTCCAGTTATCTGAACTAGTGCATTGCTATGAATGATTAATAAATATCTCTAAAGATGCTGGAATGGGTGTGTGGTGGGGCCAAGAGAAGCTGTCCATCCAGGCAGGGCTCAACAAATGGACTTTTAGTATTCTGGAAGAAATGCGTGCTTCTGGAGTGTGCAGAGAGCAAGAGGAAAGGAGGATATGCTGCGACAGCACCTTGTCAGTATTCCCCTTCTTTCGTGTGCAGCTTATCACCTTCAGTGCCACAGTGATGCATGAGAGTGACTGCGAGTGATGGTGGTTGGGTGCTGTGAGGAGGATGGTGCCTGGGTTCTCCTCTTGGACTTTCCAGCACTTCTTGCTGGTACAGGGTAAGATTATTTTCTTGCCTTTTCCTTTTCCTCTTCAGAGAGCTCTAAGAAAACTAACGGCGTTCTCGTTCCGCTGTGCTGAGCATGAGGCTGTGAAATCCAACTGGCACTTGCATGGAGATTCATATGGAAAAACTGTCCTGGCTTCCTCCTCTTAACCATCTATAAGGCCAGCCATACTCCATTTCAAGATATGCATTTAAAAAAAAAAGGTGAGAATATCATGTAGAAGCTGCTGCTGCATAGCTCCATAGCTGAGATTGATGTTTCAAGGCTGTAGCTTGAAGATAGGAGGCAAATCTTGTAAAAGTTTTAATACTTTTCTATGTAAAAAGAAGAAAAAGGATTGAATAAGGTTTTATGGTGAGTAGAAAAAAATAATTTGCTGAGCAAAGGAGCCAGAAGGAAGCTGTATGTGTTTGAGAGACAGATTGAGCAAAGAAGCCTGGCAAAGAAAATCCGTGTAGCAAAGCTGTTGAAATGGCATTGTCTCAGAGCAGTGATACAACTGTGTTTCTCTGCATGAGTCAGCTTGACCCCAAGACATTGTTTCCTATGGAAGTGAAATAACTTGATAGGAAGCGCAAGGAGAAATTATTAGGAGTCTTTCAGCATTGCTTCCTGTAACCAAAAAAGTAAACACGGACATCAGCATGTAAACAGGATGCTCGGCTCTAAATTGGAGTGAGACATAGCTTGTTCTACATTCAGCTTTTCCCAAAATAATTCTGTTTTAGTAAATCAGATGTTCTGTATGTGTATCCTACTTTAACACATTTCAGATTGCTGCCAACAAACTAAGTTTTTAGTTGAAGGTGTTTGCTAAATAACAAGCAAGGCAAACTGGATTTACTAAATCTGATCTTCTTTGTTTTGTTTTTGTGAAACTTCTGTATGGAATATGTGTTTTCTTCCACATTTGGATAAATGGCATTAGGGATTTACTGTTTCGTTTGTGGATGTGGCTGTTCCTATAAAACAGTCTTATGAGATACTGAAAACCCCCCAGCAAGATGGGTATTCTAGTTCTATCATTGCAGGAAAAAAAGACAAAACAAACTAAACCTGACTTTTTTTCTTCCCATTTTTCTGCAGGCAAAAATAGTTCTTTGGTTTCTAGACAAAACTTGCTATTTCTCTTGGAAATCATAATTTGCCTCTTAAATAAACCACAGTTTCCATGGTATGCTAAAATGACTGAGTAAAAGGGAAAGTATGATGCATTTGGCTGCATGGGGGACCTGATAGCAGCCTTCCAGTATCTGCAAGGAGGTTACTGAGCAGAGAGAGCCAGGCTATTTACAGCAGTGCATGGTAGGAGGACAAGAGACAGTGGGCATAAGTTGGAATATGAGAGGTTCAGGCTGGATATGAGAAGAAACTTTTTCACCATTAGGATAGTCAAGCACAGCTTGCCTGGAGAGGCTGCGCAGTCTTTGTTCTTGGAGACTTTCAAGTTATGACTGGGTAAAACCCTGAACAACTTGATCTGGTTTCGTAGCTGACCCTGTTTTGAGCTGGAGGGTGGGCTAGAGACCTCCTGAGGTCCCTTCCAGCCTGCATTATCCTGTGATCCTATGATATGTGGGAGAACAGGGAGCTCAGTCCAAAAAAGCTGGAAATACTCAAATTTTGGTTCCCATGAGCTAAGGTCCTTTCTGAAATAAATACTTCATCTAAAATATGTCACTTGTGTTCTTCTGATGGTTTTTCTTCTTCATTTCCTGTGGAAAATGGGCAGCACTTTCAGATCACAATCTAACAATAAGGTTTATCTAAAATTGATGCATTTGTACACACTCCCTTTTCACTTGTACGGGTAGTCTGCACAACAAATTGTAGCCCAGGAGCCTGGGGGACTCTTTTTCTTTTGACTTTCCAGAGAAGATGATGATGTTTTTAACAGTAGATACACAGCAGGGACATGGTAAGTACAGCATGACATGGTCATTCCTGCCTCCTTAAAAATCAGATCCAGTTTATGTAAATTATAGTGAATTTCCAAAATACTAGTCTCATTAGACTGTTGAAAGGTAAGTCAGATAACTTGCCCTTGACAATAAAGGTTAGAAATAACCAAACCACTTTAAGTTCTCCCTCTCCAGATATAGCATGTTTTGTAATAGCTGTTCATGCAGAACAGCTGATGCTGTGAGTGATGTTGATTGGAGGGTGGATTCAAAGTGTGCAAGACAAGCTGTAAATAGTAGGAAAAGTGTTGATGGAAAAAGAAGCGCAGTTGCTTGCTTGGGGCTTCACCTGTGTTTTTTTCCTTGTCAAATTGTGTTAATGCTACAGTTATAAAACAGTAAGTTTACTATATCTGTTTGCGTCTCAGCTGCCCTTATTTAGTTTCAGGCAGAGAAGTGCAAGGAGGTAAAATTAACGGGCTGTGAAGGCTTGTTTCTTTGCTGTTGAGGTGTGTATGAGTGTCCTTGCTAACACCAGGTATATAAGAGCTTACAAGTTCTCAGTCTTAGCACAGCTAGTTACAATGAGAGCACATGAAGAGGCTTTTCAACTCTGGTATTGATTTACCTTGGTTGGTATCTAGGTGTAATTTGCACCTTGTCTGCACTGATAAGGGCAGACACATTTCTAAAAGCAGTAAACGAACCACTCCTCAGATGCCAGTGCTGCAGTTGCCCCTATGGCAGAGATCTTGTGGATTTAAGTGTCCAGTTGGTGGCTGTTGGTGAAAATTGTCTTAACGGGTTTAACTTGTGCTGCGGTTCATTTGAATACAGTTGGTGAATTTGGTGTAGGAAGTGTTTCAAACTGAAAATGTTTGTCCAAGGATGTCTGTCCTTTCAACCTATGAAGAAAAGGAGGAGTGGGGGGAACCAAAGGAGCAGCTACCAGCTGTTCATGGTCTTCTACTGATGTGAGTCTATTTTAAGTGTTAGACCATAAAGAACAATGATGATGTTTTCAGCCCAGAATATACCCTATTGAGCAGTCGGAGAGTCTGTAGAATGGCTTTGGCCCAGTGCCATCTTCCTCCAGTGAATCATACCCTGGGTTGCTAAATATTACACTAGTAGCAAAAACTGGGCAGTCTGCATGTCAAATTTCTCACTTTTGGTGCTGAACTCCTGTTTCCCACCTGCTATGGAAAACATTCATTTCTCCGGGTATTTTCTTAAATGCAGTTCTAATGCAGGGTGGGGAGGGAAGCAAAGAAACCCCAGAAGTATGGGTATGAGACTGTCCAGTGATATGCAAGAAGCAGAGGAAAAAGCTCCTTAAATTGAGGACAGGTAACAAGTTTGATACTTTTGTTTACTTTGAGAGATTGATAAACATTATATTTGCTTCAAGCTTTATATTTTAGGAATGCTATTCCTCAGCTGGGTGGGGGCTCCAGATGTCTCTGCTTTCCACACACCTGCAATGATATGATAGACCCTTCATTATGAAAAGTGGCATGTAGCTTGGAGTTTAAAACAAAAATACAGCATTAAAATTCCTCATTCTGGGGTGCTCTGACTCATTAGGTTTTAATTAGAGGAAGAGTCTCTAGTTAGCAGTTTAACACTTGAGAATGGTGCTGCATTCCTTTTATTGCTGTTTTCTTTCTTAGCACAGAAAAATCAAAATCTAGCAGTATAGAGGAAGCCAGTGACATTGCATGTTTAGTAAAAGATGTAGGTAGTTATGAGGGAAGAGGCAAAGGGATAAGACAAAAATTCTGAGTTAATTGGTGTAACACTGTTTGTTTTGGATTGCTTGGCGCTAATGCTCTGTTAGAGAATACCTCCACTGCCTGCTAAGCTGCAAAAAAGCAGCCTGCTACCCATCCCAAACTTGCTGGCTGCGGGGTCATGGGAGTTCTACATGAATGAGGTCAAACAGTATGAATCTTACTGTGTAACTTGATTTCTACACACCATTTTAAAGAATGCAGATGTCCGGAGGTAAAGAGCGTACTGCCCCAAAATGTTTAAAGTCCAGTAGAGAACAGGCTGTACTCTGCCGTTCTAGAAACTGAAGAGCTAAAAATATAAATATAGCAGGTATTTTTGTGTACATATAAAAATTTCTGTGCAACAGTGCCATTCTTAGTCTTTGCACAGTCAGCCTTTTTGCATACCACAAAGTCGGACAACTTCTTGATACAGCTGTAAATATCCACACTTTCAAGCTGCTTGCGGAAGCTTGAGATATCCAGCTAAATCTTTTTATATAGATAAATATATATAATGAAACTTCCTCTTCCCCAATTCTCCTCTAATGACACTGTTGTTCTAATGAAGTGACTAGACCTCCTTAGCCCAGCTAGGGATGCTTCGAAATGAAGTTGAAATACCCATCTTGCTGGGATTATCCTTCAGGCACAATTTAAATGACCCACCAGCAAATATATCTGCTTTAATGTGACATTTGTTGTCCTTGCTGCTTTCTCCTATTAATTCTACAAGAAACTGTAATCTTGTCCTTGGAGTTATGAATACTGTGGTGGTTTTTTTGTTTTTTTTTTAAATCCTTGTTGGCAAGCCCTTTCTTTGCTTTCTTTTACTTATAAACCCTAAACTCTGTGCTGCTTTAACAGCATTTTTTTAATCCTTGGAAGTATCCAAGTAGACTATCCCACTTTGGAGTGGGGAATGACCAGAGCAGGGCTGTTGTCTTGCTCTGTGCACTTGTGCTCAGTATGAAAGTCAACTGACCAATCCAATTCATCCATTATATGATGGCATCTTCAGGCCTGTGTTAGTTTGTAAAGACCTTTTATTCTATTTAGGTTATTACCTTAGCAGTCTGCACATGGTAGATCTTGCTTAAAAGCTAATTCAATCAACTGTAGTTTGATAAAGAGATGCTGAGGCAGTATTACCTCTCTCATGGTCTTTTCTGGACCCCTTCTGCTTCCCCGTATTTCAACTCTCTAATTTTATTCGGGCCATTTGGAAATGCAGTGCGTCTCCAGTTACTGCCCAGTACTTCTCCCTTTGCCCAGCATTTAACAGAAAAGTGAGATTCCCCCCCCCATAAAACTTGGCATGTCTGTCTTTATACCAGTTTCAGCTATGGATTTGTTTATCCTGAGTAGAATTAAAGCACATGGACTGCCAATACTAGTGGTCAGAGATCAAGTGGGATTTGGAGTCATGTGTTTTCATTTAAATTGCAATCAGGTGTTTAAAATTAAAAGGTTTAAACACATTCTTTACACTAGCCTGCATTAGGACAAGTGAATTGGGCTGCAAGCTGTGTATTAAGGAAAACCTGAACCCCATAGAAACCCCTCAGTTTACCTGCTTTAATCTGGGTTGGGCTTTTGCTTATTGGGGTGACTTTACTCTTGCCATGACCAGCACATGAGTAGCACTGGAGAAGCAGGTACAATTTTGATGAAACTGTCTTACTAGGTTTGCAGTTCAGTGTCTCTGCTATTTTGACTCCCTCTGTTACAGTTTGGTTTTTGGCTTGGACAAGTATTTAGAAAACAATGAAGAATTACAGCTATCATACTACAGAACAAACTTTACTGCATGGATTTCATCCTGGTTCATGTAAAATTTTGCTTCATGTAAAGATATATTGTGACAGGGTGTTAACAGACATGCTCCAGCCCATGCCAGTCGCCTGAAGCTCCCTTTGAAATCGGTTAGGCGGGTTGCTGCTGTCCTCTGTGCTGTACCTTACGGATCAATGCAAGTGAACAAAATATTATATATTCCTACACTAGGTTTAATTGCTTTCTTTTTTAACTTATCTAAAAGAGTTTGCCTTCATCACTAGATCAGGTACAGATTTAAATGGAGGTTTTGTAAATATCCTTGTGCAGAGGACTCTGCTCTGGGTGTGGTGGATATGAAAGGGGCAGAAAAGACCTTGGAAACAGTGAAGAGGCTACAATATTAGCACTCTGGTATTTTCTAGGATTTTTAGCTACTTGGGTCTGAATTATGGCAGGCACAAGCCTCCTGACAGCAACTGAATGAGGAATGTGCAAACTCTGCAAGCATGACTCAGGGCAGGCGCAAGGAAATGCTTCTAGCTCAGTATGATGGTCTTTACATGCTGCAGGTAGCCTTTCTCTCTCAACCTCTTGAAAAGTTAGGAGGTTCTGGAATGGAAATTGGTGTCAAGCACTGTTATCTTCATTTGGCTCTACAGTGACAACAAACTGTCGGAAACCTGCAATGCAAATCATAAGCTAGATTTATCTGCTCATGCAACAAACAAGGAGGTCCTGTCCAGAAGAGCTTATGTTCCAGTGGGACAAACAAAAATACACAAATATGAACATGGTACAGCATGTGGCCATTGCAGTTGGCCTTACATGGAGAAGGATTAAATTTTTCCATTTCTGTGACTTGTCCAGGCAGTCCCAGTGCCCCAGGATTTTGAGGATAACGTTTTGTTTCTTTCTATAGTTTGTCCCTTAATACTTTCCTCTTCTAAATGTAGCTCCTGTTGCAATATGCTGAATGTTCAGTGGATATAGATGCCTTCTTAACTTGCACCTTCCTTCCTTTTAGGCTCTCTTGTGATGGTTTCACTTCCAAGTTACAGTATCTCTCCCTTTGCCACTGATGTTCCATATGGTCACTTCATTCGTATGGCTCATTTAATTAGATAACTCTATAAGGACACACTGTACCAGGCGTAGGCTCCAAAGACTTTCCTGATGGGTCAGGAGGCAAAGCTTCAACTCATTAAGAGTTTGATAGAAATGTTTGTTTTGACCTTTTAAGTGTTTATGAAAAATAATTGACTATCCCAAGAAAGCAGTGTCATCTTGAAAACAAGATGTATGCTAGCTTGAAAGAGCAGATGTGAAGATGTTTCTAGAAGCTAACTAGGCTTATACTTGATTTAAAAATAAACGAGAGCTGCTTTCCATTAACTAAGGAGGAACCTAACAGTGAAAACACTTGGACAACACTTCCTTCCCCCCGCCCTTTCCCTTCTACCTCCTCTCACAGCCAGCTGTTTGGGATGAATCCTTCCCACAACTTGCAAGTTTCTTTTTTTTTAATGTGTTGTCAGAGATGAGATGATTGTGGAAAAATAATGATGGTAGGGATCTGTAATTATTTGTGAGTGATGATCATATCTTACATTCTTTCCTGGTATCCACTGCTATGTCTAGGAGACAAGTACAGAAAAATTTTCTCTGCTAGCACAGTATATATTATGCTCAAGATACTGTTTGCCACGAGGTTTTGGACAGAATTCCACAAGCCTTGGAAAATACTAGTAAAAATAATGTATGCCTAAAGAACAGTCTCTGGTCTCTCTCCCTCTTCTGTCTTTTAAGTTGGTACAGTATGAATAAAGAGAAAATGAGTCCTGTGAGATTGAGAGCTCTTTTCAGATATCAGTCTTTCAATTAATTCTGTAAGGGCATAGCATAGCATCTTTAACTAAAGACCATATATCTTTCCTGTTAATTTGAGTGGTGGCAATACCATTATTCTGAGTGCTGAAAGATTAAGATTCTCCTTTCTGGAACGAAAGTTTGCTGTTTTGATATGATATGTGCTGGTATATGTCCTGGAGCAGACTTAGTTTTATTTGGGCATTTTTATTTTATTTTATTTGGGCATTTTTATCTGGGCATTTAAAAAAAAAAATCCATGTGTATATATTTTTAAACTTCTCAGGAACTTTTAAAATATGGTGAACTATTCTAAAGAAAGTCTTTAAGACTGAAATCTTGGTGCTCAAATAACTACTAACAAGCCTTCAAATCTACCGCTAAACCTTAACACTACCTCTGTCTGAACAGCTTAAATGAAATACTGTTCTTGGGAAGGGTAAGAGGATAATACTTAGCTTAACTGCACTTTATTTGGTACTTGACAAAATGATCAGTTGTAGGACAATCATTAAAATCATAGGCTATAAGCTACTGTCCTTTGAAGTAAATTATATGTTCCAAGATATGTGGGTCTTTGTCTTTTATCACACCAAATGAAGTGCATCTAAGCCATCAGGATTTTTCAGGTTCCCCCTTATTTTTCTCAGCCAGATGTTTTTAAATAAAATATTTTGACTAATAAAGAATTAAACCAGCACAAATATAAAATGTAGAGGTTTTTTTAAAGCTATTATTTTGCTTTGGGTTTTTGTTGCTAGTACTGACCATAATGCAACTCCTGATGAAATAAAAGTTATGTAGTTAGGTATTGTACTCAATCTTTTCCCTGCAATCTCCTTTGGTATTTATCTTTGTTCAAAAACAATTGGAGGTCAGGTTGTGTAAAGAAACCCCATGATGAGTTAAATGATGGACACCAAAAAAGGCCTGGAGCACTAAAGTCTGTGGTGTTCCTCTTCCATTTGGAACGAATTACCTATCCCAGCTCCAAACCTTAATGGGGGTGGATATAAATTGTTTTCTTATTTAGTCTTAATGTTGTGTTAGTCACCCTACCTGTGCTCTGAGTATTTGCTGCAAGTGTGAGCTCTGCAGGATGCCAAATGACCGCTTCCAATGCTGTTTCTTCTGTTTTTAGTTTTATTGTGCCAGCCCTCCTGGACTAGAAGCTGAATAGTACTGAACACGAGGTGGAGAGACGGGGTTGGGGGAGTCTTGCTCCTTGCTGGAGAAGGGAAATATGTGTGTCTCATGGCAAAAAGGCATACGAGGAACTGAAACTGATAGACATTGAAAAACTGGGTGGTTTAAAAAACAAGTTATTCTATAAGTAAGATTAAAGGGAATTAAATTGGAGGATTAAGGCTCAGGTTCTGCAGTCTCACTTTCTGTTTCAATTTGCAAATACCTTCTAAAACCCAGCACTGAAGTGATTATTCTTTAAATAAACAAAGTAGGAGGCAGGCTTTCTCCTCCATGAAGTGCTGTTAAGTTTTATCATAAAAACTGACTCTTGTAAAGCAGCTTCGAGTGTTGTGGAGACCTACTCATTAGAGATGGTGATTACATGCACTTGTTTAAATCTCTTTAATGAGTTGGGCTGAGTGATCATCTTGAAGTGTACACCTTGAATTGGCTTCATATATTAAAATGACATGTGTTAGGAACCCTAAATTCTGATCTTATGGAATCAGTGACAAAGCAACTTGCTTTTAGTAGCGCATGAGAACATCCATAACAGTTTCAAGGACTTAATGATAAATGGTGCTTCCTGTGTTTCTCAGTAATTCTAAAATAAGAACTTTTATGATCAAAAAGTTTAAGTAACAATGATACTATGGAGAGTGTTTATTAGGAAATGATTCCTTAAAGATGGTCCTGGGGCCAGTATGGGCATGGGAGTAATTCTTTAGCGAAGCATCTTGTTCTCTTTCATATTCTTATAATCTGAAAGGAGAATGGAGGGAGATGACACACTTGCTTAAATGTACGTTTCAGCATGAATTAAATTCTTCCAGTTCTGTAAAGTATGTGTGTCTGTGTAGATACCTTTTTAAGAGGCATTTGAATTGCTTAAGCTATAATTAATAGAATTGTCTAAATGTTGCACAACTTCTGTTGATCCTTTTCGAAGTACTGTGGAAGCAATACTGTACAGGTTCACAGTCCTACTGGCTCTGGTGGATCCCAGTACTTCTCTGTACGGTGGGCAGACATGCACCCTGCAAAACTGGAGTTGCATATTAGGGGCTCACTGAGGCAGGCATGCTAGATGCTTAGGGTGCTTGATATATGACAAACAGTAGCTCTAGCGCATTATACAGTGCATTTAGTTAATATCTTAATTCTTTAGAAGCTATTACTATTAGTAGACTTTTAGGTAGATAACATCCATTTTTATCGGGTTGCAGTATGTTTTTTCCAAGTTCATTATTTAAAAGGTCATTTCCAAGGTTGCTAGGTATAAAATGACCATTCTTGGCAGCTGTCCTAACTGTTTGTTCATTTCATTAATTTTCTTGCTGAATCATGGATTAGTTTGGTAAAATATATACATCCAATTAATTCCTCCATATAAAAAGCAGAGACTGCTCATAAAAAAAGAAGGAATTTTAGACCTTCAAACAACACCTGGCAGATGCTTTTAATCGTTTTTAGTTTGTTTCCCCAGGTGGGGTTTCTGTTATTTAAGTGTTTTCAACCTATGCAAGGAAGCAAGATTTGACATTCTAAGCATGCCTAGAAGTCCTGTTGGTCTCCGTGGCTTGCTTGATTAAAAACTGCAGGAGTGGACAATAAGGGGAAGGACTGTAGGTTCCCTTCATACCTTTAAAATTACAGCTTGAATGCCCTTGTCCTGCAGTGCAATACACAGACCTACCAACTGCAGTGATCTGTGTTCTCAAGCAAGAAGATCAACCTTCACAGTATCAGTCCAGTGCACAGGCTTTTCCTCAAGCTAATGGGATTTTTATACTAGTACCTCTGTTCAGTATGACCCTAAAATGCAGCGTCTTAACCATTGAGTAATAATACGGCCACAAGATGGCACTTTTGCTTTGTGTAACTTCTGAAGATTAATCACTTACCAGGCTGGTTGAAAAAAATAAGATAAAATAAACAAGAAAACCCATCCCAAAACAAACCCAGTGCTACCCTGCAGAATAAAAGCAAGCTTATTCATATAAACAACAGCCTATATTCTGTAGTTAAAAATATCAAATAAATGACTCCTTTCAACCTAGCCTTTTTGCAAAGCAGAAATGTTTGGCAATGTAAGAGGAAGTACTTGCCATGGTCTTCAGTCAGAAAATGTTTATATCCCATCCATAAACTTGGGCAGGGTTAATAGCAGTGATAGCTGGTGTGATATAAAGTGAAGCAGAACAGCGAATACCATTGCCAACTTAATTCAGAGTAGTATATCGGTACAAATAAAGGAAGGGTATTCCCACATCAGCTTTAGCAGAGAACTATAAATGTTCAAGTGGCTGTTGCATTGGTTTTCCTAGAGCACGTTGTTGATATTCTATGACTGTTTTGGCTTTCTCTCGTGAAGACTCCAAGCCCTGTGCTCTTTGGCTCCAGTAGGCCTTGTTGTATGCTTCAGCAGCCCACCTGAGGTCTCTGGATGGAAAAAGACAGTATTTTGTTCAAGGACGCTACAGCCATGGGCTGTTTACAGCCACTGTTTTGGTATTTAGGTCTAATATGGTTTCTCAAGACACGTTAAGTCAACAAAGTGTCTTTAAGCTTAACATTGAAATTTTCCGTGTTACCAAGGACATTTTCATGTTATTTAAACAATACTTTTGAGACAAGATACATACTCCAGTGTTCTCCTTGCATGCTATTTTTATGCATGTATTTCCTTTCAGAAAGGCTCTATAGAAGGTTTAAGTTTACATTTGATTGCTTTGTAGGCTGTTTTTTGTCAGGTCATGTTAAGTTTTTGCAAAATGTAATTGCCTGGAGTTCTCTTCTTCCCAGTGTAAATCTGTTTCTGGATGCTGGGGCATCACTTGCTCTTTGTGACTCATATCTGGAGTGTGTGGGTCCTGATTCACTAATAAACAATTTTCATTTCCTTGCCAGCTGACTCAATCTCTGCCTTTGGCTATACTTCCATACTGTGGAGAGTGAACACTTGCTTCTCCTGCTGGCTGTAATGGGGCCAATCCCATGGAAGAACGTTGGAGGAGGGGGAAAAACTATTAGCATGGCAGCATGAAGACAAAGATTAAGGCAGCAAAGCAAAGGTGCTAGCTTTAGTAAAAGTATATAAAAAATTCTAGATTTGAGTGACTTTGCTATGCATGGAAACTTACTTCTCAGGGTAGCTGAGGTGTCCAGAAATAATTGACCAAAATATAGCTGAGGCACAAGACTCCAAAAAGCAGGCTTTCTGGTTCCTGAGGTATTTGGACCCTTGTGTATTACGAAGGCGGTGTGGACTAATGGCTGACATGCTGAATTGATGCTGAGGGGGAAAAAAAAAGTCTCAGTTGCTGTGTTAGCTCATGTTCATGTCAGACTCCCTGACTATCTGCATTGCCTCGAATTGGTTTGTATCTGAAGCCAGTCAACTGATTTAGCAAGCAGGGAAACTGGGCACTGTGGTGGTGGAAAAACATTTTGAACTTGAGTCAAAGTTTTGGAGAAAGTGGGTGTGATTAGCTTAAGCTACCTGGCACAACAAATTCAAGCCTGAACTTACACTGCCTAACAAAGCCAGTAGAGCCTGGTCTTAACCTGTAGGTGGTCAAGAGAGAAGAATGTGGGAAGGAACAGAGCTGGAATAAGTTGTTGTAGGAGAAGAAAAAGCTGTGAATAGGAACTGAAGACTAATTCTTTGAGGGGAATTTTATTTGTGTACCTAAATGCTTGACTTGATAGAATTCTGCTCTTTTGGGCAAGAAAACTATGCCTCAAGTTGCAGGTTTTTCTTACTCCTGCTTCTGCTTAATGCTGGAAAAACTGCTTTATTAGTGAGAATTGTAGATTAGCTCACCTGCTCCTCAGTGACTGAGTTGCTCTGTGCTTTCTGAAATTGCTTTCTGAGCTATAGCAGTCTAACCAGACTTTGCCATTAATACTCTATTAGCAGAAGCTACTTCTGTTATAGATGCCTGAAATTCTCCTTTCTTTCTGCTAATGCACAGGCCATTCATATGGAAGACTTCTAAAAGACTTTTTTCTGCCTTTGCTGCAGTAGCTCTTGGTTTAAGATGCTTTTTCTTTTTTGCTTTTTTTAATAATAGCTGTTTTACCATCCGGTAAGGAAAAGCCTCATAGTTGTTGGTGTGTTTTCTATGGGGAGATGTCATAAATGCCCTTCTGGGAAATACTCGACACTTCTTAAAATGAACACCTCCACTACTAGTTCTCTTAGTGTACACAACACTAACCCTGACTTCAGACAGTGAAATTTAACAGGCTGCTGTTTCTCCAGCCTTTGCTCAAGACAGATGAGCTCTGTAGCTTGTATGGTGGTATCCCAGATTATGGGACAAATTGTGGATTTGGGACAGAATGAACAGCAAAATGCTTCCTAGCAGAACTAAGTCATTGATATGCCTTGAAGAAACCTCTTTTTATAGGGAGACAGAATGGTAATAGGACTGTATTTAAGATCACAGTTTACCTGTGGGCATTAAGAGGCTTCAAGAAAGCATAATCACTGCAGTTTGGACTACTGTACAAGTGCATGGAAAAACAGGCCATCCTTGCTGCTTGATCCTGTTGGTGCTCACACCGGCCAAGCTCAGGAACCGCTTACTGCGCTTCACAGTGCTCAGGCTACTCGTCTGTACGAAACCTCAGGAATAACCTGGGGATCCTGGCTGGCTCCTGGGGTACCTATTTCTGTCCCCTCTCAGATGGCTGGCTGGTGGGCATAGAGGATGTAGTCAATAATTCGTATATGTTTTTTTTAAAAAAAAGTATATCCCAAGCTACCACCAAAGCTGCTTTTAAAACCAAGAGGCCCAAAGACCGCAGTATCTGTCAAATGTTAGGAAGCTAGAGGCAAGGTGAGGTGAGGGGGGGGGAGATCCTTTCCTCCAGCAGGAGGCTGCTGTGGCCGCGACTGATTTGGGGCCCCCGGGCCGAGCCCCTTCGGCCCCCCCGGGCTGACGCCGGGGCAGGGCCGCGGCCGCCGGCCCCGCCGGGGCAGAGCGCGCTCGCCGCTTTACGGCTGCTGAAAACCTCCCTCGGCGAGCGCGGGGCGGCCGTACGGCGCCGGGGCCGCCTCGGCGGGCAGGTAACGGCGCGGCGGCGGCGAGGAGGAGGAGGAGGGAGAGAGGGAGGCGGCGGCGGGGGAGGAAGGCGGTGCCGCGGGCCGGGCCGGGGCTGCTGCTGGCGCCGGGTCCCCCGCTGGGGTGCGGGGGGGGCTGCGTGACACCGGGCGGCGGCGGGAGCGCCCTCGAGTTAGTAGTTCGGGAACTGCCGCGCTCCCCCTGCGCGGAGCCGCCCGTCGGCCGCGGCGGGGCCCCGGTCTGCGCCGCGCCGGTAACGGGGCAATGTCCCCTGCCGCGGGGTGTCCGTGCCCCGAGCGCCGCTGGCCGCGGCCCCGCGCCCCTTTTCCTCCCGCGTCGGGACCTGTCGCACCGAGTTGCTCGGTTTCGGGTTATTTTATTGGTTTTGTTTTCTGTTCAGGTGGATGTTTCGAAAAGTTGGAGGCGGCATAGTTTCCGCTGAGTTTAGGAAGCGAGTTATACGTCGGTTTTCACACTTAAAAGCTTTGGAAAACCATAGTGACGTGCAGTATCTAAAAAACTTACTGGAAACCATCCAGACAGTGAATTTCATAAAAACTTTCTTTTTTTCAAAAGTATTCTCATCCTTCAGTTAGCGTGTGCTCAGGTTATCTGAAACACAAATGTGCAATTTCATTGGTTTTTGGTACAGGATAACGTCTGTAATCCGGCAGCGTAATTCACGGTGTCGTGGTTTCGCCATCCACGTGGAGCTCGCTGACTTCCATAGGGTTCGGTACAGCGAGTGTCTCCCTTAACCGAAATAGCCTCCAAAATTGTAATTAAAACGCGCTCTCTGAAGGCTGCGGAATGGACACTTGTGCACGATCCTGCTGACTTTAGCCAGGTTTTGTGATGTTGTTGCTGAGTCATCTAGATGGAAATATTGAGGGAAGAAGTAAGGAGTTTAGGTTTTATCCTGATATGAGCAGCCAACATCCTGTTGGTTTGTTTATTACTTGGTACAGATTTCTTGCATTTACGAGCAAATTTATTTGTTCGGTGGTTGACATATGGAAAGCATTAGATGACAAACTGTAGCAGTGCCAGGGTCCTGTATATCAAACAATGCTATATGTATTTTTTAGAATCTTAATCTGAAGAACTCTCATATGAGTCCAAGTGAATCCCTAATCCAGCTTTTATTTCCAGTATTGGCACAGTGAAGACTGAAGAGTGTCTTGAGTTTTGGTTGTGGATCAAATTCGTAGTATTTTAGCTGTATGATAATCTACTATACAGTTAGAAGTTGATCACTTTTAAACAAGCCAAAGAATGAGCTCTTGTAGCACACCTTCTGGAGTTTATTTTATAGCTGTAATTTTTAAACTAAAAGCTGTAGAGCTGTACACAACTATATCTTAAAAAAAAAATCTTGCAGAAAAATGCTCTCCTCCAAGTTTCATCAGGCTTCCTTGTTTTAAATTTCAGTCTAAAAAGCCTACAATATTTTTTTTCTCACCCTTAAAGTACAAGTTTTATGGAACGTTTTTCTATTGCTGAATGTAGAAAGTGGTGGTAGCTGAGGCAATATTAATGGGCCATACAGACTGATAATGAAGCAATACTCATGTTTGTGCTAATGGGAGGCTTTTTTTGTTTGTTTTGAAGTGTTTGGCCCAGGGTATTTATCTAAAACAGGAACAACAGTTAAGCGGTAAAAATGCCAGAATCAACTAAGCTGGTAAGAAGATGCTCATGGTTCATGAGAGTCACAAGCTGCGGATTTGCTGCAGTAACAGCTTCCAATAGTCATGCTATATCATATGACTTCCCACTCTGCTAATCTTCAGAGCTGAAGTTTTAGCTTGTGAGTTACTGTGGTACCTGCTTTCTCCCTCCCCCCCGCCATCCTTTCCAGATAACCCCTGGGCAAGAATAAAAACTAGACAAAAAAAGGCTTTTAAAGTGCTCTCCCCCCCCTCCCCCGGCCCCCTTAAGTGATGCATGTAACCCTCCAGGGTATGTGTGCTGCAGATATTCCCTGTGGTTGATCTGTCAAATAGACATCTTCTAGGTACCCACGTTTTTCATTAACTCTGGAGCTCCTACTTTGAACACTCTTTTGCTGGTCCAGATAATGTTCTTGTGGTAGAATAAATTTGTTTAGTATAGAATCAGTACAGATGCCATTTTTTTCTTGTGTCATTCAATCTGGTATTTAGGTATGTGCACATATATATGTAAATATTTGTATGTATGTTTGTGTGAAATCTGTTTATTTAGGAGTATGCAGTGTAATGAGAGGAAGTCATTGATGTGTACCTTTGGATAAGTGATAAAACTTAGAGCCAGGAGCCCCCTGTAAGTCTCCTTCCTGGGTAGATGACTGTTGGTTTGCTGTTTTGTAAAAAGAGGATCATAATGATTTCCTGAAAATAGGTGTAACTAATCAAACTGTGAAATATGAGGTACCTCCAGCTATGGAATACAGAACTGACACTTGCTGAATGTTTATTTTTCTTTGGGGATAGGTTTCTTTTTTCTACTGTGAGGGAATACATTAGTGCCATTCTGGTTTTCATTGGGGTTTGACTTTTGTTGTTCTTTTGACCTATTGGAAGAAGTAGTGTTTGTTTTTGTTTTGTTTTGCCCCCCCCCCCCCCCCCGATTCTTTGCCTGATGCATCTCAGCATACACTAGTGTGTTGTTAGGAAGATTATGTGAATCACTCATTTTATTATGTTACTATATGCCAGATCCTTCTGTTATGCCACCTTTTACAGAGGTGGGGGGCAGCTCTCTGTGTGTGTATCTTCTCTGAAGGTATTTGGCAATTCAGCAACAGCTGGGTCTGTGTATGGACTGCCAATAGCAGGAATTGCTGTAGGGAACTTGTTCGTGTTGATATAAGGAAATAGGATTTTATAGATATAGAGCTTTGCACTAGCACTTCCATGGAGTGTGTACTACGGGATGGTTCACAAGACTGCTATACTGGCTACTTCTTTCTGTGGCAAACCAGCTCTGTTGATCATTTGGTCAGTGATCATGTTGATCATTGATCATCTGTTTTGTATAGTGTAGTGCTGAAGTCAAATATTGCTGTAAAGAGGATAGAATTGGAGTGTGAGTGCAGGGAATGAAGTGTTTGGCAATTTCCTGATTATACTTCAGTCCCATAGAATAATGTTTGGGAAAGGGTCCATGTTTGTTGTGTTCCCTTCCATGATGCAGTACATCATTATCAAATTATTACAGTGGAAAGTTTCTTCCATAACTGAAGTTTTAAAGATATTTTTGTTTGAACTTCCTGTATTATGAAGTTATGAAACTTTTTGCTTTTTTTTATTGCAAACCAAATTTCTTTGAACCAAACTCTTCCAGGCATGGTGTCTCTCTTCTCTCTCTGTCCATTTACATTACTCTTGCAAAAAGTTGAGTAAGATGGCTAGAGCAGTCAAGTTAACACTTGGTTTTGTTCCAGATTTTTCCGTGTGTGCTTTTTTTTTGCACAGATCTATGTTGTTTCTAGATTCTAAAGCTTAGATTTCCAGAGCATGTCAGCATAAAAAAAATCACATTAACAGAGTTATGCTCTTTGAAAATGTACGTCTACTGGTTATGTTAGTTGTGTACGCTTGGTTAACATAGCTGTGCAGGGGAGTAGGAAAGGCCGTTGTTTGTACTCTGATAACTCTGCAGTTCCTAAAAGCAGAATCAAGTCCAGCTCTTATGGCCCAGGCCAAGTACAGGGAGAGAGAAATACTTTTTGACGAGCTGGCTAACAGCCATGGGATCTGTTGTTCTGCCACAATCTAACCAAATGTTTTCACGTTATGGGATTTTTCCTGTACAGGTGTTGGGGAGGGAGGGGGATCCAAACCTAGGAAGTTTAATAAATATGTTAATTAAAAAACAAGCAAACCCAAACTGCAATAGCTGAAGACTTAGTTGGGAAGTAACCAAACAAAGGCTCACAAACAGTGCTTGTTCTGTTTTCTTGTGTATACGCACTTGCAGTTCTGTAGGCATATCTAAGCAGAACAGAATACCTATCGGAGCCTGAGATGAATAGCTGAGAATATACAGTTATTTATTACCGATTCATTAGCTGTGTAGTATTGAAGGTCAAAACCCTGACTTTACTAACATTGATTGTTGCCTTGAATTTTATTGAAGATCGGTTAATCTAAACTCTCTCTACTGGTAAACTCGGCATTCCTTTTTTATATTGAGCTAAAGGATTCAGCCCTCATACCATTTTTCTGTGGCTTTTGCTTGAAGATGAAAGTGAAATTCCACCCAAGCATATGTGTGTGGGAAAAGAGAAGTATGAAAGAATCAGCAGTGAGATTGAATTTGTAGGATTCTAGGCCTGTTCCTTTTTCTTCTTTCTCCTTTCATTGTTGTTTTTCAGAGCTAATCGGTTAGCTGTTTTGCAGTTGAATAAGAATTAATTTATGGGAAATGCTGAGGAAAAGAATTGAACAAGATCTCAGCTGTGCATGACCAAGTAGAAAATTTGCAGCACCTTTGTATTTGACGTTAGTGAGAGCACTACAGGAATACTGTGTCAAGTTTAGGTGTTCGTACTTCAGGGAGGATTCTGACAAGTCAGAGAGAATTTGGAGAACTGTAAGAATGAATAAGGACTGCAAATAGCTCCTGAGGGAAAAATTCCAAGAGCTCAATGTGTTACATTTTATCAAAGAAAAAGGCAAGGAGAGACCCGATTGCAATGTTTAAGTGTGTGGATTGTGAACAGAAAATGATGGTATAACAAGATTCAGTGGCTAAAATCTTGAGCCAGATACATTTGCAATAGAAATAAGAAACACGTCCTCACCAATGAGGATAACTTATTGCAGGCTATGATGTGATGTTCATCAATGGAAAGTTTCAATTTGAAGGAAAAATATCATATTTAAGGTTTACTTATAGAAATTAATTGAGGGCCCATGATCTTGTCTTACAGAAGTCAGTCTAGATGATAGTCTGTTTTTGTCTTAATATATGAATCTGTGCTTTTCTTTTAAAAAAAAGTTCTTTAGCAAGATGCTGCTGAAATTAGATCAGAGCTGATAGCCAACTCAAGAGCTTAAAAGTGACTAAAGTACATGGAAGGTTGGACTTGTTTTAAAAGTTCTGTGCTGAAGATTGAACATTAAGTCTTGTTGGCTACAAAATTCTTAAGTAATGGAGAAGTGTCCAGAAGGCCAAGGAGAAGGTGGAAAAGAAGGTAGAGGAAAAAAACAAAGCTTGTTTTCATGGGTTAGCTTTCATACAATGGAGCACTCGGGCTGCTTTGGAAAAATGTTGAGTATAACAGATTGGCTAAGAGAAGAGCCTAGTATTGGGGGGTGGGGGATCATTACAGTGTTTGCAAGGAGGGATTTGTAGATCCTGCAGTGTTTTCAGGAAAATCTGTGTTATAATGCATTATCTCCTGTTGTGAAGAGCCAGCAGGAGTGTTCTGAGGCTTTTGGCATGCTCTGTTTTACGTGCTTTTAGCAGACTACACTTTCAGGTCTTCAACTTAGTGGAGGTGTAGGCAGCAGAGGGAGAAATAAAAGAATCTCAAATCTGAATTGTGAAACTTCCTTTTGACATTTAAGTTTGACAGGAAGAGCAGAAATAAAGTTGAAGTGTAAGTCAAGTAAGGTATGACTGTCTTCAAAGAGGGGCTGAAGAGTTTACAGGGAGAACATCTTAGCAGTCAGCCTTAAATAGAATAAGAAGATTGTTAGGATAAATGAAAAGGACCCAAGCTAACCCACATCATTTTATTTAATGTTCTCAGAAGTTCCATGAGGGCTTTACCTTTACTACTTTATATTTATGTCCTATTAGGACTTGCCTAAATTTGTTTCAAGCTTTGTCTTAGTGGCCGATTAAAAGATCTGTAAGTTTTAGGAAAGAAAGGAATATACTCTTTAATACACTGACTGTTAATTCTAAGACTACTAATAAGCTGTGTGGGATATTGGCTGGTATAGGCCAGGTTTGTGGTTTGAAAAGATTTACTTTGGCAAAACCTTGATGTGAAGTATCTGTGCAGAGTGATGGGTTGGAAATTCTACAAAAACTTTAATTTGAAGAAAACCATGTGCATACTGGCAATTTCCAAGTAGACTTGGGTATATTTATCTGCCCATTATAGTTCTTATTTTACGGATGAATATGCTAAGTGCTATTCAGAATTATTTGGCCATATGTTGCTGTTTTTACGGAACTTCATTTTGCAGGCTCTTTATATAAATAAAATTATTCTCTTCTACCAAAAAAGAGATGGCATGTTGTAAGAGAAGAAGAATGTTATTTCAAATGTTATACCTTTTGCAAAAGAGCAGATGGTCTTTGTATGTGGGGCTTCAAGTAAGTTTTACATTTTGTTGAAGCTACTACTTTCTTCCGGATTGCCTAAGTGAAATTAGTGTTTTTAGCTCTTCTGGAATATACCAGGTAATGTAATATTTGATGGCAGTGTGTTTTTAAAATCGGGAAATGGATAGAGTTGTATTGACCCTGTCTAGTTTTATTTTATGGTACTCATGTAGTTTTGTATAATATGGATTGATACTGATGCGATGAAGATTAGGGAAGAGTTGCTTGCTTAAAATTTAAGTATGTTGTACTTTGGCAAGATGGGACCAAGTAGGGGTGAATGGTCTAAAGTTCCCTGGATCTTCCTCCTAGCCTTTTTAAAGATGAGCATAACACTTGACTTTTCTAGTCTTTGGGAACCTCCTTCAATTGTCACAACTTTACAAAGCCGATAAAGAGCAGTGTCTCGGTGATACTGGCCAGCTCCTTTGACCCCCTTGGATGCCTCCCATCCACTCTCATAATCGGCTCTCTACAGTCAATTTGATGCCCTTTGTGGGCACTAAACGTGATACAAAAACCTGAACAAATATTTGTCGGGTGATAAATATTTTCCTATTTGTCTTTTAATGTGAAGTTTGAAACCCACTGGTTATGCCCCTTATGGCAAAAATGAATTTGGCAGTGAAGTCTCGGAGGAATTCATTGATGGGAACTGCAGGCTATGTTGAAATGTTAAATTATTAAATATGCTTTTTTATAAATGTATGCTAATCTAAACAGACTTATATCTGTGAATCACAAAACATCATGCTGGGTGAGATTAAGGGCAGTGATTTACATTGTATTGTTGTCTAAATTAGTTGGCTTTCAGTTGTATTCCCTTGCTTAGTTTGGGTGTGGTTTTTTTGAATGACAATACTGGAGCATGTTTCAGAACATGCTTCCTTTGCAATGATTTGCTTCAAATAACATGGCTCTAAAACTATTTTAGTTGGAACAAATCCATATGAATTCTACCACAGAGACTCTCTTGCCTGAATATTTGTAAGAGTAATTAAACAGAGGGGAGGAAAGAATATTGAACTGCTGTAGGTATATACTCAACATCTACAATAAGCAAAGAATTGAGGTATGGACTTTTATAGGATATTGTTGTCTTCCTGTTGCTACTAACTATTGCTGTGGGAACCATTGCAGAGCGACTATGGTATGAAGGAATTAGCTCTGAGGAGGAAACTGGTACCTCTGGGATCACCTACATCCATATATAAAAGCAAAATGTGCTCAGCCTCGGGCTAATATGTTAGATTTATCTGAGACTGAGTTATGGGAGCCTGTTCAAATATTAGTGGACTTAATCATTTAGAGGTCTCTGAGAACAGCTATGGAAAATAATTGACATAATTAAAGGAAGCATCAGCTTGGTCTGTTAAAGGAGACAGTTGTGATGCAGAATACCCTCTTCTGTTGTGCAGTACATTGGATGATAGAAAGTGTTCAGCACCAAATGAGGCTGTAACAGCCATTCAGACAGTTGGTCTAGGGAAAAATGTGAAGTTCTGATTAAAAAGGGAAGGATAGTTGTGTGGTATTGCTAACATACTGCTGAACAACGCTGGTTGGTATGTGTGTATTTAACTAGCGAAGTGCTGCATGACTGTATTTATATGATATCAAATGAGAACAAACCCTATGCAATATTGGTTATAAGAATACTTGAACAAGGAGGACAGATGTTGAAATATTTGAAGCCTGGTCTTGTTTTCAGTCCGAATTGTTGGCCCAGAGCTGAGATCTGAGTGTATGTTTAACATGCAGAACTACTGGTTATTCCATCTGCTTCCTCAGACACAGACAAGTATGTGAAAGTTTCCAGTCTTGTCCCAGGATGCCGAGAGAACAAATGGAAAGATATTTTTAAATCAGATTGAATTCTTGAATTTCCTATATATTCACATATATAAGGCAATACTGTGCTTGATGAGTGTCTACCCTTTGACAGGTACATACTATGTGTGCAAGTATCACTGGCTTGTGGTTTGACTTTTCCTTTATACAGAGTAGGAAAAAAAAAGTAGTGAGCAAAGAGTTCTTAGAGGTTATGGAGAACATGATGCTTCCAGAAAAAAGTTATTTTTCATCTCTCTAGCTCTGCTCAATTACCATACTCTTTGCAATGTTACAGAGTGTATCTTGATTGCTGAGTTGTAGCTTCTATTTTACTTGCTTCATCCACCTACTTGTAACACTTTCAAAATGAATCTCTTCAGACTTGCTTTTCACTTTCATTCTGTCAAAAAAAAGTTTTGTTTTCTTCATGTTTTCTAACAGCTGTTCTTAATGAATGTGGGTGTGAAAAGGTATGCATTTCCTATGTGTTCTGGCTGACTCTTCTGCACTATTAATGCTCCTCTGTAACAAAAAACAATTGTGCGTAGACACTTTGGGCTTTTTGATCTGATGTCAGCACTTTGGAAGTCTAAATTTGGAAGTTGAGTGGATCATTACCTTTGAAACTATGAAAGTTTAAACCTAGCAAACTTGCACATGTATGTTATATGGGTTTTGGCCTTTAAACCAGTTTTAAAGAACACATCATTCTTCTAGAGCAAATACAATCTGCTGTACCAGGACAAAATAGAATATATTTCTAGTTGAAACTGCTTTATTTGTATGAAGGCTGAAAAATTCAAGTTCTTGAGAACCAGAAACTCCCAGTTTTTCCCAAAGTTTCCAAAAGTTTTTCCCATTATGTGATTTCAGCCATAGGATATTGTGGGCACAAATATACATATATTTTTTTCTTCAAATATTTTTTCCTTTGTTCCTTGTTCCCTTTTACAAACAACATGCTACTATTTTAATTTTCTGAGAAATGTACACATGGTCCTAACACAAATATCAAGGTAGCTCTGATTTTTGGGAACTGGTGTGCAACATTGCATCTTAATCTTGGTTATTGGAATTAGATTCCATATATATATGTATGTATAGCAGTTAAGTATGCAAGCTTGCAGGAATTTGTTTATGTATGTGCTATCTTGATTAGATAGACTTGTGGCTTTGGAATTTGAAAATAGGTTCACTAAGGGCTTAGGATATTTACAGAAATTCTGCCTAATTCCTATCCTAAGAGAAATGTGAAATGCATTAAAGGAAACTTGCTTTTTTTAAAGAAATGCATAGTTTTGAATCATTGAATTGTAATGTCAAATTATGGGAAACTGAACTGTTTAAGCCAGTCTCTTGCAATGGTTCTTAATGTCCCTCTCGTACACTGTATGTATAGTGCTAAGATTGGATCATGTTTTATTGTCTAGTTATTGCTGATGGATCAGGGTTCAATAGAGTTGTCTTTCTATATTGGTATATGAGAGGAGGAACAGATCTACTGACTGTGTATTTGGAAGGGTGAGGTCTAAGGGAGCTATTGACCAATCTTCGTTTTGGTAAAATACTTGTGTTCTGATGCACAAAGGGAGGAGGAGAAAGTATTAGTGTCCAAATTATGGCTGAATTATTTTTGTAGTCAGAAAAATACGTACTCTTGACACCGCCTCTTAATGCGAAATTCGTATCTGTGTTTGGTATGTCATTCAAGCATCAATGAGAGATTTGAAAGTTCTGTTTCTTGTTCCATCTCTCTCAAGATTAAGAATAATTTATTCCTTTTTCTTTTCTAGTGGATATTTGTGTGATTCAGTTCCGAACCTCAATTCTTTCTACATTTAATATAGATGCTTCTCATCCTTTCCTTGTTTGAAAGGAGCTAATTAATGACACTTTCTCCAAAGATGAGATAAAAGAAATGTTAACAAAAGAGAAGGAAAATTGTCTTGACCTTTAGTGCTTAATTATTTTTAGTACCGCTTCAAAAGTCTGAAAATTGCTGATGTCCAGAGAAGGCATAAAAATGTCAGCGTAAGAATGTAATTCAGTTTTTCAGAATTGAAATAAATGTGACTTAAATGGAAACTGTAAAGAGATTCATGCCTTAAAGTCATATTAGCAGCAACTTGGGTTTTCTTCTGTATTAGAAGGCTTGCATTTACATTGTTGGCTCTAGAATAAATTAACTGACAGTTATAGGAAAAACTTCAAAGTTTATTAAATAGTTCTCCATGTGGAATGTTCATCCACTTACTGTATATTTGTTGCTTTGGAGGAATTCATTTAAAAGCTTTATTCAGTTATCTCAAGCAATGTAAAGTCTTCCAACCTGCTACTTGAATGAACCTCTATTCAAAGTTTGGGCTGGCACCAAATTATACTGGTTTATGAGGAAAGTGGGGGAAAAAAAAAATTTTCTTTGACACTGTATAGAGGATATTAGCTTACTATGATAGGAGATGTGCTTCACAAACTGGCTTAAAATGTAGACTGACCCTTGTCCTGATGTGTTTGGAGTGTAAACTTGAGTGGATAATTTGCAAGCAAAAGGAAACCAGCAATCTGGAAACAGGTAGCATTTGAATGATGGAAATCTAGACATGGGAGTCGTCTTGTCTTTATTAGCTAAGTAACTCTCCTTAGCCACATTCAGTATGCACCTGGTAGTTACTTAATTTACAGGAGCAAATGTTAATATTGACTCTGTCTTATCTGATAATCTTATTTAAACCAGAGCTTTTCTAAGACTGTTCATTTCTGATAGTCCACTACTGCACACTATGGTACAGTTAGTGCCTGTAGGATGTGTGTACGTGATCTGTTTCTGTTTAATCCTCACTGCTGCAGTATAATAACCAGGATCTTCAGAGATCTGCATTGTATATTGTTAATTATTGCAGCAGGTTTATAAATTACAAGGAAGTGTTGATGAAAATTAAATTGACCAGGGGTACTGCAGAATCAACCCTGAGTCCAGTTTATCAGGGCTTCATATTACAGGAGAACTGAGGAAAGAGAGAGTCGGTATTTGTCTACAGTACTGTAAGATGAGAGATTTTGGGGCTTTTCCAGCATGCGTTTTTGAAGGGTGTTAACATTTTTTGTAGTACTCATGTCTCTTGCATACTCCCTTGGCTGTGTCACATGTACTGAACAGCAGGTCAGACTCAGCCAAAATAAATGTGCACAGTCAAACTTAGAGGATTTTGCAGTCAGATGTAGTGAAGTTGTTAAACTGTTTGAAAGCTTTTTTTTAATTGATCTTCCTTTAATGATTATAGTTTAATATTTCAAAAAGCTTAGTTTAAATAGTCTGCTACTAATTGAAATATATGCCTTAATTTTGCATCTCTTAAACATTTTCATTATCAGGCTACTGTCTTTCCATTATTTACATGTGAAAACCTAGACAAGATTTATTCCTTTCCCCCAGTCACTCGCCTCTCTTTAGACGACTTCTGGCCGTGTTTTATGCCCAAGTTGCAGGGTGGGGAAGTCTTAGTATATTAGGCAAAATAAGAGACTCTACCTACAGTATGTACAAATCCAAAATAAACCGCTATCTGAGGTGCTAGGCTTTTGTAAGGGCTGTTTTGGTCAAGTCATTCTGGAGGTAGCGAAACTCGGATATCTGGATGTACAGCTTGATCCTCTAGTGCTTAAGCAGCCAGGGCTCTTACTCAGCAAACATTCGTGTTTGAGATTGTGCACTTTCTTCTACGAACTCAGTAAATTAAAGGAAGTGAACTTCATGGAGAACACTTGCTTAAATCTCACTGACCTCAGCTCTTAGTGAGCAGGTACTTGTCTCCTGAACAAGGATCTGTGATCATTGGCTGAAAGGTGGCAAGCTCAGGTGTCTATAAATGCTTCATAACCATCTAGTCTGGCTTTCCTGGGTGGAAAGCCAAGAGCTGATGCAACACCCCCAGTTGTCCCCTGTGTGGAGTCTCTTCCAATGCTTGTGCCCGGGAGGCTAGCCTGTCCCTTGCAGAAGGGTGGCACTCTGATCCATGAAGTGAACCTACCCTAATAACGCAAGGATACAAAATTTGCATCAGTGGGCATCAAAGGAATCTTTTTAGTTTTCACTGTTGTAAGAGGTATGCTGAGGAGGAGAGAGTGGGGGCTTTGGCTTATTGTTATACAGAGTAGAAAATCCTAAAGGTTGGGCTGGAATAGCGAGTATATAAGAGAAGTCCAAGTTGTTGAAATGCGTTGCCATAGTACGAAGCAAAGGTGAGATTTAATAAAAACATATTCCAGCCAAGGAAACTGGAATGTATTTTTATTCAGTTCTTTCCTTCAGAAGTGGCTTTCTGAATTGAATTCCCAGTGAGGATTTGTGGAAACTTTTATGCATCGGTAACAAAGATTCATTAATAATTTATTTCAGTTTGATTTAGCTGATCTGTACGTGAGTACAGTAGCTTTAGGCAGGCCTATAAGGATTCAAAAGAAAACTTTTTTCATAAAATTCAGCTCAGTAGTAGTACTATCAAATTCTGTTTCCTTTTGACAAGCAAGGCCCTTACGTACATGGATTGCCCAAGAACTGCAGCTCCACAGATGAGTAATTCATGCCTGTTCTCATCCAAAGGTCTCTGTTAGACTTCAGTGGACTTGGGGTCAGACATGCTGCAAACTTGATGTTTTGAAGAGGATTAATTTAGTAGAAAGAAATCTCTGCAAAGACTCTGAATGTTTTGTATTGCTGTTTTGACTAACATAGACTTGACAAGTTAGTTGCTTCCTTTTTTGTTTTTCCCACTTAAATCATGCGATACACTTTGACTGGAGCAAATGGTCACTAACAGAGGTGTAAATTAATGCTAATCGGCTTACAAAATGATTAATTTGAAAGGTAAATCAGTGTTTTAAAAATATGTATATAAATATATATTTTAGATATATTACTGAAACCTGTTTTTTCCTTCCTAGTTCTTAGTTAATTGAAAAGTGTATTTCTCTAGAATCAGAATTAGAATACCAAGGTAAAGCTAATACTTTATCCAAATGGAAGTTATATTATTACTACAAACTCTACATGGTTGTCATTACTGCGTAAAATAAAGCAGGAGTCACTGCCGTGTGCCTTCCCTGCGGGAGCGAGCCAGGAGTCTCCCAGAGGCCGCAGGGAGTGCGGAGCCCCCTGTGTCCTGTGTGCCGATGTGATGGCACTGCTGGATGTGTTTAATGGGACTGGGAGATGTTAAAAATTTTCCAGGGGTTGTGAGCAAGAAACGGGAAAACTAGCAGCGTTATGAATGTGACAACAAAAAAAAATTTTATTCATTAGAGCTCCAGTTTTCTCAGCTTTCCATCTTTTTGCCCTTTCCTATTGCCATGTGTAAATGGAGGTTTCCAGAGGTCTGCAGAGCTCACTGGCCCCCAAGCGGGGGAAATGGTGGTGTTTAGCATACTGGAGGTGCAAAGCATTTGGTATTAGTCTTTAAAGATGCTTCATTTTGATTGATGGACTCCCAAATGCTGGGACATTCATCATTTTTCTAGGTAAACCGACCAATGGCTAAGCACAGTAAAATAAATAATGGACATGTTATTTCTAGCTGTAATTTAACTAGTTTCTGCTGCTGTAAGCCACTGGCTGTTATACCTCTGCTATGGTACCCTCTGCTATTTAAACATTGTGCATGAGGAAAGATATTAAGAAAAAGAGGAGATTTAATTTCACACAGAAGGTGAATTTTCCTGATGAATTAAAGTTATTTTTTATAAAAACCTTTTCTAAATGCTTTCAGGATTGGTCGTTTTGTCTCATTAAGAAGGCTATTTATTTATTGCTCTAGTCCTACTTGGAGACCCTGTACGTGCCAGCATTCCCCCGTGTTTACAGAAAGAACCAAAGATCATTCTTTTTAAATCTTTGCGTTGTGCTTGGAGTTCATTCTCAGTTGACTGAAAATCAATTGCAGCCGAATCTGGAAGAATGAGCAGATAATACTTTCCAGAGCACAGCCATGTTCTGATTTGCGTGACCTATAATCTCCACTGCTAAATATTTGAATTTTGGTTTTTTATTAAACTCGGATTCTGGATTCTGGATGATTAGAATATGCTCTGCAGAACTGATCAATTTTTATCATTATTAATGATTTATCTGCAGAATTTACCAGTACTAAAGATTCCCCCTCCCCCCAATCACTGGATTTAATTATTATTTGTCAAATCCCATTTAAAAAACTTGATATCCTTGGAAGATTGTTGCCAACTTGCATTTATTTGCTTTCTTCGGGTTTTTATTGTATTTGGTGGTGGTGATGGCTATTTTGTGTAGTGCTAATTTAAACTAGGAGTCCTGTGACCCGGTGCAGAGGGAACTGGCTAGGATTTGGCAGGCTTGTTCGGTGTTCAGGTGTGCCACTGATTCCTGGTGTGCCCTTGGGCAAGGCTGCTTTTCTCTTCTGTGCTTTCGCTCCCTTGTCTGTAAAATGAGTGATATTGTACTGTCTCTGTAAAGATATGGGAGGAATTTCAGTAAAAAGCAGCGAATTAGATCTAATTTATTACAATTTTTTGCAGTCACATGATTTTAAAGACCTTTATGTCACGAATTATCAACCAAAATTGTAGCCTCATTAATGGAATGACAGTTTTATCAATGGCAATCGGTGTATCAAGAATGAAATATGTGGCGAGACAGTTGCTATGATTGTGAATACTTGAAAATACAATTAAAACAGACAAAGCGAAGGCAATATAAATTTGACAGGGTTTTTGTCTACTTGGGTCACTGGCGAAACTTGTTTTGACTTGAATAGCAGCAGGACTATCCCTGTTTGTACCAAATAGTCATGGCTCAAATATAAAGGCTAAAGATGGATAATTGTGGAGACAACGGCATGTTTTGGCAGGCAGCGTTGATATCCTTTGTGCTGTAATGTCATGCTGATCTGGCGTTAGCAACATCATGGCGTATCCAGCTTTGAACCGAAGTTTCTGGTCGGGGTAATGCATTCCTCTGATTTAGGCTTCTTGCCTACCAGATCTTAATGTGGTTCTTGAATGGAAGAACTTCGCAATATATCTTCTAGCTTGAGCTCTAACTAGAATAATCGCTGTCAACATTTTTTTTTATGTCATTGGGAAAGCTCTGCAGATACTCAGTGTGTCATGTACAATTCCTGCATCAGGGTTGTTTGGGGGACTGACTTCTGGTCGATGATAAATGTCTGGTCTGGTTTAGACAATGATGATGTTGCAAGAATTGATTCTCTGGCAGAAGGATGCTTTGGTTTATCACCAGAGGCTGCACAACACAAATGAAACCACATTTTTGGGTCTGTCTGTGTTAAGAGATTCATATTCTGGATGTGTCTTGATTGTGAACAAAACACTTAAGCTGGGAAGTGTTGTTGCAGGCTGGATCACTGGGAGGAGCTGTTTGTTCCAGCTTTTATGTGTTAAATTGGCAGATACAGACCAACGAGAGTAATAGGGTATTGGGTTAGGAAAGATATGGAGCCAAACACACTTTGTTATGACTGGGGAATACTCTGCTTTAGCAGAAAAAGTGCTCAACAGATTTAAAACGGAGCAAAACAACAGCAACAAAAAAACCCTTTAAGAGTAAGCAATAAAAATGACTAATTCTTAAAATGTAAAATACAAGTGCAGTTAGGCCACATTATGCCAGTGGGGATTTCCAATGAAAAATGAAATAGTGCAGTATAGGGCACAGCTCATTTTTTGGAGAGAGGGTAGTGAATGGATGCCTAAAACAATCTGATGTTAGGAAAAAGGTTCAGGTTCGCTTCAGCTAAATAGATTAAAGACTATTTGTAGAGAGGAAATACCATAGTAACATAAGCTTCAGTCCTGTCCTGGATTTTTAAAAGGCACAAAATCAACAAAATAACCTAAATGAAGACTTCATTTACTTGGAGTTCATGAAGTCTTCGTGACTATGGTGGCGGAGCAGGCTCTCATGTTGGGGAGATGAAGTTCTTGGATAGACTTCTGGACTTAGTATTTTATTGTAAGCAAGAGGCTCTGCTGTTTTGACCCAGAAGTCCTGTCTTGATGCATGACGGGCTACTGGAAAGCAGAAATTCACTTTTGCACTCAGCAGGTCGTAATTGTACAGCTGTCCATTAACATACTGAAAAGCTTGTGAGTTCTAAATGTAAGAACAGTTCGTACCATTGGAGTACTGAAGGCATTTTTTTTCCTCTTTAAGCAGTACTCTTCTTATACCTAGAAGATAACCCACTTCGCCTCACAAAGACAATTTGTATTTGTACCCTGATATGATGGAGTGAAAGGGGAAAAATCCCTTTGTAAAAATTCTCCACCACTATCTCCATAATCTTTACCTGAGTGAGTGTCAGCCAAGTGAGAAAATGAAAAATTATAACCTGCCAAGCATCAGTGGCAGATTGAAATGAAAAAATTGCGAGTTAATAACAGTGATGCCTCAGAAAAATTTGCTGGCCAATTTAATGTTGCTTTATCCAAGGTCACATCTTGCAGCTGATTATTTTTAGTAATTTGCAGATGAGGACTGTTTCTCATGGCAAATCAAAATCGGGGAAATGCCAGGTACAGTTTGAAACTCAAGGTTATCAGTCTTTTCAAATAAAAAGTAAATCATGTTCCCTGCTTATTTGCTTAAGACTGAGCACAGAAATAATTTCCATTTTATTGAAGTGGAAAGCCTATGCTATCCTTTATGAAAGTGATAAAGTCAATGTAACATGAAAGCTCACAGTGGAGTTAAGGTGACGAAGGGGGTTGAAAGTAGGAGAAAGGAAAACTTGGCAGAGTTTCTTCTGGAAAAGATTCTTGCTTCATCTTGCTAATGCATATGTGATGATTTTTACCTAACGGTGCTATAAAGAAAACAGGTTATATTGCACAGCCTGTAGGTTTCTTAAAGAATGTCAACCTATTGCAAACTAATGCACAGTGCATCAGAAGTGGAGTCATGTGAGATAACCCAAGGACTTTGAAAGAATAGAAGGTGCTTAAAAAAAAAAAAGTGAACTGTAGCAGCAGTTAGTTTCTTCCAGTACAATACGCACCTTCATCTTAATGTTACATAGAAAAACTTGCTACCAAATTTGCTAAGCGTTGGTGAACTGCCACCCTGCTTAAAATAGATCGTCTTTCATCAGATGGATGCATGGTTAGTTTGGGGAAACTACTGCTCTCTAGTTCTGTGGTCTGATGGGCTGTGTAAGTGGAAATCCTCTGTGCTCTTATTTTAATATGGTTCTGTGGCCCTTTTCAATGAAGGGTATGAAATATCCTGTTACGCTGAGTCTACACAGTGGTTCCAGGGAGGTTTTGTGGTTTCACAAAACCAGAAATCTTGTCTGTGGGGAAATTGTTTTTCAGCTGCTGAAATGCTGCTGTGTAGGAAAGAGCGCAGTGGTTCTGTCTAAAAGTTTGGCGGGGAAAGTGAAAGCCATTTTTTACTTGAAGTTTGAGGGAATATCTTATTTTCAACTGCCCTGTTTTTTATGTATAGGTCTTCTCCGTCATTAGAACAACTATGAAAATTCTTAAGCACTCTAATTCAATGATTCTCCAAAAATTTTTACTTGTGTGTGTATGAGAGCTTTGAGCTAGTGGCATTCTGTGTGGAGATCAAAGGTGTCGCTGGAGTGATTTCCCGGAGGAGGATCAACTTGCAAAAGGTGTCATTTGGTATCTTTAAAGATTGCAGTTGTCAGAGGCTGTGACTTAAGCATAGACTTCTAGGACCGAGTCTGCTGGACATTCAGCAAGAACTTGATTTCAATCTTCAGCAATACTTCATACTGTTGCTAAGCTTTCCATAGAAGTTCCCTATCAAATTACTCGTGTACTGTCTGGCTGTTGAGATTTGACAATGTCACTGCTTGAGGACTGCTTAGTTTTACTAGCTGTTATGCGCTGCACCATATCAAGTTAGTCTGTTAGCCCTCATCTAATGCTTGTGGCCATGAAGCTGTGAATGTATCAATCAGTACTTATTTTAGTATATGTAAAGTAAAATGAAAATTCTCTTGACAACCTCTCTCCGTTTTGTTATCTTTCTATCACAAAACTGTTTTTTAAAGTTTCTACGTTTCCTCAAACTTTTGTAGCCTGCCTTTGTTCATATACATCAGCTTTATGTCAGCAGCACTCTCCTCTCCCGAATCCAGTTCTGTCTAATGCATTAGGTTAATCCGCTGCCCTCCGGTAGCAGAATGGAACTGACTCTTCACTGATGTATCCAGGCAGTTGCAGCTGGCAGACCTCTGGACCTAGGAGCAAAAATGCGAGGGAATGAGACTTCAAACTCGATGTTTTTCTGCCATGTTGTTTTTCTTCCTTGAAGTAGTTTAGCTTTAGGAAACAAGCAAAGCAAAGAGGCTTTAGTATTCTCTAGCATAACTCAGTCTTATCATCTAGTGTTATATGATATCTGATATCCAAATTCTGACAGAGTATGCTCTGTCCCAAGCTAGATAGAGCAGTAGTTGGATTATCTTAATGTTCAAAGTGTAATCCCTTCATTGAACTAGGTGATACTCTTCCCATTTACACTAAGCCCGCTTTTCCTTTATCTAGAAAAGTGACATGTCTATCAGATTTTTAAGTATACACTCTCTCATATATGCACCCGTTCCACCATTTTTTTATGGCAGTGTAAGGAAATCTTAGTACAAATTAAATTCATCCCCTCTTTCTGTGAACATGCCTCTAGTGTGATGGTTTTCTTTATAGTCTTGTTAAGAGATCAACATAAGTGAGAAGAAACAATCAGTATCTGCACACAGTCGGGCATGAGTTTCTCCATATCTGCCAGGGCAGAACTGGACTAGTTGCCCTTTTCTTCCTTTTACGGCAGCCATGTGGTTTTGCACATTTGTTTTGCCTTCTTTCCATGGGGATGAAATGAGAGGCACAACTTTCTTGTGCTGGCTCACACATAGCCAGCTGTATAGATCTGTAGAGTACCTGGCGGATGCAGAAGATGGTATCTGTGATCTGGCTTGCAGTCCGACTTCCGATTTTTGTAAAAAGAGTCGCACAAACTGGAATGTTATGAAATACAGATGGGCTGGCAAGCTTTGTTGCCTCCTGAGTGCGTGTACCAGACAAGTTCTTTGCCAGCTAAGAGGGGGATGTGGCATGCACATCTCAACACCAGGCTGTTTTTGCTTGCCGTGGTGAAAAGAAAGAGCTTGACTTTCCTTTTCACTTTTCGGGAGGTTTAATGCTTGGAGGCGATCTGTGCTGTCCTCGGCCAAATGCTGACAATAGGCTCCATAGGGGACCTTTTGTGCAATGATGCACTTAGTCAACAACTAAGTTGCATGTAGCAAAAGTGGCCTTCACCAAGGCAAGAGATAGAAAGGTAAGGTTAATGCAGGTATTTGAACTATTTTTAGGTTGGTTGGTATAGATTAAGAGCACATCAAACACATTAACACTTTAAAATAGAATTACAGAGCTGTGCTATTTTTCTGCAGAAATCTTTTAGACTATTTTACGGGGTGTGTGGGTTTTTTGTTTTGTTTTTGGTTTAAGCTTCTTTTAAAGCCTATTCCTTGTAACAGGCATTTCTGTATAAGGGTTCTCGACTTACAACTATGCAAGATCCAAATTATTCATTGTAATTGGCCTTTCTCTCCCTAAAACTCAGATTCTTGCAGACTGCATTTTTTTGTTTGTTTTGAAACACTGTTTTAAAGTATCTGATCCTGTGTACATGTGCTTGTATGCATTTTTCTGTTAGGGCTGTAAATTTCAAAAGCTAGTAATGCAATGATGGGAAAGATTCATAATAGCTTCAAAATAGCTTTTCTTTTTGAAGCTTGTTTGCTGATTATTAGTGTGCAAAAGGAGTTCCCTGACCCATTACAAAATATTCTTTTGCCAACAGAAAGCACAATGCATTTTGACCCTTATAACTACAGTACTTCCCAAACAATTACTCTGGTAGTTCATTTTCCTATTGTTGGAATTATATTTACATGTTGTATTTAATTGAAAGTGGCATGCTTGCTCTTTGCAGCACTGCAAAAATGCTCATTGGGCTTAACTTAAGAGGAAATGTGTATTTACTCAGGTAAGCAAACATTTAGATATCCTGGAGTTATCTAAAGGAGAATGCATTTTACATGAGCAACATGTGTTCTTACACTTGCATGTTACGCCCACAGAACTATACAGCTGCGCTTTTCAAGTTACAGTCAATCCAACCACCAGCGGATGCTGAATGCTTATTTGTTTATTCAGCTACCCTAGTTCGGGCTGCAAATCCAATAGTGATGATTGCGAAGCTTTGAGTTGTGGCAGAAGTTTGTTTGTGGTCAGGTATTGGCCTTTGCGTCCTCAGATTTGTGTGTTGATGTTGCTCTACTTCAGTTTAATCGTACTATTTTATATCAAGTGAGGTTCTAGCTTAGTAGATGTGCCAAAAAAGAAAATGGGTCTTGCACCTTTAAACACGTGTGACTTATTTGCCTCAGGACAAGGTGAAGAATGGCAAAACCTATGCTAAAACATATTCTTTTCTCTGACAAAGAGATGATTAAACTTTTCATTTGTAACTAGACACCTGGTTGCATAAAGCTGGAATAGGAAGAACATCTATAGAGGGTGAAGAAAGACAGGGAGATATATTTTGGCATAGAAGGAGAAGATAAATTGAGTAAAAAAACATGTTAAAATAATGGTAGGGTGGTTGTGGTTTGCCTGTATTAAAATCAGCTCTGTAGGTTGGAACTAATATAAATCCAGCTTTTTGTATAATAGGTTCAGGCATTCTAGAAGGTTAAGTCTTCTTGATAGATAAGTGAATTCATTTTGTATTTCAAGGTTAAATTACCCTGATCTTAAAAAAAAAAAAAAAAAAAAAAATCTTTATGCTTTCTGGATATGTAGTTTAATCAGGCTGTGTCTTGGCAAGAAGTGGGAAACTGATATGACGTTTTGGACGAAGATCATTATGTTGATGTGATGTCCGTGCATTTTATTTTGAGAGAGAGAGAAAGGCGGCCTGCGGTCATTCTTGCACTGGATAGGAAAGAGCTGTCTGAACCATGTTGGTGATGCTAAATATTCCACGTTTTCTTTATATGAGTAATGTTATTGGTGTAATGATTCTTTTTTCTTAAATTCACAGCTTAAAATATTGTTCAGAGTGAAGCACAACTGATAAATGCTAAGTTAGCAGTTATTTATTAATGTGCAGTGATTGTGAGTTGAAATAATGCTGGGTAATGCCTATAAATCAGTTTTATCATCTGACCTCATTTTTTATCCCTTATGTTATCTTCTAAAAGGCTTCTGCTTAACAGCCCTGTATAATGATTGGTATTAATATTTCAGCTAGCTCCTGCTACTTACTCTATACGGTTCTGAGTCCTTCCAGTGTGCCTTGCTGTGAGGTGGATAAATGCTGCTCTGGGATAGCCTTCCACTAGCTCATCCCATCAGCTGCGGTGGGAAGGCTCCCAGACTAATTTCATTTAACTTGTGATATGGCTAGAACTAGCAACTGGAGTGAAGGTTTTCTAGTGCGAGCAGACCTGGGAACCAGAGCGAAACTCCAGTGTGTATGTCCAGTGGATAATCGCTGGATGGGGAAACGTTTTGCTTGTTACCAAGTTGGGCAGCAATCACTCAACACATGCAAGATCTTGTGTTCTGTGGTATTAGCCAGCCTTTCTAAGTCGTTAATGCACTTCTTTTTAGCAACTGAATTTTAAAAAGTAGCCTTTCTTCCATCAACACTTATCACTTCTTTTTGCATTTAAGATAAAATTTGTGACCTTTTTAAAAAAAAAGAGTACAAGATCAAATTCCATTATTCTCTGCAAAACTATGTATATATAATATGTCTGAAAAGTGGAGAAAAATCCCTTCCTAAAGGTTGAGACTTTTTCTTTCCTATCCCTTTAAACATTTGAACACACTCTTTGTGATGTTTAAGCCTTCAAGTCAAGGTTATGAGCTGCTTTAACCAAGTTTGAGTCCAAACATGAGACCCAAACCAGGACAATAACAAAGTGACACAAAGATTGACTACACTGTACTTGCTGGATAAAGTGAAAACTGCTGAAATATAAATCCTATATCCTGGGATTTCACTGCCTGCTGGAACTCATCTCATTAACTTAAAACCACCTGAGGCTTGAGAGAGATATACACTGCTGTGGGAAATTATATTTATCTTGTCCTAGGGGGAAATCTGTTCCCTCCCCCATCTTACCTTACTTTTGACTTTGCCATTCTTGAATTACCAGGTCATTTCTTCCCCACGGGAAAGTCGTCATGGCTCACAGCAGTGCACTTACCGTATCTAGAGTTCACTGCTATATGACTGCTCAGTTCATTGTTCAAGTTCTTTGCATTCTTTAGAAAATTTAAGAAAAAGATTGGCAAAATAATACTACCATATGATAGCAGTTTACTTAAACATAACACCCCCCCCCCCCCCCAACCAACCAACCAGACAAACAAAAAACCAACCAGTTCCTCCAGAGTTACAGGCACAGATTCTGAAATTAGATGGGAAGGAGAACAGCTTGTTGGAAATGTTTAGGAGCTTATAGCCAGTGTAACCTAACTACTGAGTTTTCTTTAAACAGTACTTTTTTAAAAAAGAAATTAAATGACTCCAGTAACTGGTAATTGGAGTCAGAAATTTCAAATGCAAGGTTGCACTTTTAAATGCAGTTGAGCGTTGCCAGTGAGACAGCTGTGTAATCATGTGCTTCGTTACTGTGCTTTTTGGATTGAGACTAGATCGCACATCTATATTCAAGACTGAAGTTTGGCCGGTAGAAATATTCCCACTGACATGAAGGGACTTTGGGTGAGCCCTTATCTGATAATCCTGTTAGACTTTGCAGAGGGACGAAATGACCTTGTTCGAGCGTCCTTTAATGTTTGACCATTTACAGGGGAAAAAAAAAATCAATTTAGGGCTACCCATTAACTGCTCAAACATGAAAGGATGTTAAGGAGAAATGTAACATGAAAGTTGAACTAGCTCTCAAAAGCAAACTTAAAAACTAATGCTCTGATCTCGGAGCCGGTATGCAGAACACCTTCTGCAGCAGAAGCGTTTCACAGCGAGCCTGGCCCTCAGCTCCCTCCTCCTGGCAGGAGATAGCCCAGAGCGCGCTTGCGTTGTGCAGGGGGGTTATCTGCAGGTCTCCTGCAGAAGTGCCCTGATACCTCTGCCTCCTTCTCCTTTCAAGTCAGCGAGCCTGTAGCTGGCGTATTCCTGCTAGTGACAACTCCGGTGACATGACACCTGCATCTCAGGATAGCCGGGGAAACAGAGGTGCCCGCTGCACTGAATAAGGGAAATAAATGACCGCTCAGTAAAACTATACGAGTTCTGTGAAATCCAGTTTAGCTCAAAGAAATGGCTTGTGGATTTGAGCGACTATAGTGTCAAAGGTCAGTATTGATAGTGGCTCATTAGCCTTAAGTCACCATGTTAACAACCAGCCATTTAAACTGTCCTGTATGAATAGCATACCTATAGGGACAACAATAAATACAGCTGCAGTTGTACAACAATTAAATTAGTAAAAATGATACAGTGTAGTGCCCAATTTCCATCTCATCCTTACGGTAGGAGTGGAGCCCAGGATAGGAGAGTGGCATAGCAACCCTCTAGTATATTTATATGGTGGAAAATATGAATAGAAACTTGAATTTTCAAAGTGTCATTTTCTCCCTTGCAGTAAGTGGGATGTGTGCTTCAGCACCATCTGATTGGAGTAACTGGTACGTTGCATGAATGTTGGACCCGGTTTCTCCCATGATGGGTGTCATGAAGTTTGGACACCATGAACCTCGCTCTGTGGGCCAAATTTACAGAACATTTCCCTGGTCTTGAAAATAAGACATGTTTGAGCATTTCCAACATCTACATAGAGGCCTGCTTATCTCCTAATTTACATCCAAGGCCACCCTGCAGTTTCAGGGAGGCTAAATGGGGCTTAGAATAAACCTAACTTAACTGAGCCTTTACTATGGTAAAATGCCATGCTTGACTTTACAGGGAGGATGTCATAGCTGTGAATGACGAACAGCAGTGAATTTTTTTTTTTAACGTTGTGAAAAACAAATAGGATGAATGTTGGGTTGGTAAGGATGCTTGATTAGGGTTGTGGGTTTTTTTTGGCAGTTATTTGTTTGTATTTGCATATTGGACCAACTAATAGACCAATTCATGCTTGATTTAGCAGATTTTAAAACAAATGCATATTAACTATAATATACTTAAATATTTCTGGTACTGTTACTAATAGACCAGGACAATTTGTGCTGCAAATAATCAGGTGTATAGTGCTCATGTATTGTGATTTTTTTTAGGAGGCCTACCTGAGTTCTTTGATAAATCACACAGCAGTTTGTTGGATGAACCTTAATTTTGTATGCAAGGTGATAAAACTTGCAAGTTAAGCTTGAAAAGCCAAGAACAAAATGCAGGAAATATTCTTGCTTATATTTTAATGGACTGTACATATCCCCTTAATGTTTACTGTCTTTGAACATTCAAGTTATCTAGTCTGATGCAAGTGTCTCATTAAAGAAATTTACGGGAATATGATGAAATACATATGAGCAAATAGTAACGAAGAGCAGTTGTGTGTCTGGGGAAGAACCAGCCATGTAAACTTACCTGGCTGGTTGTAACTGCGCTATATAGTGCTAATTCTGTATTGTCATGTTGTTGTCTAGCTATAAGAGAATTTGACCAAGTATTGTTGTCTATTGAACAATGAATAAATCAATGAAGTAATAAAGTGATTATGGATATTGTGTTGCTAAGATAGAGACTATATTGGTGTATGTTTGCTGAACTCTACCGTATGTTTCTTTCCAGTCCCACACTGGTAAGTACTGCATACTCTAGTTTATTTAGTGATGTACAGGCAGTTAATTCTTAAAATAGCTAAGGAGCAGGAACCTGACACCTTGAATGATTTATGTGTGTTCTATGTAAGCTTGTTTCTGTTTTGTAACCTTTAAAATGTGGGTTTTATGAGTGGTATCATTAAAATTTATACTCCCTCTAGTATGTGATGTTAGTCATTATTGCTCTGCTGTGCCTCCAGATCACCTGTCTGAATTATAAAACAACCTTCCTCTGAGCTAAGTTCTTGTTTTTGCTTGCTAGAGTAAATGTGCACTGACTTCATTATTTCGCAGTGGTGCCCCCATCCTGGAGCAGAGGTCAGAATCTGGCCTTTTCTGCTTTCCATGCAAATATGAAAGGTTGCTAGGAGTAACTATCTTTCTAGGAATGAAATATGAAAGGTCTTAAGTTTTGAGAATCGATATTAATCACAAGAAACTGCCACAGAACTTGTTTTGAAGTGTACTTTATTTTTGTTTTATAACTTGCATTTTATCAGGATCAGAGTGTGAATAAAAGATTGAAACTCATCTGCCTATTGCTATGTGCAGTAGGTGACTGAGGGTTGCATGGGGCTTTTACTCGCAGCTTATGTTGACAGACCTTCTAGCAGATTGTACAATAGAGGAATTAATTTATTGTTAATTTATTGCAAGATCCTGAAGCATGACTTACACTTCCACCTTCTGTCTGTATGACATCTGGAATACTTTTCTTGAAGCACAGACTGAGGAGTAGTTGTGGATGTCTTGGGCAAAACAGCTAGGATTCGAGCTGCTCTTAGCAACACCAAAGGAAGAGTATTATTTTTAAAAAAACTTAGCATTGTTCTGTTGATTTTAATGAAGGATAAAACAATTTAAATGGGGCCTGAGGATGCCACAAAATATTCAGTACTGTCATCTAGTTCCATTGAAAGAGGATGTGTGATGTAGTATGAGAAATCAGGTTTCAGCAGAGGAGGAAAATTATTGGTGGAAAGCTTGAATGCTAGAA
The DNA here is from genome assembly GCF_036417845.1 of Apteryx mantelli. Taxonomy (NCBI): domain Eukaryota; kingdom Metazoa; phylum Chordata; class Aves; order Apterygiformes; family Apterygidae; genus Apteryx; species Apteryx mantelli. The sequence continues at coordinate 7,876,357 of NC_089986.1, forward strand.
TTTTTAAGTCCTTTATTAAAGATAGGAAATGTAACTTGACAAACGTGTTGTAGGCATGTGTTTTTTTAGTCACCATTTTGAACTGTTTTTAGTTCTTGACTCACTTGAATCAAGTTAGCCCTTACAGTATGATCTCTTTATCAGTCTGTATAGGATGCAAGTATGCAAAAGTTCTGATTACGTATTCCCATTCTTTGACTGTGGCTTGTGAGTGTTTCTTGCTGCATTTGTGTGGGAGCTCTTCTCCATGACTAATGCCAAAGAAGTCCTGATGCTATAAACTTTTTTATATATGGAAAAATTGAAAGTTCCTCAGCACATTGTATTGTCTGTTGTATCACTTAAATAATAATTCTAATAGTTAAAGATCATGGCTCAGTTCTGCTAATCACTGTCCCTAAGAATACATCGTAGTACCCTCATGTTACCTTGGAAGATGAGGTCTGAACACATGGCACATAGTACAGCAGAAATGCAAAACTACGTTCTCATCTGTTGTTGTTGTTTTGTTTAGACTTATAGCTGCTCACATTGAAGCTGTGTCAGAATAAGTGCGGTCAAGCATTACCTCTTCAAGCCAGTGGGTCTTTCCTGGAGCATTTGGGGTAGTGCTGCACGTTCAGCTGCAGTTATTAAAATTCCTCTCTCTGTTTCTGTTTCCAAAATGATTATTTTCTCAATATTTATAAGGCAAGTTTCATCTCATGTTACAAGTGTCCCTATTTATTTTCGCAATAAAGAAAAATGTCAACATCGGGGGTTCTTGCGTTGAGTCCTTCTAGTAGCCCACTTCCTAGGGTGGGAAAGGGTGCTCTGTGGGATGCGTTGCCATCTTTCCTAATAGCAAGTAAGGTCTTTCTCAAGAGTCTGCCTCCCCTCCCCCCCGCTGTGACTAGTCTTTGATTAGGGTAAAATATTACTCTATACCAGTAGAAGTTTGATTTTGCTCTATACCATTTATACTTATTTAAAAAATGTCTGTAGAAATAGCTTATCCTCTCCATTGTGAGAGGGCTTCCCTACATGAGTATCAGTGAGGTAGTGAAGAAGGAAGGAAGGAGAGCTGTGATGCTGATTAGAGGAGGCCGAGTTGAGTTTTTCGTAGGGTTAATGCTTTCCAAATTGGATGATAGAAGATTGAAAGTGAAGGGCACACTCCTTGTTGAGGGAGAGTGTTAGAGTGGTCCTAATGCAGAATCTCATTAAAGCAACTGTCAGGATTCCTCTATTTTACCATCGCCTCCCCTATTCCATAAGAGGCGACTGTCGTTTTGAGTGAGCGTACTGCCAAAGAGGCATTTACAAATAAATGAAAAATGTCACGATTGATTTTGCTCCTTCTAGAGTACTGTGTGTCAGCTTTGTCACAAACTTTGTTACTCTCTTTTTCAGATTTTTTGGCTGGACGTTGGAAATAGCTTTGGATGGTTCTGGGCAACTTTCTGTTGACCCAGGGTAAGTCCCCTGGATTATGATGTTTTACTAACATTTGTGTACCAGTTAGATAATATTGCTGTTTCAGTGCTTGCAAAGGATGAAATACTAGAAGCATTTACCAATGACCTGATGAAAGCATATCAAAGCTGCAGGATACAATCCACAGTTGAGATGCTACTAACATAAAGGTTTCATTTCATAGTTTATTCTACATAGAAGTATTTGTGTATTATGGTAATTACCTGAGAAATATTGCATGCAACAATGCTAGCCGTATAAAATATACATAGCTATGTTTTTTCCTTGGTTTCTAAAGAACATATAATATCTCTAAGTTGATAGTGTTCTTTTCCTCACTTTTTATTTATAATTTCTCACTCACTTTCAATATGTTATATAACTATTAAAGTGCCTACTGTTGCTTGTAAATGTATCAAAAGGTAAGCCATTTTTGTTATTTATTTACACATTTGCTGGCTGGATAAGTGAACCTAATGGGCATTATAAATAGACCCTTTTAATGCAAAAATGTAAGCAGGAAAATGCAAATGTGTTGGAATTTCATTATAAGAAATATTTGAAATGGTTTAGATGCAGCGGAGCGTCTAAACTACTGTCACTTTTAATAAAATATAATGTCTAATTAGTTATTTTCTCCTTGCGCTTCACTCTTGCGATAGCAATCAAAAGTACATGGAGTATTTTACTAAAACTGCTGTGAAAGAGAACTTCATTAACGTGTTTAGAATTGCCCATGACTCCTTAAATAGGAGTTGAAGATTCTTAAAGACAGACCTAGTGCTGCTCTTAAGAGTAGTCTTTATCCTTTTTGTTTCCGCTGTGATTTCCAGTGGTGATGTGCAATTGTTTAAGAAATGTAACATGCAAAGAGCAATAAGAAGAGAGTTTATTACCACTTCTCCATTAATTTCAAAAGGTAAATTCACATTGTACAGTAGGAGTTGTTGTATGCCTCTCTGTGTGGGTATCTCTGAAGAGATTCAGTGGATTCCCACGCCGCTTTTCAATCTGCCAAATGGCACATGTTCTGTTTTACAGGGCACGCTGTTTTTTTCCCTTGTAGCAAATTTTTAAATGTTTTTGAAGCTTATCACTATTGCTAATAACAGATTTTTAAAAACAAAAACTGATGAAAATCTCATTGCTGTCATTCTGTTCTTATGCTCTCTAAACTCTTAAGAAATCCAGCAAGGAATTGAACTCTTCAAGGGAAAAGAAGAACAGGTTACAGTATTACCTGCCCTTTGTACAGATTTATTTTCTGTTCCTTGTTCATTTGGGATGGTGATATAGCCTAGTTAGCTGAAGTTTTCACACTACAGAGGTTTCTTTGCATTGATGTATGCATATTTGTCAGATGTTCTTGCTTTTTTTTTTTAACCTGGAGGCTTTAGTCTTTACTTCAGATGGAATTTTGTGGGTGTCAGCCACATTCATAGCCAGTTTTTATAGCTGTGATATACCTCTGGCTTCATTAAAATTAAATGCGTGGAATTTGTTTTAAAATGAACTTTAAAATCTATATCTAGAATAACTGTTAACTTTCCTGAGACTTCAGGGTTTTTAACTAGAAATTAATATCTGGTGATTGAAACTGCCAAAGAACATCCTTAAACTGTACTGTGGATAGACTCTTTTGTTTATGTGTTAATATAAACTTTGTAACAAAACTCTTTAGAGGTGTCTCTAATAATCGTATTATCTGCAGTAGGCTGCCCAACCTTGCTTTTGTTTGCATTAAAAGAAAATCTGAGCCACGAATCTAGGGCAGAGACAGAAAATGAGCTCTGGCAGCGTAAGAACTGATGACATTATTTCTTTGAATAAACCAGACAGTTTAAGGCTGTTATATGTGTGTAATTAATTATTGTTACTGTAAATAAAAAGGAAGAAAAAAATTAGAGATGAAAATGCAATAGAGCTCCAGCATTATCAATTGTAGACACTCACCCCAGCCCCCCCACTCAATTTACTGCAGTGCAATTACTGTGGGTTACGTTCTGACTTTAGTGGGAGATGGTCTAAGATCTCCATCCATCAAGCAGCAGACATGGAATAATAAAAAAGAAGAAAAGAGAGAAAACAACCCCCCTGCTTATTTAGCTTGCTGATGAATATGCATGTAGGGGGTGAGCCTAGGAAAAGCCAAAGGGATACAAAAAGGCATGTACTTCCATGGGAACCCTTGCTGGCTAGTGTGGCAAGGAGTATGCTGTACTAGTGATGCAGGCTTTCAGTAAACGTATTTTCAGCCAGGAACAAGGGAAGAGGGAACTGAACTACAAGTTGTGTTTTTTCTGTATTCATTTCTGTTCCTATACTGCAAATTTAAAATGTTAAAACTATTAAAATTTCAATTCACCTGAATGTTTTTTCTAGTAACTGGACTTTTTTTCCTGTGGTGACCATGGTAACTCATTTGTTTGGCTTCTGAATACAGAATATTCTTGCAACCCCTATTTGTATAAAAATGCTTGTGTCTTTTTCCTTTTGAAATTAATAAAGCAGATGCCCTATTTCTTGATCATGGGGGACATACCAGTCTTCTAATTCACTGAGATGAATCATAGATGCTTCCCACTCCCCAAAGACATGACTTCATGGGATGAGAAGGAAAAGTAATTGGGGGAAAAAAGGAGGAAGTAAGGGAGGGGAATATGGTCAAGTAGAGAAAAGATTTGGAGGAGTTAGCATTCATGGATTTCTTTTGATTAAGTTGTCACTATTTCACTTTTGGAATATACAAATAAAAATCTGAGGGTCACTTCTCATTAAAATCAGCCTTACTTTAAACTTTTCTGTTTTGATTATGAAACATTATGCTACTCTTGAGTGTCCACACTGTTCCACTGACTTCAGTGAGATCACTCATGGAAAAAAGAAATGGTTCCTCGCCTCTTTGTATCGGAAGCTTGCTGCCGTTGACTTCTTTCTGGTGCTTCTCAGCCTGCTCTGTGCTGCTGCTGCCTTTTAGTTATAAAACATCCATTATCCAGCTGGTATCCTCTGAACTTTTTTGCATAGATCCTTTATAACTAGCATTGCTTCAAGTGGTATAATGGAATTCATAGCAGCAAGGGCACATGAACAGAAGCTGCCCACAACAAAGTGCTAGCAAACAATTTGCAATTGCTCATGGCTGTGGCTGAATGAGTTGGTTTTAGTTAATTTGCTATTCAAACAGGAATAATGAGGTGAAATGCATTTTACTCATTTTCATTGTGGCACAGTGGTTAAGCCTGAACATTTTATTTTACAGGGCTGGACAGGGCAAAGGAAATTGCTAATCACTTGGCTAGTTGATCATTCTGTCACTGTAGCCTCTAGCTGTAATGTGTTAACGATGGTCAGAGAGATTAAATATATCAGAAAATCCCCAAACTATATAGGAAAATACTGTGAAGTAGCTTAATGGAGAAATAGTTTAGAAGCTGTTTTAATCAGCAGAATAAAGGTAGGGGAGGAAGCTCACATGCTGATCCCTAGGGTCAAAAAAACTTTTAATCAAAATACAGTGATGTGAATTGCAGGTAGTATGATCATCGATGCATTATGTATTTGGAGGTGGAGGGAAGTGTCTGACTACATTTCCTTGAGTCATTCTTCTAGAAAGAACATCTTGGAAATGGTCAAATCGTAGTATTTATTTAAGCAACAAAAGATAATTGCTGCTAGCTCCTTTTTTTTGGCATTTACTAGAACAAAATGGTTTGAAATTTCATTCAGAAATGATTCTAAAGTATGTATGCCTGCATATAGATTTGAATCACAGTAAGAGAAAACTGAATTACAGTTGAATTAGTAATACTGGTTCTATTTGATCAGCAAGCCCTTAGGCTCCCTTGGAAATTTTAGCTATAATTAATAATGGCTGAACACAACTCCTTATTTTTTTTTTTTTTTCTGAGCTCTAGGAAAAAGTTATGCAATTGTGTCCCTGATTCCGGTGGTCTTCAGTGGAGCCAGGATTTAACACAGTGTCTTCATATAAAGAAAACAATTGCAGACTTCATTTATTTTTGTGCTTTTCTTCCCTGTTAAGGGTTTTCTCTTATTTTCCACAGCTTTTTACTAAAGAGTTTGGGTCAAAGGTCTTGAATTCAGTATATAGACATAATTAAGATTTTAACATTTGTAAAAACTTGAATTGCATGCAGAAGGCAGAGAGAGACTGCAACAGCCAACTGTCACTATGTCATACTAAGATGATACATAAGGTGAGCGACTACTTTTTTTTTGACAAATGTGCTGCCATTTTAAAATTTTTCCTTTCCCTTTCTAAAGGGCATCGTAAAGCAATTAAAGAGGACCATAATGCAGTCCTTCAGGATTGCATCTTAATTCCGAAGAAGGATGAATTAATCTCTTCTGATTGTGTAATAGTGTGCAACTCACCATGGAAATACTGTGGAACTACAAAATAATCTGTAAAACAACATACAGTTTTTTTAGAATCTTTGTTATAAAATTCCTGGAGGGCTCATCCTTCTGGTGATTTTGCTTGAGGCAAACTGGAAGTGAAAGTATTTGTCTTCAAATTAAAAATTGATGAGGAATGCTATGTGCTTTGCCTTAAAGAAAAGGCATGTAAAATATACTTGTGCTCTGTGAGGACTGAAGACTACTAGAAAGTTTGTGCCAATGTAGGTAAGCTCTTTTTTGCTACAGATGATGCTAAGTTTTTGCAGATAGTGTAAACTAATATAATGATACAGTTATGTGCTGTAAACTTAAAGGCTGAGAATTCTAAGCATTGTATTTTCAGAGCTGGATGGAGAGCTGGATTTGTCTAACTGGGACAGTGTTATTAAGTGGCCTTGACTGTTTTTTTTAATTTTTCTTTATTTACTGGCATAACTGATGTTCTGAATGTATTTGTAATAGAGAATTGTGTTGATTGGAAGGGGAGGGGAGCTGCCAATGGAGAGCTTTGATGGAGAAAGGCTAGAAATATTATTCAGTGGATGCTTGTTGAGCAGAAGTAGTTCTGTGTGCAAGTCCCTCTGAGCTGACATATTCTTTAGCTTATCACGTAGGTTTTCAAACCCTTAAGGATGTTATTTTGCTGTCTTTTTGTTTTGCCTGTGTAGGACATCTCTCTGATTGTGGTATGAAGTATCACACTTGCAAGGTTCTTTCTGGCATGCCAGGTTTGTGCGTTCCTGCTGCTTTGAGTTTTGCTCATCAAAGCAATTCTGCTCAAGCTCTGAAAGTAAGTTGTTAGGGATGCAACAGGCCAAGGACTAAATAATACCCTTTTCTTGAAGGGTGAACTAGAAGCTGTAAGTGTCAGTGTAGCTCTAGTAGCTTTGAATGTGTTGCTTATAGTAAGTCCTAGTTCCGTTTTCTATGTGTACTCACTTTAAATTACTTGGAACATTTTGGATGATAAGAGAGTAGAAATCTTAACAAGAAAGAGGAAATACTGGCTTCTTGTCCTTTAACTCCATGTTTGATAACAAGCTTCATTCTTCACTGTAACATGTGAGGCTCACAGGGCCTGACAGTGCTGGGTAATTCCTTTGACTGTTGCCTTGCTTTGGACTTTAGAAGTCAAGCAACATAGGTAGAAATCTTATGTGATATTCCTATTTGCTCTGATTTTCCCACTGATTATGAAGAGAATCAGGTCAGGTCCTGTAGGATTTAAGACTCTGGTCTTCTCAGTGATGCAGCTGGACTATACTTGATGCAGTAGGTTAGTTGCTACTGGACCATTGTATAGGTGTAGAATAGAGATGGAGGAGGAGTAATAAAGAATATGATGAAATGTGCAATTCCAGCTTATAAAAGTGTGGCCCTTATGCATTGGAGGCACATTAATATCCCCTTAATTTCTGTAGCTCTGTGCTTTTTTGCGTCAACTCAAAGTTGGTAAGGATGAGAAGCTTCTGACCTCTCCAAGGAGGTATACAGAAGGACGTTAACTGAGTACATCCACTGTGAAATACAGTAATTAATGCTCTTACTCTAAATGCTTTAACATTGTGGGTGGGGTGGGAAGACTCTGTTCCTATGAGGCAAAATACTCTCATGGCTTTGTTTTTGGGTAATGCACAAAAGTCCATCCGGTGTCTCTTACTCCCATCTTTCTGTTGCTGGCATTCCTCTGGTCACACACTTTTGAAAGATTCATTAATCCCTTATCCTGTTATGGCAAAGGGTTTGGGAATGTCCAACAAAAATTTGAAAGTCTAATTAAAAACAAACAAACAAAAATTTAAGCCCAGCCTTAACATTCTCCCTCAGGCAATACTTTCATGACCTTGCCGTGCATATGTGGCTTAGCACAGAGGAGGGTGTGAATGGCTTCATATGTGCAAATTACAGCTAACAGCCCCTTTGATTGCGTGATCCTGCAATCAGCCTTTGGTTTCAAGCATGTAGCATAATCAGAACTTGCTTTGTTCGTTGATGAATGTCTAGAGCAGCTTACAAAACAATGGTCATATGTATTGGCTGTTTTGAAGAATTATTTCTCATATTAATATTGAAGAACTTAAAATACATAAAAAGGAAATCTACTTAGATTTTTGCGACTCTGCTGTAGTTCAGGGAAAAGACTTAGTATTTAGTAGCTTGAAATCTTGAGGAAAAAATACATTAAAAAAAAATCCTTTAGTTTTGTCTCCTCCTATCACTCCCACAGGAAAGAAATGAAGTAGCAGTTGAGGGAGAAAAGAACAGTCTTATTTTTCCCTCAAATGCAATAATATATTTCAGAATGATATGGTGTTCCTTTTAGATCAGTCTCTTAACTTTTACTTTGTGCTTTCAGAGCTGAATAACATTCCCAGGCGAAGTTGGGGACTTGCACATTTCTGTTGAATACCTTAAGCTTTTGTTGTCATATTCTCATTGGAAAGAGTGGATAAGTGTTCACCAGGGTGGATAAGCTCTCACCTTCAAATCCAATTCAGAATATGTTGCTTGCTTAATTTAAAGTTAGACTGTCATAAAACCCTCTGCTTATTCTGTAGATTTTTAAAAATCTAATTTATATGTATAGCAGAAACCCTCACTGTTTTCACATTAAGTATGATATAAAGACAATGTGTGTGTATACATTTACACAACAAGCTCAGTACTGTATATTTAATTATTCTTTAAGACTGTACTGTTTTAAATATATCACATTCAAATTTAAAAGTAAAAATGTTTTCTGTGTCTTAAGACCTACGAAGTGTATAATCTTCTCAGAGTTCTGATACTTAACAGGAGCAGGATCAGGCATGAATGCTCAGTTAGTAGGACTGACGTTAAGAAATGATCAGCAATACCAACCAGTAAATCAAACTGCAGTTCAAGCTGGTTAGTCAGAAGACTACTTTATATAACACATTGTCAATTCTTTAATTTTTTTTATTACAAAGAATATGTCTGTGTTTATATGAATAAAGCTTCCTCCTCCTGGTAAGGTCAATGATACAGATCTTACAGGTTTCAGCAATGTCATGAATCTGGCTGGTGGAGACTTGGTTTACATGTCAATATATAGTACTGTTCAAGGCAAAATATTTCACAATCCTGGCGTGGATGCTTTAATTACTTTAAGGCATCTCAATGCATTATGGAAGAGAGCTTATCTCCACTGAGACAAATTTTGCAATTGGTTTTATTCTCACAAGTGTTAATTGTGCAGGTACCACCATTCTATCAGGAAGCTATAACCACAAAATGATGACCCAATTTTTTGTTTAGAACAAACATCCCCATGTCAGCAAAACCACCTGCGTAGTACAAAAACAATATTGTGATTAAAATAACTCAGATACCAGCATCAACAGGGAGGATAGTCAATAAGTAAGGCTTGCAGAAAATTGAACTTAAAGGCCTCAAGGATTCAATGCACTGTTTGGACAATGTTGTTTTAATTCTATAAAGCTAGATAAGTAAGGGAGTTGAGGGTAGGCAGTAGTAGCTTTTTGGGAAGTTTCTCATCTGGAGTTAAGTATTCCTGTCACTTTTGCCTCTGCCTTCTCCAAGGCTGGCTGTGCCTTCTGACAAAATCGGCTATGCCTGCTGTCGTCTTAATACACTCTGCAATGACAGTCGCTGACTTTGTTGCTGCAAACCTTATGGATTTGCTGTGAGTTTATGCTGAGTGACTATTATTAGAAGCTTCATATTAGCTGTAGTTTTTATTAAGTACAACTTCTTCAGATAAAGAGGACATCTATATATCCTAGATAATACTATCACTGTTTTTGATCATACAAGTGTCAATCTGTCATTTGCTGAAAGCATTACAAATTTTTTTAAAAAGTATAATTTCATGAGCTTAACTTATCCTGTCTGAAAGGTGGTTTTGTTAATGTGTCAGTTCAGAACTTCTCTTTTAAAACACAAGATGACACTTCACCGCATTTCCCAAACATTCCTCCATTTACAAAGCGCTAGGCTGAAAATAAGTAAATGCACTGTTCCTCTTTTTCTTTACACTGTAAGTAATAAATACCTTCCATTCCTTTCCTTTCTAGACTTCCAAAAACTTAGTCAATCCATTTTATTCTCTGCTGTTCCGCTTGTATGCTCGCTTCTTCACTTATCCATTATTTCCCTTCCTCCCCACCAATATAGAAGATTTGACTAGTACATGCTCTTTAAGGCACAAATAGTAGAAATGAACAAAAGCAAGGGGCAGAACTAAAGTGTCTAGCAGAGACAGACCAGAAAATAGGGGATGTCCTTGGCATTTTAGCTTTGGAAGGTTTAGTGGGTCTGGTGTGTTTTCATTAACACATTTACAATAAAAAGTGCAGGAGTCTTGTTTTATGGCTTTTCAGCAGTTATATTACTTCCTTCAACCAAATATGAAAAGTCTGTTACTTTTTTCTTCATTCATTGATGTTTTTCCTCATGCCTTAGGATCACCTGGAGCTTGACAAATGCAAAAAATTCTTATGACTTGTCTTCAAGAAATGCCTTAGATATTCTCCCTCCTCCCTTTGCATTAAGAAATATCTGTTCAAATATTTTTGTATCTTCTTTATGATAGGCTTTTCAGATACCTATGGCTGAATAAATAAAACTGTCTTCCTGTGTTAAGGAGCTTGGAATGGGCTTTTTTGTTTTTCAAAAAAAAATCTGCTGCAGTACAGAATGCAGTGGGTTGTCATAGTATAGAAGATGGCCTAGTACTGAGAACACTATTTTTACTCTTCTCAAGACTAGGAACAAACTGTTAGTTAAACCTTTCCTCTAGAGGTGTTATACCTAACAAGTTCTCTTGAGAGAAAGAGCAGCAAAGAAGCTGAGCTATCAACTCAAATACTGAATGGCTGCATTCCCCTGGGCTTGCTTAAATTTGAAAGTAGATAGGAATTGTGAAGAAATATAATGCAATCTAGTAAAGAAGCTGCAGCATAACTCCAGTGGACTCAGAAGCAGTAATGTACACATAAAAATCTCATATTAACCTAGAGTATAGATAACATCCTAAAACACACTAAAGTTGGTTTAGCATGTCCTCAATGCATCATCTTCAATGTTGTGTGATGCTGAGATTGGTTTATGCTGTAAATTCTTTGGAATGGTAACCCTGGATTTTTTTCCTGCTGTGGAAAAGGTTATGTGCACTTCTGGGTTATCCATTCACGTTAGATCATGACATGCTACTGGCAAGGTGGTCGTTGAGCTGAAAAATAGTCAAAAGGTTTATGCTCTTGGTCTTAGTTTTATGACAGGTTAAGCTTTCACAAAGTTGCTCAATACTTACTTGTGGTCAGGTTTTTTCCCTGCCAAAGAAGGTACAGGTGTGTGTGGTGGAGTCATAATGCTGTTTTTCTGGGATTTGAAGTGAATGGAAAAACAGTAATCCTTGGATGTTTCACATGTTTTCAGTTCCTCTTTTTAATCTGGAAAACTTGTTCAAATGTTTTATTGTAGTCCTTTCTCAGAATTTCTAAATGTCTTCCGATAGAGGATCAGTAGTAATGTTTGCAGAGTCAAGGGTCTTGTCTTTCCACTTCTGAAACTCGGAGTGAGGCGTAGCAACTTGTGGGGGTAAGGTTCCTCTTTGTTTAAGAGGGGCTTGGTAGTAGGTTGATGGCAAAAGGTGTGCTTGAATTTGAAGAAACAGATTTTCCAAAAAGGGACACTTTACCTGATTACTTTTGCTGGCCTTCCCTGGATTGTGGAAGATGATATTGGAAGCAGATCCCTTTGACTAAGAAGGAATGCATCTCTTAGTTGAGTTATCCAGAGCCCTTGGAATCTGTATTATATGCTCCAAAAGGAGTGTGGTGGTGTGGTGTGGTGATTCCTAGATTTAGACATAGGCTTTGAAGCAGCAGGGGGAAAATCTATCAATTAATGCTGTATGCATCTGTACATCTCTCCCTTGTCTTCCCCTTACTAGTACACTGTGTGCTCCAGCAGGATGGCAGAGCATCAGGGAGAGTTTCTGCAATGAGGTCTGGATAAAACTGGCCTCACTGTGCTTTTTTTTTATCTCAGGTTGGCCAGGCACAGAACAAATCTGGTTTGAAGTCACACAGGCATGAGTTGGTGGTCCTTTGCTGAAGTAATATGCTAAGGCATTCACATGGGTATTGGGTGATATGATTATCTGGCTCCTAGGTGGAGCTGGCTTACACTGGTCTGGCACAGACTGCAGCCTGGAAAGCTGGGTTCTTGCAGCTACCTTGGTTGACCTGCCATCAGCAAGTTAGTGCATGACTTATCATCCAGGAGGACCAAAGTTTCTGAGGACCTGACTTGCAAAGTTATATAGATGCCTAGTAGCATTTTTCAAAAACACTAACATGCTTAAATACAAAGCTTCCCTTGATAACCTGATGATCCTCATAAGCCTTCAGAGCTAGGTAGCAGACCGCTTCAGATATTTTAGAAAAATTCCACTGAAGATCTGTCTCTCATCATGCACTCGTGCATCTTGGAAGATCTGATGTCAGTTTATTGCTGCCTTCTGTGTTGGACAGTTCTGAGGATTTTAACTTGCAAGAATAGATCTGCATTACATAGTGCCCCCAAAGTCATGAAACTTAAGGTTCTGATTGAACTGTAGAATTCTTCAAGAAAATTTATTCCTTTAGGATATATTACAATCTAAGTGTTTTTTGAAAGCTTTAGGGGACACTTTCTTGTACATTTTAGACTTCTGGGATTTTGCTGTCTTCATTGAAACAGAGATAATGTAAGTGTGTACATGAATGCAGCAGGGATCCTATTACCAGGAAAGGCGTATTTACAATTTTGTTTGAAACTCTTTTGTGATTCGGTGATCCTTGCTGGTTAAATATCTTCTGTGGAAAATCTGTATGTGTGCGTATGCAAGAATGGCATGCTGCCAGATTGTTTTGTAGTGTTAAATCTTAAAACTATCAAATGTGCCTTTTTAAAATAGTGGGGGGAGTGATACTGGGGAAAGAGGCTCAAAAAATTAAAGGGTTACAGAGTTGTCCTCACAGACTCTATTGGCCTCTTGAAAACAGAATTTCATAGTTATCCAATGTGTGTGTCTCCTCAGAGACAATACATTATCTAATAATAAGGTGTATAAACAAACGTTAAGGAAATGAGATCAGTTTTAACTTCTGAAAAATTACAGTGAGTTGAGTATCAATTTAAAAGAGAACTTAAGTCATACTGAAAGTATTAAGATACCCCAGTTTTGTCCAAACACTGAAAGAAAGAGTGAATGAGTGCAACAAGGAACTCAGATAACTTTAAAAAATTACGTTTCTTCTGGCAGTGGAGACATATATTTAGTAAGAGCTCAAGAGCAGAGCAAGTGAGCCAGCATGCACATGTATTCAATCTCAGCCTGCCTTCTAGCCAGAGCAATAATGGTTTCCAGGTCTACAGGGAGAATTTTTCTCCAGGCTGTTGATTCTTATGTAGTGTCTCCTGGTCAAAAAGTAGTTAAATGGAGTCAGTAGTATCTTTAGGTGCAGAGAGAAGGCTGAAGAGTGCTCTGATATGCAGCAAATCAGAAAGGGCATCATTAGCTACGAATTCCCAAGCTGCAGCCCAAATCTACAGCTGCTTTGTCACACAACCCAAAATTTAGGTGTAACCCTGATGTGAAAGACAGGACATGTGGATCAGATTTCATATGGTGCCTTTTCTTCCTGGGAGGACAGGAAGAATCTAATAGAAAACCACTTAATTGAATTTATTTTCTTACTATTACAAGGAAGAACGGTTCTTGAATAAGGAGAAACTTTTAGCACCTCCTAGAAATATATATGGCTTTACTAAGGAGTGTGTATATGTGTATACAGACTTTTTTAATATGTATCTATAAGCAAGCAAAAAATTTTTATTTTTCTGTGAAGGTCAAAAAAAAAGCAAGACTGGAGCGGTTATTTTAGAAGAGAAATTATCTAATTCTGATATTATGTACTGAAACAATGAAACTTTATAGTCCTTTAGTTTTGTATGCAAAACTCCTATGACAATATAATTTTCATGACTGTATTAAAATGTCATTAATGTATTTAGTAACTGGTCTTCTATGATCCATTAATTATAATAGATGAAATTAGATATGAATGGAACCTGTATTCTAAAAGATTAATTTTATATGCAATAACTGTGTAACCCGCAAGTCCTAGTCTTAAACTATTCCATTTGATAGTGTAACAAAACTGGTGATTTCAATGTCTGAAAAAATTAGTATTGATAAAATCCAGTAAGTGTTTAATTGTAAAGATCTTTCAGAACAACCATTTTTGTTGGTGTTATATTGCATTGGTGTGCTGTGTTGCCAACAAATCAATATGAATTTAAATGAAATAATCTGCTGCATCCCACAACAGTGGGGAATTTGCTGTGATATTGGCTTAAGTTATTTACAGCATAGTTGGTCATTCCTAATGAATTACTTCCAACTTGAGTCAGTGTAACCAAAAGTGAAAGCGGCTTCCTAAGTAGGTTCTCCTTGTTAAGGAAAGAGAACTGCATGTTTATTTTGGTATCATTTCTAGTGAAGTGCTTTGTGTGTGTGTGTGCTCTTACCCTGCAGCTTAGGCAATTAGAAACAGCTTGTGTGCTCTTTCCTCTTCCACCCTCAAACATCTGTGACAGCCAGGAGACAAACCGAGACCAGCTCTTGTTTCAGAGAGAACAGTAAAGCAGAAAGAAAGAAAAAGAGGGTGTAGCTGCGTGTGCGCTGTGCTTGGCACACACAGTGGCTCTAATATTTTATTAGTGCCATCTAAAGCAGTCCAGAATTTTGAACTGACAACCTTTCCATGGCCATACGCAAGCTTCCATATTGCTGTTTTCTAGGAAAAGGAACAAAAAAGCCTTGCATGGCTGCTTGTTTCTTCCTGTTGTTGGAGAGGAAAAGAACACAAAAGTAGTGCTTTCTCTAAGTAACACAATTTATTTCAGGCGTACTTATCTTGTGGCACACTTTTTAAAATGGAAAACAGCTAGTTTTACTCTACATTCATTTTTCCTTTTGGAGTATGCTCCACATGAGGATTCAAGCAAAAGTTTCTGATGCCTTTTGTTAATCTCGGAGCAGGGGGAGGGTTGACTTTATATTACAACTCGCACTAATCTGCATTACTGTCAGGTTCCCTTTATTATTGATTTCTAAGCTTTTTTTTCTCCCCTTCCCTCTGCCATCATAGGCTGAGTGAAGGTTGAAAGAAGGCATCACAATAGAAGGTGCATGGGAAATATTAGCACAAAAAAAGGGGAATTTTATTGAGTCAGAACTCTTGTGGTTTTGAAGTTCAATGGAAGCAGACACTAAAGGCAAATAGTTGTCTAACAATATTTCCTGCATCTTTAGAAATCTCAAATTCAAATGCTGTCTTGCATTTTCCCCCGAAATCCAGGTAGTGAAAACTTCTAGTGCTGCTATTGCTGCTGTGAATGTTAATTAACTTACAGTTCTTCTTTTTTAATAGGAATTGCACAGTTTATCTGAATAAGGCTATTGTTCACCTGGTATTGCTTTCCCTAACTACCAAAGCCGGCGACAGAACTCGTATCGATATCCGTGGGAGATGCGGTTGGCCCTCGGTAAAGCGGGTGAATCTATAGGTGCTGTGCTTGCTAGGGCTTTTTGTCGACGCTGTAGGTACATTCTTGATTCTGCTACCTGTCTATCTGTGCTTTTTTTTATACTAAAAGTGTCATTCTGGAGGCTTTGTTCTGAAAGGTTTCTTTATTTCTCACAATCAGCACATTCATTTTTCTCTACCTGTTCATATCCCTTGTGTTTCTAATTAACATTTCAAAATCACTGCCTGTCTTCTGTTCTGAATAATCTGTGCTCGTCTGCATTCCAGTAGCGTAGCTCTAAAACAGTACACGCTGTGAATACAATACGAATTAGGTTTTTCCCCACTATTAGCTAAAAGTAAATAATTTCCATCTAAGGGTTTATTTGCAAACTTTAAATACACTTAACTTTATCTGACAGACCTTGAGTCCTAAGAGCTGGATTAAGTGGAAGTTTTAAACTCTTCATCTGCTTACTCAGTCTAAATATCTTTGATTAGTTAAATACATTGTGCCTCCCTAGCTTTCTACATGAATCTAGAATGACAAAAGGCAAGCAGTAAGTAAATATCTTGAAAGATATTTATTGGTTGTTAAAACAAGCCTCACTTAGAAAAATACTCTTAATCTGCTAATTCCCTGCTTGCTTGCTCTTAAGTTACTGAATCATGTGTGAATATGAATTTCAAAGCCAAAGCTACTTCACTGAAAATACTTTGCTGCCTTTTCCTTCTACTTGCAGTTTTACTGTACTTTTTTTTTTTTAAACTTAATCACATAAGGTAATTGAAATAACAAAAGGTGTCTGAACACAATCCTGGGAAACGTGCTTTAGGAGACGCTGCTTGAGCTAGGGGGGTTGGACTAGATGATCTCCAGAGGTCCCTTCCAACCACAACCATTCTGTGATTCTGTGAATCAAGGCGTAGGGTAAAGGCAAATTGTAGCTAAATGCTTTGAAAAAATTAAAGCTTCATGTATTAACTGACTTTCAAAATTCTCAGAGCCATCTAAATAAAAGAAGCCATAATTTCCTCAGGGAAGTACCTCTTTAGTGGGTAGTCATTCTCTGTTTTTACTTGAAGTTTTCTGTGTAGGATCAATGTATAAATTAACCAGGAGAGCAACAAAGTAACCAAGATGTGAGGTGGAGATATTGTACAATCCTGTTTGTCTGACATGAAGCAAAATAAGAGATTTTTTTTCTATTGGTAGAAGACATCAGGCTGACAGCAAAAAAAGCCTCTTTTTTTTTTCCATTTGTCAAAGTCTTTCTTTGAGTGTAGAGATATTTCTAATGCAAGAAAAACTTTCTGTAATGTAACTTAAGTATTGCCTTAGTTATCTGTGAGTTCCCTGGTCCTTTGCTTGGTTAGATCATCCCTTACCGTGAGCAAGCCTAGACCAGACGGAGATAGGTAGCAGCATGTCTGAGGACACTTAGCTCATTTATGGCTCAGTAAACATGCAAAATGAGGGAGATGACAGCATGGCCATCTTCACGAGAGCTGTGAAACACGTAATTGTCCAAAGCTACCTTACTTGGAAGTTAATGAACAGAACTATGCAGATAATTCTGACCATAGAAGAGGTCGGTATCACCTTGGTCGGTGTTGCCAAGCCCCGATAGATTTATTAAAGCATGACACTTTTTATTTCCCATAAATATGGTTGTCTGTAGTTTTATTTTGCAACATACAACTGGTCCTGTAGCTGACAATAAATTCTACATTGGGAATTTTAAAGCTGTGTCTGTAGTGCTTACTTAAAAAGTATTTAAATGTATAATAGAACTGACTCCTAAAATAAGAATACATTATAAAGCCACCCTTCCTGAAAACATAACTCTTGAAATTGCATCATCTTTGATATTTAAGAAGCTTGGTGCCCAAAATGTAACCTTAACTTGACAAAGATTAAACACAGAATTATTGATCTCTGAGCTGCAACAGTACGTTGAAAAGAGTTCTCCCAGTAAATCTTGGTAGTCAGCAGAACTCAAAATTTATTGTTCTTACTCTGTGTTATTTTTGGATAAACTGTCTGGCTTTCCAGAACTTGTTTGATAGCTGCCAGTTGCTTACTGTGTTTCCCTTTGCACAGAAGTGAAAATTTGAGCCTAACATCAGGCACCAGAATTCACTGGAAGCGGCAGTTGTCTTCTGAATTTGAGAGGTTTTATCAAAATTCTTGAACTTAGGTACCAAGTAGGTGATTTGACCTATATATTAAATGTATGGAAAAATGAGACTCCACTAGCTCTGCAAATCTGATGGTCGTAATTACAGCAAGAGAAATTAAAAACAAATAAACCAAATTATGGTATTGCTGTTGGTTGAAGTATTTCAATTAAGGTTGTATACCTTTCTAAAAGATGTGATCTAGCTCAGCTGGATGCTTGTAGGCTTGATGCAGAAATTACCAAGTTATGTGGCCAGTGTGATGTAGGTCAGTCTGGATGATGACTGTTGCCCTCTATAAAAGCTGTTTGTCAAAAGTGTACGTTCAGCTGAATGAATTTGAAGAAGCATGAAATAGCAGTTATTAGAATTGAGATGCCAATAGATTACATGGGTTGAGATAGGCAGATAATTGTGTAACTATGTAATTATACTGGATGGATAAAATGAATGGCTTCATGAAACTGATGAAAAAATTGCTGGTTTCATGGAAGTGCTAAAGTAACATTGATTTATTTATTTTTTAAAACCAGAGATCTCAAACTTTTTCACCTATGGGTATTGAGGAACCTAGTGGACTTCTTTTTTAATACACATTTAGTGTACAAAACATGACTCCATGCTTATAGTGTTTTAGTCAAAGCTCTGCTATGTTTAATAAACTCAGTTTGGGGAAGGTGAAAAAGGGGAGGGATGGGAAATGTTAAGAAATCTGAAAACAGGCTCCCAAGCAGCATACCACAAAGTATGAATTTGCCTGTGTGCACATCTGCATTTACTGTTTCATGAAGTCACCGTTGCACCTGAGTGGAGTCAAGTGACACTTCAAACAAACAAAAAACCCCCAACCCAAAACCCTTTGTACTGGCTATTTGTGCTATGGAGAGTTTCAGAGATACCTGTGCTTTCAGAACTTGTATGGTAATCTTTGAGTGTAGTTTGGTGAACTGAGTTTTTATTATTATTTTAAGTGCTCAGTAAAAGTATGGCTAAATCTAAGTGGTACTAGTGTTAAACAGAAGTAATACGTTTAAAATATATTGTTTTCAATTTGGTCAGGCAAAGTGGCAGTTACTCTAGTTTCTTGATCATGTAAGACAGGATTACAAATGCCTATGCAGATGCTTTTAAATCAAATGGGCACTCTTGAGTATGTAGTGTATTTGTCTTGTTTTCTGAGTACTTGTGTTATTCCCCTTGATGACACTTACAGGTGAAACATACTGCTAGGCTAGTTTGACAACCCTAATTTCTCCCTCAAAAATATCCATAAACAGCAGTAAGTGGCCTAGGAAAATGTAATTTTGTGCATGGTTAGTTATTTTGAGTAATACATTTTAATCTCAGATAAGCAGGGAGTTTATTTCAAATTTTATTTAGTTGGTGCTGTAATTCCACTATTTGGCTTAGGCTGCTGAACTGCTGCTCTTTGTCCGGTTGCTTTCCATGTGTGAAGGAGCTCTCTGCCCAAACAAAAGCAAGCTTACGGGAGTAGTGCCGTGATTTGATAGGAAATGTCCTCAGTTGCTTGCTGTGAACCGTAATCACCTTGAAATATGTCAAAACTTAGTGACTTTCTCTCTATACCTGGAAATATTTAAACAGAGATGCCCATGAGGAAATTGAACAGAGCAAAGCAAATTGAATTGGGTTTAAGAATTCATGACCTTTCTGTCCTACATATCAAATCCATTTTTCTTAAATGGTGTTCATACTGCGCTGCATATTAATTGCATATTGCGTATTCTTTATTCATAATATACCACTGATGATAACACAAAATTACAATTTTAATTCCCAATGATACCTTAATTTAATGTTTCATTTACTTCTCTTCTTTAACTAATCTTCTGTCCTCTGAACAAATTTGATTAAAATCATTGCATTTATTAAAAAGAAATGGGTTAAGATATATCAGTTTGGTCCCACAAGGAGCCGGTGTTAAAAATTCTTTCCTGGCGTTTACCTTCTATTGCATGAGAGTATGCATGAGGAGATGACTGATTAAAGCTTGGAATAGCTAGGATATTGAGAACTAAAAAAATTATCTGCTTTAGTCACTGCTTCCTCGTTCTCCAGGTAAGCCAGTCTCCTCTTTCTCTTTTGTATTCTGAAACTCTAATAATTACAGATTTTTTTGAGATTTGGGATGGGACATGGGAGAGTGAGGAATGATTGTAGGTGACCTCTTCTGCTTTCCTCTTTCCCAATGCTGTTTGCCAGGAGACCTTCTTTCAGTCTGCAATGTCCCTCAAGCAAGAAGTGAGGAAAACTCATTCTGGAGGACTTCTGGGCTTGCTTCCCTCTGTGGACATCAGCCTGAGCAGAGTCAGTGACAGGGACCTTTGGGACAGGATAGTCCTGCTTTGACTCCCCCTCCCATTCTCTCCTGATCACAAGAGGTTGTCTCTTTTCTGGTTCCAGAGCAACTGGTGAAACCTTGTATACATGGAAAGCTTTCATCCCATGCCACTATGTTAAGTGTTCTCCTATCATTATATAAATGGAATTGAGGAGCTGTTTCACCCTGAGAACATCTAAAAAAGCACTGTTCCTACCTTGGTTCTTTACACACTGAAGTGAAGACTTACTGCAGTGCTGTATAGATGAATTACTACAACTGTGAATGCTGCTCTTACCGTTTTTTATGATGAAGTCAGTATGTTGCAGTTCATTTGTGCCAACATACAGAGTTCTGAAATCTTGCAGTACAAGCTTAGAAAGCAGTTCTGGATGGATGCCTTGAAATCGTCACTTCTAAGCTTTTAGGGGAAATGGGAAACTAGATGGACCAGAAGGTTCTTAAATGTGCACTGGTTCCTGACTGAGATTATTTACTGATAAAGCATGTTACTAGGTCTTCTGTCTCTGTACAAGACAAAATTTGAAGTTTGTGTTGCCAGTTACAAGTTCATGTCTCATAATTTGTAACTTTACACTTATTTTACTACTTTTGCCTTGATTAAATTGTTAGTGCTTATAAACTTCCTAGTCTTCCAGTGAATTATGTGATTATCTTTGCCCATTTGACATTACCCATTTCTGTGTAATTAGGATGTTGTAATCTTCTTGCTTTTTGGTCTGTTAGACTGAGTTAATGGTATCTTCTTAGGCAGTGTGATATCACATTATTAACTGATTGGCTAAATTGGTAGGGAGGAGTTCTCTTATTAGTTCGTAAAATTTAAGCATAGGTCTTTGCCAAAACTAGGATTACGAAGAAGCATTCTTCTGTTGAAATATTTGCATTTATTTTTATGATTGTCTCTGTGTTCTCATTGTATGACTGATTAATTGCATTTAAAAAAGATCATTTGCTATTCATATAGTGATAGAGCTTTTTTTGGAAGTGTGAGTTGATGAAACTTGATGCTGCCTGTGCTGGCCTTTCAAAGTCCTTTGAGCACCCATTAAGTAGGTTAGCTGCTCATTTGTTAAACACTTTTAACAGTGTGAATTAGCAAGTATCTGCCTTTACTGTATGTTCCCACATTGCTTATATTCATTCTAATTTTGCATTTGTTATTTGCTTTATCTCCTGCTGTTTCCCCACACCTCCTCGATCCTGCAAAGAGGCAGCAATGCTAATTTTGTGATACCACAATTTAGTACAGTATCTTCGTAGCATCAGGCATCATCGAGAAATGTTTCTTGGTCATGAATGCAGCAGCCTGTCTCCTGGAGTCCAAGGCAACTCTAGCAGTCCTTCATTAAGGAAGGAGCTAACTGTGGCTGGGTGGTTTTGTCACAGAGATAAGGGCCTTTGGATGGCACACTCTGCTGACAGAATTATTGTTGTGCAGGGTCCTTGCATACCCTGCTGGCAAAATTAACGCTGTGCGGGGTCTGTGCATGCATGCTGCTGTATGTTGAGGAATCGGATGGGATTCAAGCTGTGTGTGACTCTGTTCACAAATGAATTTCAGCCATGGGGAATAAGGACTTTTTCAGCTCCAGCAAAGAGGCCTGTAAGTTCCTGTTGTAATTGGGTGAAGATTCCTGTCCTGGATTCACAAGTGTCTGTATATGTGTGTGTAGAAGAGCACTGTATACTAATTGCTTCTTCAGGCCTCGTCTTTGTAACATGCAGATTGATTACTGTAGACAGACTAAAAACTTTGTTAGACTTTCCTACCATGTACAGGGAATAATATAGAAATATTCACTGGGTGCTTGGAAGTGAGAAAGGTCTTTGAGAAATGACATGCTGAGGTTTCCTGTTTTTAATTTTAGTACACTCCTTAAATTAGCAAGTGTCAAATAGAAGAATAGGTAATGACGATACAAGTTGATTCTTATCCGTATGGGCTTGCTCCTTTCTCACTAACATTTCAATAATTGCAGCTTTAATACTTGTGTGAGGAGATGGTGGCAACAGGCAAGCAAAATTGGCATTTGTAAAATGTACATAGTCTTGAATCTATCTGCTTATTTTCTGTCGCTTATACAGTTCTTTTCTCCTCATCTTTGTCTGACAACCCTCTATAATTTGACTCCATCTATACTACTATCTTCATTTCTTGTTATTACTTCTTTCCTTCTTATATTCTTTTCTTAAAACTTTGAGTAGGAGATCTGTCTGAGGGGGAAATACAGTTTAGATGCTTACTAAAAGAAGTAGATTTGGCACCTCAAAGAACTCACCACTGTTTCTTTTGCAGAGCTCTTCTGATCCAGTCTGTCAAATGATTCTTTTCTGGCTTGTGTAGCATTTCAGTTTACACATCTGCATGTGAAAATGGTTGCAAAGTTGATTAAAAATTAAGCATTGCTACCAAGAATGAGTTGAGATGAGGAGTTGATTTAAAATTGATTCTTTATTGGTATCCAAGCTTCTTCTCAGACTGGGTATCACCCTTTTGAGAATGACAAATATTCTCATTAATGTTGTGTGCAGAAAATCATGCATGCATCAGTGTTGGACAAGATCTGCTTTTATGGAGTTTTGCAAAACTATTCCATAACAAAATTTGCCATGATACTATGAGCATAAACCCTTGGCACTGCTACTGCTTTAAGAGAATCCATTGCTAAAGGAAAACAACTTTTAGAGATTCTTGTTTCTCCCCACTTAGTCTTGAGTGAAACATTGGCAGTCTGTGTGGGAGAGAAAATACAGATACAATAATGAAGTTTTTATCACCAAGTAATTGACCTAAGGATGCACCAGCTTAACTGTTGGTCCCAGATTAGCTTTTTTTGGTAAAGGCAAAATACTGTGTCTCAGGCATTTCTCTTGTGGAATCTTGATTATTTGTCGAGGTAACTAGAACTCATAAATAACCTTTGTAATATTAATTTTGACAATATTTTTACAGACACTTGAAATGGGATTTTGGGGATAACATTTTGTTGTTAAGTGATACTGAATGAAGGTATGTTCTCAAACTTAGTAATTCACCTCTAATAAAGTTTAGATGGGCATAATTTCCTGATTTTTCATTTACGCATTCAGTGTGTTTGATTAATATTAAAAAGAAGATATTCCAAATTAGTAACATTTTAGGTACCTGGTTTTCCTCAGACAACGAATTGATTGTACTTGTTCTAAATGATTATAGGTCTATAGCCTACTGACACGCTTTCTGAAGGGCACTCCTGGACAGTGTATTCTTCCTTACTAAGACTTATATATTTGTCAGTATTACAGGAAAACCTAGAGTCCTTGGCTTCATTCAGTTTAGGCTCCTGTTTTCACAAGGCATTATGTAAACAGTAGCGGAATTCCCAAACCCATAGAGCTTAGTGTGTAAATACACCCAGCAGATAAAGGATGATTAGAAGCAGAAGGAAAGAGAATAGAGATCCACCTAGGTGTGCCTGGAAGACCATTGGAAAAAACAGATTTCCTGGATATGAAATTAGTCCCTGAGGGGCAATGATGCTTCTATATGCATTAAACTAACATTAGGAGGCTTGTACTCGGGGATCTGACCTCTCTACTATGCTTTATTGCCAAGGATCCTTCCATAAAAAACATTTGTCCAAAATAACTCGCATATTGGATTTATGATGAGATGCAGAAGGCTGATGGAAAAGAAAATGGTGTTCTGAAGGCTATAGTATAGCTCCATTGCAATAGAGTGGGGTTTAAATTTCTTTTAGTTTGCATAATGGATAATAGAACTAGATCAACACCTGTACATCAGATATAGTTCTCTCTAGTTTCTATCAGAAATGGTTTGTTTCATAGTTCTTAAAATATGATTTTAAGCATTTTTTTATTTGGATTTCAGGTAATTGTCAAGAATTTACAGGAGAATATGCACCTTCCTGATTGCAGTCATTCAGTATTAATAACCATGTGGTTCTGCAGAGATTTTTTTCTTGCAGAGTAAATGCCAATAAATGAATAGCATTCATTTCCATTTTGTTATCAGGAGAAATGGCATTTGAAGGCTGTGTTTCTGTGTGTAGAAGGATGGTATACACCTAAAGAAGTGGACTGTATACATTCAGCACTGGGAATAATGACAGTGTTGCTGTGTAAGCACCAGTGGGAGGAAAAAATGAGCTTTTCAGAAGGCTTTTCCTCTGTTAATTGGTACATGCATGCTTAAAGATAATAAATGATAGCCTTTTTGATGGGGTTAGAAGAACTATCCAGACCAAAGCTTTTCTGTTGCAGAATGGATGCATAGTAGTTCTTCAGCTGGTATAATTTGACATATTGATGACATTGATTCACTAGCTAATGGGCTGGAGTTTATTCAGGGGGTTGTTTGCTGGCTTTTTCAGAAGATATGAAGGGGAAATCGGAGAGAGAGCACTTAATTATAAGATGTAAAAGACTGAGCAGAAAAGAGGATAACTGTTAAAACATGACAAAAAAAATGTAAAAATAACGTTTTAACCATGCTGCCTTGTAGTAAGATTACATTCTGCTGCCAGTGTATTGCAGGAAACCATATGCCTGCTGTCTCCGACTGCAGTATGGAGATGTATGGGAATCTCACCGTACACCACTCTGCCGGGCCCTTATCTAGTCTAGTGTGACAAATAATTCTGCTAAGCTTGTCAGCGGTGACAGCTGAGACTTTTTGCTTAGATGCCTTGACAGTGCTTGTATTAAGCAGCCAGGGCCGTACACTCCATTAAGTTTTTGTAAAATGAACTGTCTGCTACTTGCCGTCTCGCTGATAGTGGCAGTGTTTGAGCTCTAATCCTCTGCGGCTGCAGGCCGCTTGAGCGAGCGCCTTCGGTCACCTGGCGGGTAGCAGTTGGGCGGCTGGTAGTGGAGAGTCTTCGGGGCGCAGCATCGTCTGAGATAGACGCGCTAGAGTTCAATGCACAGCAGACATTTTAAAAACTGATCAAGGTATCTTGCAGAAGAACAACTGATTTTTTTTTAGGTTTTTGAAATGGAAACAGGCAAGAAAGTAATAATGAATTTTGACGCACAAGCAATGGACATGTGCAAATAAGGTGGAAGCTACCTCTGGACAGAGATGTGGAAGATGGTCTAAGTACCACTTAAATCTCATGATGCCATTCCTGTGTGCACCACCTGTATCATAGCAGATAGGTTTGAAAATAAGGTGACTTTTTAAAAGGGAGTGCACAATTCAGGAAAGTCCATTTTTATGGAAGAGAAATACTGGCAGAGTTGAGCTATATCTGTAGATGTAAGTGTAGCTATTTACAGCCTAATGATAAAAGGAATTGGAAGTCTGTTAATGATTTCTTCATTAAATATATGGGAAAATTGCAGAACGAAGTCCCCTTCCTTTATACCTTTGCGATGTCGAGGAACTGAATGACATTGCAGTTGAGCTTACCCTCTTCGTGTGTATCATATATCACCCTGTGCGGTGCTATTGTAAGCTGTGCTTCGCTCAAACCAACTACGTGGACTTTTTCCAAGTCCTCATGTACTATTGCACCAAAGGTGTCTCAGTATCTGCATCAAAAAAGTTACTTTTAGAGCTGTGTCACTTAGCTATAAAAGTTTGTTCATCCTGTGTTAAAACTTGGCATGAAATTTCTTACCGTAGGAGAATATATAATTTTCTTACAACATCCAATTTAACACTTTTTTTTTCCCCCTCCTCTTCGGTGATTGCAGAACTTGGCGACTCACAGTATATAATATGTGGAGTTATAACAGGCATCTTAGGCCACATGTGTGTGTTTGCATTTCTAAAATGCTTGAAGTGATGGAACCAATTTATATAATACATTATGCGTGGAAAAAGCACATAGTGAATATGAAAAGAGCAAGTCTTGAGACTCTGAAAGAAGGGGTAGCCACAGGCCAATAACTAGCTTAACATGTGGAAATGTGCACTGAAAAGGATGGCTTGAGCAAGTGAGGTTGGGATTATAACATGATAAATTACAGCTGGTTCAGGAGAAGGATTGGCATTGGAGCTAAGCCTGATTCTTCAAAGCCTGCCAGTGGTTAGAAAAATGGAAAGGGAACTTTTTTCTGAAGTTATATATGGATTTTTTTGCAGCCTAGCTATGCAATTTAGGACATGCAGTGTTTGGGGGGAGGGGGTGTTTTTGTTTTTCACTCCAGTATCACTGTATCCCTTCACTCCCCCCCCCGAATGGATTTATTTATGAGCATAGCTTCTTACATGGAAATTATTATATTGAAATGACAGTTGTTATAGATATATGTATGCTATTGGAGGGCTGTGGTGTTTCTGCAGTAGTGGTATAATGATAATGTGCTCTTATTTTCTGATATGCTGAAAGCTTTAGCTTGAATAATAGTAAAATCCAGTTTATGTTGTAGCCATAATTCAGAACAGATGTAGGTCCTAGTTCCGCACCGAAATCTGAGCGGGAGGAAGTGCACATCACCGAGGGCCCTTTGTTTGGGACTCAAGTCCTGCAGATGGAGACTGAAAAAGCAGAGGGCAACGGCTGGATTCCTGTCTCCTCTCTACCCCTCTGTGTATTAATTTGTAGTCAATTATCTTTACATGCTCAGTGCCTTTTTTCCTGCACTGACTTTAAAAGTGTCTATTTGTATGAGTGTGGGTGCAAGAGTTAGATTTTGATCATCTTCTCTTTCTGCAGAAGCAACTTTTGATGCCAGATTATCAAAAAAGCTTTTTGTATTCATGCTGAGATACTCTGTCAACACCCTCTGCGAATGAATATTTTTTTAATAACAAGCCCTGATAATGGAAATAGTAGCTTACCTGTAAACTATGCAATATGCAGGCAAGTATCACTGTAATTAGAACTGGGATTAGAAAAAAAGATGTTTTTGGACTTTGATTTCAAACTATGTAATGAAAGAATTTGAATTTCTTTCTTTTGGCAGGGAATGAGTTTCAGCAGTAGTGTATTATTCTGAGCTTCACAACAGAGATGTTTAAAAAGAGCTTCATTATAAATTGGAAACAATGCTTTCCTTTTGAGTATGTAATTGGACTATTTCAAAATAATTATTTCCTTGATTGTAAACTTAAATTGCCATTTTCAGGTTCTGTTTCTTATTCTTTATGGAATGATTTTTTTTGGAAAGCAAGAGTTTTATCACCTTTTATCCAGGCTTATGAAGTACGATTGCATTTTTAAAGAAGATATTTTTATTGGAAATTTAACAATGAATTGAAATTAGCTTCAGCTTTTAAACAAGCCCCCAAATTGCCAAACAGCTACTGATTTTTGTTGTTGTTGTTGTTGTCTTTCTAATTACCTTCTTTCTTTGCATAAGTATGCTTCCCACCCACTACATATTAAAGGTGAAACAGAAAACAAAAGACAAATCTGTTAAGCCCTGATCTTGAAAGATGCACTTGTGCTCTTGTGTGAGCAAGGCCTCAGTGGTCAAAGCGGGAAAGCCAGTGCAGGTGATCTAGTGTTGTCTACATCAGATACTCAAATTATAACCTGTATCCCAAAGATATCATGAGATTGCCTTGCAAGTCCTAATATTTAAGGTATGAGTGTATATCTGAAATAAAATTCTTTTCTGTTTTTCTTATTTACTTTTCCTAACATATTTTAAAGTTGTTTGGTCTTTTGCAATCACAAGTCTGAATTATGAAAGCATTACATAAAATCACATGACTCCATGAAATGGAATTGTAAGACAAATGAACCATTATTGTGACAAAATTGCTGGAGTAGTCAGAAGTTGATGACTTTTTCCATTTGGTATGATTCATCTTTAAAACAAAACCAAAAAACCTTCTCTTTGAAGAGTAGGAGCTGCAACAGTCACTTAACAGACAAGGTTTAAAATTAGAGAAGTGTGTTTCTTTTAATTGGCAGTCTCTCTGTAACCTCAGTCTCATAAATTAACTGTTCCTAAGTACTAATGACCTGGGAAAGGCATATGCTGTATCCAGCTGTTAAATGTTTTTTTAATGCTTCCTTTTTTATAGTGACAGTTAATTCCAGGGTACTGCCTGAAACCATTTTAGGGCGGGGAAAAAATTCCTAATGCTGTCCTGAAATGACGAACAAGAACAATGATAATATGCAAAAGAAGCATGAATATGTAATATTGGTTGCTAATTTTGTAGCTAGTTCTAATACCTCTAGGTTAGAGCCAGCTGACACGAGCGTTGCAGCCAAACGCTCGTGCCAGCCTGCCCTGCGTGCTGCCGCTTTGCTGTGCGGTCCAGCGCTGTTTTCCCTGGATCTGACCGCGGGATTCCTGCTCTGGCTGATAGGATTTTGAGAGCATCTGCCAGGGCTGGCTTCCCCTCGCAGCATGTGCCGGGCGACAGGAACTAGGTCACGGTCTCTGCTCTGATCGCCAGCCATTGCTCTGAATTAGGTCCTTGTTCTTAACCCAAGTGTTGAGAGCTAAAGCACTTCTCTGTCTTCCAGATCTCTTCGGAGACTTTTGGCACGCTGTGCTGCCTTTTCCCTACGCAGCAGAAGGAAGTGTTTGTGGTTTGTTTTGTTTTGGTTTTGTTTTTCTATAATACCTTGTCATTTTAGAAGTTAGGAGCGTGAGATCATATAGTAGTTTTGTTGACAGCAGCATGGCCAAATGATGGCAAATCTGGATTAGCGATATGCTCCATGGGCCAAGTTTTCCTTCCTTCTAGCCATCTGTGGTTCAAACTACAATATGCTTTTGGAGGCCTCTGGAAGTTACGTAGCCAGGGAAGGCTGAAGATCCCCCCCCACCACCTTTTTAAGTGGGGGGGCTGGGCAGAGGAGGGATGCGATTTTAAACAGGTTTTGCTGACCAGGAAGAACTGCATTGCATGTGTCTGCTCTCACATGAGAAAGAACGGAAGCAATGGAAAAAAGATGCAAGATCACTTGCCAGAAGTTTAGAGATGTTATCGCACAAATTGGTGCTACTTGTTGGGCCTTATGATACATAGAGTTTAATCTTTGAAGTGAAGAGTTTAATCTTTGAAGTGAGACATTTGTTAGGATTGTGACCGGATTCTCATGCAAGTCAATGAGGGTGGAACAAAACTTGGCCAGTGGGAATTCATGAGAGTATTTGTATTTATTTGTAAACATTATAGTAACATGAGTGGAGTAGTAATGGCAAACAGTTGCCAACTACTAAGAACAGCGATCCATCTGATGTGCATTGACAGGGCTTCTGTTCATAGCTGTCCCCTGGGGTATGCAGTAGGCATCTGCAGGAGCTTATAGGGGATGCCCTACTTGATAAATGTTCTCATTGCAAAATGACATGTATGGTTAAATTGATTCTGCTCGTTTCCCTCTGCAGAGATGAAAACGCTAAAATGCATTACACTGAAATCAGAATTATTTGTTTTAAAAAAAATCAGAAGATGCACTCTGAAAAAGAGTGTTCGCTGCATTTAGACACTTTCACTCTTTGGTACGTTACCTTGTAGACTGAAAAGGAAGGAAAATAAAAAAGGAAGTTGGAAACCTTTGTTCTTAAGTTTACCCCATGAC
The DNA here is from genome assembly GCF_036417845.1 of Apteryx mantelli. Taxonomy (NCBI): domain Eukaryota; kingdom Metazoa; phylum Chordata; class Aves; order Apterygiformes; family Apterygidae; genus Apteryx; species Apteryx mantelli. Next base: position 7,905,846 of record NC_089986.1, read on the forward strand.
AGATTGCAGCCACAGCAGGTTTTGAATAACTTCATATCATTGGCTCTTGCTTTTATAACTGTCTTAACCTCACTGTACGAGCTGTACCACTAATAAATGCAAAGGTATGTTTTTAGACTTCATTCATCTCTTGCTGGCTTCTCCGCATCATAGTCTCATTGTACATTTGACATATTTTTGTAATTCTTGGTATTCTTTTAGTTTGTCTTTTTTATACTGCTCCCATCTGTATCAGAAAACAGTCATAAAATGATTTATTTCTACTCCATATGGAAGTCCTTCATTCAGAAGGATTATATGAGGGTTTTAGTGCTGACTTCATTAGCTGTGACCCTATTCTCTTTCAAATCCTAGCTGGCAGAACCAGTAAAATAATGTTAGAGAATTTTTGTACGTGTGTGTGAAATCATGTAATTTTAGTTTTGTAGCTACAATGAGTGCAAGAGCAAGAAGATAATTTTTTCATTAATCTTATTACACAAGAGAACAAAAAACTTAGAACAGAAATTGTTCAAGTTTCGTACCATGGGGAGCATTGGGAATGAACGCCAGGTCAAATATTTAGCCATCCCTTTCCAGACAGCGTTGTGTGTAGTGAGAAGTAACAGGCAGCTAGAACAGTAGGAAAGAGCTTTTACCGCATTATGCGTCTCTCCCAGGGAGGGGAAAAAAATATGCCCTGATTTTAGGGTGCTGGAAGTAGAGCAGAGACTGGTTCTGTTACGGAAACAAATAATTTTGCCCTTCCTGTAATGGGTCATTGTTTTCACAGCTGTCCCCCCACCACCCCCCGTACACTGCGGTTGCGTAGCTGTCACTGGAAGCTCGCTGGCTAACGGTAGGACGGTTCTGTAGCTGTCACTCCTGACAGATGCGGAAGACAGCGGAGCAGAGAGGTTTCACCTCTGCTGAGAAGGGATCTCTTAAGGATCCTCCTAGATGGGAACGTTCCACTTCTGCTTTGAGTGGAGGAAAAGCCGAAGTCTGTCCTGCTGAACTGGAAGAACTGTGTAGTTGTGTGTTTGAAAAGAGGAAACCACTGACTTTTGGATAATCGGGGCCTAATGACCAAGGCTAGATTTAAACTGAAGTTAATACTTGTGTATTTATGTATTTACTAGCAGTATGATTTAAATCATAAGGCAGCAGATTATTTCTGTCACTAAAGCCAGCATTCAACTGATGCTTCTTGGTGATCTTGCCAGAGAAATCTAGGGATGTTTTGTGTGTAGCCATCACGTTACGCAGGTTCTGGCAGTGGTTTCTCTAGGCTGCGTGTGGGTACTTGTGCAGTTGGCAGGAATATTGGCAGCAGTCTTCAGGCTTGAATCCATCACAATATGCATTATATTCTGAACTTCAGTGTCAACTGAAGTAACTCGGCCTCTTACAGAGTTGGGATTTTAGCCTGCAACTTGCTCCAAGAAACATGTGAAAGAATACAAAGGGATTGACCAGTGGGTTGGTCGGTTTGCTTGGGAGTTTCCTTGAACTTATGCCAAACAGTGTTGCTGGGATGGCCGTGCCGCTGGCCAAAATAATGTTGCTGTTGTCAGTATTGGACCTCCCATCAACCTCATCTTGTACCAAGCGGTTCAACTGTTTGCCTAAGTAAAATATTCTTGGCGGTTATGGCTGCGTTTGAGATTGCTTTTGCAAACCGCTTTAGGAACAATGACCTGTTTAGCCAGGAATAAGGTGGCAAAGTCTGATTAAAATGGAGCATGTATTTGAGTGACTGATAGCAAAAGCTGGCAGCTTCAGGCAGACTTCTAAGCTGAGGCTATCCATTTTACCAGCTACAGTAAAAGATTTGTTTGTGAATCTGTTTAAAAGGGTGCTTGATTCAAGAAGCTGTTTAAGTGGTGCATTTTAAATTAGAGGAACAGGCTTCTAAAGTGGTGTTATACTGAATCATAGGTCTGTGTGAAGTATTTGCTTTGTGAGTATCCTTCCCTAGTGACATTAATCCAGTTTTAAACACGTGAAACTCCTGTGAAATTGCAGCATTTTACTGAATTTTGTGGAATGAAATTTTATATCAGGAGGGAACCAGGAGGCTGTGGATGCTTATTGGCTGTGATATTAACTACTATTTAGCTTCAATGAGAAGCTCTTAAGCAATGCTTAATGTTCAGTACACCTTGTGTTGTATGGATTTGGGTATTACACAATCCTTTACAAACGGTTTTATATGCTTCCATGACACATCATTTATAATTGGATATTAAAAATAGAAATTCGGATATGTAGCAGGTTATAAAAAGTAGACTGTGCTGCTTTTTGGCTCATCATGGTTTTGAGGCTTAGGTGAACGAACACTTGCTAATTAGTACAGAAATATAAGGTTAGAAGTTAAATCACCAGCTGAACAAGAATACAAGATCTAGAGCTGGTATCCATTTTTCTATACCCAGCAGACACCCATGTCAGAATCTGTTTTCTGCTGCCTTTAAAAAGATGCGGCAATCTGGTCCTTGTATTGTTTAAGCTGGGCAAAGTCTTGTTTAACCTAGGCTGGGCTTTGGCTCTGTTGCTTTGGGCTGTCTGGTCTTCTGTACAGGTGTTACTAAAATAGTGCTTCCCTTTAAACTGCAGGAGAATCTTATTTGCTAATGTTTGTGCTGCTTGTTCAGATCGAAACCACAAACATCCTTCTGCAGACGTTGCTCTTCTGTGTGCTCAGGTCTGAATAGGAATAGCAAGTTGCATCGCATTCTAGAAATGGCCCCAGAAAAAGGGTCTCTGAAACAGTTTCAGTTGCTCTTCTACATTACTTGCTGTAGTCAAGAGGCAGGAATAAAGCAAGCCCCCAAAATGATAATTTACAGTAACATAAAATTCCCACCAACTCTCAGAGCTCAGACCTTGTCTGGTATGGTGTTGCAAAGGTTACTGGAAACCACAAAGTTAAAAATCTTGTAGAATTTGAGTGAGAAATGGGCTGTGTTCTGCTGTTGAATTATAAAGACTTGCTGCAGAATGAGGCAAACTTTTTTTAATTGCCCTGTGTCGCAGGGAATTCAGAGAACTGACCTGTGTCAAAGTAATTTGTATTAAAGCCATCAATATGATACAAATCTCTCTGAATATCCTTGACAAAGGAAAGAAGTTTTGTGTGATGTGACTAGCTTCCTAAAGAAAACTGCTGAATATTCATTGTGAAACAGTAAGAAAACTACTGACTCCACCTGTTCCTGAGATTCCAAATTTTGGGTTACTTTAAAAAACAAAACAAAAAAATCTGTAAATGTTTGATCTGAATATGGTATTGCAAACAAATGGAATACTACTCTGCTATTCCTAGTTATTGCATTTATTCTTCATAGATGTTTTTTGCCAATGCTACAGTTTTCATAAAGATCATTTTTAAAAAAAAATGGGTGCAAAAGAAAATATTTTTAGAAGAATATGTAAAACAAATCACTTTAAGCAAGCTTAAAGGTAGAACTGAGCATTTCTCAAGGAATGCCCCTGTGCTTTGTCAGCATTGAGTATAACGGTGCTTCTGAATAAAAATAAATATTACATTAACAGTGATTGGTTAAGTCTGTTCAAACCAATGAGGCCACTGGAAGAATAAATCTGTTTTTTTGTAACCTAGACAGTAAGTACTGTTCTTCAGTCTATGCAATTGTCATCCAAATCTAATTGCTTAATGGCAGAAATTACTAACAGCTATAGGGTAGCTCAGATAGATAAAGCCCTCCAAAACAGATTCTCTAGTGCTTCTTTGTAGGCATGGAATTTTTATATATAACTCACAATAACTTATTCTTTCGGTGGTTAGCTTAGTTTTCAGCATGGTCTTGACCGCACTGTAAAGCGCTGTAAATGGAGCTTTTTACCTCATCCAGCCAGTTACCACCTCTGAATAGCTGAAACTCTTTGAGGAGCCATATGCTGCTTAGCCATATAAATAATGTATGTATCTGGTGGTGTCCTGAACTCCTGCATGCTCTTGCCTTTTGAGGTCAACATCAGCCTGTCTTCTGATAACATTTGGCTATCCTACCTGTTAGAAAGATGTAAAAACTCAACTGGGTTAAAAAGATCTTTATAGGTAGTAATACTTTTATTTTTCTTTTTGAAGATTTTTTTTTTCCAGTGTAGAAGGGTCAAAGCTAAAGGAATAAAAATGGACAAATGCTGTGGTTTTCATGAAGTTTTGGTTGTGCTGAATTATGAATCCTTTTACAATTATAGTAAGAAGTGTTAAGATTTACTGAGCTGATGGTTATGCATAGTAGACTATTTTTTAATCTTCTGAGAAATCTGTATGATATGAGGTGTATATAACTTAAGGAGAGGAGATTGGGGGGGAAGGAGGGAAGATGATTCCCCCCCTTGGTATGTGATTTGAGAGTGCAAGGCGTAGCATTGTGCAGTTGAGAGTAATGCACATTGTGGCAAAAAGTGGAGAGAGAAAATGGTGTTTTGTAGGTGCCAGTCTGTGGCTCTTACTGCACTGCTCTAATCACTGGACTTAGTTGCTTCTACCTTACAAACCTGTTTCTGGTAGAATTCCCTTGCAGAAAATAGATTTAAGTCCATCTCTGCCTGAGGATGCTTGTTAAAGCACTTTTATAAAGCCAGTCCGTACTGGGAGATGTTAACCATCAACAGAAATGATAGCTTTTTAGTACACATCTTATTTCTGCTCTTTGTCTTTAACAGAATTATTTTCAGAATTGAAGATGAAATAATGGGCTGACTACAGTTGCGAGTCTAATGAACAAAAGTTCAGCCTTGAAATATCATCAGGTAAAGCCAATGGAAATTCTAGTGCAGCCAACCAAATGGGGATTCATAAGAAGATCTGAAGGCTAGAGGATTTTTTTTTCTTGTTTTGTCTTGTACCTACAAACTAGAGAGCACCTATGAGCTAGAGAAATTCTGATTAATCTCTTCTTGGTTTTGTTTGTTTGGGTCCCCTGCCTCTCCTTGTCTCTGTGTCACAGGAAGCCAGCTGCAACAAAACTTGTTCTCTTTGGGAATCTTCAGTTCACCCGAAGGAGGCTCCTTAGTTGCCCTATTCAGGAACTGCATATGTAGCAGCTGAAGCTAAATGGAGATTCTCTTCTCTTTTGAAGAGAATCTCTGCTTTGATAGTCTGCTAAAAGTTTATTGCAGTTGTCTCCTTCAGTGCAAGGTTAAGGGAATTTTGCTTTTATTGTAATTGTAGTAAAGGTGCTATGTGTCATTCTGCTTCTGTGCAGTTCTTTGGAGAAGAATTATTTAAATTATAGGCATGATATTCATTTGACTGGGGAACTACATAAAAGATACAAGAATGAAGTATAAGCAGAAGTAGGCTATCATACTCGTGAATGGCTGTGTTCAGAGGCATTGGATGGAACTTGTTGGAACAATTCAGCAAAAACTGTAATTAATCACAAACTCTTAAACACACCCTTTTTATTTTGGTGTCTGTTAGAATCCTATGAATATGGCATTAGCTGATTCTTGGAATTAATGACTAACCTGATGTGAAAACTTTGTACAGTTGACCCTTGAAATTCAGTTATTGTTATGATTGGGTTTCTGTATAATTTAAATCAAATACTGATCTTTAGCTATTCTAAGACTTGGTATTTTTCAGAACTTCTGGGAATTGAAGTGCAGGGGTGGGGGGATTATTTTGCATGTCTTAATGATTAGAGAACATTGCAAAAGAAGCCAGCAGTTTGTCCAAAAGCTTATCTTTGTGTGTGTTTAGAAAAAAGAAATTGGAGGTTAAATTCTAAATCTGTTGAGTTAAATGATCAAAATCCCATCAACTTCAACAAAGTTGAGACTTCACCATAGATTATTCTTTGTCTGAATGTCATGCTTGTGTGTTGAATTAGAGGGAAAGAAGAAATTAACTCTAGAAGCTTAGCTCACTTTCTTCTTGCCTGAATTTAATATATATATATACATGCACACATATATATATACACACATATGTGTATATATATGTGTATATGTATACACATATAGGTTACATTTACAAAGGAGCACAGTCTTTTTCAGTGATTTGCCACCTATTATGTGCATCATGGTATATAAAGGTAACCCCCTGCTCCATATTTAATCTATTGTTGATGTGAAGTTGACACTTAAGTATCATAAAACATTTATATACTTTTCAGAATGCAGGATACATTTGTTTATGAAGAGTACAGTTTGCCTCCAACACTTCCATTCTTCTGCTTCAGAGCCTCTAATACTAATTTTTCAAGTTTTTCATTAAATTTTCTGACTTGCTCAACAGTGGTCAATAAGTGATGTGAGTGTTGTATCAAAAAAGCAGATTGGAGCTAAGGCCCTGGAGTGAGGTAGGCTGATTGGATTCTGATCCTGACTGTAATTGCAGTGGGAACGACAAGCCCTGCAGTCTGCTTGACCCATCGCTGTGCTTTCGACAGAAGATTGGGCATACTATATAAGGTCATGGCTATTGTAATTTTTTAACATTTATAAAACTAGTGCAGTCTTCTCTTTATTTGTAACAATTGTGAATGTTAGTGATGCAGATGTACTTGATTCTTCCTCCTCCTTGGAGCTGCTTATCGAATGGTCAGGGTGTTCCTGTGCCAGCCTGGTTCCCGCGTGCTCATGGAAACTGGGCCGCTGACTCCACTGAGAATAAGATTAGGGTTTATAGCACCAAGTGACAGAGTTTTTTATTTTAGAGCAGTTCATGTTTGAATGAGCTTCTAAGACTCCCAGTTCTCTGCAGAGCGTTCGAACAAGAAGGTTGATTACTACTGCCACAAACCACTTGGTATATATACTTTTTTTTAAAGGACTCCCATCTCCTTCCAGAACAGAAAAATGTAATATGATCTATTGTCATCTAACACTTCTGTCAGTCTTCTGTCTCTTTGTAATAACTGAGTCTGCTTCACAGGGAAAGAGATATGATCACTGTGAAATGTGTTTCAAAGATTAAAAAAGAAGCCATTTGTAAAATTGCGCTGTCAGAGAAAATACTGGTCAAATTCTAATAAGGTTCTTGACTCTCGTATGTGCTGTTTTACATAAAGGTAGTTGGCTAAAAAGCAACAAGACCTGGAAGATTTTATAGTGTAAGGGAATGAAACTGTAGTTTCCATCTCTATAACAGCTGGAACAAATGAGGTGAAATTCCAATCTTATTGGAATCAGTGGTTGCTTTCCTGTTAGCTTGGATAAGGTACAATTCATATGTAGTTAAATGCTCTGGAATCAACATGTACGTAATGCTAAGTGCCTTATCAGAATAACATTTAAGCATAAGGGAACATATCATTAAGTGTTTTCCTAAATGGGATCCAGGCAGTCCATGGATTTTTGGATGAGGTTGACAGTGAAATTTTCAAAGCTGATGAAGTGTTTTTGTACGTAGTGATCTATGCTTTTGCAAAATGCAGTTCATCCGAGGAACTTAAAACAAAACTCAGCTAATCATAAAACTATTTTATTAACTAGGTGATATTTGGAGCCATCAGCTTGTAAAATTGAGACACCAAAAGCCACCCATCATATAATTTTCTAATTGTCTATTTAAAAAAACCCTCTAAATTTCAGTCTTTGTAATATTGATGTACTTACACATACAAAACAAGAAATGTATGTAAGTTAATATATGTAATAAACTCTATATAGAACAGGACAAAAATTTAAAGTCTCTAGACCTAGCTGTTTGTATAATCGTCTGTTGGGTTAAATAATGTCACTGGCCTGCAGATCCATACGTAGTAGTAATCACTGTAATTGCGTTAGCTTAAAGAAGATGGATTTAGCCTTACCTCATGAGTGTGTCATTAATAGGACAATGTTGTTTAGGGTTGTCAGGAGAATCAATATTGAAATACTGTTGCACTAGTCACTAATATCAGTAGAAGTAGATGCTTTCTGATGGGTGGTCATGAAGGGAGATACATGACTTGCAGAGAAAGAAGTACTGTAAAATATAACATACCTTTCCTTGAAAGATTGGGCAATGGAGAAATACTTTGCATAATTTAATGTGCTATCTGAGGGTAGAGGTCTAGGGAAGGAGGGATGAAGTTGACATTTTGCAGTTATACTGTGACATACATTTTTTCATAAATCTTCAGTTGTAGCTTAATGGAGTGTTGTATTTTGGACACCAGTGTTGCTGTTCTGTGTGTGCTGACAGCTCGTTATGTGCTTATTGTGGTAGGTGATGGGATGGGTGTTGAAAGCTCTGGATTTAGCAGAGAGAGTGTTTGGTACTGTGTTATGATATAATGTTGGATCTGGTGCTTACTTCAAAGTTTCAGGATTGCATCAACTTACTGTCCCGCCAGACTTGATTTTGTCCAGTGTTAGTCATGCCAACTAATGCAAATTTTAACTGTGAGGTAGATTGCTGGAAGCAGAAATACCTCCCAAGTTTCCATTCTGCCACCAAGAGCTTAAGGTGTAAAAATTTACGGCTGACTTGCCCAACTTGTGCCATCGTGGCGTGTTCAGTTATGGATCTATGAGGCTAGCTTAATGTTTTTCATTTTCTAGACTTGCATGCCGTTTTTCATTTCAGTACAGTTTCGAAGTGTAGTGGTGTGGAAATGGTGTGTCCCCTATCTCTTAAACATTGTCGAACTGCTGCAGAGAAGCCTGGGGTGAGGGGGGAGATAACTGAGCTGGTACAGACTGTGTTGCGTTCTGCCACCGGTTCACAGGGGTAATGAGGGCTTCGGGTAATTCCAGTTTATTCTAATGAGTATAATTTTCCGTGTGGTCAACAAAACAATTATATGGAACTTTTGCTTTGAAGTAGTTTTGTGGGTTTTGCATATTTTGAGGTTACTCGTGTTTTGTGATAATTTATTGAAAACTTTAGCATTAAGACAGTGCTAGGCTTCACTCCTGCAATCAGTTCAATGGCTGCTTGGCTTTTGGCTTAAACTCTACTTCTTGCCCAAAGTGCTGTTAAAAACAATCTACATGTGCATGCTTGGACTGTCGGGGACTATAGCTGAAAGGTAGTGTAGTCCCAGGAGATGATCAGAAAATAGCTGTTGAAGGTCAGTGTGGCTGCAAGGAAACACATACGTATTTTCAGGAAGTCTAAATAGTTAAACTGTTGGATAGTTAGGCTAAACATTATGGTCTACTTAAACCATGCATGTTGCTTAATTATAAATATTTTTTTTCTTATAAACACCTCTTTACATAATATGTTGTGTACAGAGCAAAGGCCCTCTTTCTCTTTTTTCTTGCTTGTGCTGCTGAAGCTGTAACTATTTTGCTACTACAAATAATTATTAACTTTCTGATGTTGTTTGTACACAAGGAAAGAAATTGCTGAAAAACAACCCCCCCCAAAGTCTGTCTAGTATATGTACCTGTTTGTTTTCATATCTGCAAAAGAATCAGGAGTTAAAGTTTAGGAAAGCAAAGCCTATAAGAGTTGATGAAAATTCATTCTGTTTTACAGAGTAGAAAGTATTGTTATCCTAATTCTTTAGAGAAAGAAAGAACTTAATAAAAAAAGAAAGTCAGTACTTTTTTTTTAAAAAAAGGAGGTAGAATGTGCAAAAAAAAATACACAGGTGGATGTCACTAGCCATTAGAAATAGTTGAAAAAATGTTTGCAGATAACTGTTCCATGCATGTTCTTCCTTAAAATTCTTTATTATATAATTCCATAAGAAGAATGCTGAGGGACAAAATGTGGTGTAGAAAGTCTTACCAAAATTATTACTATTTTTTCCTTGCAAGTAAAGCACTTGTCATTCTTTAAGTAGTCTTTTTTCTTTTTTAGTCACAGCATCGTTTGCAGCAGTGTTTAGGTAAATAGTTAATGGTAAGGAAAAGAAGTACAAAAATGGTTACTGCAATATCCACTTATGGCACCCTCTTCTTCATTCCCATAAAAATTAATGATTTAAGTTCTCAGTCATGAAGTTATTAATATGAAGATCTTTTTCCACTATTACTAAAGCTGGGTGTTCTGGAGACAGTCATCTTTTATTTAATTTTTCCTTTATTTGATTCAAAGTTCCTGCTTAATCTATGCCATCTTGTGTTCTCTCAAAAATACAATACATATATTTATGTATAAATACAATCCAGTGAACAGGGGTCAGAATTTGTCACCTCACCTTGCTTGGAGTGGCATCTAACTGGGTTCCTCTACAGCAAATGGCCAAATGCGTGGCCCCACTTGTTTCAGCTTGAGAATTTAGCTGCGGTGGAGCTGTGCTAACTGCTTGAAGGTGATGTGGCCTAATCGTTTCCAAGGGCTATTTGCCAAACATGGTCCTGTTCCCCAGAAACTGGGGGCAAAGTGACAAGGCTGAGATGAGCTTGCTTTAAGATGTATTTTTGCTTGAGAGAGAAGAAAAGCCAAGTAAGGCAAAATATAATGTGTAAAACGGGTATATAACTGTAGGAATAGAAAGATAACTAACAAATGTTTTTATTACTTAGTTTTAATTTTATCTTAAACCCTAAAATCAGGCTGATGAAATGTTCCTGTTGCTTTGTTGAAGAAAGGCTGACTTGGATCAACTGTTGTTCTCCGGTATTATTTTTCCCAGTGTTGCCGTTGCTGCTAATCTTGCCTGTCACTGCTTTCCCAGATGTCTTTTAAATCTCATGGCTTTTTTCAGGCTTGCTGAAACAGAGACTAATACCCTTTTCCCTGAGGTATACTTCTGACTGTTTGCTTCTGCTGGAGGGAAGAGGTGAGAGATGCAGTCTGCTTAATGTATTTACTTGAAGTTTTTCTCCTTGATGATTAGTGCTTGAGCTTACTAAAAGTGTGAATCCCAAACTCCCTTTAAAATATAAGCCAGCAACTCAGGCTTAAGTAGTGGTTAAGTGCTTCAAACTCTTCTGTGGATGGTGGGAACTTGAAAGACTTGTGTTATGACATGAATGTCCACTTTCTTTTACAGATGGGCTTGATAGGATAGTTTCCTATACCGGCAGCGGGTTATTAAAACATATGTTTAAAATGTGGTAAAATGGTTTTAAATTACTTTTAAAGCATTTCTTATTTAGAGATGAGCTATCTTTTTTATGTACCCATCAAGCTGTTTGCAAGCGTAGCTGGATGCATGATTCTTTGGGCTAAAAGCTTGCCTGTTTATTTTGCATCCAGATGAAAAGATTGCTATTGAACTCTATTAAAAGATAAATTGCATGACTCTGACATGCCAGTTAAATTTTTTTTTAGGAGTGTTTTCTGCTCTTAAGAGTGCTATCCATGCATACACAAACAGGAAAGGAGATTGGTAAAGGAAATGGGAATGTAAGACTCCATGGCTACTTATCAGCTAGAGCTGAAAACTAAAAAGTCCAATTTTCGTGTGTTTCTTCAGAGTTGTTTGTCTGTAAAAACAGAGTTTCGACACAAGAACCTGAACTGAGCAATTCAGCTGACTGAAGCAGAAGGAGACCCTTGCAAGCAAACAGACCCTTGCCCATATCGCACTTATTTGCCCTTCCTACCTTTTTAAAATGTCATAATGCTCAGAACAACCATGTGATAAACTGCAATGTAATAAATTCACTGGTTCACCCGTTTTTGTGCGAGTGCACAATACTTATCAGCTTATGTATTCAGTATAGGTTTTTGAAAGATTTGCAAGTGGGTCACAATATTTGCTTTATGGATGGATAAGGAGAAGAATGGGGGGAAAAAGTGTGGGTTAAAAAAAATGCTTAAAAAGACCAGCCCAGAATCATGGAAACCACAACTTACTGTATGCCCGTGACCACAGGCAAGTCCTTCAGTCCTTTTTCAGTCTCAGTTTCTATTTAAAGCAGTACTGGGAGAATAATATTTCTCTTCCACACAGTCTGATTTGGGGGAAAATTATGTTGACAAATGACTCATTCTGGCAGCGTGGAAATACAGAAGGCGTGCAGCAAATTGCAGTGACGTCCTTCTTGATTGTGGGTGGAGGAAAGGGAAAGAGCATCCTTGGTGCAAAGTGTTTTGATTTGGTTATATTTTTTTTTATAGAACTACAAGATGAAAACAAGGCGTGAGTGGCTCCAGGGTTGTTCTTTGTGTTGAATAATCGAAATGCGATTGAGAGGCAAAACAATCTTTTAGCTGTATTTCTTCTTATAACAAGGGTTGGGAGGAGAGAAGACAACCCAGATTTTGTGCTCTTGAGGTCAGTAGTAGTATAACATCAAAGAGATCTCAAGTGTTTATTTGCTTCAGGTAGAGCAGTATTAGTAGAAGTAAAATGAAGGATGTTAATTAACTGAGAGATGTGAGTACTTGCTTAAGTGGAAGGTGGCAGTGTTGATTTGAGGAAACTGGTGTGTTTGGGGCTAGTGAATGTTTTGCAAAACCAGTGAAGGAGACATGGGAGGCTGGGCTTTGGGGAGAGTGACTGACAGCATGTGGTGCATAAATGTTGGAGTAGATTTTCAGCCTCTCTGTTTTCCAGCCAACTAGCTGCACCTGTAGGGATGCCCTGTATCAGCAGCTGTTCCTGGCAGCCAAAGGCTTAAAGGGGCTGTAAAAAGTTGTGCTCTGCATTCAGTCAGGGTAACTGCTCGGAAGACTGCATTCTTAGTGGAAATGCACAGGTCAGTATAGTTACTGTCGTTTTTTTAATTTCTTGGTTATAATTTTTTTGCTGTTGAATTTGACTGATTCTCTTATTTCAAAGAAACAAAATTGCTCAAGAAAATCAATTGTATGCTAAGACGCAGCAATATTAACACTGACAAAACAAAACACTTTTTTTCTGTAGCTGAGATTTTGTGGCGTGTTGGTTATTGTTTTTTCGCAGAGGAAAAAATAGAAGGTTGTAAAATTCTGTCGTCTTGCACGTTTAATGGAAACTGTCCACTCTGAGCCATGAATAAATGGAACACACACACTATCAGTAATGTTTTTACATGTAATTACATCATTTGAGTTTTAGCATCTGCCTCCTTTTTAATTTGGCAAATTACAATTGATACAAATTGTTATGACAATGGCAGTAATTGCAGATTGATAAATTAGAGGAACAAAGATGCTGGAACTAATTTGATCACTTCCCTAAATCATCTCGAGCTGCAGTTGTACTGAAATGTTGCCATTTCTTGATTTTTGTGCAAGTTCTTTGTTGCTTCCATGCTGCTTTTCAGTATTCTGATTTCAGCCCGCCACTATTTTAGCATGACATTTGGCCTGGAGTTCCCAGCTAGGAATGAGAAGAGCTATTATTGGTCCTTTCTGCGCAGAATAGTTGGGCAGAACCTTTCTGTATCCAGCCACTGTTGTTCTCACTTTTCAAAGAGCAATCTCTTTGATTTGGAGAACATTTGACCATCAGAGGAAAGCTGCAGGCAATACAATTTGCCTTTATAGGAGTTGCGTAGAGTTTTGTTGGGGTGTGTGTGTGCGTGTCTTCCTTGTTAGCTTTTGAGAATGATCTCGTTCACTTTTTGGTACACTGTAGGATCCCTTGTTGAACTAGCTAGTTCCATTCTGACTTGGAATGGACTTACCAATATTGAAAAACTGGTAGTACCTAGGAAAACACCCTTCTTTAGAAAGCTTGTCTCATTTTATAATGCTTCTCTCTAGAACTGTATAATGGAAATCAGTTTCCTCTTTCCCATGCAAGATATGTGGTGGTCTTTCTACTGGAAATCCTTCATTGCTGCTTCTCAACTCAAAGCTAAAGGAAGACGCTTAAAATTTGAGGGTAGGAAATGCATCCATCAGGTGGATGCACCCCCTGCAACTCCAGGCCTTGTTTTTTCTTGTATTTAAGCATACTCACCAGCTAGCAAAAAAGCAACCCTTCAGAAATCTAACAATGACTTGCGAGATTGCTTAGTAGAGGGGTCAGTGAAAGCACATCCCAAAGGATTTTTTTAGATGTTAGAACGCTTCTCATTTTTATTTCCTCCTATCAGAGGACCCGCAGGAAGGATTTCACTGGAATTTGGGTGTATTGTTCCTGGCAGGTTTCATCTGGAATTTGTATTTTTCAGTTCTTGAGCATGTATGAAAACTTTTTAAGCTCTCTTGTACCCTGGAATACTGTAACACAAATAAACATTGTAAGTAACTGAAGATACTGCAGGTAGCAAAGAGAATTGTTTCTCTTATTAAAGAGTTTTTTCTTTTTCTTTTTTCCTGCTAGCATTCCAAGATTTCACTGAAAGAATAAGTATTTGAACTTTGCTCTGTACACTGTTTTGTCAACTGTTGAGTTTATTGATGTGTTCTCTAATTTTGACCCGGAATATTCAATATATTGGGCTGAGACAACTAAAGGTTCACAGATGCACATGGGAGTGGTCTAATTACTGTATCAAAGTAATAACTTTGTTCTTATTTAGGACCATTATGTTTTCTACAAAAAGAGCTATTCCTAATGAAGGATGAGATTAATGAAAGTAGGGGAAAAACTCCATGCTAAATAGTGATTGGTTATTGTACAACAGTAATCTGTATTGCAGTATATATTAATATATTCAATTTAATATTAAGGTTTCAATTTCAAATTTGGACAGGTTAGGATTTTCTCTCTTTTATCTGAATACTATGTATTAACAAAAAGCATGCGTGTTTGTGGCTGGCAACTTTTGTGGGCATGCTGTAAGATTTTTGGTGGGCCTTTTCAGGTTAGATAGGCATCACAGAGTTTTAATACATTTTCTGAACTCCCATGGCCAATTTGTCAGAGATTAAGTCTGCAAAAATCAGTGGCGTTATTCTAGAATAATGTAATATGGAAAAATCTGGTATCTAATTTGCAAAACAGGGCATAGAATCTGTTGTATGGTATTTTCTATGAGTAAGAAAAATGACTTGTTTGCAGGGTATCTTGGATAGAAATAGTTCTAGCCAAAATCAGTGGAATTCTGCTAGATTTTTGTCAGAATAAGAGAAGAGAATTTTGCCCCTTGTCCCATTAGGCTGGCCTCTTTCATCCATCATAATACTAGGTATTTCTTCAACTTTTCGCAGACAGCTTGACAAGGTATACAGCAGTACAATGACTTTTCAATACAAAGGTGCTTTTTTGATACTGTTAAGTACTTAAAATAACTGTTTGATACAGTTACCTTTATACATAGTGGTTTGTCATTCCAAGCTACTAGAAATAAATTTGGGAGCAACAAAGTGCGGTGGTCTATTGGAATAGCATCTTTATTTGTTAAATCTGATTATGTTAAACATTGTGATAACTGAAGAAATTAGAAAGCTCTTTTCCTTTAATATTCCATTCTTGTGTGCACGCATGTGAGCACATCTTTGTAGAAGGATGATGGTGGCAGCGCAGTTTAGAAACAGAGTTGGGACACACAAACGTTTCCACAACTCATTTGGAAACTCATGCTAGTTTTAAATGAGTTAATTTAGACACTACTGACAAGATTGCTTCAGCTGTATGGGCCTGACTTTGGGCTGCAAACCTATCTGAGCAGCTGTTTGAATACTTGAAAAATTGGCCTAAAGTCCCAATGTTTGGCCTACTTTTGAAATCCAGTCCTGCATGATGTATGCTGTAGTAACTTCCATTCAACAGTGAAGATGAACCTGGAAAATCAGACCCTAAAAGATCTGCAGTTTTTTCCCCATTGTATTTTTGTTGCCATTTTTCATGTGTTTTGAAGGAAAGGCTTGTCAGCATGGAGATCTGCATCGCAACAGATGCAGTTTTTCAGCAAGAGGTCTAGTTGCTTTATTATTAGGGCAAGTATGCTGAGAAAAGGGACTGTTGCAGTATGCTTGTTTATAGACGATTTAGGTACTGCTTTTGCCAGTTTGATAAGCAATAATTAGCTGGACAAGAGGCTAAAAGCCCCATTTTGTGGAGGATGTGTCTGAGTTTGTATGCCTTTTGGATACTACTTTGGAAAAAGAGCTAAATTGGTACTGTGTTCTGATTTCTGATACTGTCTGCATCCATGTGAAAACTGCAATAATGTGTGCTTTTTGATAGCTTCTTTTACTTTCTTGTTAATGAAGAAAAACCTTCAACTCTGCTTTCAGTGGGGGAACAAATGTACCAAGCTAATCAACAGGCTGGAAGACCTGACCTTTGCAGCAGCTGGGCAACAAATTCCTGCAAAAGCATTGCTGGTTTTATTCAGTCCCTCCTGAATTGTTTTCATGAATTATTTTATGCCCAGTAAATTATATATAAACCAGAGGACAGCAAGCACTTGTTTGTGCTAGGATCATTCACCTTTGATCACCTAGTGTCTTGTTGATGAGAGCCCCATGCTTCAAAGTACTGCACGTTCTTTTTTTTCCTTGCGGGTGTAGGACGCTTATTAGCCTTTTGTAAGATCAGGGACTGCAAGAGTCCGTAACTGAGCACTGTTTACTGCTAAATAAAAACATGTTTTTGTTCTCTTGTAGCATAGAAAAACCTAATTTTGTTTAGCATAATATTTGAAAAGAGCACTTCATGGAAGAGGAGGAAGAGACTGCCAGAGGGAGATGCTCCATGCAGTAAGCACAGCTTAAAACTATGAGATGCAAAATATTGACTGGTTGGGACAGATATGTAGTAGGTTGTCCACTGCCTTCAGCTAAGAATTAACATAGAGAAGTAGCAAGTCTTTCACAGGCACCGAAACAGTGGGTTGATTTATGATTGCCAAAGCAAAGGAGATGGAAATCGTCCTCCTGAGAAATGAGGACTTTTTTTTTGACTATTTCAGTAGTTTACTTAGGAGACAACTTACAGATAACCCAGATTAAATGTCTTGGATATTAATAACTCATAGCTTTTAATGCTTTTGTTCTGGCTTGTCTCTTTTCTCCCAAGCCCTCATTTAATTTGTAAGACACAGGATGGTCTTTGGAGAATGAAAATCTCTTAATTGCATCAAAAATAGGCAGACAAAATAGGGCTCACCAATAGCAATTGTGATAAACTGGAGAAGCACTAAACCCTGCATAAGACTTCCCCTCCCTGCATCCAAATATTGTCAATATAATAAAAATGCTTCTAAAAACATTCAGGGGGATTTGGCAAACGCTGCTCTCCCAGTCAGTTTTGTGATAGGCTGTGGGAATTTCAGCATGTTGACAAAGTTCAGCATCTCAAAGACAGATATTTACCTAACACCTTTTGAAAAATCGCTCCCTGAGTTTCCTACCTGCAAAATGCTAGTATTCAAGGGCACTTGTGGATAAATATATCAGGACTCTAAGGTATGCAAGGATTGTTGTAGGGGATACCATAAATGCACATTATGAGTTCTGAGGAAAAGCTCCAGCCATGTTTTGTTGTTTTTTGTTATCCATGTTGAAGAAACACCATAGTGAAGCACTCGAATTACCTATTAACAAAAGATTAAAGATGTTTTATTCATAGTGATAGGTCAGCTGCTTGTTCTCTTTTATCTTGTTTATTTTGCAACCATACTAATCCATATCTGCTTGCAATAACCTGACAGCTTTTAGGAAATCATCCATGCAGGTTGGACTGTTTTGGATTATTTTGGTAGGGTGACTTCTGGGACTTGATTTTTGGGAAGCGTGAGGTACCAACAGGTTTAAGCAACATCAGTGGCAATGAATATGATAGCTGTTCTTTCTCTTTTGATGTATTATGTAAAGTATGTAGAACTGTATAAACTCTAGAGTAAAACACTAGGGTGTTTTTTTGCCCGGACAAGGCTGAGACATGCCCCTTTTTCCTGAGAATGTACCCAATAGCACACTTGGGAATGATTAAATACAGCTCACTGCAGCCTCCTGGCTCATCATACAAGTAAAGTTCAGTGTTTTTGGGGAGGTTTTGAGTAAGGGATGGAGGTGCAGCCCTCCCCTAACTGCTGTCAGTCGTGGGTACAACACAGTGACCGTTTCCAGCTTGGGTCGTGTGCTTGGCCCGTGCTGCGCTCTTGCCCTCTCTTAGTTAAACTCTAGTTGGTTAACTTGCATGGGTGTTACACCCTGGAGATAGCCGTTGAAGAGCATTGTTCATTTAAAAAAAAACCCCAAAGCCTGCAAAGTCTCTGCTGCTTTTCATTTTGAAATAAGAAAATGATCTTGGCACGAGGCATTTCCTGGGGATTAATGACTGGCTGGGGTTAATGGCCCTTGGCCATGCTGTGGGCCATCAACTCCTCCCTGCTGGTCATTAATCTGCAGGAAATGCCCCATGCCAAGATCGTTATTGTTGTATTTGGGCTCTTTGAGAGCCGACTTCAGGAACCCGCACTGCTCCAACGTGTGAGAGCCTGCTGGGTTTTCTTACGTTTCAGCCCTCCGCTTCCCCCCACCCCCAGCTTATCTGAAGCTTCCAAATGTTTCACTTAATGGAAAGTGACTGCAATGCTTCAGGTCCTTCAAAAAAATATTTCACTGAGCAACAACCGTGGTAATGCTGAACTTTATATGGAGAAAATAAAAGTTCTCTCTAGCAAACAGTTCTGGAAGGAGTATATCCTTGGCGGTAGCCTGTGCCTTTTAACATAGCCTAGACCAACAAGTAACGCGTTGTACTTGGCACGGGAGCTTGGAGACAGTCCTGAGACAGTTCCTCTGTGCTTTCTCCTGTAAGGTAGGACTTGCGGGCTCGTGGTCTGCATAAGCTGTGAACTACTTGTTCAAGCAAAGATCATTTGCATTTTAAAGAGATACTTGCTTTTTTGGGGGGAAATTTGAGTGAGAAGAAATGTACTAAGCTTTCATCCCCGACGGTCTGTAAAAAGTAGGTTTTTGATATGAACAGTGCTCAGTCTCCCCATGTGCTTTCATGTTCAGGATGCACAACATTTTTAAAGGTTCTGCATAATAAGTTAACGGAGTTATGCTGTGTTCTGCACTGAAATCAGTTCAGGGTTGAGTACAAAATTGTGGAAAAAAGAACACTCCTTTCTTCAGCTACATAGGTCAGTTTAGCTTTGTGGCCTTGAAATGGCAGTTCATGACTTGTTGTCGTGTTTCATTATAAAGTAACTACCACTCTTCTACTTATTATCAACAATTTGTTCTTATTAGAAGATTATATTGGAAGTAAGGTTATAGGGAAGTGGAGCTCATGTGACAAGTAGCAAATGCAGTGCTGAGGTATTCAGATGCTGATTAAAATTAGTCCTATCCCTCTGTCTGATATCCTGCATGACTGTTTGTTTTATTTCTGCGAACTAATGAAAGTAAACATCTTGCTGTCATTTTTTTCCTTTGCTGCTTAAATGCTTTTTCCTTGCTCTTTTCTTCCTTTCTCTCTGGCTTGATCTTAGGTCTGTAATGTCCCCTGCTCTTTCCTTCAGAAGCTCTGGAAATAGGCAGTCTTTGCTCTACTCTCCTCCATTTTCAGATGTAGCATGCTGTGAAGCTGCTTTGGGTCAACAAGAAACCTTCATCACGGGCATTTCAGATCCTGAAAATGCCATAGTGTGTGTGAGATTTGAAGACAGCAGAAAGCTCAGCAGACTGTCATGTCCGCATAGACCTTTTGATGGATTTAGTGGGATTTCAGTAAAGAGAGGGAGAGACATTTTACGAGGACAAAAGGTCCTGGATCAGGTCTACATGCAAGCTTTTACAGATCATCAAATTCAGTGTGGAATTTAAAATATTTGAGAGTAAAAGCATCTTTGCAAACCACTCCTCATGTCTGCAGATCAAAGCTTATTCCTGTGATCTTAAAGGAAACTCTCTGAAGCCATTTACTCTACCTGGTGAATAAGAACTGCCAGGCTGAAATATTAGAAAATATGATGCAACAAAAAAACCTGGGCTTACTAATACTTCATAAGTAATAACACTGTTATAGCTACCTAGGTTGTATTTTTATTCCAGAAGAAATGATAATTTCTACTCCCTCAGTAAGGAATGATAAGTCGTACTCCTCCTGCAACCAGGAGGAGAAAGCCCTTCAAGCATACTCATTACCTGCCATGTTATTGGCTTTCCATGCCCTTTTAAAAAACAGATAGTTGCTGCCACTTCCCGTGAACATCATTAAATATCTGAGACAACACAGGTAAGTCAAATTATTATTATTATTAGTAGTAGTATTTTTAATGCACTAGAGACTCCATTTGTGAAAGAAAAGAAAAATGCAGTGGCTAGCAGGGGAGGAAAGGCAGGGCTGGCTTTTAATGTGCCTAAACTAGGAAGATGTAAATGAAGGGGAAAAACTTCCCCTTGTAAGGATGTCATGCCCAAATTAAACAATGTTTTTTATTTTGCTGCTAGTCTGGTAAGTTCATCCCACTCTGTGGCAAGAGTGGAAGATAATTGCATGTTTATAGCTAAAGCGTGGTACAGGGCAGCATCTTTACCGAAGTGAGTGACTAAATTTTCACCAAACTGCATCCTGCCTGTATCAGCAGGCTCAGTGGCATCAAACTCTCAGCCCAAGTGCTCCAACATTCATGGTCAGGTGAAGCTGATAGAAATTTTGCTGTAATCCTGGAAGGCCTTGAGCGTAAAGGCTTGGTGCGGCGGGGAGACGCGCAGTCTGCAGGCCTGACATTTGTGCTGCTGCTTGTGCAGCTGCTTGTAACGTTACAAAGCCGTTTTAACGGATCAGTGTTCTCATTGCTAACTGTTTATATAGATATAAATAATTTCCCAAAGCACATACAATGATAAACCAGACTGTGCTTGTATTTAAGAGGTCTATTTATAACAAACTTTGAGAAGTCTTAGAGGTAAGTATTTTTGTCAAAATGTAATTCTCAAATATTGTTTACATTGCCAGATATGCCTAAATGTTTTATTTTGTTAGTTTTTAGATGTGAAATCAAATAGGTGCTTGTTTTTTGCCTTTTGTGTGCTCTTACCATCACAGGTTTTCAAATGGTTACCCAGCTTACAATTGTTTACCTGCAACATAGGGTTTAAGACTCCAGCATAATATTTATTTGAGGTAGGGGTTGGTGCTATGCTTACTAGATGGTTAGAAAACCTGTCAAAAACTAACTTAGCATTACTTAAAAATTCCTTTGTGAACTGTGGATAATATTTCAATTAAACTGAATTTTAAACATTTCTAAAGCCTTTTTATTGGAGCTAGAACCATTAAGACCATAGTGAAACTGAGTTGGTTGGGATTTTCTGATGTGCACAACAGAATGCTGATATTTGATTATTATATACTACATTTTCTGAGCTGTTATGGCTTTGTATGTCTTTGCAGAGATCATGCAAGCTTTACCTTGCTGTAATGTTTTTCTAATTCTCTTAATGCTTATAAAGCACTATATGTACTTCAACTGTAAAGTCAAAGCATGGAATATATGGAAGTTTTATAAGAGAGCAGGATCATGCCCATATTTTATCTACTCTATGCAGTACTAATTCATTCCAAAGAAAAGTTACTTTAGTTACTATTTTTTGATAGTAAATACTAAAGAGCTGTCTGTTTCTTGGCTAATTTTAGCCACTATTTTGACACTTTCCACCTGCCAAACACTTGATCATCTTTCCTCAATAAAAAGATTGAGGCTGTGATATTGGCTTATTAATTGTGGAAGAATAAGCGACTGTAAATAACACTTTTAAAAACTTGTTAGCCAGATACTTCTCTGTATATGTGTGTGTTGCTTAGTTTTGTTGGCCTCAGCAGAAATTTATTGTTCTCTTTGAAATGTGGAACATCTTAGAGGGGCCAAAAAAAAAAGACTCTTAGCATTTGCAAACCCCATGATACTAGGAGAACTCAGTTTGCAGTCGTAAAGAGAAGCAGTCGTGCCCAAGAGACATCGCTACTGGACTAAGAAAAATGTTTGCCAATCAGCAATATATAATGAATAATGAACAATATTTGTCATCTCCCTGAAAGTGGGGCATTGCATTGCAAATGGGACAGCTGTTATTCTTTAATTGCAGCTGGATTAATAAAATGTAATTTTTACAGCCCATTTGCAATATACCACTGGGGAATACATTTTATTACCACTTTGGGTGTCTTTTAGTTAATAAATTTGTGCCTTTTGAGCATAAGTGTTTGGCTTCAAATCCCAGATACAAGTTTATTAAAAATTGTAATAGTTCTTGGAGACTATAAAATGAAATGAAGTGCACAAAATGTGCATTTCCAGTGCTTGAGTTTAAAACCATTTTTTACTTGACTAATTTCAATATTTCCATTCCAACACTAGAAAGTATGGAATTTAAATAATTATTAAATATTTAACCAACCAGACATATGACATTATTTCCAAGAGGTGATTTTTAAAATCTGAATTATATTTGTTAGTCATTACAGATTCAGAATGACACTGTTAGGATGTAGTTATAATAACTAACTTTTAAAACTTGAGCAATGTTTATGCAAAGCAGTAGCACTGTGGTGCAGCAGAACTAATATTCAAAATTAGAAGCTTGAGATATGCAGTAGTTAAATGGCCTGATTTACAAAATAAGGCTACCCTGGTCAAAAACAGTTGACAAGCTGTTAAGCATAAATCCGGTCTTACTGGTGATTGAATGGAATCTTCCATTAAAGCTGGGCCTAAATCGGTTCTTGGCTGTTGGTAATTTGCCTTTCATTTTCCCAGTTGAGCTTTCTGAGCAACTATTACAGATGCATTCCCTGTCTCCATTAAAAACAGACGAACAAAAAAACCCTCCAAGCCCTCAGTCCCCTCCAAACTTCAGGCAACCAGGTTTCACGATAACCTATGAAAAGTAGCACTGCTCCGGATGGCTTTCCACGCTTGTTTTTGGGTCTGTTTGCTATCTGTACTTAGCCCATTCAGTTAGCATGAAAAATGCTAGAATGAAATATTTCATAATTTTGTGTTGAGATCTTGGTGTCTACTTCAATCACTTTCAGATTTTAAAATTGCACTGTCCAAAACGAAAAGAGAACCAGAATGTACATTTGCTTATGGATGCTATAAAACAGTGGCTAGTGTTGATATCAAAATATCAACACAGTTGATATTTTGGACTTCCAAGAATTGAATAAATTCCACTAGAATTGGGACAGGATTTGTTGAATTTGGTTGTTTTTTGTTGAGTGAGTTTGTTTTGAATTTTGTCATTTAAAGCACTGTACTCAGTGGTTCCTGGGAAATTTTTTTGTTCCATTTACAGCATAGTATTATAATTCATAATGTGTAATTGAGTAGAATTGAGCAAATATTGTTAGAATGAAACAAAAATCACAATTCTACTACTAGCATTTTAAGGGAACTTGCTAAAACTGTGCTCTCTGTCCCTCGTGTTTGAAACAAATGGTTCAGCTAACAGCAATTACTGAACCCTTGATCTAAGTCCTGTTATCTTCAGTGGGAAGGTTAAAAGAGACCTAGAAAAGTTGATGCTCTGCCTTGTTCAAAGAAGCTGAATATTAGATTGGTGCCAAAAAAAGATTCTGCTCCCTCTTGGGTGAGAGTAGTGCTTATGAACATAGGTGAGCAAAGTATTGGCGACAGCCAGCCCTGTTATGAAAGGTGAGCGGTGAGCTTGCAGCCAGCTGAGGGAAGAATCGCAGAAGCAAAGCGTCTGCAGTGATCTCTCCTGGGGATGGGAGGTCTTAGCAGATCTGCTGTGTCTTGGAGAGCGTGTAGACCGGACCTCTGACGACAACAGCAGTGCTCTGACATACTGATTTCATCAGTGGATTACGAGCTCAAACACTGGTCATCCATTTGGCAAAAATTAATGAATATGAGGGTAGTATAAAGGATAGAATCAAAAGGATTATCAAAAGTGTGAGTTATAAAGGCATGTTTTGTTCTAAAGCCAGCTGCTGTGAACTGTGTGGGACAGAGGTAGTGCTCAGTGTACCCAAAAATTGGGCCAACTTCCAAATTTACTGGTGTGCTAACTGGTCAACATAGACTTCTCTTGAAAGCAGAAAAAACAATGAGCAAAAAAGCTCATACTTAGCAAAAGCAGTAATATCAGTTATCTCATGTTTGATGCAGCTGGTGGAAAACTTCAGTGTGTTTTTAGGTATCTAGCACTCCTACATCATTGCAAACAACTATCATTTAATAAGTGACAGTATTTACCATGTTTATCTTAGTACTGACATGGAAAAATAGTTTTGCTGTAATATTTAGGCATGTTTTAGATTGAATACATGCCTGTTACTCAGTCATCCTTTTTAGATTTTACTTTGAAAATTAAAATGGGGCACAGAGGTATGTCAGTAGAAGGGAGTTGATTCCCTTCTCATAGTTTATTTTGGTCTTGTCCAAAATAATGACTCACAGGACAGAGGATTAATGGGATATGCAGTCTTTTTATAGATGAGCGTACAATTTAAGACAAGACTCTAAGGTGAGAAAGGAGAAGCTCAGAGAGCTTGCTTTAAACAAACACTAACGGCAATACATCTGTGTCACCCTCTGATTAATCCTCTTACCTCTGAGCACTGTGCAGACGGGAGGGATAAAAGATGAACCTAGCCCTCAGCTGAGGAGGAATTTGCTTGTCTAAAGTTAAGAGCAGTAAAAGGGACTATGGCAAATTTGACTTGTTGCTACTCTGTCTGCTTCAAGGTCTGAGGGATCATACACTGCACAAAGGTCCTATGGAAGAGTCTTTTTTTTTTTTTTTTAAAGATCAGTTTTTGCCCTAGGGCCCCGTAAGTGGGTCAAGTTTGGTTACCCCGGGTTAATGTTACAGCATAGTGGACACATCCTCTTTTCCTGGCTGCATTATGAGTGAACCTCTTGAGTGGGTTACTTGCATGATGACTGTACTTGTGCCATGTGATTTTTAAGTCCTTAAGGAATTTGAGCTTTAAAATTCAAACTGAGCAATTGATACGAGTTTTCTGTTCCTTTTGCCACACAAAGTATTTTCTCTGAATGCAAATTGGAATGAGTCAGGGAGGTGTTAGTCGCTAACCCTGAGCGCAGCAGAGAACGAGCAGACCTCGGGACATTGCCTGTCCCGACATGTGTCCTGACATGTGACTGTCAATGAGCAAGATCCATCTTGTGCGGGCACTCACTATTGCACCTTGGCTATGTGAATCGTGGCTGAAACCTGGCTTTCTGTTAGACATCTTGACATATGACCTGCTAGTTACTCAAAAAAAACAAACAAAAAACTATAGTGTGTGATTTTTAATCAGATGCAGTGATAGAGAGAGGTGCATACTATTTGTATCAAGTAATGTGCCAGTGGAAATGTTACTGGCGGATCTCCTGTGAATTAGTGTTTCCTCGTAATTAATTGTCTGAAAAGTGGTGTGTATGAATTAGGGAAATTTCTTCATGACTATCATATCACCTGGAGGAGAACTTTAGAAGGTGGAAAGTCTGTTAAGCTGCAAACTTGTGTTTGTGCCTCTTGCAAATTCTCCCTTCTCCTCTCTCTTATTTTCAGAGAGACATGAAGAATGGGGGTAGTGATTTAAAGCAGAAAAGCCATTTGGATTTGCTTGCGGTATTAGCAGCCACTTTTTTTTTTTTTTGAGGCACTAAAGAAATTGTCTGTGAATATTTATATTAAGTATCACTCTGTCTCTGCATTTTTTAGCGTTCACTGCTATGGTGTTATAAACCCATTATGAATACAAAGATGCTTATGAAGTGTTAAGGCTGACTTTTTAATTTCGTGTCAAGACAGACTCCCTGCCACGGTGCTCGGCTGAGCCATGGCAAATAAGCCTCGCAGTGCCGAACTCCTGCGCAAAGGACTCTTTTGTGACATGAGTGTTCTGGTGGATTTGAAGATTGTTTTTAGTTTATTTTAAAATGCAAAACCAACTGGACCTTCAGCCACTTGGAACCGTCAGAGCATTTTTGCCTGGCTGCTGTTTGGGCCTGCTTAACTGGCATGTGAAATCTTTGTTTAATTCAGTTTGAATATCTATGGACTTTCCCCATATTCCATGGGGAATATATATATATGTATATATATTTATATTTGTTAGAAAAGGATGTGCATGACCAGTCATCAAGCTTTCTTAATGCATTTTATAGTACAATTTCATGTGTCAATCTTATATGTGAACAAGATTTCTGTAATATCCTAATATTAATAGACTATGCTGTAATAGTAAAGTCAGCAGGGAGATAATATTCAGGAAACAATTTGGTCACAACTAAGTTAAGAGGAAAAAAAGTACAATTCTGACTATTAAATCTAATCTGATTCTTGTTTAAAACACATGTGGTGGAAGGAAATGGCAGTCTTCAGGAAGCATAAAATGCAGTTAACCAGCAATAGCATTTAGTCACTTGCTAATACTGCATGCGATTTCTAATTATTCCTGTAGTTTGTCATTCTTTAACACAATCAAATCTAATTGTCCAGAAAATTTTTCTTGGATCATCATAGTCTATGGCTGTTTTTACTGTTGTTGTTCCAGCTTCCTTTTCATCACCCTAACCTTTCATGCTTCATTAAGTCTTAAATTAGACTTTGATAATAAGCCTACTTTATTAGAATTATCAAAAGAAAAAATGTACGCCGCAAAGTTAAAGGGGAGACTCCAGCATTGTATTTTTTTTGTGCTTTGCAATTCCTCAAGAGTTATCAAAAGCAGGAATCCTTTATTTGCAATTAAATACTCCTCGATTTAAAATCATGACTAATAAATGTCAAGTGCAAGAAGGGCCCTAATGTTCAGTGAATGTCCTTGGATAGTTTTTAGGGTGAAAATGTGTAGATATGAAGGTTGTTAGTTTTTGAAATGTTGTAGGGTTGCTTTCAATACAAAATCCTAAAGTTAACCACTTCAGATTAAGCTCAAAAATCATTGAAACATTTGGGGAGCTCTTCTGTCCCTACAGGAAGCTCTTGACATTTATGGTAATTAAAAATGAAGTTATCTATTAAATACTTATGTTCAAATAAACACCAAACTGATACCGTGCAACAGTAGAAGTTGTATATATTAGAGCTGGTCAAAACTGTTCAGTGAAAGTTTTCTGGGTTTGGTGGTGGTGGTGAGCCTTTTATGTTTTAATTAGACTCAAGACCTCTGAGGAAACATTGATATAAAATCTTTGGGAGGGACCTGGGATGAGGACTATCCTTAAAATGTTCTGGTGAATGGGAGATCCAGCTTGGTTGTTGTAGAGCAAAGGATTTGATGGCTCTTTACTTGGGCTCTCACACACTCATATGTCTTACAGTCTGTTTTGGGATAGGTGCCTTGTGCCCTTGAGGTTTTTTTTCTTGAACGTTTGTCATAGACCTTGTTTTCATTCTTGGTTGGAACAAATGTATTTTGAAACCCTCTGTTTCTTTGTGGAATAGAGCATCACTTCTCTAGTTCATCTTAAGCTCGGCTTACTTACCTGAATCCTAACTAATGGACATAACTCAAATATTAAAATTTAGGACAGTATCCAAGGAGAATGGTGTTTAGGGACAAATTTTAAAATGCTGCTTTCCTATCAGGCAGGATTAGCAAAATATAATTTTGTACTTGCACAAAATTTAAGGGCTGCAGGAATTGGGTCTAACCTGTAGAGATAAGTATTATTATTACTACTTAGTCAACTCTAAGTCTGTTTGTCTAACTGAAAGATAAGAGTGGACCCCTAACATGTTTTCTGTCCTGTTTGTTCTTGTCTACCTGTAACATTTGGGTACTTTCCTGCCATACAGTGAGAGCATATCTAGTTTTTTGTAGGTTTTCTTGCTTGCCTTTTTCTTCTCTTTAAGAAAAATTATTTGTGGATTTTGATTTTTACGTAAGCATTTTTAACAGTTAAAGATGCATCAAAAATGTAGCTGCTTGAACTAATTTGGAGTATTTGATGTAACTACTGTTTTATGTAGTAATAGCACTGTAACTGAAACACAGTAATAGTAATTGCATTGTATTTGAAAAGACATTTTCCTTTCAGTGATGAAACTCCCCTTATAAGATGCTGAATTTTCTTCCCAATATGTAGAATTTTTACTTTGGATGGTCCATTTGGCAGCAGCAGGAATGACTACAATAAATTACGGAACTAATTAACAGAAGCGGCTCTGGCACTTTATTTCATCATGACTTCTATAAGATGCACTTTTTAGATACCGTTCTTAATTCAACTAATAAAGATACCTCAATGGATGTTATGGAAACGTATATTTTCAATACATTTCATAAGAGATTTTGCAGCGTATCATTTTCCAGTTTGGTAAATATGAACTGCACCCTCCCTCCCCCAGTTATAAATGCAAGCCTTTTCAGTGTACTTTTCCTTACATTAACTTTTTTTATACTTGGACTTTTCCACAAGTGCCCTAGAGAAGAGCATGCATTCCACTGTTGCTCTGAGGTAAACAGGATTTCAGTGTAGCACGTTCCAAATTTAACAAAACTGTTCGTTTTGCAGTTCTGGAGAGCAGAGGCACCCTTGGGTTTTTACTGAGCAGCCGTGGGAGAAGTTAGTCTATACATCCAGGGAGGACTGATGCTAATTGGACTTCTCACTTTGATAAAGCCCTTGGTTTAAATGATGATATGCGGGTCAGCCATGTCTTCCAAACAAAACAAACAAAAAAAACTTTAAAAAACCCTTTGCTGGCATTACCTAAGTGTTGAGCAGTTTATGTATGCAAGTATGCTCTCTTGTGGTAAGCCATTTTATTGAATCCTCTGCCAGCTCTAAATTTTGGCAAATTTTATTTTAAACCATCGTTTTTCTAATAGAGGCAGTATAAATTGTAAATGCAGAGTTTTTTCATCATGGTAAATATTTAGGCAAGGTTTACAGTGTAATACACCGACAGGGCTACAGATGTGGTACGTGTGGTACCTGTTTCAAAGGTGTCCTCAGTACAGAGTGGTACTCGGCACTTGAGCGACATGTGACTGCTCCGGTAGCATCCAGGTTACTGTGCAAGAGGATGGTGCCTGGCAGACCGTGATAGGTGATTGCAGTGGAGATACTCGTGCAACTCCTAACCATTATGTAGTAAGGAGAGGAAAGGGGGGTTTGTTCTGAAGTGGCTTTACTAAATGATTTGTGCTTGTTATTACAGGTAAGATGCTAATTAATTGAGATGGAATCTCAGAGGTTTGGTTGCTCTAGAGTTGAGCAATCATCAAGGGGGAAAAGCCGGCTTTGTCTGCGCTCTGGGATGTGGGTGCTCCAAGGCGGCCTGCAAGGTCCTCTGGAGGTGCCCTTCTCGTTCCTTCTCCACGCTGACCATAAAACTCTAAACTACGTCCAACTTGCTCCAAATACATGGGACAGGATTTGGGCCTGTATTCTTGTTCAGCGTTACAGTAGTGCTATCAGTTATACATATAAAATTTTAAGAGACATAAAAAACAAAAACACTTTTTCAGTTGCCTCCTCTTGAAAAATTCAGTAAGACTATGTTTTAATCCTCATGGTTTGTCTAGCATCCAGGAAGTATAACTTAATAAATAGCTAAGATATTTGTAATCCTCTGAATGTTTCTCATATTGTAGCTGGGGTTTCTCCTCAGATTCTTACCTACAGAACAATTTACACGTGATTGCCTGGAGGCGAAGATACAACAAAGTGTCAATAAAAACTTTAGGTTATGTTCAAACAGATGGCTGCAGTCCTGTAAGTCCTTAGATATTTTTGTTTAGCTTGAATGGAAATAAAGTCCTAAAGAATTTCAGAAAATGTTTCTCGAAAATCAAGAAACTGGAGAATCAACTTAACAAACACCCAGCAGGCTTTATGTGGGCAAAACTGCCATTGACTTTTGTGGAAGTTTTGGCTGCCTGGTGACTCAAAGATCGCATTTCTGTCGCTGTAGGGGTGACTTAATGTGTACTGTGCATGCACATTTAATGTCAAAAGAATCAATTATTCAGCAGGTGAGGGATATAGTAGAATGATCTTGTTTAGCAGAGAAGTTAGATAATGAGTAGGATAGTAGGAGATAGATGGGATAAGAGCATGCTGAAGTAACACCTTTTCTTTGCTGAAGCTTAATTTAGTTGGGGAGATCAATAACATGTCTCAAAAAAGATTTTTGATGCATGCATTATAGTTTTTTTGCCTATCACTTAATTGCAGTTATGTTTTCATTAATGAGTATTGAAAAGTGCAACTGTGTCTTCTAGTTTTCTTCAGGTTTTTTACCTAATGTTGAAGAAACAGCAAGTTTAAAAGGTTGGGCATGTGACATGTTGACTCAGCTTCTCATAAGAGCATAATAAGACCCTGAGCAGAAACCTGTGCTAGAAGCTTAATATAAATATTTTATGCAGAAATTGAGCAATACTTTAAGGAGCAGAAGTTGCAGTGTAGATAGCATCGGCAGTTTCACACTGTAGAAGACAGATAATAAATTACTGTTTACAGTGATAACTTTGTATGAAATGGTGTCAAATATGAATTTAGTGTTTTAAGTTGATGCTGTATTGCTGTACTTTTATACACAAACACGTGCTGGTGGTAATGTGTTACGGCATGTTATTTCATGTAGATTTTCTATGAAGACTCTGTTTTAACCTGTAGCATATGTGTTTTCAGCTAGAGGTTTTTGCCATGGGATGGGTTTCTGTGCTGGGCAGTCATTGAATCTCTCCAGTAGTGCGTTTCAGCTTCTTTCAAGTTGTCCCTTTCCCACTGTCCTCCCCCATGCTTCTCTTCTCCCTCCAATACTTCAAAACGTCTTTTGAAGCACAGTAGTATTTTATTTGAAGTTTCAAATATCAGCTACTCAAGTCAGAAGTACTTTATCCATCTTTGATATTGATTCAGCTTTCTGTAGTTTAAGCATGTTTTAAATATAAGATGCTATACTTTTTTCTTTTACACTTCTTGGTTCAATGTGATCTCTTCAAGCTTTCATTCAGCTTCTTGTTGGATCAGACTTTCTCTCTTCTTTCATACCAGATTCTACTAACAAAATAAACATGGAGCAAGGCAACAGCAGCTTCCATTTTATCCCCAAAGTGATGTTCTTTTAGGACACACAATGACGCATGGATTAAATAATCATAACATATCTCCTTGTGTGTTAAATTCCTAGCTGTTCATTGACTCTTTAATATTAATGTATTTTTGTTATTGTGCAGTTCTCTAGGCAGTCTGAAAAATTATATTTAATCATGTGATACAGAGTCATAGCAGTGCCCACAGAGTTGACCAGTGGCTAGCGGAACGTCTAGAAATTACAGATCTGTAAGCAGACCCTTCTTATGTTTGAAGGAGCAAGACTAGTAGATTGTCCTGCCAAGATCAGGAAAGGCTGAGATGCACAGATTATTAGTGAGTTCAGATGCTTCCATATCAGCAAGAGAAATTTATGATTTGGAATATGTTAGGCTCTGTAATTAGATTTTTGGAGAAAAATGTTGGCCTTGAGCCTGATGGCTCTCAGTTGCATCTAACCTTCTGCTCTTTTCTTTGGCTTCTCCCTGTTTTCTCTGCCTCTTCTCTCCAACCTTTCTGGTCCCAGTCTGCTTCTGCTATGCTACATCCTCTGTTTCTCAAGCTTGGTTTCTATTTCCTTTCCACTGTGTTATGTTGTGGGTCTTTTTTTTAAATTATTTATTTTTATTTACTTTTTCATGTTGCCCAGGCTCTAAGCGTAAGCATGCTATTGTAAGATTTCGTGTTTATTATTGGTGGATTAATGAAATCACATTTCAGAAACCTGGAAAAGCATCTTCTCTTGGATTGGGAATTTCAGAGTTTTAACCCACAGAATAAGTCTGGCAGTTATAAGCATTTGAAATCAGATGTCATTCAGTGATAAGCTGGACAATCCAATGTGTAGGTGGTACTGCCTAGTATTACTACTACCCACATAACCTATGTGAAAACAACTGTTTTCTTTTTCCGCTCTGTCTTGATGCCAGTTCTTCTTTTAGTGTCCACAATGCTCAGAAGTTGCATTGCTATGTCATTTTTATTTTCCTGGTGTGACTTTTGAGCTTAACTGTTTTTAGTAGCTGTTTTTCTCTATATAAAAGAATAAATATGCTTTAAGAGGAGGGAGGGGGAGCTGTTTACAGAAACTCCTTTCTGTAATAGGTTAATATATGGATTAATACTAGGGATCATCTAACTTTGGGCAGAAAGAGAATCATATGGGAGTTGTATTGGAGTTGCAATAGAAAATAGTTTGAGAACCTATTTTAAATGAGTGATGTTTTCTTTCCTCTACGTACATTGTCTTTTTACCCTCCAGAAGAAAATGGAAACAATCAAGTATCCTCCTTCCACAACGAATAAAATGACTGCTCTATCGAACTAGCTGGAGACACCTTTTTCCTCTAAGTGGGTGATTTTCAAACAATTGGTTCAGTCATATGTAGAATGCTGCAGTTTGGGGGTGTCTTCTGATTATTTTTTTGTGTGTGTGTGTGTGTCTGCTGGCAAGGTTTTCTGTACATGGGAAAAAAAACTTCAAGGATACCAGTTTTTGCAGCCACGTTTATTAGTTTGACAACAGCTCATTCTGTGTGCGATGCTATCGTATGATTATTTAAAGTTAATTACTTGCTTACTATGAGCAACGCAAACCTGCTCAATTTCTCTAGCAAAGTAGTGTAAGGCTCAGAGTATGGTGCTGGTTACATATTTGATGTTTTGTGCTTTTCAAAAATTAACTTAATTTTTATATTTTCAGGAGAGCACTGTTGGTGTGGGAGGGGGATTCTTAAGAGCATTCCTCTCTTGTGAAGAAATTGTTGAGCATCTGGAGTTCCTCATGTTATATCTTTTCACTTTCAAATGAGAACAGATTCTGTTCTCTGATCTCTAAGATAATTCCTCAGTTGATAAACATTGGTTACTCTTTGTTTTTAAAATAGCGTAGAGCCTCCAGCTGGGGACTGGGACCTTTTGCATTGGTTGCTGTATGCATACAGCTCAGTCTCCCAACCTAATCTCTACCTAAAAGAGCTTAAAATGCAGTTTAATGCTAGTGGCTATAACTCTAAGGAGGAGCACAAGTTAACAGCGAGACAGTTGTGGTTAACACAGCAAGCAGTAGTCAGCAGCCGCTTATCTGTGGTTGAGTGCTTATTAGACATTACAGCAGAGATGCATAGAGGCTTATGGGGCAACGTTCCACATCGGCATACAACTCTGTTCACATATGTTTACTAGTTTTTGAGAAGTGATGGGTCGAAGCAGAGGCAGGCAAAGACTGAAAGGTGGTGCATTAAAATTTACAATTTCAGTGTACCCCCTTCAGGTGGGAGAGCTCTTAGGAGAAAGGTGCATCTCCAGCAGAGCCATTCATGCTAGACAGTTGTGAATGCTAGGACCTAGAAATATCATGAAAATAGAGAGCTGGGTAAAAGAGAAAGAGGACAGTTTATGATGCCATTAGAAAAAGCCATAGCATGAGCCTTAGTTCACCAAAAAAAAATCCAGCAGTCCAACAGAGGGGAGGAAGTAGGAAACGTAGGTGAGGTAGAGGAGGAGAGGTGACACAAGTCCTACCTGAGTGAACATCTTTGATCAGAGCTCGTGCTGTATTATGCAGCAGGGACTTTGACCACAGGGCTGTAGGAAACAAGCTTTCATTTGTTTTCACTATGCCTTGTTTAATATGGCTGTAGAAGTTTAAGTCACATATGCGGTGAATATTAACAGCCCCTGGAGAACTCCGTATTGATCTGTTTCTTAATAAGTGCATAATAGGCAATCAGAGCTTTCCGGATCTTCTCGTAAATGTATTTTTAGCAGGAGTCATAAATCAGTGCTGTCAATGGTTGTGTCTTGATCCTGATTCTACAAACACCAGAGTAGTTCTTTTATTTCCATGGGGATGACTCCCGAATTACCTGGTGTAACAGAAGAGAACCAGGTTTTGTGTTTGAAATAAGTCACCATTCTACAGTCTTCTAACAAGCCAAGATATGTCCTCATTTTGTTTTTAAAAAAATCTCCTTACGGAGTGTGTTTGGTATGTGTCTTGGATTATTTTTCTTCAAGCATGAACAAGAATGTTACTTTCACCTTATTAGCCAAGTAGTATGTTCTGTAATGGTTATTCTTCACTTCCGTTTGTAAGTCTCTTGTGAAATGGTTTATGATGGGATTTGTTTTGGATGCTGAACCAGGCAAGACTCTGCTATTCTGATGTCACCTCTGTCCCACCTACTGGAACACTGATTTTAAAAGCATATACTCTTAAATCAATATTTTTTTAATTGGTACCTGCTAGTGACATAGTTAAGTCTGTCAGCAGCTAACTACAAACACAGTGAAATAATGCAACAGCTTTAATTAGAAACCAAGCAAAGAAGAGATTTCAGAATTAGCTATTGCTGATTGAAACCATGTGCAATACCTGTTTCCTGGACTACAGCAATTCATAATCACTCATGTAAAATAGGTGTTTTATCCTTTGACTTTGAGAGTATTTGACAGTGTAGACTAATAGAAATTTGTGAAACTGTGATACCTGTATTGTATACAAGTACTTACTGTGCAAAAAGCAGTTCTTAGTTATATGATTTTGCATATTGATTTCTGATTATTGTGAACACTTGAAATTAATTGCACTAGGGAAAAATAAGGCAACAGCATGGATAACAAACTTCTAGCAGTACTAATATGAGCTAGGGCTGTCTGCATCATCTGAGTATCCCATTTTTTTTGGCTCAGACCAGGGACAGTTAGTCCTGCTCGTCTGTGGTGTTTCTAGAAAAACCTGGGTAAATAGCCATTAGGGTAGAAAATGCATTGTAATTTGTTCAGGAAGTAGAAGAATTACCATTTTGGATGTTTTGAGCAAAACGGTTAACATTTTGTTTATATACAGCATAATAAATATGCTGACTAGTGGTAGGTCAGCAAAATTCATTGTGGCTGAAGTGTTCAAAACGAATCAGCTTCTCTTTTTCCCTTTGCTCTTGGGCAGATGGTAGGCTGCTAGCACTGCTGCTCACCAGGTGGATATCCTTGTGCCAGGGTTGTCTTGAGGAATCTCTTGTTTGTGAGTTGTTTTGGTCTGGTGGTATATCGGGGTACGATTTTAAAGTTTGAATAGTCCAGAGTGTCTGTATGGAGAAGGGGAAATCTGAATTTAAGCAGATTTGAGAGACGGGTCCAAGGCATGTCTGAACCACAAAACTCTAGGCAGGATTGGTTGGGAATTGCTCTTTCTGCACTGTTGAATCTGGGCCACTGCGTGCTGGTGGTTTTAGGCAGTGAGGAGGTGATCCTCTGAATGAGGGCATTTCTCTGGAAGGGTGTTTCATGCATGGTACCAAGAGTGTTTCAGCAGAGTTTTGCAGTCTCCTGGAGCGTCCTGTGTCAAGGCTTGAGTCTGCATGTTGATTCAGGAGACTATGGCTATCTGCTGCAGTTCTCTTTTTGGCATTGCTTTTTAGCTGCTTTATAGGCCCCTTTGCTTTCTCACTGCCAGCAGCTGAAGATCCCACTCTGGGTCTCCAAACCCTCACTGGACAGGTCTGTAAACGGCACACCTAGAGGCAGATACCCAGTGTTAGGTGTTGTAAAGCTCCTAACCCACCTTAAGTGCGTGCATGTGAGTTTTGGGGGTGGTTTTTGTTTTTTGTTTGTTTTGAGCTCCGGTAGATCTGGCATATTGCCTGTGACTTGATCAAAGTTATGATTGGGAGATCTGGCAAGGAGAGAAAGGTAGCTCCTATTTAGCTGTGTAAACTAAATAACAGGTTTCTGGGGGGATGATGAGTATAGTGGGAGATACAGAGTTGTTCAGTGTGTGGGAGACATATCTTGTGTACGGTCAGTCTTGCAGGTAATTCTTTCATATCCTAGTTTTAAAAGTGGAGTTTTAGGATGGGGTTCCTCATTAAATGAGAAATAGCTCTACTAAGGCAGCCATGCAGACATCTCGCAACTTGTGGTGAAAGTAGGTTTATTAAAAAAAAAAAAAAAAGGGGGGGGGCATGGAATCTCTCCTTATCCACCTCCTTATCCCTCTGTGAAAACATAGGATGTCTGTGTTTCCTAAAAGATTAAGCTAGATAGCACAGTTTAGGACTGGGCAGAAATACCTGGCATAATTCAGAATCGGCCAGCTTGAATGCAGTCTGGTTTCATTAGTGTGCGACTCTGAGTTACGGCAGCATATGTAACATGCCTGAACGAGCTCATTGATTATGACTCTGTAGATCTCTACACCACAAAGCATTTTGCTGTATAAAATATATCCAGAAACTGGCTCTGTGCTGTTTAGATGCCAGCACTGATGCTGAATCATCTGTTCCTGGGCACAGGAGGAGTTCTGGACTTGCCAAGTGCCTGAGGTCGTCTGTGCCCACAGAGCCCCCATGGCTGGGGCTGTGGACCTCAAGCCTTCGTGGTGGTCAGAGCTCAAGGATCAAGAATGAAAATTTTGTAGTGATGAACACACATGAAATGGGATCAGCCTTTGCAAAGGAGCCAAGAATTGCTTTCCCTTTAAAAATCTGGCTCCCTGTTTGCTGGGGCAAGATGGAGAGATATGAATGCAGTTTTTGGACTCTTCTAACTTAAAAACAACCTTGAGACCAAGTATGGTAAGCTTCAGTTGGAAGTGATTTTTTTTTATTTATTTTTATTGAAAGTTTATGAACTCTGCTGATATAAGGAATTTAATAAAAATGCTGACAGACCATTATCTATAGTTGTGCTATAATAAACCGTCTTTTGGTGAGGTTTATAACTTACAGGTTGCAAAATGCAACAAATTATTAGATAAAAATAGCTGTAAAGTCTGGAAATTGACTTTTTGCTATTTTTATGATTTTTATTTGTTTATGCATAGAGACACATACCTTCTTTTCACAACCAAAATGAATCTTGATATATCCAGGTTAAAATGTAATCTGACTTTTTTTGCTAAAGGAGAGAATACTAACTAATTTGAAGACGAGTCTGTCGTCTTTGTTTTATCACTGAGATCTGCCTTTACTCTCATTTGCTTTATTTCTTACATTTGAAGATACTGAGTGTATGAACCTTCCTTTTTGTCAAAGGATTGTAGCTTGAAGATAAAACAAGGTGTGCATGCCCACTAAACATGGTAAGCTGATACAATGCTCTTGATGTAATTTTGGGCAGCATAAAGGACCTATTACAAAGCCTGTTGAAATTAACGGAAATCCTGCAAACTTCAGTACATTTGGGATCAGGTTTGAAGTGAATCGTATCACTGAGTGCATCATTACTGGTTACTTTCTGTTCTTCCTTCAGAGTCTTATCCTTATGTTGGTCATCTTGTTAGCTTTACGCACCCTACCCCTACTGCTGCACTTGCGGCTTTGAAATACAGAAATGGGCCTTATTCTCAGTTTGTGGTGTGCTCCAAACCAGCAAATGTTTCTTTTATCTCAGTATCAAAGACTCGGCCATGGCCTTAACATTGACAAGAGGTACTTGAAGATGGTGGCTGACCTTCTGAAAATGGTGAGAAGAGACCCTAGGGAATTCCATTAGGAGTAGAAAAGGTAGATAACAGCCTCTCCCACCCCCCAAAGGCACAGTCTTCTACCTTTTGATATTAGGGGCTTAAAAAAAAAAAAAATCTTTGGTCTTTTGCTATCTATTCACAGCAGCTGTCTTTGTCCTTTGATTTAAATAGTAGATATTTTTAGTTAAATTTTTCTCTCAATATTAAAAGGCAAATTGCTGGAGTTTTTATCTCAAAGACATAAACGTAACAGCAACGCAGGTTCACTTTTCCTCTCTATTTACTGACTTATACTGGCTCTTCCTTTTTTTACAGCCCTTTGAGGACCAAAGATGCAGAGTGAAGCAGTCAGTGCTGCACATGTTGGCAGCAGAATTGAAATTACTTGTTGATTCCTGACAGCAACCTGGCAGTAGCTAGAGCAGTGTATTTATCAAATGGCACGTGCTGCTGGGATTTGAATTGCACTGCTTGATTTCATATATTGATTTTTCTTATACATATAATAAATATACTGCTCTACCAGTAATGTAACAAGTACTATGACTAGATATTTTCTGGAAGATTTAGATTAAAAAACTTAGCAGGTTTTTAGGGTTGGGTTGTTGTAAAGGGCTTGCAGTGTTAATCCTTCACAGAGACTTTTCATTGTAGCTCCTTCAACTTTTGATTCCTTCTGAATTGGCCAAATCTCACTGACCATGAGATGGAAGGATCCTTGGAGACACTTGCTTCTTTTCCAGACTTGACCTGTTGCATCTTTAGAACCTAAGTTTGAAATGATAAAATAGGAAAACTGATATAATCAACTGTTGGTATGAACTCTGGTTGCTTTCAGTGGCAAGATGAGGGGTTTGGGGTGTGTGTGTGTGTGTATATATATATAATTTTATTTGTTTATTTATTGCCTGATGAAAAGCATGAGGTTTTTTGAGACCTCATGAAAACGGAAAAGATGCAGTATTTTCTGTCATGCAGTGGTCTGAGAACTTGATAGCGATCATAACATTCTCTTGTTGCATTTGCTCAGGGTTTCTGATTTAAGAGCTTACAGATATAGCAATTTTGAATCCAAGGTTGAAGTCTCATAAAAAGTATTGAACCTACCCCTAACTTCTAGGCTTCTAGTAAATAAAGCACTAACAATTAAGATGATGAAAAGTTCGTATCTATCTGCTACCTGTGCAGACTTGGCATAAAGGAAGGAGAATCATTTACTATTTGATCTGGTTGCAAGTCAGGTTTTGCCACACATCTTTAACAGAATCCAAACAATGAAAACACTGAGTGCTTGAATAGCATCATGAAGATAACATATGTTAATAACTCATTTTTATCACAATGTTAGTGTTTTTTTTTTCTTAGCTTTGGGGGTAGTAACTTCAGATTATTGACCTGTACTGGTTCATGAAGTTGATACTATTTTTCTTCTGGGCGAAGAATCCTTGTATAGTCACTTTGCTTTCAGATTCTGTGTGCGACCTTTGGATTGAGAGCACCAGCTCTTTACAGACATTAAACAATATTGTGGAAAAACTATGATTTTCTTTAAACTCTTCCTTCCATTGACTAGGGATACCAGTGAAGATTATTGTGCCTATAAAGAACTGTGTAGAACTCTGAAAGATATATGTCGATGGAGAAGGTTTTTTGGAAGACGGCTTTTCTTCAGTGAGAGTGGGAGAAATCCATGGTAGTTATCAAAATTTATTGCAATCATGCTTGTGTTTTATGTGTTTCAAAATCGGAGAAGTAAATGAAAGGAGTCAGGATGTTTCAAAACTGTTGAAAATCATGCTAGCAATAATGCTAGACTGTTGTTCTAACCTTCTTTTATTTTGATGTTAGGTAATAACAGTGTGTGGGTAATTTAGATAAGCAGCAAAGCCATCCCATTTTCTTTGAAATTAAAAAAAATATATATTTTGAGGCTTTTATACTTGGACAAAGACAATTTAATTGCAGTGAACCCTCCTGCCAAACAGCGAAAGTCAATCAAAGAAAAAATTTTGCTCCTGGAATACAGTAGATCGCAGCTCTGTTTTTCTTACCTGCAACCAAATGTGCACTTTTAATGAAGATATTTTGAACACTAATGATGATAACAGGGAATGAAGCAGAAGCATATATCTGATTATGTTGATTTGTGAACTGGCAGCTTTCACAAAGAGTTTGGGATAGCTGCACAGCTGGCTTAGGTTTGTATTTTAAGCCTTTGAAGGTGTTTTCTTGGCAGGGATGAAACTGCCAGAAATCGTATCTGTTGTTTTGCTCCCGCTAGGATTTTCATGTCTCACAACACCTGCCTAACCAAAGGAACATGCCTGTTCAGTGCAGCCGGTCGGGCAAAGAGCACATCTGAGGAGAGCGTAAGAAAGACATCTCCAGTGATGATGTGTATGAAAAATTGCTGTCACCAGGCGGAGCGTTTCAGATACTCGGAATAAAGATTTCCTGGGAAGGTGATGGGGGCTGGAGTGGGTATGTTGCATCTGCCTGTGTAGCCCTGGCGTTAGGGGCTGCCTCTGAGCTGTGCCCTGGTCTCTCTCCTGCAATGCACCCCGTGTGCGTCGGAGCGCTTAGTGCCGGTGCAGCTCCGCTCGCTGACATGGGAGATGGTGTGTGCCAACACAGAAGGCTAAAATAAGAAAAGCTAGTTTGTTTGCTCTGGTACTCTCCAGTGCTCGCTGCTGCGTTACCATGACTGACGAGTTTGTGCTGGGATGTGGGCTGCTCCCTTCCCTTCAAGGACGGAAAAAGCAGATAGCTGTGCTGAAGAGGTGTGTGAACTGCCATGTGTTTTGGTGAAGTGTTGGTAGTGGGGGCTCATCAGAGGAGAGAGCTTTTAGTCTTTGCCTGGGCTACAGAAGACACCGTTGGTTTCTATCTGGAAGGCACGCGGGCTGCGTGCCGGGCTCCCACGAGCCGCCTCTGCAGGAGGCAGAGCTGTGCCTCTGTGCTTGGCGGGCTTGGAGCCTAGCAGTGTGCTAGCCCCTTCTGGAGGTAAGGGGCTGTGTCTGGGGCTTACCTCTCTAAAGACTCGGGAGTCAAAACCGGGACCTGTGTCGCTTGCCCCCAGTCCCTCAGCTCTCTGGTATCCTTACTTACCGCTTTGTCCGCCGATGTGATGTGCTTCCGACCCTCTGCGGCTGCTCTGCAGCAGATGGCCTCTCCGTGCTGCAGCAGCATCTGCATCTCCGAGCTGATCCGTAGCTGTCTCTCCCTAACGTGGGAACACCTTGTCCTCTTCCCTGCAGCGGCAGGACTGAAGGACCGCAGTGATGCCTCTTCCTTTGCATCCGTCTTTCAAGGGTAACTCTGGGTTGCTGCTGTTGTGTCCCTGCGTAATGTTGTTGGACGCCTTAAGTGTCTGCGCTATACCTACAGAGCAGGGGCGATAGGCTGGAAATACCTTCCCTATGTTGCCCTGGAGAAGGAGCAGACCCGGCGCTACCTCAAGTGCTGTTAATTCTTGACTGGGGTCCACCATGCCTGCCGGAGGAGGAGGTCACTGCTTTGTTCGGGGTATTTTGTTTGTTGTGAATGCGAGTCCACGTATCATGTGAAAATTCTGAGAGGAAATCTTTTTTTTCCCCTTCCAACTTCCTGCAGAATATTTTACTGAGAAGGACGTTTTAGCTTTTGCTGTTGGTTACTTCTGATCTGTATCATGATGTGTTTCCTTTTGTATTATGCTCTCTGATTTTGTAATCTAGCTTGATATTTGCTGCTTGGAGTGGCAGCCAAAGAAGCCGTCATCAGAAGATATATGAGCTGTCATGTAGAAGATATCTGAGAAAATCATCAAAATAATTAAGATCTGAGTGAAAATGTCTCTGCTGCCCTGCTGAATTTGACTCTTATTACTGTTTTTGCCATCTCTCTGCCTTGGCTCAATGCACTTCGATATGCTCATGGAGAAAAACATTTCGCTGGCTGCCTGTTGCGTAATCTCCGCGTGCGTAGGCCTATGCCCAGTGTCCTGTGATGCAGAAATAAGGCAGTTGATTACTTTTCTGTTGCCTTTCTGAAACTTGCAGTCTTTAGGCTCTACTAAGATTTAGGGCCTACCAGGTTAGGTTGCATGTGTGTCTAAACAACTTAAATTGAAATTAAGCGTGCAGCCTCTATCAAGGACAATTTACTGTCCTGTTAAGAAGGAAGAATACAAAGTAAACTGTTACCCCTCAAAATTTTCCTGCAATTTTCTTTTGCATAAGCTTAAATTCTGAGTAGAGGTTGTCAATTAGTGGGCAGATTTTTTTAATTGGCTCTAATAAAAAGCTAATTGGCATTTTGCTTAGAGTGATTTAAGAAAGTGTTGCTATAGAACCTTTGCATGCCTATACTGCTCCTCTATGTAACAGTGAACAGAATAGTCTGCTGACCTTTCTGGTCCAGCTGCATGGTCAGGGAGAAAAGTGATAAATTCAGGCTTGCTGAAATTATTTTTAAGGAGTTTGTGACTTTGACCGTTTCACTGCATGAAAGCATCTACTATGTCTTGTTGACTGTTTCTCTTGTGTCAAAGCATATATCTGGGTCTCAGAAGACTTGACTCTTTGTAAATTCTCAGTGCTCCAATTTTAAATGTGTAAGTTAATCTGTATATAAAATGTACTAGGAAAATACCATTCTCATAACCTGAGAAAGTGTAATGATGGATCGTAAGTGACATGATGTAATCTGTTAACTATTTGTATTCCTCCTTCCTCTCCCCCTGCTTCTCTACCCACTAAGCCTCATGTGAAACATGGGAATTAAGTTTTTGAGTTCATTATACTTTTTTTTTTGTGGGTCCCCCACCAAAAATACCTTTCTTCTCAAATATAAGCTTTGTCTGCTAAGAGCCTAGTTTCTTACGGATTTGTGAACAGGAATTTTTCCTTGGGCCAATATTTGCCTACTTCAATTACTTCAGAGTCATGATCTGTGCTTTTGCCAGCTGCTGGAAAGTTAGATACAGGTGGCATGAAAAAAATGTACTGAAGTGAAGTATGAATGTAGACCTTGCTGCAGCGAAAAATGATCTTTAATGGAACAAGTGCCTCTAAATTGTCACAGGGGGGAAAATTAAAATATGACTTTTCTTCAGTGTCCTGATCTTGAATCTCTCATTCATTTACTATGTAAACGGACAAAAAAATATTGGCCCTTTTTTAACTACATATCTAGAAGGTGCAGGATGTGAGATCCTGCAGTTGTTAATCATAGTGACAGAAAATATTCTGTGGGTTTTTTTCTTTTTTTTAAGTTATGGATGTCTAAATGCAACAGTATAGACAATTTCAGTCTGCCCTTTTATGGAAAGAGTTCACTGTGTCCCTTTTCTCTCTAACTTTCAATGTAAAAAAAAAAAAAAAAAAAATCTTCATTTGCAAAATTTGCCACTGCAATTTTTCTTGAAACTAGTTAAAATAAAATTTTGGGGTTTGAGTAATTGAAAATTTGTTTGACCTTATCTTCTCTACCCTTGTAGGTGCTTAGAAGCCAGAGATTCTTCCAAGTGGGCGATTTTAGGATAATCTCTTAGAATTCTCTAGAATTATAGGCTTTCTGCTGGCTTCTTCCTATACCTTGGAATCATTATTGAATTGTATCATAACCTAGTGGCTATTCTTCCCTTGATACGCATATGTAATCCCTATTAGTGTTAATGCCTTCTTGAAATGCTTCCCTTGTATATTGAATATCTGCTGCTGATGTCAAAACCCTGTAGTCTTATGAGTTGCGTGGAATGTGGCTATCTCTAGGGCTTAATAGAAAGTTGGATTTAATCTCATAATTTGTCTTTAGAACAGTAAAACTGTAAAACAGATAAAATATTTTAACCTGAAGCTTTTACCTGAGATCTGGTGAGCAAATAAGCCTATTGGCTGTTCAGGGAAAGGGATGTGATTTTTTTTTTTTCTTTTTCCCCCCCCTCACCAAGTCATGACAATTAAGAACATGCCCATTAAGAACTTGGCTATAATATGTGCTGACACAGGCAGTGTAATTTCAAGGCGTTATTTTGAAGAAGAACACTATAATATTGTATTTATGACTGTCAAGGAAAGTGCCTGTCCTTGATCATTCATGTCTCTGTATCTGTATTACATATGTATCTTGTAGGCCAGACCAAAAATCTGAAAAGCTATTGGGGGAAAAGCGGTCTAGTGGTTTGGGTGACTTGATTGCAGAAAGCTCTGAGCAACCTGATCTGATGTTAGCCCTGCTTTGAATGGGAGGTTGGAGCAGGTGGCTGCTTGGTTGGGCCCCTTCCAACCCAAATTATCCTACAAGTCTCTGACAGGATTCAGATTTACAGTCTTAAAGGAACTACCTTCCTGTTGTCCTTTCATTTTTTATGAATTGTGACTCTGCAGGGTTATCTTGAAGGCAAACAGCAGCAACTCATGTATGAGTATTTATAGTGATATCAGTTGTTTTGTTGTGTCTGTGTTGTTTCTTTTAAGTTATTTTTCAAATGATTTATCTTCAGATGACAGTTTTCATTATGTCCTATTTTTAATGGGGAGAATAAAAGCTGGAAAACAAAATTATTTAAAGGATAATTTTGGTCAGATGTTTGAATGCAATCTATGAAAATACAGAAAAGCCTTTTCATTCTTCGCGCTCCCTATTTCCCACCTGTCTTTCCTCATAAAGAGGTTTGTTTTAAACACCCGTGCTACAACCATTACGTTGTATCAGTACAATTTACGTGAAAGACTAGAGCTTGGTAGAGATAAACTGCAGTTATGCTAAGAAATGCTACCAAAAATTATGATGCAACTTGGCTACTATTGATTCTTTTTTATAACTTATGCAGTAGCAACAGCGGGTTATTAGTGGTGCTTTCTGTAGAATCTTTGGTAATCAATTGTGATTAGTTCTGAATTACTGTGGCGTATGTAGAGACTCCAGTGTGTACTGAGCTCCCTTGTTTTGCTTCGGGGAGGAAGACATTGGCACTTTTTGCTTTCCGTTAAGAGAGGAGGGGGACTTATATGGGTAATAATGAGATTGCTAGTGGGAAATAGATGGCAACTGAAAATGATTAGAATATCAAGATTTTTCGTAATAAGAATATTTCTGCTGTACCGATAGGAAAACAAGGCACATGAAGGTCAGTTGGCTGGTGTTTTGTATATAGATCAGAAAAGGAGCCCTGGGTTCCCTGTACGTAAACCTGCCGCTTTACAAACCAGACTCCGCTGGATTGGAAGGCCTGGCTTTGACATTTTAGGCAGCATGTGATCACTTTGTTCATTTAAAAGAGAAAAATATTTTGTAAGCGTCAGCATGTTTATAAATATTTTGGCTTCTTCATGGTCAGGAAAATGCATCTTCTGTTTATATTCCCGAGTTGCATCGTGGTAAACAGTTGGGTTTCTATTTTTAATGGGTCATATTATGAAATCTGATG
Organism: Apteryx mantelli; assembly: GCF_036417845.1. Taxonomy (NCBI): domain Eukaryota; kingdom Metazoa; phylum Chordata; class Aves; order Apterygiformes; family Apterygidae; genus Apteryx; species Apteryx mantelli. The sequence goes on from NC_089986.1 coordinate 7,950,452, forward strand.
TGTTCTTCTTCTGCAGAGAATTAATCTAGAATCCTAGAGGCAAGACTGAAAATATGCCTTCATGAAAAAAGTCTCTACAAAACTGATCCTTCCTGTCTTGGCTTTAAGGTAAGTGAAAAACTTGTATCCAATACCTGTTCTAATGTTTTGTCTCACAATTGTTATATTCAAAAGATATCTGAAGATGATGTGTGCTCAGAAAAAAACTTATTTTAAGGAGGTAAGTTGGAAAACTTAGTATTTAGTCAAAATAAAGTCCAGGCACGAGCCAAAGAATTAGGTCAGGCTTCTGTAATTAAACAAAATGACAGTCAGTGGCATGAATGCTTATGTGTCTAACATAGAGCTTTGGCAAGTGTTTGTTTTTTGTCTAAAATTGAATATGCATATGAAGGAGAGATCACTATAATTGAATGGAAAATGTGAAATTAGAAAGGCAGCAAAGTATAAATAATTGAAAATCAGGTTGCAACTGTAGCTTCTGTCCTTTGTGAGCTTAGTTGCAAACAAAATGACTAGAAGGGGAATTCACATTTTTGTTCTTTTTAATTTTGCTTTCATGGTACCATACCCTGGTATGAAGAGCAAGGTGGAGAAAATAACCTGCAATAATTAAATATCTGGAGGAAATTAAGAGCCAAAGCAGAGTGTAAATTTCAACTGTCTACAGCTTTCATTATATATGAATATGCTTTGATTTCTCATGTATATGGAAAATGTATCCTCTAACAGTGCTTATTTTTTAGTCTTTTATGCAGTCTTTTTCTGCTCCAGCGTTGCTTAACTTCCTGTGTTCTGTAGTAAGATATGGCAAGCTTGTTTTGTTTGTGCGATCATTGCAGAAAATAATTATTAAAATAACCTTCTAAACACTTAATTACTTGCAAGTGTCACTATGTATTTTTAATCTCCACTAAATACTCCTTTGTCATAGCCATACTTCATATGACTGTCTGTTATGTCTTGCTCATTCTCTTAAATCATTCCAAATGGGTAATTCTTAGTTTGAGAAATTTTCTCCCAATTTAACCAGTCCTACTAGATATAATTGAAACCATAACCTATTTCATATCCCTAGTATTAGGGGTCATGATATTGGGATGTACTATAAAATTATCTTCCAGATCACGCAGTAAACTTGAAAAATTCACTTGCAAAATATGTTCAGTTGTGCATTTTTGTTTAAAGGCACAGCTCTTGCAGTTAAGAGTCAGATACTTTTAGAACCACACCAGGTTCAATAGTTTTGCTTGTGAAAAGAGATCAAAGTAAAGCTGTCAGTAATACTTTGAGAAGGAGTAATGACCCTTCACTGAGTGTACAAAGCTGGCTATAGGGTAGGAAAGCAACATGTACAGTATATGTGTTACAATTGATTTTGTTCTGCCTGCTGCTGCTGCTGTGTAATGGGCTCAGCTGTATCTCCTTAAGGACAGGACTTGTGATTTGTCTCTAAGGGCTATATAGAAATTGTGAGTATTCCTTAAGGGCTGTGGAGTTGTTTAAATAATTTGCTATTTGTGATTTTCTGATTTGAATAGCAGTTAAATGCAGATGCTCGTGTAGTCAGTGTAAAACTCCAGTTAGGTTTGTATTAAAACTTAGCATTTGGGATACTTGGGAAATACCAGAGTAATCAAAGTCTCTCAGATGGCCAGCATGTCTTCCTCTTAGCTAATACTGTGCTCCTCTAAATTACCATCATGGTACCAATATGGTGTTAATCAATTAACCTTTAGTAAGTTATGGGTAAAGACAGTTCCTGTAGGCAGGTTCAGTGATTGACCTGACGCAGATGGAGAGCTGGGCTTGTAGAGATGTTGCTCTTCCTGAAGATGAGATCTCATGTAGTCAGTCAGAACAGTTTTAGATTCTTACATTCTTACACTTTCTACCTTCAGCCTATTTGATGCCTTGGGCACTGGACAGAGTTGTATCATGATGATATTGTGGTTTAAACAGTTTAGTGTCCCCGTTAGACTCTGCCATCAGAAATGTTTAAGTGGCCCGGAGTCTGCTTTTTTTTTTAATTATATCAAAGTAATTGCAATGTAAACTGGACGACATAGAATCCCTGTCCTTGTGCTGTGTATTTTGGGTGGAAATTATAGAAGTTTCATCTAGAAACAACAAGAGAATATTCAGACTTAGTCCATGAAGTTCCTGACCTGCATGAACACAACCAGCAGAAATTTTTGAGAGACATGAAAGCTCCCATGATCCTTGGAAAGTTGCCCAAAGAGTGATTACACTGTTAGAAAACATTTGCCCTGTTTATAGCTTGAATTTGTCCAAGTTTGGCTTGAAACGCTGAAAATGATACTCTTTTCCCTGCCCACCTGCAGAGCCTTAGGCTGTCACGTTTCTGATCCTGGCTTAGTCATGTAGACTGCTCATTAGTCACACCTTAACTTCCACTTAGATCAAGCAGATAGATAAGCTCCTTTAGCTTTTCTTTTATAAGAATATTTTTCAGTCATTCTCGTGGTTCTTCTCCTAATCATCTCTAATCAGGCTCCTTCTCCAGGGACGGTTAGCAGACCTGGAAAAAAAAAAGTCTCAAAAATAACAAATATGGAGACAATGCAACTTCTCTGCATAACTTAGCTGCCAGTTCCCTGTACTGTGGAAGTTAGCTTTTCGCTTGAGGATGGGCAGGCAGGGGAACTGCTCCTTTGAAAGTAGTGCATGTTTGTGTTGATATTCAGAAGCCATGGAGCAGTGCTCCTACTGCTTGAAATGTTGCTTTGTTTCCATGGAATACCTTAAAGATGACATGTTTGTACTTCTGAGATGAGTTTCTTTTCTGTTCAGCTAGGCAAGGTTTAGAATAGTATTTCCTTATGTTGACTGTCATTCTTCTGGAGTGAAAAAACTATCATCTCTATATTTTTTTTAACAATTTCAAAGGGCACTTTACTACTGTCAGCATGAGATCTTCACTGTCTAATAATAGGTGTTTTAGAAGATTTCTATTAATGCTGACTTTTAATAGCTCTTTTAGCCATACCTTTTAATTATGCTCTTTCACTACAGAGCAATTACGAATTGTGTGAGTTGACTAAAATACATTAGCTATTAAAATTCAGAATGTTACTTTTGATCAGAAAGGAAGTCATCTTGCTTAACACTTTTTTTTTTCTTCTCCATACCTCTAAAAGGTGAGAGCGTGAGGGAGAAAAAGGAAGCATGATGGTGGTTAATGGCTAATGAATAAGCCTAAGAATACAGTTGTAGTTGCCTGGCAACATAGGGAAGGATGTGCTGAGGACCCTTGTGAATATATAGGAGTGACAGTTGGCTCGGCTGTCGAGCTTACGAAGACCGACTTCTGCATTTTTGCATACTTGATTCTTAATACCTAATTGTATCTGGGTTAGGTTCATATATTGTGTATTTTGCCTTTACATATTTTTGTTTGTTTTTAAAAAGAAACACGGCGAGAATGGAAGCAAATCAAAGCATTGATTTAAAGGAGGAAACTGTGTTGTGAATTCCATCCCATACGGTTATTTTGCTTTCAAGATGAAAGCCACATTTAGCAAGAGATTTGCCTAAAATTGCAAGCTTGTAGAGAGATCTAATTCCAGGTAGAGGTATGTTTTCTACGTCCAAGGGCACTCTGGAAATGACCCTCAGTACACTAATGCTCAAAGGAGATGAGCTGGGGACTGTATGGTAATTTAGAGCTTAAGATTGAATTCTTTGGGGGCTGAAAACACAGTTATGAAATGGCATATCTTCTTTATTTTCCCACTTAGTGTTATAATATCAGGCTGTGAACCAAGCATGTGCCCTGAGGAGTGTGACAGCCTTGACCTTGCAGAAGTCGTTTTTACAGCAATTCAAATGAATTTCCGGCGCGGGTGTCAGCATGAGCTGTGGGGCTGTCTCTCTGCTGCAGTACAACGAGGCGCGTTCTGGGGTTCGTTAGGGGCTGTGTTATGACCGGTGATTGCTGGTGTTCTCTTGAAGACCTTTATGGAAAAAGGAGGTGACACCATGATGGTTATCATTGGGTGGCAGTAGGTGAGTAGCATTAGAGGTGACTACCCCTATGAGTAGGGTTAAGTGAACATTGAACTTGGAAGCCTTGATTCTTTTCTAGGAGGATATTTACTGAGGAAAAAGTTGCAACCGGCTTGTGGAGACGGGTTGTTCCATCCTATATTGTGTGCAAGTTTGGTGTTCCGGAGGAGGAGGGTTTTCTTAGCCCTTTTAGCTCTGGAGAATAACTTTGCTTCCTAATGATTAGGTCAAAGCTGTAGGAAAGAGAAGGTTAGGTTCTTGTTCTGAACGCTTGAGCTGCTTTATGTGAGATATACTTAACCGTTTTGTGCCTCTGTCCTTTCCTAAAGGAGGATAGTGTATATACATCTACCATGGCATTATCTTGGGAATTCTTAAAGGGAAAAATCTCTCTCACATCAGTAGGAACAACAGTCATTTGCAAACTGCTTGCTTCTATTTTTTTTTGTTTGTTTTTTTGTTATTGGCTTGTTGAGTTTTTTTTGCTGTTATAGCTGTTGTTAAGGCAGAAACTTCTTAGTGCATTTAGCAGGTCCTGAAACCTGACCAGCTGTCAAAATAGATAGTGTTTGAATGGAAATGTTTCAGTGGAAGTTGCTAAGAAATCCGTTATGTTTACAGGATACTTTGTAATTATCAGACTTTGAATAATCTAGACAAAAATGAATTTTTTCATCCACTTGTTTTTTATACACAAGCTATTCTCTCCCTCCCTCCCTCCACACAAACACACAGATGTAAGATAGCAGCCAACTCTGTATATTTGCTTCCTCGTAACTGGAGATACTCTGAAAATGAGGTGAAATGTTTCAATTTGAGTAGTAAAAACCTTGAGGCAATAGCCATTACTAAAATTGGCTGTATCCTTCATCCTTTATGCTGTAAACTGTAGTTTCTGATTTACTATATATATTTATTTTTATTTAATGCTCTGTACTTTTATGATGGGTCTTAAGCTTGCTACAGGCTATTGCATAATATTTTGTTTCTTGCGATGGTTTGTGGGAAGTTCTGATAAACTACAGTTCTAGACTGTATTTCATGATAGCCTGTATTCTTAAGAGCAACTTTGCTCTGAGGTTGTTCCTTTCCATCATCTGCGTATTCTGCAAAAGTCTGGTGGTATAATTGTTGTTAATGTAAATGTAACTGGTGTGACTGAAGGAACTGCATAGTGCACTAGTATTACATGATGTTTGTATCCAAATATTTGAAATTTTGGCTTAATCCACTATATAAATGAAGGAAGAGACTTCAAATTTAGGATCTATGTTCAAATCCAAGATTGCCAAATTACTTTGTTCTTCTCCTTCCCCCCCCCCCCCCATAATAGCTTCTAAGCTATTGTGCTATAGCACAATACCTTAAAGTTTATTGCAATTCAAACAAAACAGTAAGAATCAGTAAGATATTTTTTGTTTGCTTTTAATTATGGTAGTTGTAGTTTCTCAGTCTCTACAATCCAGTCATCAGCTGCTGTTGGAAAAGTCTGTTCTCCAACTTCTGTAATGTTGTTAGAGGTGGCTTTTTGTTTACAACCAAATTACATAATGTTAAAACTTAATCATTTGTTATTTGTTTGCCTGCATGCTTTTGTAAGGGATGCAAGTGTAATGTATTTTTTTCTGTATTCTTTTGAAATACTTGCTATGTCTTGTGAAATTTCTGTACTAGAAATAATTGAATGTTGGTTGAGAAAATTTAAACTGTGTAGGTTATGCATTAAAATGATAGTTGAAATCAACCAATTTTGACACTTCCAACAGGTTTTTCAGTGTTTGTTTTGTTTTCTTCTACTGCATCATACTGTGTTAATTTGTTTTTTCTCGCAGGATTCATACTCAGAATTCTTTTTGGCTTCTGTGCTGTTTTCTTTGCCTTACATAATACCCTGTCTGATGCTGAGGCAATTTATTGATTAAGGCATATGAAGTAAATGCATGGAGTGTAAGCAGGGGAAAGGAGCATGGGTAATGTGTTTTAGATCTCATTTCCTGTGTTGGTTCTGGGTTTAAAAAAAAAACTATGTAAAAATATATTAAGCAATGCAATAACTATATCCTAGTAAATACAAAGCCGACAGCTGTGTTTTCTAAGAGTACATCACCAGAACTGAAATTGGGAAAAATAAAACTTTACTGCAGATCTGGAGAGAAAGGAAGAACAATGCTAATCTAAAAATCTTTTGAGAGAATAAGGTTTTGCTGCTTTTACTCTCTCGGGAAACATACAGCTCATTTGTCTTTAGGAGTATTGCATAGATAATTCAGAGATGCAAACAGCAGTGTAGAACATCATTCTGTCCTAGAAGTGCTTTGGACAGGAGGTTACTTGTACTAAATAATGGAGCTAACCGCTCTGGGGGGGAAAGAATGAAGAATGTTTCCAGTGCAAAGCCAATTCCATTGCGATGCATCAGCGCCGCTGTTGAAGAAGGTGCGCCAGGCCAGAGCTTGAGCCTCGGTTTGCGTAGGCCAAGGGCCGTGTCACCTACCCCTCTGACTGCGCAGGGTAGCTGCTAAAGGCTAATGAGAGGTGCTTTATCTACAGGCCAGTGGCAAGCAGATGTCGTGTGGAAGCATCTCAATGGAGAGAAGGAGATGTTAAGTTACGGGGTACTGAACTTGGGCTCCGAGCGTAGCTCGCAGTGCAGCCCCATCGAAGAGGCCAAGCTGAGCTGACAGCTTGGCCACCCTGTTCCAGTGCTCTGTGCTCCTTTGCGAGCTGATTAACTTTGTTAAAGTAGCAGAAAACTGAAAAGTGATAGGGGAAAAGAATGGGTAGCTTTTTGCCAGTGAAGCTGTAGGATTAGTGGATTGATTTGGCTCATTGCAGCTTTAGAGGAAGACTGCAGCCAGCACAAGAGAGGCAGCAAGTCTGCTTGCTGTGAAGGGAAAAAAGGGGAGTAGCACTGTTTTAGTGACCTCTTAGTGACTTTTTTGTCAGTATGCCCCCTCGTTTGCCAAGACATGCATGTATCAAAAGCATATGTCGGCTTCTCATGCGGAGACTGGATGATAATATGTCAAAGCTGAATTTTCTTGCTTTGCTTGTTCCAAAAAGGAACAGTTTGCAGCTTTTGACACCCAATGGGACATATGTATTCCAACTCATGAAATTTCATGAAATATCTGTCTTGCAAGTACCATGAAGGGAAGTAATTTGTTAGTATAGTATTGATTGTCTATTAAAAAATATATATATACCTTTATCTTACTGTTCCTTCTGTTGGAACAATCTTTAGTGACTGAAAATAAGATTCCTGTTACCTCTTCTGTATGATGATGATACTTCAGAGTCCAAGTCTTACTTGTCTTGAAAAATCTATCTCCATATTAAATCACTGTATTTTGTACAGTGTATTTGTTCTAAAAGCTTAGTTATGTGGCTGGAACATAAGTTGAATTACTTAAACCACAGCACTGCCTAGCTTTGCTAGATGTATCTAGAGACGTGTGTTCACATTGCAGAGATCTAAACTCAAGGTCACCCATTTTTGTGTTTTGGAGAACACTTTTAGGTTCTAAAAGAGAAACACTTTCTCTAAAAGAGTAAGGATAAAGTGTTTTTAAAGCAGATAAGCTTTTGATTCCTTTTACCAGGGTATTTAGGCTTCATACCTCCTAATGCGATATTTGAGTAGTAAAATTTACTACTTAGTTGTGCAAGATAGAATTCGGTGTTAGTTAACGTTTATAGCATTAGTTCTCTTGCCAACAAATATTAGAAAAGCACTTTTCCCTCATGTTCTTTTTTCTCTTTTTTAAACTGCTTGCTTTCATCATTCAATTTATCCTTTGCTTTCAATTATAACTACAAGATTCATCAAAAGTAGGGATGGTAGAAATTAATTGTGCAGAGATTTTTGCGTAAAACAAACAGCATATTTAAAAAGCATTTGTTTAAGTCCACTGCCATTATAAATGACGGAGTAGATTAAAAGGCAGCAAAATTGTTACCCTTTCTACTAGATCTGACATACTCTGCATTGCTATCGTTTGCAGACCCAGATAATAAAGTATCATCTTTCATGCCTCAGCTCTTGAAACTTCTTTGCATAATTTCATTTTCTTTAGTATTGAAGAGACCAAATTAGAAGGAAAATGGAAAGGTAGTCTTTTTTTTTTTCCTTTCACAAACTGACTTCATGCTAGTCTGTGTGCAGCTTTGGCTTCTGTGCTTTCACCTTTCAGCTACTGAACAGTCTGCCTGAATTATTATTTATTTTCTACAGACTCATCTATATTTTCAATAAGTAGCAGGTCTAGAAGCAATAAAAGGGAAGCAGAAGGCCACTGTTGATTTTGATTGCTAATAGTTTTTGAGGTTCAGTTGCTAAAACCGTGTTGAATGAACACCGAGGAGTAGGAACTTATTAAAAAAAAGATATTTAAGGAACTGCTTCAAAAATGACATTTTGACAAAGCACCTGTTTTCTGTTGAGGGGAAAAATACCTCTGTGTTGGAAAGCTGTCGGTGTTCTTGTTTCAGTTTTACGAATTAGGTCACTGAAAGGGGAGAGGGAGAGAGAGGTTTTAGTCAGTTCCTTATGGTCAGAAAGCAATCAAAAAACAGGGTCACCAATTGAACTTTAGTCTTAGAATCCTTGTTTACTGTTACGTTTGTCCATCATTTCAGGATTGCTAGGTCTTTGAGAGACAGTGAGGACAATTATCCATAACTTGGGTGGGTATTACGAAACATAATGTACACATTGTCCACAAAGCGCCGAAAATTAATAAAAACTCCATGGATGTTTTGAACCCTGCTGTCTTTTGTGTAGCAGTAGACTTCCCTGGGCCTACAGTCTCCTCACTGAGCAAGGTAATCCCTTGCTTGAATTGCATGTTGGTTAGTCAGTTTGCTGGATGCGCTTTTGGAATATGAGATCTCCCTTGTGTGCAACAATCCACCAACAAAGTAGCCAAGAGGGTAAACAGCTCCTGTTGGAGCTGGGAGACCTGAATTTCAGTTCTGTTTTGTTCTGTCCCTATCATATGTTGCAGATTAGAGAGTGGGGTTTTGGAGCCTTTTCTCTTATCTGTCTTTGAAAAACACCACTTTTGGACTAAAGAAACTTTCTTAGTGGAAGACTCATTAAAACCCTCCTCCACCCCTTCTCCTCCCCCCCCCCCAACACTAGTTTCAACAAAGTGATATTTTTCTAATGGCAAATAATTTTTTGACAAAAAGTTCTAATTATATATAATCCATGCTTAGAAATAAATGAGAACAAATGGACTTTGATTCCTGTCAAACTCTAAAGCAGTGATTAGTTTGCCTCTTTACGAAGAAGTTTACTGCTACTCTCTCCTTGTAGCTGGTGAAAACTGTTTACCAAGACTGGTCAAAACATGGTCAATTAGAGATTAAGCTATGTTCCAACATATTACTGCCCGTATGCTATGACACTTATAGAGGACTTGGGAAAGAACTGGTCAAGCCAGTGGAATGTGGGATGAAAAATCTCATCCCTAAGTCTTTCTTGGGTTTTGCTCACCAGTCAGACATTTGGCACTGTTCACCTTTTTAGGAGGAGGAGGGAAAAATCCTACTCTTGTTTGGAAAGTCTAGTTTCATTCTGGTGCAGTAGTGCAGGACCAAGTTTGGAAATCTCAAAAATTACCATAATGGAATGATTTTATCTTCTGGCAAAAGTCACATCTGTTGCATAGTTGAAATCTTCTGCATTCAGGTGGGACAAATGCATGGTGGGTGTGTATTTACCTGAAGCCTACTCAACAGATGTGTTACTGATTAATTATATCTGATGAGTCAGTTTGACTTTCAGAGCAAAGAAAAACTGATCTTTTCTCAGATTCCACTTGTTAAAGGCGTTTTAGTATTTTGAAGAATGGAAAACAATTTTATATCTAGTTTTATGAACTCCATATTTTAATAATTTAGGCTCAATTCCCTCTGTCTCTCATCTCTGCCTATCTAGCACTGTCACCTTTTCATTAGTGCGTCATTTGCATAGACACTGATAGCCTATTTTACTATGATTTTTGAGACTGTACTTGCTTTTGTGTTTAATCAGTGTTAATTGGGGGGGTGGGGTGGAGGGGAACAGCTTCCTCCCCCCTGCCTTTTAATTGAGGCTGTAGGCTGAACAACTGGTTGTAATTGGGAGGATAATCAAATATGCTGTTCCCCTAGTGTAACACTTTCCATGAGATGAATAAAATATTCTTTTTTTTTTTTGAAAAACTACCAACTCTGCATATCGGTCTGTCTGTTCCTCTGTGTGAAAGAGATACGATCGGCCATGTCCCTTCCCTCCTAGCCCTTTTGCCATTCATTATCCCTATGAAAAATGCCAGTCTGCAGCCACAGACTGGTTGTCACTACAAAAAACTTTGTGGAATGGTTCTTTTCCATGACACACTTTAAAACTCTGTTAACAACTACCAAGCTTTCACAGAGACTGGATCATAAAGTTGTCATAGCTAAGCATTTTCTAAGTGTTTACAGTTCAGTTCCAGATATGATATGTATTATGTCTCTGCAATTTCACATGTAGCAAGTGTCCTCATTACTCATTTTTTTGGGAACATTGAAACAGTATGTTTAGGAAAAGAACCGTCTTTGTTACATTTGTATGGTATCTATTTTCACTTTGAAATGCATTACCAATAATGAATGACAGCAACTATGCCACGTGTTGATGATAATACTTGATTTGCATTATTTCCATAAAACATCTAGATTCTTCAGCAGACATGAGAAAGTCCAGCAAGTATTTGGGGCAGCACTTCAGGAAACCTTTGATTTTGTGAAGGCTCTCAACTGCAAGGACCTCTCTCTGGGTTTACAGAGCTAGGCTAGAAAACTTCTACGCGTGATATTAATAAGCCTTATTACTATTGGTGGGGAGTAGTCTGTTCCTAATAGCATTGTACTTATGCTTGTACTCATAAATTACATTTGTAATGTGATGCAATGATATACTTGGCACAGTTCTACACACAGCACAACAGCTAGTTTTTCTCTCTTGTAGAGCTGATTGCTATCGTCATCAAGTTATATTTCCATTCGTTCTCTGTCAAATGGACTCGTTAGACTCAAGATACATTGTGATTGCTGTATTGTAAATATATAGCGCAACATTCTTTTCTTCTGGGAGCAGAACAAAAACCCTCCGCTTCCACATTTGGGTCTTTCTGGAGAGAGTGGATGAATTAAGAATGATTCCTCTGGAAACACTCCATTTAAATCATTGCATGTAATTGAGCACAACAAATGGTTTTAGAAGAACATAAAACCAAGCTAGCCATTTCTCACCATTAGTTGCTGTTGGAAGAGGGAGTGTGAAAAATCTTGAGTTTCAGTCCTTTTTGCACTGTTCCCACTCGTAGGCTTCTTTTCAAAGGAAGAGGTATTTCCAGCACTATCACTCTCATCTCTTAAATTCTTAAAAATTATAAAATAAGAGTCAAGAGATGGTGATGTGATAAAATGTTCAAACTTAAACTATGAAATTCTTTTGTAGGTGCTAAAAGCCTAAAATCTGAATCTTGCTCGTTAAGGAGAGCGTCAGTACTCAACAGCTAAGAGTAACAGTTATTTTTGTTGCTTTAAACCTCTTATTGAAATAGTAATTTTATAGTAACTCTTTATGTGGGGGAAAGACTGAAGAATACTGTATGAAAGATAAAAAAGATTGCATTCCCCTTGCCAAGACCCATACAAATGATTGATTTCTCCCATGTTTAGAAGTTTCAATAACATAGGATATTTAAAGATATCTGTCTTTCAGGAGATGTCCAGTTTGTGATCAGAAATGGCAGAAATGCTTTAGATGCTTCTGTCTCAACAGTGTTATAGGCCTGTTACAGGCATAGGCAGACAAATTGGCACAGTCAGGATCCATATCACTTGCCCAGAGAGATTTAATCTGTTGATGGTGCCCAAGTTTCGTTCTGAAGGAAACTAGAAGGTTGGCTTCAGAGGGTTCCAGGAAGTGAGCTGGAATTCGAGGAGTGGATGATCAGTCCGCTGGGCAAGTAGAAGTTGGCTACTGTAGATTTTAGTCAGGTAAAGGTCATGATATTAGATAAGTTGGCTATCAACAGGAGATGTACTCTCTGTCTAGCCTCGTGGTCTATCTCAGGAGGTTCTGGAGCAATTCACTCAAGAATAGTTACCTGGGTGGGAGATAAGGTCAGCTAGTGTGTACTTGCTCTGCCAGCTAAAATCAGATGATGATGGAAGGTTATACCAGTCTTCTGGCTGTGTACTAGCTGGTTAAGAGTGAGACCAAGAAAGAGACCATTGCCCAGGAAGCAAAGGGAGGATGAGTCTGGATTGCTGTATGGAGGCATCTTACCTGTGCTCACTGCCCTTTGAACTAGGACAACATGCAAAATGACATTTTCAGGAAGCCAGTAGATGATTTGGTCCTTTGAAAAGTCAGTCTGGAACTACAGGCATGCTTCTCTTGCAGTGTTGTAAGTGGTATGCAGTGGAATTTCCCCAAGCTTGATGGTTAAAGAAGAGTTTGTTCTGGCTGCTCCACTGCCCCAGGAAGTGGTACATGCACCCCAGATACTGGTTCCCAGTTGAAGCCAATGATAAATGGTTATACTTGCTGTACTTGCCTTGTTTGAGAGCTGGGATAAGAAAAGATCAGTGCCCGCATATTTTACTTCTCCTGTCTTAAGCTCATTTGGTTGCCTTTGAGCTTCAGGAAGGTCATGCCAGTTTCCTTCTGTGTTGGGGAACTGTTTGAGAAGCGGGAATAAACATAGACCCCTCAGTAAAATCTCAATATCCACTCTTGCATGCTCATTTTCTTAATTGTGCTTCTGGGTGCTTTCAGGTAGGACCACTTCAATTTGTCACTTTGAAGTAACCACCAAGCCAGCAAAGGTTTTGTTCAAGCATTTCTCTGCACAAAGTGATGATACGGGTAATTTAGTTGAATATTATACTTGTACTTTGAAGCAGATACTCAGGAAACTGATCCAAGGAAATTTTCAGCATTGGATCTAGGTGTCACCATGTGCCCTCTGTGCTGTCAGGAAGATTCTTCAGTTCTCTGCTGGATTTGCCCTGTTTGAACTACCTCAAAACAGGTCTCAGGGCAGTTTGAATTTATTGACAGAATAAAATCTTTCAATAAATTGGGATTTTTATGAGGGATGAACCTGATGAAAGACAGGAATCACTGGCACTAAATTTTGGGCCTTGAGCAGAGATTGAGGATTATGGGGGGGGGGAAAAATGTAGTGAAGGCTCAGCTAAACTAACAGAAATAGAATAATGAAAGGCTTACCAAGGGTTTTCAAAGCTAATAAGCTGATTTTGCTTCTCTCATTGGTCTCCTGGTAAAAAGCCTTTTCTGACAGTAGAAAAGTAGATTTAACCCAACTAACTTGATAATCAGGCCAGAATAAAACACAAGATTTTTTTTTTTCTTGCAGATTTCCTTGATTTTTGTGAACCAAAGAAGTAATTTCTTTAGCAAAAACCAGATTTTTAAGCATGGCTAAAAGCTAGTTGTATGCATAGATGAGGAAACTGCATAGTGTGTGCACATTAAGTTGCCAGAAAGTTAATAGTGCACCAGAAAAGAATCGCTACAGGGCATATATATATTTTTTCATTTCCGTGTATGTGATGATTAGCTGGGAGGAGTGTTACTTCACACTGTCTGTGGGGAAAATCCTAATTTTTTTTTTAGTATTGTTTGCTTCAGAACTTCTACTTTAAAGGTACACTTTTACCTAACCTGAGTTGTATTGAAAAATTAACCATTAGATGGGCTTTTTCCACTGTGTTTTTGTTCTAAAAAATAATTATTTTAGTATTTAACTATTAAAAGAGGGGGGAAAAAGCCACTATAGTTTAAATAATAGACCTATTTTCTGCTGGGTAAATAAAGTCTAACCGTGTTGGTTGGATCACTTTGAGTGTGATCCAGGCACAGGTTAAAGCTGTGAGAGCTACTTGGCTCTTTCTAGTTGTTGGTTGTTCCTTTAAAATAGCGCTGTCTTCTCTTCTGGATTTGGTGGTTACAGACGGAAACGTTAAAGCCAAGTCTGGAGGCAGAAGGGCAGGTGTACTTTTTCAGCAGAATGATCACAAATGTATCAGAAGTTTAATTGATTTCTATAGAAGAAGAGAGCAAATATTATGTAACTTGAAGTCTGGATAAAATTGTCTTAAGTTTGTGTCCTTGTGCTGGTGAAGTAGGGGGAAGAGGAACACCATAGCGTTTTGTTCAGTCCCTTGCTGTTTCGCAGTCGAAACAATCTCAAAATTACGGTGTTAAAGCAAAGCATTTTCCTTGGAGGTGATTTCTGTGAGAGAGGGGAAGGGTGGCTTTGTTTTCAGGTTTTGCTTCTTTCTTTTTTCTCTGTGGCGGGACTTTGCCAGCGGCAGAGTTTCTGTCCCGCAGAGGATGGCTGATAGCTGTCGCTTAGCTTTGCCTGCGACGTGCGCGTTCGGAGGCCTTTGAAATCGCTTGCACGTTTTCTGCGGGCTCTGGCGTTTTGACCAGAGCACCTGCCGCAGCCGTAGCTGGGGCGGCTTTGCTGCTGCAAAGTGAAAGTAGAGGGCGGGGAAGGAGTGAACAGCAGAGTCCAGAAGGAGCCGGAGCGGCGTTGCCCGAAGCGCGGGTTAATCGCAGCAGATCAAAGGATATGATGTCACTTCGCGGAGAAACAGGTCAGGCGAGCCGGGACCGCAGGAAGCAGGGTACGAATTACCCGCACAAGCGAGGCAGGTACGCCGTGTCGGGAGGCCGAACCAGCCCTGCGAAACGGCCTGGCCCCTCGAAGAGGAGCTCGCCGGGTTTCGGAATGGGAGAGGACGAGGCCAACGCGCCCCGGCAGGGTGAGCACGCGTGATGCGGCCTTGCCGCCGCCGGCGTCGGGGCGTTGTTAGCCGCGGCGCGCGGGAGCTTGCGGCGCTTGGGGCTGTGGCGGCGGCGCGTGCTGCTTGTCGCACGTGTGGGCTTGTTTTTGCACTCGCGTGCGTTTTTGGGAGAGGGGAGGATTAAAAAGGAAGTCCGCATCTCTCATCTCCGGAGCGTGTTGTTTTTATGAAACACTGCGTTAATTCAGAGGGATGAGAGAAGGCGCGATTAGATCATTTAGCCCTGCCTTGTCGGCAAGGTTTGCTGTGAACTTGAGGTAACCTGTGCACGCTGAGGTTGCTGTTCCGCAGCGTAGTTTAACCCGCCGCAGGCCTTGCCGGGTGGGAGATGCTTTGCGCTGTTTTGCGCGGACTGAGCACCTGCCGCGCGTGAGCGGGGCGCAGCGGGTGCGGAGGCAGTGGGGATGTTCCCTTCCCTTCTCATCCTTGTCTTGCTCAGTGCTGTCCTCCCCCCTTGCCCCCCTTCGCCTCCTCTGCGGGCTGCGCTGATGTAACGCTAACACATGTATGTTAAATAGCCCTTGCGAGCGCTTCGGCGAATAACTGCGTTCGCAGTGCTAAGGCCGTGGTGATTCTCAGCAGAACCCGAACGCAACAGTTCCTGAGTTTTGCCTGGGCCATATTCTGCATCGTTAATGTTAAGGTTTTGCTTCGAGAAAGATTGTTTTCCCCGCAGCCCGTTTTTCTTCCACCACGCAGGCTTGCTCCAAGAGACTGCTTTAATGTCCCAGGAAATATTTTCTTGACGTATTAGTCCATTATTTTATGTTCTTTGCATTTGAGTTTCTTTTTTTTCCCCCTGACATTCAGCCTGTGTGTGGTTGTGGTGTGTTGTTTTTTTCTTTTTGGTGGTGTGGATTTGTGTTTTGTTGTTGTTTTTTGTTTGGCTTACCAATCTTTTCCTGGCCTCTTTCTCATGCTTTGCATACCAGCAATAGAGAAAGCTTTGTAACTGTTTTGGGATTTGCAAGAGTCCTGAAGCTACTTAAAAATTTGCCAATGGCTTTCCGGGAGCCGAAACAATGACTTTGTAGTGCTAGGGAAGCTGAGTTACTACTTCTCCCCTGAAGGTATGCTTTGTGTATCCACAAACATGGTGTATTGGGAGTCAATATGTGCTTCAGACCTCTGTTAATCACTAAAAACTCCATTAATGGCAGAGTAGACTTCTTCCATGGAGAGCCACTAAGATAGGAAAACTTTTTTTTGGCTTTCCACTGCTTTTTTTTGTTCTTTGTGTTAGTGTGTACATACCCCACAGAAAAAGTATACCGTCAAATGCAGTTATTTTCATCCAGATTTAAATTTTGAAAAAGCAATAGCGGTGTGAACCAACTTTTAATTTACAGGTCTGAACGCTATTTCCATGATGCAGTAATGAGAGAATCTTCATTCTGTTTCTTTTTCCCCCTCTCTCTTCTTTGAGGATCTGACCGAGGTTACAGTGGCAGTGACTATTCAGAAATATATTTAGCCTAATTCTGATCTTGGTTTTCATGATGTAAAGATGCTACTTCATGATGTGAGGAGCTATGTCACTGATGCTAATAAAATTTAATTGATAAAACTAATGTAAAATGGTTTCAGGATCATCGTATTTTATATAGGTCTTTCAAGAGGCATGACTCTGTTCCTAACTCAATTTGTGCGTTTTTTCGCTAGCGTAAGTGAGCTTAGTCAAATGAAATTTCTTTTGATTTGCATTAGTGGGGGTGAGACAAGAATTAGGGCTGTACAGTAATATTTTTTAATAAAAATTTTCTGGGAATATATACCTGTTTGTATATATGCAAATCAGTGTAATTTCTTCAGTTGCCAACGGTCCTGTAAACTGGGTTATTTCTGAGTTCATTTGTTTTTAGAAACCTGCCAAAATAATTGGTGATTTAACTCATATTTTTAAGAAGAAAAAAAAGGAAAAATTAACATTACTGAAGACACCTGTCAAAACCACCGCTAGCGAGGCAGCTTGCATTTCTTTTCATGTTGTGCCCGTGCGAGGTACTGGAGGTGCCAGATTGCCGGCCCTGGAGGCTGCCTTCGCTTCGCCGCGAGCCGGAGCGCTGCAGCCTGGGCAGCAGGTGCGCGAGCCGCCTTGCCGGGCTCTGCCCACGCGTCCCGGGCTGCTGCGAAAGCCCCTTTCCGAGGGTCCAGGGATGTCGGTCCGCTTGGCTCCGTGCCTTTCCCTGCAGCCTTTTCTCCTAAGGGCCCAACGTGATGGTCTTGCGGCGATGGGGTTTGTGCGCTAAAGCCTGTGCGGAGACGGTTGCTCGATTTCACCAAAGAGCCGTCAGATGGGGAAGGAGGCTCGAGGCTTGCGTACGGCGCTGGCTCCGGCCATCTGGTCGGTCAGAAAATATAAGGTCACTCTGCCATCGCAGCTCTTTGGTTTGTAGCAAGTCCGGTAACCTCAGAGAATAAATTAGCTGTTGCTTCGGTTCCGTTGTTATCGTTTTACCTCTTCTGCAAATATTTTGCACTTGCGTTTCCACTGGGGTTTGCAGTGTGGGTGCAACTATCGAAATGGTCAAAGGAAGCCTCAAAAAAAAGGTCTTTTGACTGCTGCTCGTAAATAGATTCCCGATTCAAGCGAGCTCACTGAGATCCCTTTAAACATGCACTGCCGACTAACTGGGAATATCTTTTATTTTTATGTGCTCTGTTGCGCTTTGAATCACGATACATTCCTTCACATGAGGGGTTTGTTTCCAATTTTTCCCTTGCATTAAGCAGTGTTTACTGGAGAATACGATAATATTAGCCCAACAAGATGCAATTACTGCAAATGTTAATTTTATATTGTACATGGGTTGTAATTGATTTTACACTGTAGTGTGTTGCTAGATGATTATAATAGTTAGATTACTTGCTAAGTGTGTGTAATGCCTGCTTACCTCTGTGACCTGCAGAGGACAGACTTAAATTGACCAGTTCAAGTTAGAGCAGCTTATTCTCTACATTCTCAAAATGTGTTTTAAGTGAGCAAGAATGAGAGAAATCATATGAGCAGTGTTAAAATACCATCCTGAAATTTATTTATTTAGGGCTCTCTTGTATACTCCTTAAAATTTATAAAATGATTTAGTTATTTCTTATACAAAACTTTAATATAAACATAATGTTTATATTAATGTAATATTATGTTAAATTAATGTAATAATATGTTAAATTCTAGCAGGTTTGGATTGGATTCCTTCGTAGTTGATCTGGGCTTTGGATCAGCTCCGAAATGTGTGTACCTTAGGGTTTGTTCTTGTGTTCTGATGTTTTTTGTTTTGTGTGTGTTTTTTTTTTTTTGTTTTTTTGTTTTTTAGATCAATATATATGTAGTTTCATGAAACATTTACAGGCTGGGCCTAAAAGAAGCATCTACTATTTTTGCTGAGAAAGGTGATAGGAAAACATCGAGAGCCTACATAAAGAACATGGCATGCTTGCATGGACCAGTGGGAATCGGAAAGGGAATGGCCCAGAAAGTGAATTTCAAAGTGATTTCTTTTCATTGTGAAGCTTTCCTTTCTTAGAGAGGACTTTCTGGCCAGCAGGTCCGCTGCACTAGCTACAATACACGAAGGAGCAGTCCTGTTCCAAGTTAGTGCATTTGAGAGGGATTTGGAATAATGCTAATGAGTGCTGTAATCAGCTGTGCTTATTAACTGGGGTCCTGTAACAAAAGGTGGTAGCTCCGAAGGTCCGTTGTAAAAATGCTTTTCTTCCCCCTTTGCGTTTAATGACCTCAGTCTTCAGGATTCAATGCCTGTTTGCTCTCTGGACAATTAGTGGAACATCATTGGGTACCTTCTTGGCTCTTTTTGAATGATAATAGTGAGGGTTTTCTGTGATAGCGTTTCTAACATAGATTGGCTCTATTCACCAGCTAGGTACAGTAACAATGGGTAATTTAAAATAATTCACTTTATTGCTGCCTCCTGTAGATTTTTGACTTTCATTTCAAAGTGGTGAATCTAGAGAGCTGGAGAAGTATGCGCTGATCGCTGTCCTGGTGCTATGAAAAGTATGAGATTCAAATAGCCCTGCGGAGCCATCAGCAGCTGGATCCGCACAGAGTGCTCATTTGACTTCAGCTTAAGTCATTCTAACTTTTTTTTAGATGTTTTTAACTCTTTTGTCACAGGTATGTTATTCTTAGCTTTCATTTCCCAATTTAAACTTGTTGATGAATCACGGTTTGGGATTTTGATTTTGACAGAAATAGCCTCAATAATACAAGCATGTTAAAACTGAGAAAATTGCATAAATTCAAGCATAGTAATTTCTCGCCCAAAGGGAGAATCCACTGTGGAAATGGGTGTAAATCCTAAGGCTTCCAGCTCCTAATGTTTCAAATATTTGTTGTTTTGACATTGCAGTGCTTTCCAGATTTTAGAGGTATGTTGCAGATGATTGCTTCCTAATATGTATGCCTGAAAATGAAAAAGGCAACTTGCTGCAATAAATAGAAATTGAAAATGTAATTGTATAGTGAAAGCATGATGTTTGCAAAGTGTCTGAGAACTTTTTCACATAATTTTGCTTATAAAGCTAGTTTAAACCTTGAAATCTTACCAAATATAGAAATAATCTTCTGTCAGCCGTAGGGTCTATCAGATTATGTATTTGCTACTCCAGGAAGCCATCCTATGTGGGTTATTTTTTCCCCCAATACATCATTCCTTAGAGCATGGCTTAAAAAGTGAACAGAAGCACAGTAAGCATTGTATTTATTTTGGCTAATCCTGTACCTCTTTTCTCTGAAAGTATTTCACTTATTGGAGAAAAGTAAAGAATTGATATCTATATATATATAGATAGATATAGATAGGGGTTACCATCATGGCTTTAGCAGTTCAGGCAAGTGCACCTGATTTCTAGAAGGAGCACTTCTAATAAAAGGGATTTCACTATACTTGAGGATTTGATTCACGAATACTTCACAAGAATATACTTGGCTGTTTTTCTTCTACCTTCCATTTTGAAGTTAAATATCTTTATAATTTTTTACTTGCATGGGTGTGGTTTTTTTTAAATATCACTGTTCTACCCACCTGGCTTTACACTGTACAAACTGGATTTTTAGGACCAGTTTTTGACTTGCTGTGATTTTGTATTTTGATTTCTGATAACAATTGTTTGTCCCCGGAGCTCTCTTGATCACATTTAGATGCTTTCCCTGCAGACTTATTGGAAGTAACTTTACAAAATATCTCACAATGATTGCATTTAAGTCAGAATACACCTGAAATGTGTTAAATCTTGCATAAGATTTCCTAAATATTAGTGTTGTGAATTCATGTTTTTCTATGACTGAAGCAAAAGCTTATTTACTGTTCGCTTGCACTTTTATGGGTGCCTCTCACTCAGCAAGATCAGGTGTCTCTGAGATGGCTGGAAATTTATTTGCCTCTATGTAGGCATTGGATACCACAGTGCTGGTGAAAAAGGTGTGCTTTTTTTTATAGTTGATTTTTTTTCTTTCTTTTTTTCTTTTACTGTACTTGGAAAATAGGACCTCCGCAGAGGTGAACAAATGAGAAGGTCTAATCCCTGGACAGGATTCTAGGCAGTTTCCTCTTGCTTTGAGTTGTCTGTGCTTTCTAAAGGCAAGGAGGGTTGTTTTCTTCATTGAAATATCATGATAAAGATATTAAAAACACTTAGAAAATTTTCTAAAAGCCTTGTCTGTAATTACTCCCTCCATTCTTATGTTGCTAATATTCCATTAGACTTATGGAGTTTGCTTCACTGTAATGTAGTATCATTAGTGTAGTATGGTATGCTTAAGTAATGATGCAAAAGCAGGATAAAGTAGATCTTGAGAGATTTTTTTTAGAGTCGTCTCATGGATGGTTTTTGTTGTTGAGTTGTTTTATAAACCTTTGCTGTTATTTAAGTCATATTCAAGCCAACAAGAGAAACATCAGTTACTCAGGACATCAAGGCCAAACAAAAAATTGGCAGAATATACCCGTGTAATAACTCTCGCTCTTGTCTAGTACCTAGGGAATTTTGAAGAATTTAAAACAGGTCATTGCAGATCTCTCCCACACCAACCAACTTTTTTTCTCTTCGTTCTCCTGCTATTACTAGCAGTTCAGGCTGGCTCTGCGCATCTCCAAATTTTCATAATATACCTGGTAAAGTTGTTATGTATCCCTAGGTATGTGAAGCAATTCTGTTTTGGCCAAAGGAAATTTTAATGAGCTTTGCAGTCATCTCCTGTCTCTTGCTCACTTTTCTCATTGTAAGGCCAAACAAGGTGTCTGGGGGGAGAAGGGTGTGCTGCTTGAGTACAGCTTTTTGAAGATATTTATGAATGGTTAAAGTAATAGTCAAAAGGAACGTGATAAGCAAAGCGCATGTGCCTTGAAAAGAGGCGATGTGCACTGTATTAAAGAGGCTTTAGTGTCTTAGTGCTGTTATTTCCTTTTGTCATGCAGGTTTCAACAGTTGTTACGGGCTTTGGTATTTGCAATGAGGCTAGTCAAAATGTAGGATGTGTACAAAGGTTTGGAGGATTTGGGCTATTTTAGCTTTATTTGCCAAGGAAATAAAGCTTATGGAATTACACTTTCTGTGTCAGATGAATTTGTGAACGTTCTGGTGAATTTCGGGTGTTTCAGATTTTTTTCTGGAATAACATTTTTTTCAGAAGACAGGTCAGCTGGTTTATGCAGCAGTGAATCTAGCCTGTGGCTTAAGTATGGCTTAAGTATGGGGGGGAGCAAATATTTGTTTGCCTTAGAAGTGTTTCCTTATTTTTCAGTGACTTCAGATTTTTGTATACTAAGATTATTTTCCAGTCAAGAACTTGTACGGAAATCTGTGCAACCCTGAGGAAGTGTGAACATTTCACTGCTTAAAGGACCAAATACTGCTGGGTATTGCTAAAGAATAGTTGCATGCTTGTCGGAAATACTGCGATTTCATTGCATGTTTTATGGTATTTTCTCTGCAATAATGGGTGCTAGAAAAAAGAGCTCTGGAAGGGTGCATTTCAACTGTATTTAATGTCTATATCATAATTGTGACAATTTTTAGGACTTGGGGTTATTGGAAGCATGGAGCTGGGAACGCTAGGCCTGCAAAACTTTGCATTTCAAATTTACAGTCAGCAGTTGCTCAGAGAGGCAAGAAATCTTCACTTGATCTGCAGCTGGGAAGTAACTGGAAAACATTGGAAGCCAACACATGGCACTGTTGCTTTGATGATACTTAATGTCCTTCCCCCTCGAGAAAACTTTTGCATTTCAGCAGTGCAGGCCAGTTGCACATTCTGCATAGTAGTGCCAGAGCTTTTGCTCAAATTTTTAGTGTGTTTTTTAAGAGACCGCTGTCTCTGCTGTCACTGTTTGCTCAGGACTGTGTTGGGCTGCCTGGTGTCCTGATGCAGACCCATGTGGTGCCTTTGGACCTACATCAGTCCTGTGGCTCCACTCTTGCAGAGTCTTGATGCTGCTGCCTCTGCGTTTTTAGAGTTTCATGTTCCTGGTTATAATTTGGCCATTTATTAAAGCTTTTCTTAGCATTCGGGAGAACAAGTACTCCTTAAAAAGTTAACTAAATCCATTCCAATGGGAACAGTTGTAGAAAGCAGAGCTGAGGTTTTTAGCTGAATGTTGTTATGAATCTATAGCGTTAGGCACAGTCTCATAGTAGTTTGCTTCAACAATTTGTGTATGTATTCATTTTTTTCTTCAAATAGTAGTTGTGTAAAAGTGGTATTTCTGCTGCCTGTGTACACTCAGATTTGTGTGTGCTTTCATAACAAGTTTACTGCACTCCATTCTTGCTAGCTCTGCAAAGAGGGGCTGAGTCACTCGGTTTGTTCTTGTGCTTCATCAGCAGAAATAACTTTCTAGTTATGTTTTATTTGTGAAAACACAATCAAAGTAATGGGCTTGCGCTGGTGTCAGAGGGTATAATTTGGCTTGTGTTGCTATTAGCATTGATTGAGACGTATGAGCAAGAAATAATCCAGTTTGACTTCACAGCCCAAGGCTGAGTTTGCAGGGCTGACGCTTAGCAAACAAATATCTCTTTACTTCCAAACTGAGTACGTTTGATCTGAAAGACAGTGAATTACAGTAAACCTGAATCTCGGCAATGTTGATTTCACAGCAGAATCAATTTTTCTCTCACCTCATAGAGGTGATACATAGTTGTTTGGATCAACAGAGCTCCCTGTGCGCTCTCCTTTCTATCTTGAAGTCTCTTCATAGTATGCTTGAGGTGGGGAAAAAACACAGGTGGACTCTTCAGGTTGTAAATATAAAGCCATCCCAATATACTAATTATTCATATTACAGACATGTCATTACTGACATTTACTGACAGTACTGACTGCTCTGGTGCCTTGCATGACTTCCCTGTGACACCTTCTATAGGGAAGGCTTCATGGCAATTCATCTCTAAGGGACTATAAATTCAGTTTTCTTAATCCGTGGGCATTCTGGCCATCCGCCTGTAAACTGTAGTTTAGCTGATGGCTGACTAATGGGTAATTATATAAGCCCATGTCCCCTACATAACTAAGCATCAACAAAATGTTTGTAAGTGTTGCTTTGCTGATGTAGAGAATTTTTCCTCTACTGTTTCTATACTTACCAGATTACATGTAAAAACCATAAAATCCTTTATATTATCCGTAAACATAATAAAAAAATGCTTCACCATATAACTTTGACTTAGTCAATAATTCTAGGCTTAGCCTGAGGGGTTGAAAAGAAAATTATTCCTGTTATACATTTTAATTATGCCATAAACTTTGGGAAATAGCTATTGATCTTCAGCATCTGGCATCAGAAATGTTGCTTGCTTTTTCTGTGAGTAGCATTGTCATATAGGATAAAAATAAATGTCAGAGGAGATGAAGATGCACCATATGCAAATGAGAATATTTTGGTTTGTTTATATACTAAAAATATTTTATTGCTGAGGAAGCTTTTTTTTGTTCCTTTCTTACTTGATTTTTTCAGCCATCTCCAGAGAAATTTGCATTTCAGATGCAAGAAAGCAAATTCTATTTCTGTCAAAAGACCCTTTCTCACCTTGGGACCCTAAAGTGTATACAGTGTTTCTTGTCTTACAGAGGTACATTTAGAATTACACCTGCAATTCAGTTTTGTTGTGGAAAAGTCACCGGTCCAAGGGCCAGATGAGACAAAGGCTGGAACTTAGTTTCTCTACTTTTTGCTCTAAACCTGCATTGTTAGTTAATGGGTGTAAAAACCTAGTGTACTCTTATAAGCCAGACTCAATATTTTTAGAGGTGCAGTTTTGATCTGATATGAAATCAACTGCAAAACTAGCATTGTTCTTCAGCACAGTGAAGATTTACTCACAACTCGCTGTGTCCTAGTGCTTCACTGAGTGTTGTGTCAATATATAACTCGAGCTAGAACTAGAAGCTGGTTTACCAAAGCCAGAATGTTCATTTTTGTCTGTTTTGCAAATCATCATTTTAGGCAGACAGATGGTGCTTAAAAGTAAGGTGATGAATTACAAATGTCACTGTCAGGGAGGAGGAGGAGCCCTTCAATGTTTGAATATCAGAACAGCCTGTAACGAGTGCCACATTAGAAAAGCAGACTCCTCTTCTAATTACGATAGGGTCTAGAGCCAGGTACCTTCTGTTTCATGGTATGTCTGTATATGGTTTGCAAAGTTTGACTTCAGGTGAAAGAAGAGGGAGAACTGAGGCGATCCCTGAAAATAGTAGTCTTAGGTGCCTGGGAGTGCAAAGTACTCTTTCACTGAAGTTTCAGTACAAGGGTTCTCATAGGAAGAGTTGGATAAAGCTGCCTTTCTTTTCCCCAGCTAAAACAGTCTTTGAGGAGATGCTGCTTGGTGCTGCTCTTTTGAGGTAAGTGGAGGAAGATAGTCTTGCCTAACCAGGAGGACTTACCTAGCAGTAAGGAAAACTCATTGAGAAAAAATGGGTTAGAGAGCTCCGGAGAACTGGCCCTTGGAAGGGTGATTGAGGTGGCGAAGAGAGGGAGACTGTTGGACTCCTAGAGTGGGACCTATGGGACCAAAAAGCATGCATGCCCACATGCTCTCACACATGTATGCTATCTCTGTCCAAATGTCTATATGATGTAAAGCAATAAGGTAGTTTGAGGGTTGTGCCAAGTTAAGTGATATTTGACTTGGTTGAATACAAAGATACAGCGAACCTAGTCTTTGTACCAAATACTAGCTCGATGCACCCAGTTAAAAACAGGTCATCCCTGGCATCTTTTTTTATAAGCTGTAGCATGCGGGTAGGCTGCTCTGTAAAGGAAACTCTCAGAACACCCTTGAGAGAGACCATGCGTTTCTCACTATTTCGGCAAGGGCTGGATGCTGCTCTGTCGCTTTTTGCTTGTTTTACTTGGATTCTTATCTTTTTATGCACCTTGTGGTGAGAATCGAAATCAAACAGTGCCTGAAACTACTCAGGCTCTGGGCCTGTTACAGTGATGCTGTGACCTCCTATCGAATGGCAAGCTGAACAAACTAGGATACAGGTGCTAACAAAGATGACTTTAGCGAGGTGGCTTGGGGTAGTTGTTGCCAGCCCTTCGAGGGGAAATTGCTCCCTCATAAAAGTATCTGCTAGTTGCGTGTTAATGCTTGAACCCTTCTGGCTGACTTAGCTCTTCTCTGCCTTGAGCAAAAAGAGTAGAAGAATATCAGTGAGGCTTGCAGGCATGCGAGATGGCCAAACGGCCAGGTTGGGTTCCAGCAGGTAAATGGTGACCTATTGAAAACACACAGAGACAAAATGTGTTGTGTGGGCATTGAGTGTTTTGCAGGGATGAACTTCTGTGAGGCAACCAGCTGTGGTAGCGTGTTGCAAGGATGCAAGCAGTGATGCATGTTCTGAAGACTTTCTATAGACCATTCTGACTTCTTGGTTTAATGGTTTAAATATTTTGATAGAATAAATGTTTAAATCAAAACATTCATCTGCATTTTCTTTCTGGAACAGGACTACAGTGGAGTCTTTGACTGCACAGCCCTCTCCACAAAAATAAAAGCACAAGAAACCCAAATTTTAGCTTATGTGAAAAGCCCCAGTACTATTTGAATAATATTTTTTGTTCTGTTTTTTTTTTCTGGGGGAAAAAAAAAAAGTGAAATGTACACATTTTTCACAGGAGGAAAAATCCCTTAAGACACCCAGTTATCTCTTAAACCTCAACCCTTTTGAGAGCCAAGAGCTGCTGTGATTTTTCACTTTTCTGCAGTTACTCTTTAGCTGTTTAAGTTGGGTCTTGTATTCCAAAAAAGTTCTGTCAACAATGTGTTGAGCCATTTTTTCTGATGACAAAAGAGAAGCTTAAATGCTTGAAAAATGTAAGCTCTAATTTTTATGTACTGTGTATTGTTTCTGGCTGGCAGGTCAGATTTGTACTGCTGCCATATATGCAGTAACTTAAAATTCATGTTGGTGCATCTCTGCAGTTAATGTGCTCAAGCCAGTAAGCCAGAAAACTTATTTTTAGCTAATGATAACAGAAAATTTGTAATAATAAACTGTGACTTAATCTAAACATCTGTAAAAGATGTAAACATTTTATGTTAAAATTGAATTAACTTTTGACTTTTATTTAATTTCTAATGACCAGATTGGTTATGTAAGACATGCAATTTATTCATCTTTGCTTTGGAGGGAGCCTGTATTTGCTATAAGATAGCATCTGCTCTAACAGTAGATGACTGCTGCTAAATTTTCTGGTATCTACACGTAGGGCGATTGGCTCTTTGACTGGAAAAGAAAGAGGAAAGCTGTAGCTTGCTCCTGTTGAAGCGAGGTGCTGAGCTGAGCTCTGATATCAACCTTCGAAGACTGGAAGCCCAGTAGGGCTGAGACAGAAGAGGACTTGTTTCAGCTTTTGGCTGGGTTGCTGTATGGGTTTGGGTAAATCCTGTTGCTTGTTTTGTGTTGCTTGCTTCACTTTTTGCCTCAGGCTCATTGGAGACACTGGTGGTACTTCCTGAGCTCTGCAGGCATTGTGGGGTGGGTTTAAAATCCGTCAATAATTCTTGCCTTTACCTTAGAGAAGGTAAATATGATAGCAGTAAGGACTACTTACAAGTCCCTTTGTAGCTTTAAATGGCTTATTTCTAGCAATAGAAGAGAGTTCAAATTAAATGGAAAAAGCAAAGCCTTCTATACAAAAAGAAGATGTCCTAAGATGTGAGGTTAGAACATGCTGAGCTATTAAAAATCAGGAGAAAGAATAAAACTTTTACTCTGAGTGGGAATTTTCAGGTTGGATGTGGAAGATGAACAAAATAAAAAATGTGGTAACTTGCTCATAAAGCACTTTTACAGCAGTTCCAGTCAGGTAGGAAAGCTGGCATCACCAGCCAGCTTTATTTTTGGGAACAAAATGTGGAAACCTAAAACAAGGGAATAAATATCCACCTTCCCGATGATGTTTCTTGTTCCAAGACAGACTTTTCAAGCAGCCAATTGTTTTGTCCATCTGAAATGCTGTAGGCACTGTGCTAATAAGTGTTATAAAACAGGTTTAAGCGCAAGTCTTAATGTAACTGTTCTTTTTCTCCTTCCCAAGTTATGTAGGAGATCCGGGGCAGGTTTCTACGTGAAAGAGGGATTAATAACTTCAGTGCTCTGTGTACGGCATAGTTCAGTGAACGCTTCTCCCCTATTCTCAGTCTGAAACAGTTTTTCAGCATGAATATCTCTTACCAAATGCAATTTGTATGAAAGCTAAAATGTTGTTTATAAATGCAATGTTTGTTTATTCCGATATTGCTGCGCTTCATATTTTTAAGGGTAAACTGCAGTCCTCCGTTGCTTGCGTGTATGCTTTAGATTTGGGAAGTACCAGCTCTTCACACTCTGGCTCTGTTGAAGGTGGTTCTTCAGATCATCAGAAGACATGGCAAGGGTCCATAAACTGTTCTCTTAGCATTTCACTCTTCAGCTGAAGGTCAGAGAAAGACTGTGTGTTTTTTTTTTTTAATTCAGTGACCAGAGGGTTTTGTTTTTTTTTTTACATATCTAAACCCTGTATTAAAAAAAAAAAAAAAGCATGCTCTTAAAAGCACAGGAGTTAATTGAGCTGTGATTTGAAACCCATCACACCTGGAAGCTTTAGGGGGTGTGTGTGTGTGTGTATACACATACAATATGGGGATCTTGAATTGGCTGTAATCCATTTCCTAAAATCAGCAGCACAAACAGCAGATAGCCTGGCTACCTTAGATATGTAATTTTCTTTTGCTGAGTTGTGCCCTTCCCACTGACCGTGACTGAGGCACGTTGGGTAGGGCACAGTGAGGAATGGTTGTACAATTCCTTGTTCTGTGTGTTTTGTGGTTATGTACAAAAATAGTGGTCCACGTTTACACTTGTTTACACGTTTAGCTTGTTATGACTTCAGCTGATGTTTCTTTCCTTTTAAATACGCAGTTGGGCTTCTAACCTGGCCAGTTGGCGATACGTTCGGTGGGAGTAATGGTATCGGTTCTCCAGCCTCCCGTTCGTCGAGACGGCTTTCCTGAATGGAGTTGGCAAAGGCGCGGGAGGTGGGCTTTCTTCTTTAGACCTATCCAAAAGCAAGAGAAAAAAAATCAGAGTGACTGTAAAATCTGAAGGAGGCTTTGTGGCAACGCGTACACAGCCGTAGGTTATTGTGTGCTTTGGTTTATTTTATTTACGCAATGAGGAGAGTCCATTGTAGTTTTATTTCGGTTTATTGCCTTGTCTTTAATGCAGACCGAACGAAAACGTTTTGCAGAACTTAATAATGTCTGTGTCCTTGTTCTGTAGCATGTACAGCTACTGCTCTGTTTCTGCTAAATGAGTATCGGGGCCAATAAAACATGTTTTTTGTCTGTTTACGAGGTCAGCTTTTGGGTTTAAGAGATTTAGGCCATTGTTTTTCTAGTCTGGGGCCAGCTGCAGCTGCCAGAGCTGGACTGCGACTTCTCTTGCAATGACAAGGAAACAACTGAAAGAGGCAGGAAAAATCACCTTCACAATTCTAAAGTGATTTCTTAAATAAAATAAAATGGGCTTTCTGTAGTCTCAAACAGATGTTTGTTTAAACCCAATCATGAACTTGGACTCAGACTTAATTTGGCATTTAATTTTATTCCAGTCTTCTGTAAATGAACTGCCTCAGGACCAAATGAGTGAGAGTTTTCACTACGCTGAAGACTGACTGGGGCTCCTTTCAGCAGAGAATTAAGTATCTTGGGAAAAGCTGCAAAATTACTGGTGAAGCAGGCTCATGAATATAGATATTTGCCAGGTTTTAAAATGATGCAGGAACTTCAATTTGCAGCAAGTCTCTACTTAAGTCTGAGTAATCTCGTTTATTCCAAATTACATCTCAGACTTCAAAACTCAAGCTTCTAAAAAGTGTTGTTTTTCTTTTTTTTCTGCTTGCTTTTCTTGGCTGTGCAAATCTGTGGCCCTGGCTATGTTCAGTATTTTCATATGCGCTGCATCTGTGTGAAGACAGGTTTTAAGTGGAAATGATGAGATACAGCTGGTATTTTTTAAATTATTTTTGACCAGATGTGAAGAAGGCCTGCTGAAATTTCATGACTCTTGCTTTTCTGTTTGAGTATTCTAACCTGATATGCAAACACAAATGTTTGCGAATGAGGCTTTGAACCAAAACCAGCCATTAAAACTTCTTGTGAATTGCAATCATGTACTTTAACAGATTATAGGTATGTTATGCATAGACATACACACAGTTTTTTTACTAACTGCATTTATCCAGAAGTTCAGTTTGTCCTGGATATCATAGTTTTCCATTTTTAGACTGAGTTTCGTTACCTGTAGATTTGATACAAATTCTTTTTCCCATTAAAGACTGCAGGAAAAAAAATAGAATAAATATTTTCTCTCTCTCATGCTCCATTAAATTCACTTTATCTTGTGTATGTTTCTTGCTCAGAGTTGGAGGAAGAGGCACCCAGTCCATCCAGTGACCATGTCTGACTTTGGGAAATAAAAGAGGAAAAAAAGAAAGAGAAAAGATGCCATGTGGTAGAAGCAGCTCTATCTCTCTGTGCTTTGAGTTAACCTTGAATAGGTAATGCTTATACCTGGAATGCGATCAGAGGGTTTTGTATAGAAAAACATCTACTGAACACTTGGATCATTAAATTCCAAATTTAGTTCTGGAACGTTAACTGGAATTAGATAAATTACACTAAAGTCTATATTAAAGGAAAAAAAAATCCTCTTGGAGTACTTCTGTTTAACAAACTGTTTTGTGGCAAACATCTTTTTTTCCTCTTGTTTTCTTGATTGTAGTCCCTATATTTTATAATGGGCTAAGAGGTTATAATTGGCTATGCTTTTCATTCTGCACTAGTTGGTTTTATTTTGGTAGTTGTTTGGGAAAGTTAGCATTTAGTTCTCTGAATATGCACATCTGTTATAAAGATGGAAATCTGACAGAGGCATGATTGCTTACTGTAATAGAAAATTAAAATCCTGTATTTCATGGAATAGAATGGAAGCAGGATGCTCAGATGAGATGTTTGAAAAAGCAGCGTTTTAAATGTTACTTGATTGTTCAGATATCGTTTGTAAGCCCCGTAACCGTGAGGCATTTCAGCCATTCTAAATTACTAGTGTATAAATGTTTAAATTATGCCAAGTATAAAGATAAACGTTTCTATTATGCTTCAGAATTGGAAGATAATCAGTAACTTCCTATTCTTCATAAAGTTCAATTTCATGCAAGAGTAATTGA
Organism: Apteryx mantelli; assembly: GCF_036417845.1. Taxonomy (NCBI): domain Eukaryota; kingdom Metazoa; phylum Chordata; class Aves; order Apterygiformes; family Apterygidae; genus Apteryx; species Apteryx mantelli. Next base: position 7,981,099 of record NC_089986.1, read on the forward strand.
TGTTTTCAGATGCAGTCAGTGATGCTGTGGCTTCGGCAATGCTCTCGGTTGGTAAGGCAGAAGAAATCGGAGATGAATAATGTCGAGGAATGTATGGTTGATTTACTGAGGCTGTTGTGACAGTGTATCCAATATCATGTCATTGAGCTCAAGTGTTATATTAGCCATTTCATGTATCATCATAATTGCTTAATTTATCATTCGTATTTTGTATACCTAAGTTTGTTCCCTTTAGCTTTTAGTCTTAGATCATTATAGGCAGATTTCCAATTCCATGTGAATTAGCATATATTTTTGTGAATGATGTCAGTCTTTGTAAGAACTACGGTAGATTTTGACTTCGGCCAGTAATAAAGTTTTGTTTTTCCTCAAACTAAAAATCCAGTATTTCGTAAGTCCTCCTCCTTTTTATAATTAACTGAAATTAGGGCACAGTAAAAATGTGATTTAAACTAAATAGTCCTGTTTGAAATTCTTTTCTTTTTTGCTATAATGAATGATTCCAGTGATTCTTACTGCTTGGTAATTTACATTATTTTCCAGCTCATTTATATTAGCAGTTGACTCTTGCTGATTAAATGTCTCACTAAGGACCTGTCAGGAGCATCTCTCTAGCCCTGTGACTGTTGATGTGGCATGGAAACTCACTGGCAATGACGGGCTCAGTCCGCCTGGGATTTTGTTCCTTGTCAGAAACGCAACGACTGGCATCTCAAAATCTTAAAATATAAGATGCAGCAACCCACCTATGGTGTGGGGTGTTCTTCTTACCCAGCAAACCACCTGTTTTCTGTTTGGATTAGTACTCTGTTCTTATATTTCGCTGTTTAGCCGTAACTGGCAGAAATGTATATTTATTTTGGTAGTAATGGTTTTCCCCCAAAGTCTATATATATTGTTGCTGTATTGCATTTACCATATTATCAGAAAGCTGTGAATTGAGTCCAATTACATGCATGGTGAACTGCAAAATAGAAGTTACTTCAGCTAGTTCTGAAAAAAAAGGCAGTCTGACCTTTACTTCTTTTGTTAAGAACTTGCTATTTATAAAAATATTACAACTATTAGGTGTTGCATATTAGGCAAAGTATCTGTGGCGAATTGTATGGTCCAGTCTTCCTTTCTATGCTGATATTGTCAAAGATGTGCTAGTGTTTTAAATGTTTTTATGCATTGAAAAAAAGTGAATATGAAAATAGGGTTAAGTTTTTTTTGGGAGAAACCCAGATACTAGTCATGTACTGAAGTTAGAGCAATGATTCAGTCTTCATCTGATCACAGTAATTAGTTATTGTATTAAATTTGGTTTTAATCATTAATATTGGAAAAAACTAACTTAAAAATTGTAAAACAACATTAAAATGCTTTTGTAAGAGTACAAATTCCCACCCTCTGTGTATATATCTGATAAAGGATGCAAGGCTAGACAAATGCATGAGGAGGACAGCAAAAAAGTCTTGACTCGCAGCTCTTTCTCTGCCACTGATCTCTGTGTGATCAGGATCATGTCATCTGCTGTCTGCTTTGGTTCTCGTATCCGCTTACAGTTCTACATTATGAATATTTGGAAGAAAATCCGAAGTTGCCAGATTGTACAATACTGCAACAAGGAAAAATTAAAGTGCTGCTAATTGTTGTTTGGGCTTTTTTTGCAGTTTTAACTCCTTCTAATCCAAAACCAAATCTTCAATTTTCAAATGGAAAATGAAATGTTGAGGGGATAAGACTGTTATCCAAATGTGATGATTAATTTTGCCCTGTTTCCTTGTTTTCAGGTCTGTTTGTCTTGCACAATACCAATAAAGAGGCATCAGATTGGAGTGGTTTCATCCTTGTGGTTACACCCTCTTGACTAATTCTGAGACAGTGGTAGGATAGGAAGAAAAATAACTCCATTGGTATTTGCAATATTGCACATATTCCACAAATAATTAAGGCTTAGCTTGTCGTTATGTCTTACCATTCATTTTTGCTACTGGCGATATCAGGGTGAGCAGGAAAGCGTATTTCAGTCTTACTCTTGAAGAGTTGTGCATTTTTTAGTAGCAGATTCTCAACACTGTTTGAAGTTTAAAGTATATTTATTATATTCATGTAATATGGATGTTGCTGTGCCCTTTCTCTCCTGCCTTCTGAGCTATTCCGGCTGCGTTGTGTGAGGAAAGGGAAGGGGGCTTTGTCACTTAAGGAAGAGCTACAAACTTCATAAACTGATGACAAGAATAATCAGTGTACACAGTTTGCATGCATTAAGAGAGCATTAAACCCTCATTATTGCTCTGAAATGCTAGTCGTTATGAAGCCAGCTGCAGTTGGCATACAATTTGTCTTTCACATTTTGCTTTGATGCAATAATGTCAGCGTAAATTAGAAATGGGAACATCCTAAAAGCAAAAAGAACAAAAATCAGTATTTCCTCGCTTTTTTTTGTGGGGCAAAAGATCATCTTCTCTGTTGCTGTTAGAGATAGAAAGCTATCCCCATCAAAGACTTTAAGTGCTGCAGAACAAATTATACTGTAGGGACTCAACTCAGGGTTACGTCTCAGTGTTAGCATGATACCGTATATTAAAGTGGTGGAGCGATGCTGACTCCCAGCTGAGTAGCGTGTTTCTGTGGGAAGGACAGACGTGTGATCTAGAGTCAAGTTTTTTCTAAACCTGGAGCCTGAAGTGACATGTTTGCATCCCAGCTGGGATGTCAAGTTGTCACTTTAGTAATTCATCAGAGCATTAAGGGTGCAAAACCTTGCTTTGTCACGGCTTTGCTTGCGGACAAGTGTTTCTGCCCCCTTAAGCTGCTCAGGCGCTCGCTGCGTGCAGAATCCAGCCTGTTGCAAGCCTGCAACTCTGCATCTCGAAACCAGTCGAGTCTGTAAATGTGAAATCTACTTTTGCCCATTTCTTTCACCCTTTCCTGACTTTAAGATCTTAAATTGTAGTTTTCGTCAGATTCCGGGTAAGCGCACTGATAAATAATGAACCATTTCATCTTGCTTTAACAACCCAGTGATATATTAAGACTCCTAAATTGTGGTTGGTGAGCTGCAGTTTGCTGATGTGAAGTTACCCATAACTCCAGCATCTCTTGTCCATTGCTATTCTAACGTCTGCTGCGCTGTTCAAAGGTCATTATGGGTTGTTTCTCTCTTGAGAAATGTGTTGTGTGCTGGGTACACAATATTACAGAGTCCTATTCAGGAGGTGCTGATAACAGACTTGATATGCCAGTTTGCTTGATGCTAGATCATGTTTCCTGCTTCGCAGGCCATTCAGGGTAGAAATCAGTCTAATTTGCTTCAATTTAAATGTTAATGATCCTTTTCTAGATGCAAAGGGAAGCATGCACAATCACTCTGTGAAAATAAAGATTTATTTTACTCTCCTGGCAATCTTAGTGATAAGTTTTATGTCTAAGAACTCCTTTTAAATATTTGACTTGCTATTTGGCATTGAGCTGTTTCTTAAATAGACACCTTTCTAAAGGCATTGATCAGAGGAAAAAATATTTCAGGCTCAGTCTGACAATATATGCTCTTATTTCAAGCCAGTATAATGAACAATGGGTTTTAAAAAATGTTTTTCACACTAAAAATATCAATACTGTTTGCTTTTCTTGCTGTTGTCAATTTTTTTACTAGCTCCATGATGGCTTTGGAAGCTTCAAAGTGTTTTAGGAATTTTGGGGATGGAAATGTCAGTGTTTCATCAAATATGCAATTCAGCTTTGTCAGATGCTTTATTTTGAAAGCTTCAACCAGCTGTATTTATATAATAGTAAATTTTAAGAACTCTTCCTTAAATTATGTGCTTAGTGTGCTAAAAACTGTGGTACGATGCCATGAAACAGTCTTTGCCTTGAGAAGCTTTCTTTTTAAGTATCATAGGCGGCACAAATCGGGTAAACGTGGTACCAACAAATGGGCGGAGAAGCGGGAAACCCGTATGCGTAGTTAAAAAAGCAGTAGGACTTTGGGCCTCTTGGCTCGTTCCCCAGGTCCCTGAGCTGCGGCGCGCCATGCACAGCGCTCTTGCAGTAATGCTGCTTCTTGAATGTCCTGCGGTGATGGGGCTGATGCCGATTTGAGCATGCTGCTGTGGCAAAGGCACGAAAGGGGCCTTTGGATTGCTGTGTTCTGCCGCCCTCCGAGCGAGGCAGATGGATTTTGACTTTTTCTGGATTGTTGTGATCGCTGGGCGCTGTCTAGTGCGTTGTAACGAAATACAGTTGTAAAGCTGACAGGGGAAGTGAGTGCGTATGGATATCAGTGATGCTTTAAAACCTAGATTATAGGCCAGCCTAGGGTTGATGAGAAAGTGACTATTCTGTTCTTTAAAACGTTCACAGAAGTACTAATTTTATATTCCAGGTGGCTGTCAGTGTCTCCTCTTCTTCCCTTCCTTCTGTCTTCTGCACCCCACCTGCCTGGAAAAAAAGGTGGCTTTAGGCCGGCTTGCTTTAAGAGTCCATTCTTGGACTTTTCCCTCCCAGTTGTCAGGTTTATGTAATGAAGAACAGTGGAGAAAAGACATACCTACGCATCCAAAAATCCTGCTCGGATATAATTAGATGAATGTAAATGTGAATGGAAGGAATCTACCCTTTCATGGTGCTCATGTACCTTTCATGTCTTCCTAACAGGCTGCGGATGTGGGAAATCTCCCTTGGATTTTATTTGATAACTGGTTTTTCTCCATAGTTACCTGTCTGAAATGCCATAGCGGTTTGGGAGGCTCAATCCTTTTAGGGGGCTAGCTAATTCTTCATTAAACAAGGACAGTTTTATGATCTTATGTACTGGGTTATAACGTTGCGTACCATAAACAAATAGCAAATGCATATATTACCAAAAATGCTATATGCATTCTGAACCTAAGAAAATACACTTGTTTCTTTTAAAATGAAGGTGCTGACTGTTTTATGATAACAGCTGGGGCTGCCATTATTTTTTATTTTGTTATTCCAATATTCTTTGTAGGTAAAGGCAGTAAGATGCTAAAGTCATGTAACACTGCTTTTGCTGCTTGGGATATCGTTTATTGGCTTTGGATTAGGTGTCTTAATTACTTGATTGTTGTATTCTGGATTTGGGTACATGTCTCTCTTTCTGTGGAGTTCCAAATCTGATTAATATCAGCAAAAAATATTGAAGTCGTTGGTCCTTAGTGCACAAAGCTGCTATTGTTTGTCAAGATAGAAGAATGTGTCGGTTATAAAACACAATTTTCATTTCAAATGACTACTCATAAATATGTAAAAGCTAAAAAGCTGTGAATTGTTTTATGAATTTTAATGGGGTGGTACGTTACAGCATTATGTAAGAGGAAATGAATGGCATAAATTACAGCAGTGTATTAATTCATAACTTTTTTCTGTAACTCATTTTATATGTGTGAGAGCTGTATCTGTATGCAACCTAGATGATTCATTGGTCACACACATTGTGAATCTCCTGCTGCAACACTGAAACTCATCCATTACCAGCCTGAAATATGGCAGCATTTTTAATAGTAGCTATCAAAACTATAGCACTGTTTCAGAAAGAGGCCGAGGAAGTCCGCTCGGTCTAGTACGCAGTGTAGGAGAAGGGACGTAACAAGTAGCACTGGCTCGTTTTAACACCGTATTAGCATTACTGTGGTTGCCTACTAACTTATTTTGCATTAAATTTTTAAGTAAATAACTGAAAAAGTGGTAATGTAGAAAGTAACCTTAAGTTACTTGTGTACGTCTCATTCTGCATTTATCTTGTTGAAAAGGGACGTAAGCAATGGATTGTTTGTCAAAGTGATATTATTACTTTATATAGTTATTAATTTTATATTGGTGGTAGGGATAGAGCACTGCATGTGGTCTTGGTGTGAATTCATGGATAATAATAGGTGTAATACATAATTTGTGGTAAGCAGCAACGAACATCAATGTTTTTTCTTCTGAAATCCATGATCAAAGCAGAATCCTGTTCAAGGATGGAATAGGACAGTAAGGCATGTATTCAAGAGGTCAGAGCTGCATGTGTCTTAACAATATTACAACTATTTAAAAAAAAAATCATCATTTGAGCATGGCTATGGCTCTAGTAGAAATAGTTAGAAGGCTACAGAAGGGAGACCTATTTGCTGAACTGTGGCGGTAATAACTAGCAGCCAGCTTCCATGACTTCCTTTAGCAGTATAAGGAAAAAGAGGTTCAAAGTTAGTCATGCTGAGCTTCAGCTAGGTAAGTATTCTAAGGGGAGAAGGGAACATGAGGAACACGAGCAGAAATGAGACACTGACTTAAAGCTAGCAGATGTGTTTTCAGCCTGGGGTTTGTGGGTTTGAGGTGTCAGTGGACTATGTTTTAAGGATCCATGAAGGTAATGAAGAAAAACAAAATTTTTGTCACTTTGCCAAAATTCACTGTACAGGTCTCTGCACTGACAGGACAAAGTCTCAAAGATCAATAAATTGAAAAACCACTAGGTTAAAATTTAAGTACCCAGACCCATCTTTGGTTAGAATTGCTGTAAGTTGAATTACTAATAACTGGATATTAGATCACTTCCGTACCAACGTTTTAATTAACTGCAATTGAGGTTTGGACTGCCCTTAGTACTGATGACATCCTGCAAAGTTCTGTTGGTTTTAAATGGTTCTGTGGGTTTTGTTTTTGATTAAAATTTCCTATTGAAAAGGAAAGCCCCCAAAGATTCTCTGCTTTTTATTTTGGCCATCTTTAATAGGAAAATTAGGCTTTGAAAGGTATCTAAATTTTGCAAAAAGCAGAACCCAGATTCTCTAGTGTATTCAAATATGCACAAACGGGCACTGTACGGCAGCTAGCTGAAAATCAAACATCATGTCACTGCTATAAAAGGGTATCACAAAGTTGTTGTATAAGACATTTTCAGAAGTCATTTCGTTAAAGTATTAACTGAAGGCAGTGTTTAAGATCATTTCTAATATCAAAGGTAGTTAATTTATTAGAAATTGAGTCTAAGCACTGATTAATGGGTTTAAATCAGTAACTTACTGAAATCAGAAGACTCAGCAAGTTCGTTAAATTTTTGGTCATTCCCCCCCGAAAAAACCTTCATAGTTTTTCACGAGTCTCCTGAGCAAATTTCATTCTATGATTTTTCTGTTGATTTAAGTAAAAGAAACGTGTCCCAAAATGTATTTTTTGAAGTAAAAACAGTTTACCTTCTATCCACCCTGTACAATGCAATATGCAATAGCGCTATGTGAGCTTTTCAGGAAATGGAACCATGCCCAGATTCCAAGCTGGTGCCTCCTGCAACGTGCAAGGTAAAAATACTAGATCACTGCATGTTCATTTGCATGTCTCCATGTCATTTCACATTATATGATGTAGGCATCCCTTTGAAAACGGCTAAGACAAATTCCTTTCCCTTGAGCACACAGTTACATACTACAGGAAGCAGTGGCACGCTGGAGCAACGTTGCTACGTAACCAGCTGGAAACATTTATTTTCCAGCTATACTTACTCTTTCTTCTGCATCCGTTCATGGAGAAAGATATCTTTGACTTTAGAAAAGCTTCTAGTATTCTGTTGATTTGCCATTTAAAAATAGCTGTATTGTCATTCTGGATGTCCGTAACTAGCTTCAGAGTCAGTGGCCTAAAGGTATTTGTCACTTTTTGAAGCAATTTTCAGATATTTCAATGATTCCTGATATTTTCTGATTGAGAGACACATTCTCTAATGTATTTGCCCAGATTCCAGCTAGCTCCTTATATGAAGTCCATGTATGTCGTCTTAATTTCCTTTATGCCAATTGTAACACAAAGAATAGCAAACATACAAAAGGGTCAAATAAAACAAATTAAATCTACAAAGAAAATCTGTTCGTAAATGGAAGACTTATAGTCTCCTTTCTAAAGCCTATTCTATTTTTCATTACAGTTGTGCCTATTTTTGTCTTTCCTGAAATGGCTAGAACTAATATCAAAAATTACATGCAATATCAGTAGGCTTGTGGGGTTTGTTTTTAGAAAAGAAAAAGCTCTGCAGCTTAGAGATAAAATGTAATGTAGTAGTTGCTAAGGTAACTGCATGTTTTCATGAATAGTGGAACAAATTAGGTGAGCAAAACAGCTGTAAATTGTCAATACATGGGTTAGAGCTGCCCTAAAGCTGCAGAAATTAACCTCTTCAGACCTACTAGTCAAGCCAAGAATGTGAAAAAAGAGTGGTGGTGTTTGTGTTTGTAACGCTAGTACTTTGGGGAAGGCTGTCACCTTTTTCCCAGGGAAGCAGAGGACCGCTGCGGTGGCGCTGCTTCAAAGGGCCTGTGAACAGACACACGTCCAGCTTGTGCAGAGCATGAAAGCTGGCTGCTTTTGTTTCATCTCGAACAATAGCCTGGAATTGTCTGCCTGCTCTGTTAAATGCGCTCGTCTTATCTTCTGCTTCTGGTGGCTGACCTGTGCTCTGTAATTAATTTTGCAGAAATGTGAGCTGAGTAGTTTTGCAGGATGGGTAATTTGCCACTTCTACAATGCAGAAAGCTGTTGTGGAAAATCTGAAAAACATCAAGTACTGTTTTTTAGACTAACTCCCAATGTAAGTTCAGGTTCATCTCTATGTCACTGTGTCTCTGCACCTTCTTAGGAGTGTGGATTCACAAATTCGCTGTGCTGCTGGAATCCTGATTGCTTTTTCCCATCATTATCATTTCACTTTGGTCACGCTTTTGAGAAGACTCGCTTCCTTCCCTTCCATCACATGAACATCTGAACTTACTTCACTGATTTCCTGCCCGTAGTTATGCTGTAATATGGGCTAGTTAAAAACCCCAAGAAGAATGGCCTTATGGGAAGGAGGTGGATACTTTAGCTCCTGACTTGGTTTGGTCGCTGCATGGTCTGAGGTAAGCGAAGTAAAACTGAGATGAGGACTTTAGCATGGCCTCACCCTGCGTCCATCGTGTCTGACAGTTGGATCTGCACAGCAGAAGCTGCTGCTTCTTTCTGCGTAAACGTCTGGCTCGTACAGCAAAGTAACAGTCTTTGCTGTGATCTTGGTTGCATCTAACAACGCCAGTAGTGATAGTTGTGGGCAAGTGGCTGGAGGCCTACCTGAAAGAAAAGAGTTTGCAGTAAAGATCTGCAGAAGGAGAGCGAACTTGCTTAGGATGGTGGTGGAGGGAATGTTACTCCCAAGTGAACAACGTCTTGAGAAATGGCAGAGAGGCATGACTAGGAAGAAATAAGTCTGATAAGACAGCAAGTTTTTTAAAACAGTAGTTATATTCTTTCTTCTATCAAAAGACATCAGTGCACCATATATTTTTAATATTTTCTGACTAATAGTTTCTGTTAAAATTAGCTTGGTGTTTGTACTCTGATTTATCTGCAAGGTGTTCATTGAAAAAAGAAATCAGAGCAAGACGTGAAGCCATTCCTGTTCTAAGGGTTTTAATGTTTCAGTGTGCTCGGTCCTGAAATATGCTTTGCTCTTTGGGCATTGTAGCCTTTTTGTTTGTTTTACCTTTACACGCATCCAAATATTAAACCACTAAACAGTTTTAGTCACTTTATTAAAGTAGTAAGAAATGTAGACAATAAAACATTAATGGAGTAGGAAACATATGTTCTTATCTTTTTAAATTAGCCTTTCCTCATAAAGTTAAATATTTTTTATTGCTTACACTGAACAGTGAAATTAACAAGGTTCAGTGCAGAAAATAGGCTGAAGCAGTGTAAATTATAATTCCATATAATTTTTTAGTTGGAACATATTATTGATGGTCTTTTTTCTCTATTAGCCCCTGACATTGTGCAATAACAGCATAATGATGCACATTCAGAAGATGGATTTATAGATACATAACATCAGATTTAATCATTAAAGCAGTCCACAGCATAAGATTTTCATGGAATTAACTTGCTGGGAGCTTCAGAATTAAGTTTGGGATGTGGCATTGGCAAGCATACCTTTATCACCATCTGTGTTACCAAAGCATACACTGTGTGGTTACGGATCAGACTTCCTCTGTTACTGTATTTTCTCACAGTCCACAGCAAGGTGCAGATCCTAAAAGCAAAATAACTTTTGAAATCCTGTCATACTGGGATATATCGAAAGGTCATTACTGAAACTCTCAGTGAAATCAATTTTTTCTTGCCTAGGAAAAGAAGGACAAGTATTCCATGATTCTGTCCCAGAAACAATCCTGGTATCCATCATGGATGGACATCTGCACTGCTGATCTAAGCAATTTAGACATGCCAATGTTAGAAGCTCTAGCTGACCTGCTTCCTCCCACCACCAGTTTTTGAATAACCTGTAGCTTCTGCCCCAAACACAGCCCCCTTGCTTGTCGTGGGAAACGGCTTTTGCGTGAGGGTCGTGCTGTCACCTTCTCAGGAGCCATGGCCATTTCTGAGTGTGAGGCAAGTAGGTAACAGTTGATTTGCACATATTTGGGGCTGAACTTAGTCCAATTTGATCTCGCAATGTCCTTATTCTTTATTGTGTGATGTGGTGGAGGCTTTATAGCTCGCGGGTCAGATTCTTAATTAAAACAGGGGCAAGTGACTTCATTTAAGTCAATGAAAGTACTTGCCAGTTATGCACAAGTAACCAGTAGGAGAATTTGGTTCGTGTATTAAAATTCTGAATTGCAGTTGCAGAGATAAATGTGGAGGCACAATCTTACATTTAGTAGTGGTTTTCTAAAAACTCTACCTTTGAGGAAACTCCTACATTTGCTATTACTGATTAATTTTAACAAGTATTTTTTTAAGCGTGTGAAATTTTTGATTATTAGGTTTTGTTTTTAATAGTGCAAAGTGACCTTCATAATTAAGAATTTTGCTATGAATTGTAGGACATTATTTGTTGACTCTGCCTAATTAATTCAGAAGATAAGACTAAATAAGAATTAACTTTAGATTCAAAAGTGCAGAAAAATTACTTTTTTTCAAACAAGGAAACAAGGCATAGACAGCACTAGCTGAGTTCTGGATTTGCTGCTCTGTATATAGAATCTAAAATACTCTATCTCCAGGGAAAGGAAGAAATACATTTTAAAATTAGGCAGGTAGTATTTTATACAAGATTATTTGGTCTGTCCACGTGAAAGCAAGCTCTTGTGGACTTAATTCTGTAAATCAAGCTGCACTCCATTGATCTTGTAGTCTTGATCTGTGAGCCTTACCAGCTTCACGCTTTGGGTTTTCTGCTGTCTTTTCATCTCTCCAATTTTTTAAAACCTCTTAACTTATCTTCCTACTACTTGGGTTTTGTGGTAGTTTTCTGAAGTGACACTTGGCTGGTGCTAACGGTACAAATAGCTAACCTTGGTTTGAGTGGCTTTCCCTTGGGTCGGGAGGTCGTAGGACAACACATCTGGGTTATCCTTGGGCTTTAGCTTACAACTGCTGGAATTCTTTACAGGAGTAAATTATAGAACTGATTTGCTATGTTTAGCTACCTCTTCCAGCTCTGAAATCTCCCCCGTTTCATTCCTTCTAGCACAATGATTACTAGAATTTTGTATTTTGGAGACTGTTTCAAATACACATGGCTGTGCCTGGAATTGAACCAGGAGATCCTGAAAGATTTATAAAAGTGAAAATTACATTCATCTGGCACTTAGCTTGTTTCCATTCCCTCCATATTTTCCACTTCACCTAACTAACTTTTGCTGTCTCCTTCAAGCTAGTTGCAGTCAGAATTGCTTTTTAGACTGAAATTCAAGACAATATAACAAATAATGTGCTATTAGTGTGGGGCCTCATGCAGCCCCATCAATTCTCATCTTCACCTCTTCAGAAGTGAGAAACAGAGGTGCTGCCAACTATCCCAAGGAGGGCAGGACTTTGGGCATTATATACAGCCAGATTAAGAAACAAAATCCTGCTTCCTGTGACTCTTGCATTTTGTTATTTTAGATGCTAAATGCTACTTATGTACATCTCAAAATTGTGCATGCCATGTCTCTGTACCATGAAGTATGCATGTTCAGATGGCATCAAGAGAGTGGGGAGATGCACTGAGTCATAAAATATGGATCTTTATCAATATATTATATTTTGCTTTCTCTTTAAAACACTTTAAAGTCTAGAGACTTTACTTTTATGACATCCCTTTTCTCCTAGTGAGCCCATTGATTTCTTCTCTCTAGGCTTCCTTTAATGGCAATGGCTTTCTTTTCAGTCCCTTCCTTCCTTACCTGAGTTGTTTTATTGTTAAGCATTCCTCAGTTTCCTTCTGGAGAGCCCTTAATTATAATCCGTGAACCTTTAATCATTCTATAATTCCAGCAGGGTCTCTTGAGGAGATAAATCCTCTCGGTTTATGGCAAATGTTGACACCTGCATAATTTCTAGTCTCTCAGATGAATGGTGATTATTTCTCAAAAGAACAATCTCAAAGAACTTTATTGGAAAACTGTTCGTGTTATTGGCCTCTAACAAGAAGATCCAGACTGCTAATAGCTGTCAGTCTGAAATAAATACACTTGGAGTCTATCCAGAAAATAGTTTTGCCTTATTAAGCAGAATGTATGATTTTATATATATAAAGTGCTCTCTTTGTAGATGGCAAGGTGTATTCAGAAGAGTACAACCTAAAAATTAAAACTAAAGAAATTGCCTTTCTCTTTTCAGCCTTAGGGTAAAGCCCGTTTGCGATGTATAAACGGGAGAACTGGCAGCTTGGTCAAACATTGGAATTTAGGCCCAACAGCTAAAAATGATACTCTGTTTTTTCACCTACTTTATTGGCATTTCAATTATTTACTGGATCAAAGCAATGCCAGGCAGATAACGAAAACACGCTGCCATTGAAGATGTGGCAGAATGATCATATACTGTGCTGCTATACATAAAAATGGGGGTGGGTGGTTGGATGGGAAGGGCAAGTGTTTCTGTGCTTGGTGGTGATGCACTGTCATAGCAAAGAGGAGCCGCGAAGGAGTAAGGGAGGCGCGCAGCCCTGCAAACCGCACGCGCTGAGTTAAGCTGCGAGGAAACGCCGGCTTTTTGTGCAGGTTGGTTTTCCTTCGCAGGCAGGTCGTTACTCCTGAAGTGCCTTGGAGTTCTTCAGATCAGGCAAATATTTTTCTTGTAAGAAGTTTAAACAAACAGGAAAACCCCAGAGCGTTCACCATGGAAAATCCATTCATTACGGAAACTCGGACAGGAACCCAGGGTTTTAAACCCAGGTGACAATCATGGCTGTTATTGACAAACAGGAACTATCAATTCAAGAGACAGGTTGTGTTGAAAACCAATCAAATAAATTCTGGAAAAAAAACCCTTGCTTTTTTGAAACCCGAACAGCGATCGTATTCCTGTGGGGCTTTGCTGAAGCAAGAAAAGTACAGTGAATCTGACGTGTTTGACCAGTGCATTCATCTGACTGCATATTGTAAATGCTAAAGCCTGTGACTTAAATGCGTGTTTTGAATGTGTATCACTTTGTTATAATGAGGAAGTGAAATTTTTGTTCTGTACAAATGTGTGGGAAAGAATTATGGCGTATCCTGTTGTTGTTGTAATTAAAGCAAACTTGGAGGTAGAAATGTGTTATAATGTGGGAAGGGGCAGGATTTCAGAGAATTTAGCAATAACTTTAATTTCACCTTTAACTGCAGAAGTAGTGTTTTCTAACAAAATTACTATTTTAGGTGGAGCTATAGTGTTTATGGAGGATAAAGAATAGGAAAAGCTGGATTTGTGTTTAAATACAATGTACTGAAAAAGGGATACTCTTAATATCTGAGCTGGGAGCTTGTTATCTTTCAGATTAAAGCACATCTCCTGTTTTGCTAGGGATACACAGACATTCAAGGCAGGGACAAGTTGTGCTTCTGGAGTGCTATTCAAGGGATTGCATTTTACCTCTTCATAATCAAAAAAGGGAATGTTTTGGTACTATTGATTTATTTACAAGTTGGCATCCTGAGTCAGAGATTATTTTATGTTAGTACAGTAGAGAGATTTACAAATAGCCAAACGCCTTGTGCTAATAATAATTGGCATAAATGAAATGGTTATCCAAAAGATATAAACATCTGAAAACTGAGGCAAGCCTTCTTACAAATTTGGAAACAAGAATCTGAAGCTGTATTCAGGTTAATGTGTACTGTAAACATAAGAATTGAGTGTTTGAGAATAAGCTGTTGTAGACCGGTAGTTATTGTGGACGTATGTTTAAGATTTGTGATGCACATATGCGGACCGTGAGGTTGAGATTAGAATTGAACTGGTTCATCTTGTAGACTGGAAGGCTAAAAGCTGAGATAACATAGATCTAAGGGTTGTGAATCTACTGTGTTATAGGACTTATAGTCCTACATAGTCCTGGAATTGTAAAACAATTCTTGTATATCTGAATCACTATCCAAAAAGCTAAAATGTGGTGGACAGAGTATTGAATATTAGAACATCTAGCACATAAACTATTAGTATGGTTGTACAAAGTAAATAGCGTTTTTTGAAGAAAAAGTTAAATAGAGATAATAAAGGAGAAAATTTTTAGTATAAAGTGGTATATTATCATTTAGATTATCAAAATGCAATATTCAATTCAGAATCTCAACTGCTGAAAATTCAGAGAAACCCCATTGAGCTTCCACTGTTTAATGGATGCCAGTTACATTTGGCATCCTGAGCACTTATATCTGTGCATGTTTTTCCTCTCCTTACAACGCGTCACCGATTTATATTAACACCTTCACACCACTCTATGGCACAGCTCCTTTCTAACCAAACATTTGGTTACAGGTGGCCTACTGAGAAGATTAACGAAATGCAGACCTTATTAGCCACAGTGGAACTTGTAAGTTGACTGCTGAAGTTACTGCTGTTGCCCACCTGCAACCAAACCTTTGACCGCAGGATTTGAATGCGTTTGGTCTACAAGGGTGCTTAAAGAGCGCAATTGGCTGATAAATAGGACAGCAACATCTTGAGGTACATGACCCCCACGCACATGCCCTGGGGAAGGCCAGAAGAATAGTTGCCTGGTGACACTGCAAAAGAGAATTTAAAGGGCTTAGAGGACAAGCAGAGTCATACTGCGGTTCTCCCTTTTTTTTTTCTTTTTTTTTCTCTCCCCTCTACAAAATTTATAGGTGTAATCTGAATACAACCTTCCTGTACGAATAGCAATCTGTTGTTTAAACACTGATCCAGGTAAGAAATAGTTGCATCGTAGCGTAGATATTCTTTTTACTTCCTGGGCAATACAAATCTCCTTCAAAGATGCCCGTAAGCCTGTGTGGCAATCCTTGCTCATTGGTCTTTTATACTTCTAGGTCCTGATGAAAATAGACTCAGGTAATAAATCAGTGTTCTGTTTCCTTCTTACTTTCCTTCAATTTTGGGTATTCTTAGTCTAAACTTTTTAATAAAATGGATTTGTGTGGCGCGGCTCCTCCTAGCTACATGTTTTTGCATTTAGCAGTAGTGATAGAGAACTCACCCATTCACGTAAAGACTTTTTCACAATTTGTACAGGAAAAGGAGCCCAACAGCAGATGGAGCAATGAACTATTTACATTGCTGCATTCTGACGTTGCATGTGCTTTTTATTTCTTATTCTCTCCATCTCCTTTTCCCCAGGCTGTTTAGATCAATTGTCAAACATCTGCCTGGCTTAAAGTAAAATAAAAACAGGTTGGGCTTTCTGTTTGGAAGATTAATAGGGTTATTTCAGTCGGAGCAAAGTTGCCAGCTCTTGTAAAAATGGGAGGAGAAGGGTTACAAATTCTAACAGCCGTTGATTAATAGCAGATGTATATCCAAAGGAATGGAAGATAAACTGCTCTTTGCAGGGATTTGATGGATAGGGCAGTTGCTTCGCAGTTTCCCGGGAACGCTGCGCAGGGCACCTCCGCTCAGCTCTGGTGGGTGTTTCCCATGTGAAGAATTTCCATTGATTACATGACTGGGAGCATTGATCAGTCAGTCCCAACTCCGGCTGCTTCTGCCAACCTTTTTCTGCTATAAACTGTTTGGAAAGGATTTTCCCCGTTTGTTGACATTTCTGTTATTCCTTTGTGCTGCTAATGGCTGACTTGAAACAATGTGTGTTTTGAGAGAAGATAGTCAGCCCAACAGGCACACTCTCTTTATCAATTACTCCTGCTTAATGCTGAAAGCTTCCAGCAGAGCGTATAATCCAGTGTTTTGGTCAATTACTAAATCAGTGTAATTCAAAGCAAAAGATACAAACTGTGCAGAGACTAACTGGGGAACAGATTTATTTTATTTTATTTTTTTTAGAGGGGGAAAAAAAGGTAATTTCAGAAGTGTTGGTTGATGCTGTAACCAAAGAAGTACCAATAAGAGTAAATTAAGTGCTAGATTGCATTACAGTGCATTTATGTATAAAGGGACCCCGATTTTATATCATCAGGAAAGAATAGTGCTGGCCTACCATAGCTCTAGTGTGATTTTTGTTTGCATTTTGTGCATAGGTACCTCTACTAGGAAGGGTAGAGGAAAAAGATAAAGTAGGGAAAGAAGAGGTTGATAGTAGAATTGGTAAGGAACTTCAACTTCATAAATAATAATGTGTAACAGAAAAAATATATGGCAGAAAAATCCTCATCTACTTTCTGCAGAGGATTCTTAAAGTGTATCAGATGCTTTCTGCAGCATAACGTAGCATAAAGCAGTACACGCAAACAGGGGAGTTGGTTTGGGGTTTTGTACTCTTTTTCATTGGTACTGTGCTTTTTTTGTCTTGTAAAATTCAATGCTGAAAATTTTATATGTGTATATATATTTTTTTCATATTTGACAGATCTATGGTGGTTCATTTCAAAGAAATTTGGACTTATTTTTAAAGGTTCCCTGTCATCTTTTATTTCTGAAAGTGTCCTGGTATTTCTCTTTCATTTTGCATTGGGGCTTACGTGACTACGTTTCAGGACTGCTGCAGGCTTCCTCATATGAAGGCAACATCAGTTGCAGATGCCTTAAATTATCAGGAACTGTGGAGAATCAGCTAGCTAGATACTCACTTTCTGGGGGGTTGACAAGCATTTTCTTGGCTGTTAGCAACAGGGATCAAACTAACTTGCAAGTCTTTTTCTGTCCACTGAAAGTAGTTTCCTTTCTGGTTTGGTCTGGTATTGTGCTGAGTGCCACCAGCAATATTCAAAGTATCACAGCATTACATCGAAATCAGATGGGCTGAATGCTTTCAAGGCAATACAGGTCTTTGTGCAAGTCAAGCAAGTAATTGCTGAAAACATGAATGGATTGAATGCTTTTTCAAATTTAAAATGGACAAATTTGATCCATAGCAGGTAGCTATTTGGAATTCAACTTACTGTTTTTTCTCCTCTCCCTCTTTTTTTCTGGTACGTGCATGAGAACTATATAGAGGAAAGCTGATTCTGCTGCTGTGTCAGTGGACCACAGAAAGATGGGCATCAGAAGGAGTATCTGCTCAGCCTCTGATTTGATTTTTGACCACAGACCTCAGCAGAAACATTTTTGTCATTGGTGCTTCATTGGGAATTGCTGCAGAAGCTCCAAGTACGTTGGCTGAATTATAACACTCCTTAACTGATGGGTGTGTTCTGATGAAGGGAAGAGAAAAGACTACATGACTGCGTGAAAGTAAATCTGTTGCATGATAAATTACACTTTTTTTTTCCTTTATCACATCTGTCAAATTAAAATTTCATAAGCATTGATATTACAGTTTCTGATTTTCAGTGACTGTACAGCTAAAAGAAATGCCTTCAAGCAGAGAGAAGTTAATTGAATGAAATATTTAAACATTCTGCTTAACCTCCTGATGTTGCTAGTTAGGTTTGTGCGCTGTGCAGGTGTTCCTCCTGATGGATTGTGCTTCTGCTACCAGACAAAAGTAGATCGGAGAGTCTAGAACTGTCAGATTCCTAAAAATTTGCTGTTAGTGAAGGAAAAGTTCTTTTCCTTAAATGTGAAAATGAAATGCAGAACAGAAGTATGTAATTTGTTTTAATTTTTGACTCACAGCCTGTAGGTGATTTTGTTCAAGCATCTTCGTGTTTGAATGAAAATACTTTGTAACTAGAAGCTGAGGAAATAATGGTTGTCAGAGTTCTGACACACGTAAATATTAGTGAAATACTTTGTATAAGCTGTGGTAAACCTTCCTTGGAAATTCAGTTGGATCAAATGCTTCGTTAGCGGGAGAGTTCCTTTGTCATCCATGTAGTATCTTGCTGTTACGGAGGAACGTAACTATGTTTTTCAATGAACATTTTAAGAAATCTATCTGTGGATCACATGGACTCGTCTCTAACTCATTTCATAGGGCTAACTCTTTCTCTGAATTTCATAAGAATTTCCAAATTCTATAATTAATTTGAAATATATGTCACAATCATTCATATACTTTTAGACAATACTACAGTTCAGATGATGTTGGACATATGGGTATTTTTCCATCATATATGGAGAAGTAGTGACTAAAGATTCTGCAGTTAAATACTGCATTATTCATATGAGAAAATAATTTAATTATCTTAATGTTTTGGGCAGTCTGAGCTTAACTGACTTTGAAAGCCTTCTGAGAGCTTTCCTATAACAGGATCATCTCAGCACTTTGCTGCAGCCCCGTATCATTTAAAAGGAGCTGTGGTATCTATCGCCAGTCGTTCGGGCTCTTCGGTTTTTCCTTCTCAGCATATCCATGCCTGTACTTTGAAGTTGCGTCATGTTAACTCGAGACACTGTCTTCTGATCTTTTACGAAGAAATAATAATGAAAATATAAAGGTCTTCCTGATTCAAACTCCTCAGGCTAAACCACCTGCTAGCTGCGATTACCTGAGGGCTTCAATCACTAGTATTTTCCCATACCGCCAAACTTCAAAGGAAATATATTAAATGTTACTCTGTATTAATCATTAATTATAATATATTATAATGCAGTTTCTGGTTTCTCTTCTCTTGCTTAGAGAGGCAAGGAACTCTGCCTGGAAATTCATTTAGAAGGGTGGGATTTTTTTCTCTCTCTTCAGGGAAAAAATGCCAATGTAGCAAAGTCCAAATAAATGCTTTTATCTGGTCTTGATCAAAAATCTATCCAAAAATCTGAGCTTTTCTCTTGTCTTTTTTTAGGTAATATAAACAGAGAATCATTTTTCTGTTTTTTTGAGAATTTAAGCTGAATTTGTATGCTCAGCGTTCTAACCTTCCTTCAGTGTACTTAACCACACGAAACTTTTTTTACTCTGCCTGTGTTCTTGACTGTCTTTTCTATTGTTTTTTGTTTCTTTTGTTTTTCCCCTCCCCGCCATTCTCCTCCCCTCTCCCTTGAGCACACATGCCTCAAATAAAGCCTCTTTATTTGCACAGTTAACGTTACTCACAAGTGCATGTTTTGGGCAGCGATGACTCTCTTGTACTTTAATTGGAGACTGCTGCCATTTCAGCTGTCTCCTTCTGTGAAGAGACTATGTGATGCTTTATATGCCTCTTAAATGAAGTAGAGTGGTTAAATCTTGCCCATTCAGCTTCAGTAAAATTTCATGCAAAAATATAGCAGTAAATCTCAGTTGCTTAATTCTCGAAGGTTGAGACAACCACTAGATTTAGAAAAGGCACATTCTTTTAAATATCACTTTCAGCCTCTGAAATGGGATCAACTGAAGACATAATTTAATCAGTACAAGTAAACATGAAATATGGTGAAAAAGGTGATAATGGTAGAGAGGGAAAGTCCAAGAACTATCAGTGTTATCAAGTACAAACCACACTTCACAATGTTTGTGGTGTCTTTGCATTATAAGATCTCATTTCAAGACACTGAAGTAGTGAAAAGATCAGTACTACCTTAACTATAAGCAGACCTGAATCAGATTTATTGCCTTTGTATCTCTCATTCACTTATCACCCAGAAATTGGTCCAACCGCCATATAGTCTCAGTGAATTCAAGTTTCAGAGATGATCTTTTTGCTGCTCTAGAGCTAAGATTAGCTGGTGAAATTCAACAGGAACTCTAGACTTGGAGTCTAATCTGCCTTGGCATTGAACAGCAGAAATATTTGGATAGGTGAGAAATACATATATATAAAATTTGCAGAGAAGCTTATCTCAAAAATCAAAGTGAAAGCTGAAAAGACCAGACCTGAGAAGTCCACCCCCTCCCAGTATTCATATTCTCATTTTAATTCTTATTTTTAAGAGACTCCCTCCTCATCACCTCCAAATTTTTAATTCTTATGAAAATGAAAGCTGTTTTGATTTAATGTATATTCTTTTGATGTGCAAAATTTCTCAGTAATTTTGTACATACCTTAGTCATATTTTGGAAAGTTTGACATTTTTCTTAGTCTTCTAGTTCTGAAGTAGTTTGTTTTCTTATTTTAAATCAATTAAAAAGAAAAACTACAAAGGCATGAAGGTCTTTTTTATTTTCTTCTAACAGTGAAATATGCATGTTTTTCATTTGCTTCTAGACCTTAATACTAACTTAAAAACATTCTCTTTTAGCTCTGTTTTCTATTCATGTATTGAATCAATTTTAACTAAAAGGCTGCCCCTGTTAGAGATTTTCAGCGTTGTAGTGTTCAGTTCTACCGACATCCATTATAACAGCTTTTTACAGCATGCAAGACTATTGCTATAAATAAGCATTTTTCTAATATATATATTATAGCATTTCAGTATAGCATTTCAGGTTTCCATGTCGGGCTTTGTGCTTTCTGATACTTTGGTGCTGCTCCAAGCTTCCATTTTTTGTCATCATGAAAGAGGTTGTTATCCTCGTGCAGATGAAGAAAAGATGTATGTTTATGTGTGCATATAGTCTGGCTGATTTTCTGTAGCAGTCAGAACTTTTAGAAAATAGCTTACTTGTGCCTTACCTGTTTTAGAAGGTTGCGTTTCTTGTATTTAGGAAAAAGGCTTTGTTCATATGTTTAAGTCATCTTCTCCGGAGATGTCCATGTTGGTTCTTCCTGATGCTTCAACAGTCGCATCACCTATTAGAGATGGTTTACAACTTTACAATTTTGAACTTTTGGGATTTATCCAAAGTTGCTGAGGAGTAAGTTGGAAGCAATAGACCACAAACCTGTCAATAGTAGATCAGTGTTGCGATTTCTTTCCAGTCTGGTGTGCAGTAGCCTCAAAATGTTGCAACAGTGATACAGCAAGCTTGGATACTTGGACTAATGTTCACTGAGCATCATCTTATCATATGAGCTTTTTGCCTTTAGTCAGTGACCTGACAAGCTTTTGCTTTTCCCTTTGTTTTTTTTCAGTGCTGAGCCTTTCTTACTTGCATGTGTTCGTTACTCTGTTCATGACAAATTGAATTAAGAAGTTTTGCTAAGGTCAGACTTCTAATGGTATCTAAAATAATTTCAGGACCAACAGTGTGATGTCTTTCAATAATTGTTAAATATGAGTGAACTGACTAGACTAAAATAAGAATCAGGCCAGTTAAAGCTGTGTTTGAGGATAGTGATGCTTGTAATTAGAGATGCATAGGAAGTGTTTCTCTCTCTCTCTCTCTCTCTCTCTCTCTCTCTCTCTTTCTGCCCCCCTTTCTCCCTCTCCACAAGAAGGCTGGAGGTGAAGAGAAAGAGAAGGCACCTGACTAGCTGAATGCTTACTGGAAGACCAGAGCACTCCGGGCAAGGATTTTAAACATGATTCTCCCTATTTTACATGAGTGCTGTAGCCTAACTCGCTCATGGTACCTGTTGCTCTGGGATTTCGTTTTGTTATTTTTTCCATTAGTTTACGAAACTTTATAGTGAAGTTTTCAGAATCCATTTTTCTGAAATCTCTTAGTTTTTGAGGAACCAGTGCTTTCTAAGGGGAACCAGTTTTTCTTAGAAAATCTTAATAAATCCACTATTGTGGTGGTGGAGAGGGCATGTTATTGTGATGAGTGCTCTATTAAGTGTTTCGAAGATCTGTAATTAGAAAGTACGGCTGTAACTGTACAGTAGTACTTCCGCACTATTGTATCACCATCCTGTGGAACTCTTAACTAGGGGGGAAAAACAACATTCTTCATTCTATCAAATTTTAATTCTCATTAACCAGGTGAGAAATTACATTATGAAGTAGGTTGTGGATGTCCTATAGTCTTTACACGCAGCTCAAGGTGGAACAACATCTATTCTAGAGTAATAAGGCTCCCTATATAAATACAGAATCTGCGCATGAGGAGGGAGAGATGACTGGAAGTAGGGAGGTTTTGTGTCTGTATGAACTTGGTCTTCATTTTTTTATTTTTTTTCTAATATCTCTTAGATGTCATGGGGCAATTAAAAAAAAATCAATATAATAGGTTTATCTGTAATCTAGTTTCTCAAGAGAGCAGTCTCAGTTGAGGAAGCCTTCTTAAAATGAAAGCCTCTGAGGAACAGTCCCCTTCATAGAGGGAATGACATGAGATGTAAAATGCAGGTCATGAGCACCCACAGGAGATACTGCGTGTACCATGCAGGCTACCTGAAGATGATACTTGTTGTTCTTTGCTAGGCCTTTTAATCCTGCAGTGCTTGCTTCTTTTATCTCACCAATTTCTATCTTAAGGTTTGTCACTTTTGCAAAAGCAAATTCTTTGTGTGGTACATGATATTACTTTGTGTGCAATTCTTTGCAAATCTAGTCCATTTGAATGATCTTTTTTTGTCTATTTTGGTGTTGCTTTCTTTTCTCCTGATTTAGAGATCCCCATGGTATAATGACATGGATGTTCTACCACTATAAAACTGAATATAATGTTGAAGGAAATAACATGAGAACACTGACTAGTCAGAAGTAGATGTCTATAAATTCAGAATCCACACTGGTTGTGTTCATGAAGTGGTGAAGTTTGCAGCAGTGCTGAGTGCTCGTCCATTCTCGTTGTTCAGGAGTGACCACGCGGATGGTAGAGAGATGGTATACTTCTAAATATAGAAATATAATCTAAAAACAAAAACCCCTTACCTTAACCTTTCTCAGTGTGAACTGATTCCACACTCTTCAAGGTTTTCTTCGTCCTCGATTTTGTATGTCATAGCAGTCTCTAGCGTCTTGAATGTGGTGTAATTGGCTCCCAGCTGTGAGAACAATATTGGCTCTCTTTTCTCCAGTGTTCTGTATGAGACATGGATTTTGGCAGTTACGTCGTTTGAGTTTATTGGTAGGGAACCCTGTAGACTATCTCTTTATTATACCGTGGCTTGCTTTCTACAGTCAGTGAGAATTTCCCCTGGAAGGTTTCAAGAATCCAATGTGGATATATGTTTCCTATTCACACAGAGGAATAAAACCCAGCATGATCCGACTTTGTCTTTGCAGTAAGTTGCATTTCCCCTGAATTTCCTGCAGTTACAGACTGAGGAGTAAGACAGAAAATGGGCACGAACAGCAGCAATACTTTTGTAATATTTTCTCATTGGTGCATAATACCTTTGTCATGGCAAGATGCTGAATGCATCCAAGTAAGGACAACCCCTTAGAAAAGATTTTAAAAGAGAAAGGGATTCTGGTGGTGTTAAATTAGTAACTAAAGGGTGTTCACCTAAATGGGTTTCTCAGGTTTTGTATTTGTTTTTATTCATATTTTAAATCACCTCTACTTAATAATTAACATGAATTTTGACTCTTGGGATATTTTTTACAGCTGCCACCAATGGCAAGAATGGCATTCCAAAAGTGGTACATGGTATTACTGTCTTTTCAGAGTGCTGTTTGTACAACGGTCTTACTTAATGGGGCAAACGGAGAGATTACTTCTAAATCAAGATCACCTTCACCAAACCGACTACTACTAAAGCTCTTCTTACAGCTTAAAACATTATTCCCTTAATGAAAATTCATGGTAACAGCAGAGAAGGGAGTGGTGGTGACGTGAAATATATACTATCAGGCACAAATATGTTTTATGAACTTGTGTCACCTGAAGCCTTGGGAAATCTTGTATGCATGAATGCTTTCACAAATTATGTTTATCTTGTACGTGCACAGGACCAAATTATATTTTTTATTCTCCAGGGCATCTGAGAGTGGTTCTATCCTTGCCTTAGTCTGTGCTAAGAAATACATCAGTATATCAGTGCAGGGCTCTAGACTTTGCAAGGTCGCCTCAAATGGGCAGAGTATGAAATTTCCTGTTGCGACTTGAAAGCAGATGAATCCAGGTAGTTTCATCCCTTCAGTATAATGTGAATTTCTTACTAGTTCAGGAAAAGTAAATAAAAGGACTAGCAGAAGTGTCAAGGAAGCGATTAAAACGTTCTTCCAAGTTCTGCTGTTACAGAAAGGGAAAGAAAATCATAGTTTTGGAAGGAGGAAAGTAAGCCTAATTAGAGGTGTGTAAAACTGGCAATTCCACCTAAACATCTTTCCTGACAGAAAAAGTGTTAGAGATGAGCTCTGTGCAACGAATTGTTCAAAAACATTAAATATCTGGGTCAGTTACATGTGACTTAATTACAGTGTTATTTATTGGAAGCTTTCCAGCATGAGCAGCACCGTCTTTCTCCCCTCCACACAACTCGGGAACCGGCAAAACACAGTGTCATATCGTTCTGCATATTTAGGGATGTATTTTCTAGTTCTAGAGATGCCACGCTGCCTGGAAGCAAACTTTCCTCTGAATTCACTTTTTAGAAGAGTGTTCTTTTCACTTTAGAAGAGGTATAATTCACAGTTCCTGAGTGTCAGGCTTAAGTCATTGTTTGGGGATTAATCACTTCATCAACAGAGGGGTGATCATTGTGAAATAGTGTCTGGGAACCATTTGGTACATTTTGCAAGCGTCAAAACTAGTTTTTGAGATTTTTCAGGTTAGCTGCAAGCTCTGGCATTTCAGGCAATGATAACAGAAGCAAAACCATCCGGCTGTGAGTAACTCGCCGTTTCCCAATAACCTTCCAAATAGGATCAAATAGGTTTTGCATAACTTTCACAATGACTTTGAAGAGCATTCAAATATACCTCTCATGTTGAAACACTCTTAGACTTAGGTTTCCCACACATCAGCCAGTAGTGCCAGCAGTCCTCTGCAGGGCATTCCCAGACTGATGTGTGAGAATTTGGTGGTTGAACCACTCCTGTTTCTTCGGTGCGGCTGCCAAACCAGTTGTTTTAGCTATCAGCTTTCTCTTTTAATCTTTGCTGTCTTGGTTATTCACAGGTACTAAAGAATGAATGTTATTAACTCAGATGATGACAGAAGTACTGCATGCAAACTTGTTTAAACGGGATATGTAATTTGAAATTTATAAGGGGAATCTTCAAGTGGAAGCAAGCAAGTTCTCCACCAGTAGTTTTATGGGTCCTGTTAGCTTTTCAATCCATATTTGAAAATAAAACTTTTATAGTTTCTTTTAAATCCTGTGTTAGAGACTTTTCTGAATTAATACAAATATTTTTACATTTAATTTATTACAAACGGGGAGATGAGACTTTCGGGGACTACCAAATCCATGGAATCTCTTTTGGCACAATTGTATGGAGCAATGCAACACATGATCAGTCTAGGAGGATCTGCCGAATATGTACTCTGCATGCCTCCATGTATCATAGACCACAAAACACTCCTAAATATAAAGATGAGACCTATAGTAGAAGACTAAATGCCACAACTATAATGTGCCGTAGGAAAAGAGCAAGAGAAATGAAAGCCATGGCTGTTGCTCTTGTTATTTGCAATACAGTAGAAGAAAATTATTACATAATTTTTAAGTAGTTGCTAGGATTGGACTGTGAAGAGGAAGGACAAAACAAAAATGGCAACGGTCCCTGCCACTTTTGAGACGGGAAGATGCTTCTTCCCTATGGTACTGACCACATCAATATATCTCAAAGTCTAACTCTTAATGAGCAATCCCTAGGACTCCCTGCAGCTGTGGGAAAGCTTCTCAGCAAGTTCTGCAGGGCTTAATTTTCCATGCAGGGCTGTTCATGTTTTTAGTTTGGAGGGGGGAAAAAAAAAAAGCTACTGATTAGAGATTTTAGAGAAAAAAGGCTGCTGATGGACATGCATTGAGGAGAGGTGGTCAGAGCAAGAACTATCAACCCTCATTTGGAAGAGGGTTTCAGTGCATGTTAGATGGTGAAGGAAACTGCCATTCCTTGGAATGTTATTTAAGGGCTTTATGTTCCTCTTAACACATATCATTCTGTCTTTTTTTCCACTTTAGAGAGGATGATGATGTTAGGGGAGTATATTGTCTCCCTCTATGTAAAGTGATGTAGTAGATGTAGTCCTATAGACTAGATGCCTTGCCTTCAAGAGGTGAATGAAGGTTTTGTTTTTTTTTTAGGAGTTGAGTATGGTAAGGAAGAGGGAAGATCTTGCTTATAACTAGAAGGCTTCCTCAACTAGCTTGTTCTAATCAAAATTATGAATCAGCTTTGGCTTATAGTTAGCAATTGTCTTTGTCATTGTCAGGTAAAACCACAGATCTAGACACTCAAGTCTAAGGGTACTAAAGCTAAAAATATTTGAAACTTCCTTTGTGGGTTTGATAATGCTGTGCTTATAGTCAGTCTTGCCTGTAAACTATATAATTAACTTTGTGTGTGATCAGCTTTCTTTAATGTTCTTTAAAATCACTGTAAATTCACAGATGTTGGACTAGTAATCACAAAACTAATGGAGAAGTGTAGTTACTGTAAGTATTTTAGCTGGTATTTTCTTTAAATGTGGCAATATATCTTTGAAATGTTAGGAGTCTGCTTTGCAGTCTGTTTTTCTCAGGTATTAAATGGAAAACTTGTTCTTCAAAAATGAGTATTGATGAATAGTAGTAGTGAGGAAAAAAAAGTTAAGGCCACAGTTGTTCAGCTCTTGAAGAAACAATTACTACAGTTTTAAACTAAGCATGAAACTAAGTTTTGGGGCAATTTAAAAATAATTAATCTCAAATAAATACATAGTTGCAGCATAATCTATGCAAATCTATGTAAATAGGTAGTTTTGGTGAATTAGAATGTAATATGACTGAATGGACTGTTCAAGATTTCATTAACTAAAAAGACTAAAGACCTTGTTTACCAAGAGAAATATCCTTTACTCTGTATCAGTTGCTGTAGGTTGTTAGTTTGGTCCAAAATGATCGGCTTCTCATTAATCGTAATAATTGGAGATGGATTTAGTGAGCATTAGTGCAGTTCTCAACCTGGCTAATAGTTGGGCAGTCCAATATTTATTAATATAAATGAAGTAAGTTGGAGAAAGGACTTTACCAAAAGGAGGCAGAAGCTTCAGGAACTTTACTGGATCCTCCCAAATTTGCATTAATTTAACAAAGATATGTTGTTCTTCAGTAGTTTGCTTGCTTTGTTTTGCTTCATTCTGCTCTTTTCCATCCCCCCCACTAATAGTGATGGAGTTCAGCACAGGTAAGTAGCCTAGAGAAGAATGTGTGTAATGGTCTCTAACCATGTTTAAATTTATTTAATGTGCATAGACTTTGATAGTTGGGGAGAAGGGAATAGAGAACTTATCAGACAGAGGTAGTTATACGTTTTTATTTTGTACATGTTCTCAGCAGTAGGTTCATGTCCTTCATTAATCTGGAGGCTTTGGGCCAGCACATCCAAGATTTCATGTGTACGGAGAAGTCCCATCCCTATGTGGTGCAACAGTTTACCTACGAGTATTGCAGCGCAGAGGTCTACGTAAGAAATATCGTATACAGTGATGTCTCCTTGCTTCTTTTTACAAGTGGGGGAGTGAATTTTCAGTCTGCTAAAGATGTGGAAACTACATGTGTCTCTAGCTTTACTTCAGAGAAGGAGGTGTGAAATGAAATGGTGTAGAGGAGACAGGTTTTTCCCCAGCTTTCAATTTTCCATACCTTTCCTTTCCTGAAGCCAGTAGCCTTTGGGAGTCTGTTTTCCCACTCTCTGCTTCACATGGCCAATTAATACTTGGATGTAACAAAATGCTTGATGGTATGGACTTCTGCTGGCCTCTCCCTGGGGTTTCTGCACAGAGGCTGTGGGTCTTTCTGTGCTCGTGTGTATGCGTAGTGGAATATTTCCATGGGCTTTCTGGACTTGCTTGATGAACCACCTTGTTTTTGAGGTTTGTGTAGTTAGGGGAAAGCCTCAGATTTCCTTGGGATTTGAATCAATTTCTCATTATTAACCTAATGTTTTGAAGCTTCCTGAAATGCCAGATTCTTCTGATGGCCTGCTTGAGCCTTGTGGCTCAAGTTTTGGCTTTTGCTTTTCCAAAACTGCCTTTTAAAAATTTGCAGTAAAACAGTATATTTCACAAGATTAGAAAACTCTTCATCTCTGAAAAGTAATTTTGGGATCAACACTTTTTTAAATTAAAAATCTCCTCGTGCACTTAGCTTGAAAAAATATGCGTGTGTGTTCATATCCCTTTCTTATTTCCTCCACCGAAAAAAAACCCAGTAATCAAACTGATCCAGAAATCCTCAAGAGCAATCAGCTCTTTCTTCCTCAGTTTTTTTTTCCCCTTTAAAAACACAGACACACACCTGAAATGGAAGGCTTGTTTCTTTGAACAGTCTTCTTCCTGACCTCTTTTTACCCTTTTTATAATGGGTATGCATGCTTAGCTCTGTGTTGAAAATCATAATGCAAATGTAAATATTATTAGAAAACTTTAGAGATTATTTTGGAAAAAAAAGGCGCAAGGAGGGCAGCAACTGCAGCATTCATGTATTTTGAATAGCAGTTCCTTCTAATGCAAAATAGACGACAGCTACAAAGATGATGATTTCCTACCCAATCCTGGCCTCTGGTTGTAAATCACCTGACAAAAATACCATTAAGAAGTAGGTGTGTGACATGTGCTCGTCAGTCATTCCTGTTATTCTGCAGCAGCTTTGCAGCAAGCAAGTTTTGAAATAAGACCGACTTTCCAGTGGATGCTCCTTTGGGTAGGTGGTTTCAACTTTGCCTCCCTTGATTTGAATAGGACAGGCCTGTTTGCAGTTGTAAATTCTTCTGGAGCATGTCTTCACATGCAACTTTTTCATACCTTTTTGGACAGTCTTAAAAGAAATATATACCTGTAGTTGACCTACTTAATCCATGCAGTTATTCAGCTTTGGCAGGGTGTATGCACATCTTGTTCTTGTTTCCATTTTTTTTTTTCTCCCCAGTTTGGCAATAATTTCATTACTTGTTATAAATAACATATGTTTGGTAAGGGAATTTGAGTTTAGTATTTCTGTTATTGTCATTACTGGCCAGAAGGGTGGAGGCAGAAATCAAACTATTGTCTTGCAAAGTCAAAGCTAATTCACTGCTTTCTCATAAGTCCTGGTGGATTAATCTGGGTCTTTTTATATAGCAGTGAGTAAAGGAAGCTGAGTCCCGCTGAAAGCGAGTGAAACATCGGTGGTGGTTCTAGTCACAAATGCACCCATGTCTCGCAAAAGGAAGTGTGGTGCTGCAGCATCTCTGTGGATCTAGTAAGAGGCTGTCGAGATCCAACGGGTATCTTGTGCCTAACTGCTGCCTTTTGTGCGATGCTAATTTTCCTCACTCATTTCTTTTTTCCTGGCTGTAAAGTAACAATATTCTTTAAAGCTCCAGAGTTTGCCATCTATGGAAACTGCATGTTTCAATAAACTAAACTGCATCTGTGTAGTTTTTATTGATCTAAGGCTTATTCCTGCAAGATATTGTACGCTCTATGATCCAGCAAAACATATTAACATGTTCAACTAGAGCCATGTAGGTAGTTTTGCTGAAGACACTCGGTCACTTACTCTTTGCTGTGTAGTTTAGTACTAGTATTCTTAACGTATTGTATGATCTATACCATATATGATACAGTTAAAAAAAAAACAGCAAATTTCCTTAACTGCTAAATATCAGATGCAAGCAGATTAGCCAAGCCAGAAGTGACCTTGTATGTATTTGTTTAATGATCATATCACCAAGTATAAGGTTTTTTTTGAGAGAGAGAACTTACTTTTTTCAGTTGTGGTTTAGATACTTAATAGCGTGTGAAAGAACAGGGTGGTACTTATTGCTGAAGATATACGAGTTACTGCGCGTCTTTGTACAGCGCTGAGAACACTGAGATTATTTTATAGACAAAATGCAGTACCAAAGTTTTGGGTTTTTTAAGCACAGATACAGTAAATTTTTGGCAATATTAACATGTGCAGAGAGCAGTGCACCGGAATATAATAGCTAACTTATTAGTTATGCAAATTGCTATATAAAGTAGCAATCTAGTTGTTATCTAGTGGTTTGGTTGTAGCATTTCTGACCCTGAAATTTTGCTTCACATTTTTCTTGTAAATGTTGCTTTTGTAAAGAGTCCCTGTAATGTATTCTTGCCTCTGTTCTCAAAAGTGTTGCTTTGCCCCTTGGCTATCACAGGGAAACAGCTGTGATTTAAGACATCAACTTTGCTATTAACATCAAGTGGCTGCATAACAGCTATGAATCATTTTTTATGAATGTGCCCTGACTAAATCACAGTACTCATTAGGTGTAGATGGATGGATATCGGAGAGTGATATAGGTAATACTGTCTTCCGAGATAATGAAAAAGTTTTCACCTTCGCTTTTCTTTTTATGCTGGCCCTGGAAATGGTTATTTTCTCATACAAGTGCCTGGAAACACAGCTGAAAGTGGGTCTTAGAAATACCTGAAACGGTTTTGTCTATTGTTTTAAATCCAGTCGTCCTCTCAAAAAATGATTTATATGAATGAATGGTAATTGTTCGCAGTTCAGTATCAGTATTTTATTGGACAAGGGCAAATGAAATTTTCTCGGGTTGGAAGCTGCCTTGTGTCTGGAAACTGTTTGTTACTCAGGCTCTCTTTACGAGGCGTGGAGGTTGGCTGTAGCGAATTGTGCAGGAATTACAGAAAACGGGCAACTTTCCATTTTCTTAGTTAGTTGATAAGCTTCTTACCTTTTTTCCTGTTCAGACCATGGACAAAAGCATCCCCTAGGCTGTGGCAAGTTGTTTTCACATATCAGCAGCTATTAAGACAGGCCAGTGAGAACTTCTCTTAAAATTTTACTGTAATTAAAAAAGAAAAAAAAAATCCAGTATGCTAGTTTTTTGGTATTGATTCTGCAGTGTTGACAGAGATTAAATTGTTGTGTTAGCACAGATAATCTGAGTGCTTTGTAAAGAGTAATGAAAAGGAAAAAAAAAAAAAGGAGGAGCTATTGGAAATTGCTCTTCTGAGTAGAATTTATATAGACCTAAAGAGTCTATGTGTATTCAGTCTTCACATCCCAAATTTCTGTTTTACCAAAACAGCCACTTAAATATCACGCCTTCCTTCTACACACTGCATGGAGGAGCATTTAATCTTTTCTGAGTTATTGCTCTTTCTTCTAGGGAACATATTTTATCCTTCTGCAGGAGAACCCAAAGATACAAGCAGATTGCATCTTGGCCAAGCTGTATCTGTTGTTATCCCCCAAATGAGCTAGGTTATATCAGCTCTTTTAGGTGATTTTCCTCTCTAATCAGATTTTTCATAGTTGCTCTCCAAATACTAATTTCAGTCTGATAAAGTTTTTAATTTATTCTCTGCACAGAATGCTTATTTAAAAAAATCAGTCTGAACATTAAGTGCCTCGAGATACCACCTCATTAGAAGCACGTATTCAGATTGATTGGGCTGATACTGATGGCATGATGATAATAATTGCATTAAAGTAATGCCTTAGGATCCTAGCCATGAACGAGGTTCTCATTGTTGTAGGTACAGAAATAAAATCAGTTCCAGGCCTGGGAACACTTAAATGCAGGAGTAAAATGAGGAACAATGATAGCTTGAATACAGCATTTTTTGTTCGTTTGTTTTTAATAGCTGTTTGGGTCCTAACCAGACACACTAAATTCCATTATTAAACACCTTCAAAAGAAGCAAAATATCTGTAAAGAAGACGAAACGTTCAAAATAAATAATTTAAGCTGAGCACTTATATGAAACGCTGTCATGCAAGAGTATGGCAAGTTCTGCCCTCCAGTCTGCGGTAAGCAGTTAATAAAGAAATGGAATAATGACTGATGCGGGTTTCAGCCGCAGTAATGCGCACAGTGCTGGTAATAAGCAGGGAGCACATAAGCCTGTTTGAAGGATGAGCTGAGGTTTATACCAAGCTATTGCTTTTACAGTCAAGCAGATGTCAGCAGGCTTGCTTTACAGGATATTATGATATATGAAACTGGGGCTTTTGAGTAGTAAAAATTACTCCTGTCAATTCATCTTTGTGTATGGCACTTTGATATATCATTCATAGCTTAATTATATTGTCATAGTTGAGAGATTAAAACAAAAGCCAGGTTGACTCTTGCTTAAACCTCTCTCTAAAATAATGCCGATAGGTGAAGGGGGAAGAAATCCATAAGATCTATCTAAAATTCCATTATAATGTATTGTGCCATCAGTAATAGGTTCCTTCCATGATGCAGTTTCGCATACTGCCGATAAGGAGATATTCATCAGGCCCTCACTCTGTAGGAGCACAAACCGCTAATATCAAACATAGGGAAAAAATGGGGGGAATTGTGTCCTTTGTATAAGCCCTGAAGTGGTTGGGGTTTGGGTTGTGCCACAACCACCTGGAATTCGGGCCTAAACGAGCGCCAGCAACTGAACGGAGAAACCAATAACACCGGTGCAGCTTCCCAGGCGGGCGGTAGGGAAGTGTTTGATAACCTCACCCCGGTGGTCCTTGGTGTCGTCTCCCCGGCGGTGGGGACGACCGCCTGTCTGCCGGGAGGGCAGTGCTGGGGGCTGGGAGACGGGGCCTGCGCGGCTGCCCTCGGAGGGGCTCCCGTGCCCGCGCTGGCGTTGGGAAGATTTTGGGGGGGGGGGGGGGGTATTGACTTGGTCTCAAGTTGTTAGCGAGGAGATGCATGTTTGTCTATTAAATGGAGAGTTAAAAATGACCAGACAAACTCTCTAATCAAAATAAATGGCAGTATGCCATTTAGGCATGCGGGTTTGAGAGCTTATTAATTAACTCCATTGACTAAAGCAAAACCAGGCAGAAACCAGAGGAGAATTGCTGCCTTCTCCGAAGCTCTGCCAGGCTTCCTGCTCGGGCATTTGTCTGCACGCAGTGAGCTGCTCTCGGAGGAAGCTCTTGGCTGAAGCAAGCCGCGCGCCAGAATTGGTACCTAATAGACATCTCTACGTGGCGTTTGGACAATCTGTTCACTTAATTTCACAATGTTGAATTTTTTCATTTTGTATTTGGCATGTCGCTCCCGTAACTCACGTTTCTGGGTGATACTGTGATGCACATACAAATTAAATAATAATGGTATGCCCAGCTGCTACAAAAAATACAATTTAAATACCAGACAAATGAAATATAAGATAAAGCTGTTGATACAGGCTATTGTCTTTACCTGTTGCACGTGTTTTATATACGCTGATTCAAATGACGGGCTAAGGCGTGCATGTTCCCTTTATTTAACAGCCTTTTGCTGCAGCTGTGACTCGGGGCACTGGATGCCTTTCAGAACGGCAGCGTTGAAGCGGGAGAAGGGCTGGTGGCTTGGACTCTGGGAGGCTGGGGGGAAGGTGTTGCGTGGGCCGGGGATGAAGCCGATGTTGCGTGCTTGCCTCCCTCTTGTTGGAAATAAGGCGTGCGATTTTTCGCTGTTGGCCACCCCCGGTGCAGTCAGCTGAGGTTCTCCGAAAGTCAGGTATTCAGACACCCGCAGAAATCGGCAAACTACTGGATGTTGAGAGAAAAATCTTGTTAAAATAATATGCTTAATAGTGGCCACTGGAGATTTTTTTCCCATGGAAAGTGGCCACTTAAACACTGGAATTGTTTCTGCGGATGCAAATGCAGCTGTGGCACATGCTGACTGTACGCTTTACAATATATGCAAGCCAGTCGATTACTGAAATACTAGTAAAAGCTCGGGCATACGGTCTTTTTTCCTTGCTTCACCTATAAAAGATTAGAACATCTGGCATTAACTTCTGATCTGACTGGATCTTCCAACTGGACCAATGTAGCGTCTCTGCCCTTCTTTGCTGGATTTTAGTTTAATAAAGTTGTTACTGCTTCTTTCAAGAATTAAAAAAATCTGTTTAAAAAAAAACAAACAAACCCTACATGCTTCCAAGATAACTGAATGCAGTGAAAGGGTTTGGAATCTAACTTTTTCAAGTATTTGCTTTGTTAAAACAAATTCTTTCCATATGGGTAAAGTAATTGTACAATTTAGGCTTTTACCTTTTTACCCATTCTATAGTTTTGGAAGAGCAATTTATTTGGTATGCTATAAGTTTTTAAGGGCACTGTAATGAACTGGTAGATTGCTACAAGTTATGGTGTGCACAGCACACACGTAGGTGAGAATATTTTAGGAAATCTGACTGTTTGCTATGTCAGATAAACATAATAAATCCATTTACCAAAATGAAACCAGGAGAAGAAGATGCTTTCATCTGAGACCTCTGTATCTGGTTTGGAGTCTATTTAAAATTGCAACTGTCTAGGAAAATGCATTGTTGTCCTTTGCTGAATCCACAGTTTGAATGGAGGTAGACATGTGGATTGGTGCTCGTTATAGGAGTCAAGGACCTGACCCTGCATAGAAATCTCTTCCTTATTTAGAAGTAATTTGCTGCCCCAAAAGCATCTTGTAAAGTCTGTATTTGGAATGTGTTTGATTGTTGTGATTTGGGTGTATTAAAATAGGATTTAAAATTTTTTCCATTGCAATTAGAGACTTGCAGAGAATAGCTGGTTTTTTTGTAGAGCTTTTCACATCTGCCCTTATTTGACTATTTTAACTGTCTAGTGGTGTATCTGTGTGCTCCGGATAAGATTCCTTTGTCTTTTCTGTAATAAACTTAAGTAGGACACTACTGAATAATACTGTTAATGTGAACTTGGCTTGACCTAACGATATTAATACCTATCGGGTGAGTTTTTGTCCCTCTGATTGAGATGTAATAAAATCAGTAAATGTTGTTTTTTTGCTGCATGAGTAATTTGCTTTAAAAAAAGGAAGAGGTGGAGTCCGGTGATGTGTACTGATGGTTGGCATAGTAATATTTGTGTTCCTCTAGAAAAGCATTCACCGGGCAGAAGACCAGAAGCAACAGCTTACCTACTATTAATCTCTATGTGGAGTCGGTATTCTGGTTTTGGAGGGATTTGCTAATAGAGTGGTTCGCCTGACTAACCAATGTTTTCTGAAGAAAAAATAAACAGATTTGTTCATCTATAGCAGGTTGTTGAGATTTTTTTCCTTTCTCTCTCTGTATATATCTATTATGTTTTGTGTGTAGTAAGTCCTATATTCAGTGTGGCGTTACATTGTAAAATGCATTTCATTGTAACTTCTTGTTTTAGAATTTTTATTCTGGATACCTCCTGCTATATATATCATTAAGGTGACAGGTAATATAAAGCACTGATTAATCATGGATTCCATATAGCTTCCACACTATCTGAGGCACCGTACCTTCAGAATACATGTATACAGAAAGCACATTTTTACATAATGCAGTCACGTTAACAGTGGTCAAAATAAACCAGTGCTGTGTTCCTGAGGTATGGCTATCAGTTTATAGTACTTTGTTATTTGATGATTTTTGACAACAACATGACACAGAATTAATGATGATGATAACTCTTTTATGGGGGGGGAATTGGACTGTAGTTAGTACAAAACTGTTTTTACATTTGCTATACTAGTCTGGTTTCACAAAAACAATGATTTAATATATAGTTGACCTCTGTTACAGCTGTTTGGCTCATGCTGCAGAAATGTGCTGTAATCTTGTTTGCAGGTGATACCACCTATGGAAATGTCTATTGTTTTGTAGGGAAGAAAATGAAGAAGCACTTCTGTGCTTTTTATTACTTGTTCTCCGATGGGGTTGGCCCTCTCTTTTAGTCATTCCCTTCACAAGGCTTTATGGTATCTTGTCCTGAGAAGCAATGAGTCCTAATTTGCACTTAGGACTCAGTATCATCTATCCAGAAGGCTAAAATCTCAGCTTTCTGTAAGACATTGGAGGAAATAGGGTTTGAAGAGGTAGGGACTATCACATCTGAAACTTGAGCAAGAGGAAAACCACGCTATTCTAGGCTTCTAATTTCATACTGTACAAAGCTTTATAATGCTGCGGTTTTCTCCTCGCAGAAGCTTGGGAGCTATGACTACATCTGGCCTCACCCAATAGTAGGATTAATATATGTTGTCAGATGTTTCTAGCTCTTTTTCCAGTGTTATATCTGATCAGCATGAAAAAAGGCAAATATTTGTTTGTGGTTTGTTTTGTTTTGTTTTAAGGGGCCAACTAGTATTTTAAGCATGTAGCTGATGATCTACACCCTGTAACTTAATTGCTCTCAACTTCACTTAAATAACTCCACTTGGAGTTGCAGCTCCAAATACACGCTTACGTGAGAAAGCCCCACGGACAGCGTTTCTGCAAGAAAGAGGGGTTCTTCCAGGTACATTGACTTCAGTATTTTGCCCTTTTTCTTTTTTCCTCCTCGTGGTGTTCCCTGGTGACGGCTCGTGTAGTCTGCTCTCCCGGAGCACGGCTGACGCCAGCCTGCCGGCCGACTCCGGCAGCCTGCTTGGGGCTCCCTGGGGAGGCAGGAGCCGTCGCCGCTCGAAGGCTCGGGAGCTCTGGGGCCGGCGGGGCGTTTTGAGTTCGGATATTGCATTAGCTGCAGCTGGAGGAAGTCTGAGACTGCTTTGTCCCCAAAGGGCTGGTCTGGTCTATCCGATTATTCCTCTCCTGCCACGCTGGCTTTTCCGCATGCAGCTTGTTCTGAGTGTGAAAATCATCTCAAAATGTCTTCATATATTGAGGTTAATAGTTAAATTCCGTTTCTGTTCTGGTACTGTGTATGGGTAGACTTTGGAGATTTTTTGTTTTGCTTGGTTGTTTTGCGTTTCACTGTTTAGCTGTAAATAATCACGCTTATTTATATTTTGAAAATCTTGCTTGATTTTCAAAAACCTCTTCCTGGTTCCAAATAGTACTGCTGGAATATCTCTGGTGGTAGGAGCTGCCTTCTCCGTGGCCCTCTAGTTTTCCTTTTTAGCTAACTGTAAGATAGAGAACTTAAGGAATAAGCATTACGTCCTGGTTGAAGATTAGAAAAATGAGTATTAATCATTAATCAGTTTAGAAAAGAACACAAGCTGTTAGCACGTTTAGTTTATTTGTTCTTAACTAAGTTGGCTCACATGTTATTTTATAAGCAATGTATGTGATTTTTTTTGATGAATTCAGATTATAAACTCTGTATTACAGTACATGATTTCAGTAGAAAATTTTAGGACCAGACCAGAGGACAAGCTGTTGGAACATTAAATATTTCTGTGGAGATATTGCTGGTTCTTGACTTGCTGGTGTACTTAATAGGGACTCTGAGCTCATTCCTGAATTTCCCCGTAAGCTTTTCTCTGAACAAATATTCCATCCTCATTTGCCTATCTGTTAGAGGGGAAATGCAAGTAATAATAACTTTCTCTCACAGCAAACCTGATATTTAGCAATATTTTCAGATATTGAGAAGAAAAATAAATTTTGTTGTCTGACTACGCTTGTAAATTACTGCGCTTTTAAATTACTGCAAAATTACTACAGTAAATTACTGCACTGTAAAATACTACTTCTTAGTGGTTTGGGAGAATTTTTTATGTACATGCCTCACTTAAAGGATACTGTAACATTAATCAGATTTATTTGAAAGGTATTATTAGATTTTGTGTACTCTGTACTGAATAGTGGCATATCTTTAGCAATGATTACTCATAAATCCTGCAATTATTCAAAGAATAACCTCATGATTAGTAGCATTGACTGCATTACCCTCTGTTATTACAACAGTATGGAAGCATTTTCATAATAACAAGGGATTTAATTGCTATGAAGATTTATTTGCAGAATACTAAACACACTGGTAAGCAAGGCATTTGAATTGTACGTTACAAGCACCCAGAGTATTATCAGCTAATTGGGTACTGGAAGGGCATATGTAATGTTAGCTAAGGCTGTTCAACTTTCCAACACGGTTGTTTTTCAGTATTAAAGTGGTTTGAGCGCTGACGATTACGTGACTTTTAAGTGTGTTTTATTTTCTTTTGTGAACGGTTTCTAAAGCATAGTTTAAGCAGTTCTCAGGGAACAGTGCATGATGAAGTTTTGCAATGAAGCTACTGATATATATCTGGAAACTTCTGCAGAAGTGTTTACGCGAGTAATAAATATTACAAATATTTAATCTGTTTCCAAGAAAACCTGGTCTTTAAACTAACAGCAGCTGTATTTTCATAGGTGTGGTGGGAAAGTATGACTGTGGGTTGAGCTGTCCAGGTAAAGGAGATGCCTTAGCAAGAGTCTGATGCTCTAGGGAGGTCTGGGTTATTAACTTGTCAGTTTTAAATCCCATCTGTAATGTACTAATCAAAGGCTTCTGACAGCTTTATTGTTACTCTTAAACCTTTACAGAAGGAGGATTCTCTCCCAAATCCTGCCTATTTAGCACACATCTATCTGTTAATTATGCCTTGTGATATGTTTTGCTAGTTTTTTTCCTTCCTTCCAGGCCAGTGTCATCTCTAGACTTCTTTTGCTTCAACTCTTTCTATTACATTTTAGCCGCTTTCCTTTCAGTTTCTCAATTTTTATTGAATTTCTTGGCAGAAATGCTAGCTCAGACAAATATGTCATCTTTTATTCAAACCTTTGATGGTTTATGACCAGTCAGCTATCAAAAACATTATCTGCTGGTGTGCTGCTGAAGGTAGCCTATCTAGAAGGAGAGTTTATTTTTTTAATGAAGCAAGCATTTTATCATCTAAGAGCAATGTTGAAAGTAGGTAAAAATATATTATTAATGCTTCATAGAGAAGTAAAACTGTTGTTGGGCAGGACAGCGTGGACTGTAATTTCATGAGTAAATGCCTTTTCCTTTGTAAATGGTATGGCGAGGGATCGAGTCGACTCCCCTAGCCCAGGAAAGCACGTGGCAGCATTTAGTGTTTGCTCCTTGCCCGTACTGGAGTGCCAAAGGGACAGGCCTGGTGTCTCATGCGTAGAGGTCCTGGTTGAACATGCTGGTTTGGGAGATGTTCTTCTCTCCTTCCCACTCAGCACCCGATTGGATGGAGCCAATTAAAATCGCAGCCGATTGAGGATCCAGACACGGCGAGGGAGTTGCAATGTTTTCCGGGCTGCACAAAGCAAACGTAGCTGGGCCTGGTGCAGAGGGGTCCTGGGAGCAAGAAAAGTCCCCGAAGGCTGTAAATGTCCAAAAAGCTGCCACGTTGCTTCCCGGCTGGTAGCCGGGGGAGAAATGCAGTGGTAGGTTTTCTCCACGTGTGCTTCTTGCAGAGCTTGTGTGATGGTCATGTCTCAACGCCTGTGGCAGTCCCTGAACCTCGTTTTCTTGTGACAACCCCAAAGCTAACTCTGTGCGCTTACTCCACATCGAGTAGCTACATTAAAATAACAACTAATTTTATCCTCCGGTATGCTATTGTACCAGCGCAACATAGTAATCTTGAAATGCATTACTGAGTTGACTTGTCACGTGTGACATTGGTGGGGTTTCTATTTGATTCTTCGTTATTTGAAAGCAACTTAAGGAATCTTTTAATTCTCCCAGCCTCAGCACTAGTCTTTACCTGTTGGATGGAGCAGTATGCACCCAGTGCTTATGTGGGGATGCATTTCATGACTACAGCTGAAGGTAAATGAAGGGCAAAGTATTGTGTTGCGAAATGATGTTACTGGTAGACTTCACTGAGAAAATATCTTGCAAATTTAACATTTTTATGCTTCTCCAGCAATTGGTGTGCCAGCCTTTCTGGGGCATTGTGATACCATTTGCATCTCTAACATCTATAATTAATATGTGAGTGCAGCATCATTTTAAAGATAGAAGATGATGAATCACAATGAGGAATTTTATTTCTGTTGTGTATAGTACCCTTCAGCCACATTATTCTTAGATCCCAGATGTTTTATAACTTTTTGATAATAGCACAGGGTGTTTTATTCTTGGAATTAATTAGAGTTACATCTTTATAAAGTAGGAATGCATTCTTTCCTTCCTTAAATAAGTTAAAAACAAGATATTTGGCAGTTTATGATTCTGCCGTAGATACTTTAAAACCAAACGTGCACACAAAACATTAATGAGCTGTATAGAGGGGAAACTCAAAATTATGTTCTGTGTTGCAGGTGTGGTCTGGGACGCACAGACATAGAAGGGAGAAGCACCACCCTCAAAGCTGAGCATATAGCTAGAAAGTAAGCTTGAGTCGAAGAACAATATGGTTTTACTATTTTGATTGAAGAAGCTATTAACTGGTAGTACATGAGAGAGTTTTAAAATAAATTGATTTGCTTACTAACAATGTTTTCTCGCTTGAATAAGAGTTTAATCATATTGGCGGGAAACAGAATTGATGAACCTTTAACATCACATGGTAGCGAAAGGGTGATTAGAATCCATTAGCCTACAGTTTGGAAGACAGAAATTTAGATTAAGCACAACTGAAACATCAATTTAATCTAATTCTGTTGAAGTCATGGGGATAATCTGCTGCAGCAATAGTCATCTTATTCCTCATTTGCAATTATCAGAAGAGTACAATAATTTCAGTACAATTCTAGCGTAAAAGTCATCAACATACTTTTTTCTTCTCTGCACCTGATGCAAATGTGCAATCTCAGTTGCAAAATGTCCTCCTCCTCCTGTCACGTAGCTTTTTTTCTGCCACTGCCTGTCAACAAAAAAATCTAGATTTAGCTTTCTAATGCCAAGGAAGTGAGATCCTCAGCAGTCAGAAGCCTGCTTAGAACAATTTTGCCAAAAAAAGTGTGTTTTTTGTCCAGCTGGTTTACAGGTTTGAGCAATAGAGATAGATCACCTTTTCCTTTGAGCATTTTCTGCATTTCTTTCAGGAAATGTGGAGAAGCTCAAATCGTGTATGTACTTTTTCACCTTCTGCCAAGTTTCTGGTCTGGATGTTCATATCTCTTCTCTGGCAGATTTAAAGTAGAGATACGACCTTACATTGTCTTTTTCCTTTCGAACTGATTTCCCTGCACCGTGGCTAAAGGCAAGATCACCGGGGCAGTCTCTGTCTCTTTTGTTGACACTGTTCTGTGTTGTATAAATACTTCAGTATTCATTGCACTGTTGAGAGAAAATGTGTTTTTGTGATAGAGACTTGCCCATTGAAACAGGCACTTATTTGATAGGAAAGGCCCTCTTATTTATTAAATAACTTATTCCTGATTCACTAGAAGAATGTTTCTGGCTGCCAGAAACAATAATAAATCAATTAGTTTGGTCACTGAATTAAAAATCTGTTACTGCCCACTTCACTGTGCAACCCCGGAGCAGGTGCTGCTGACCCACGGATTCTGACACGGTCCTTCCCAGACCTCTGCCAAGGGGTCTGTTGGGCCCGGAGTTTAAGCCCTTCTACTACAGTTTAAAGTGACCTTTTTCAGCAGGAGTCCCAAGAGACAGCATCCAGTAAAGCTTATGGAACTTAATTTGCATCTCCTACTACCAGCAAGATCAAATCTTGCTTAATGTACAGGTAAATCTTTGTACTTAACGCGCCTCTCCCATCGTTTGGGCAGGACGGGGAGTTGTGCCGCTTGATTAGGCAGGCCGCCCTGCCTGTGATAAACCACTTGGCAATAAACCACTGCCATTAGGCCAGATCCACTGAGGTAGCCAGGTTTTTCACTTCTAGCTCCCACTTCCCAGCAGCTACTCTGCAGAGAGTCGCCTGCATACGTTTGCGTGGATCTGGACTAAGCTTCCTGCAGTCCTTAGAGCAAGTGCACTTTTGCTGGGAGAAGGAGCCTCTGCTGGGATGGTAGAAGCTTTCTGCTATGGACTCTTTGCTGAAACACGTGCCATTCTCTAACTACAGTGGTATGCCATTATTCTAACACCTAATTTATATTCAGTCAGAGGTTTGTGATCTGGGGTGTTCTGTCTGGGCTGAAGTGTTTCTGTGAAGGCTTAAAAATTAAGAGGCCTAATATTGTTATAACTCTGCACCAGGAATGATGAGAGCTTGAGCGGCGCTGGCAAGTTAGCTGCTCTGCAGTTAAGTCTCCGTGCAGTCTGTGAAAGGGCTGGCAAAGGTCTATGCAAGGTGCTGCTGGCATCATAGAAAGAAGGACGTGCAGACCGCCGAATGGACTGAACGTAGGGCGCTGCAAGCGGCTGGGACTTAGGGCCATGCAAAGTCCCTGGGTTAAAGGATTAAGGAAGCCCCGCGAGGAGCAGGCAGTGCTGGATGTCCCTCCGAGGATGCCACAGGTGGAGCGCTTAGGCTCTGAAATTAGTCGGCATATTACAGAGTCCGTATGTGTCTTTGCACTTGTATGTATGCATCTGTATTACGTAAATACACTCTTACGCGTAGTGTCTAAATGAAGAGTTGTGCCTTCTGTACCGACTCGGAGCCTCTTCTCTTGTTTACATCAGCATTTACACGGAGCAATTCCTGAGATGAAAGCAGGGTATCTAAAGGGTCATATGCACAATCAACATAGCAAGACTTATTAAATTACTCTGGGTTACCAGAGACACAGTAATTACCCATGTTTGCACAAATGCAGAGATATTTGACTTAGCCCTCTTTCACCTTCAGGCTAAGCCAAGCTGCTTCATGTTACCTTGCATTTTGTGGGCTAAAAACAGGTGACTGCACAGTTACCATGGCTCTAGCTGATGTGGGTAATATACTGAGCTGTGACAGCTTGATCATGTATCTGAGGTCTAACTGCACATTCTGGCTAAATATCTTTATTAATGTTTGCAGTATACTGTACAAAATTCACATTGGCTTCAGCTTGCATGGTAATATACAGCTTCTGAAGGTCAGGTCCACGATAGATTTTGAGATTATTATACCCACGTACGTAGACACCACTGAAGCAAAAACTAAGCAACACTAGCAGTTTTAATAATACTGCTTCTTACAAATTAAATGCTTTTCTGTTTGCATGGCAGTTAAATTTCACCAGAAGCTGTGCACCAGGGGATAATCTTGAACTGAGATGTGCTAGCTTGCTAATGCAAAGGCTTTCTGTTGATGACGTATCATTCTCTTATTTCAGAGACCTTTGTTATATATCTGCTTTGGTGGTGTAAATCCTTGAAAAACTTGCTATCTGAAAAATTTGTGCTACCTAATGCCCTCAGATGATTTACCCAAACGGATGGTTTTCTTTTATGTATAAAAATCAGGGCTAAAATGTATTTCCAAAAGAAG
Organism: Apteryx mantelli; assembly: GCF_036417845.1. Taxonomy (NCBI): domain Eukaryota; kingdom Metazoa; phylum Chordata; class Aves; order Apterygiformes; family Apterygidae; genus Apteryx; species Apteryx mantelli. The sequence goes on from NC_089986.1 coordinate 8,024,311, forward strand.
TCTATTGCTATGATAAAGCAGTGCAGTTATTCACCTGTGGGTTGCATTTATTACAGAATTTCTTTAAGGGAAAACAAATTCTTTTATTGTTCTCATCTACAAAAAATTATCAAGTAATTGGTGTGTGTCAGACTAATTGTTCTTATAAAAACTAACAATCAAATACAGCATGTTTCCTTCCATGGGAACATGCAGCACTTTTAAAGGTCACCATTTAGCTGTACACCACCTTTTATTACACTTTCTCAGAGAAATAAAAAGAGACGGAGATTGAAGGATGAAAACTCGGATCTCTCTAATGCTTAATAAACTTAACCTTTATCATAGTACTGAACTTGATGATCCTGCATGAAAGAAGAGTGTGTGCTGCTTTAGAGGCATTTGTGCCAACTGTTAGTTAAGTATTTTTATTTGCTTTATGGATACCACAGGAATATTTATTAAAATTCTTTAGAGAATAGTAAATATAAAGAGAGATTAAAGCAGCTGAGTAGGAAGGATAGCTCCCCTACAAGGAGGGTATGTATGGATACAAGCTGCCATAGGGGATGCTTATTGACTCTAATAAGATTTCTTTGTGAGCAGTCATCCTGATGTCTGCTTCTGTACATTCTTATATTCTTAAGATGCAGATTGAGCTAGAAACATGATTTATAAAGGATTTTATCCAAGGCTTTGCGGTGTAACAAATGGTTAAAATTTGACATAACAGAAAAAAAACACTGGAATTATTCTGCTCATATCTCATATTAGAAAGTCTCTGGAAAAACAATGATTTTGAAAAGGAAAAAAGAAACCCTATAAAATATACTTTACATGGGGGTATTCTTAAAGCCCATCAAACTCAAAGCTTTCAAATTTCATCTCCGATCAGGTATCTTTTATTGCTGCATTGTAAGGAGTTAAGTATCTGTTCTCAAGCAGACTATAATTCTTCTTCATATACGATATGCTAAGTTGCTTTAGGAGGTAACCAGAGAATGAAATTGTTTTTCTTTTATTACTGATCCAGAAGTAGTGCCCAGAAACTTATTCGTTCCATAAGCATTTCTAATGCTTCATTAAAATCATGCTAACCATGATAGATTGTAGGATGTTATCTTTTACGTCATGATTCTCATCTGTGTTAAAATTAAGTTCTTGTTTTGATAATTGAATATTAAATTTACTGTATTCATCAGCGGACTAGATCCTTAGCAAATATAAATTTGGATTTTATTTGCAGCAGATGCTGATCTTGCCCAAAATACATATCCTTTCTATGGCTCTTTTCCCAGAAAGTCTTAGTTACTTTGCCACACTGTGCTGACTATGCACTAAGTGGGTCCTACCTCTAGGTTGTCCTCCTGTCAAAAGGATAAGAAAGATCCTAGTGAATTTAGTGCAGAAATACCAGATCTTTTTTTTTTTTTTTGGGGGGGGGGGGGATAGGGGTGAGAGGGCTGTTAGTACTTCTCTTCCCCCCCCCCCCCCCCCCAGTTTGGTGCCTTGTTATGATTATGGCAGCAGAAGCATTTAATAAAATCACCAAGCACATTTTCCTATTAACCAAGGGTAATACAAAAGGGTTTTTTTGAAGCTAGGTGAGTACAAGCTTCAGCCAATATTTTGTTCATCTTCAGTGGAGAAGAGAAGGACAAACAACATAACCTATGAATTTCATTTGCAATACATACTTGATTCCTGTAACTCTTGAATATGTGCTAATGCTGTCCTTGATGTATCATAACTGTGTGCATCTTCTTACAGGGCTCCTTTCCTAACAACTTTGAAAAAAATATATATATAATGAGTAAACTAGAAGATATAAATAACCTCATCTGATTTGTGTGGCAGGAGAAGCTAATTCAAAGTAGCAGATGCCTATGAGATATAAGGAGAAAAAATAGGTCATTTAAAAAAAAGGAAACAAGCGCAATTAGTTGAAAGTGTCCATCAGGAGTGATAGCTAAAGGTCTGATTCATGGAAAAATTCAAACATATGCGTACGTTTAAGCATATGTTCCATTAGGTGAACCTTAGTGTTTAGTGGAAAGCCAGCGTTCCTAGTGGATGGTTAGCTTTGGAAAGATGCTAGCTTTGTCATCAATACAGTTAGAATTCTGAAGATTAACTCTCAAAAAATGTGGATCACCACCAAATATTTTCACCTCATTTCTGTGTTTTTCCCCTCAGCAGACAGCTAAGCGTTGCTCAGAAAATGGAGAAAAGACACTAGAGATGACGAGTGCATTTACCATTCAGTATTGAAAGTTGGGGGCATAAGAAAGATAACTGAGTCACCTGCAATTTCCACTTTCTCCCTCCTGCCTCTGGTTCCTCTCGTTTTGCATCTCTGTCCGTCCTTTCCCAGGCTGTTGTGTTTCTCTTCCATCACGCTGCTGTATGCAGTGAGCAACATCCCCGGTGAAGAAACAGTCTGTTCGCTGTCCAGGGATCACAGCCCAAATCTTTCCCATTGCTTCCAGAGAAAAACTAAGCGCAAGGCAGGGCCAGTGCGGGAAATAAGGGCGTCTGGACAAAGCGGCTTAACCAGTTGTCCCCTCACTGCATGCAGCAATACTCGTCACTGCAATTAGCATTAAAAAACGTATCGGCAGTGGTAGCGGTTGCTCTTTGAAGACACCCCACCTGCGTGTTTGTACTGGGGGTGTCAGTCACGCTTCATATCCTGACTGGCTTGTCAGTCAGTACCGGCGTTCCCAGCTGCAGTGAAGAGGTACTGGAAAGGCTCTTTTATGTTAAAAACTCTTTTGTCATTGTCAGTTTTGGCATGAAAAACATCCATCAGCATCACTAGTGGGAGGAAGCTGTGCTGTCTGTGTCAAAATCTAATGCTCCTGGTTAGTGGATTTGTGTTGTTGTATCCTTATTCTCCCTGAGGAAAGCACTAGGATCACTTGTCTGACGCTGTTGGCTTACAGCGCCATAACACGTAGCTTACTCCGAGGGCTGTAAGACCTGATGTTCGCTCTCCAGGAAGCGTATTCGGAAGTCAGAAAGCTGCTTTCTGGCAGAGTTTATTTTCCTGAGAAATATGTGCAAAACTTTTTGCTGCCTTGCATTCCTCTAGAGATGAAGTAAAAAGTGCTGGCAATTGCTGCTTTAATTTTTGTGTGGGGAGCTGTTTCATTTATGTAAGTATTACTCTTTTTGAGAAATAGCTCGAAGATATAAAAGTGAAGTAAGCGCTCTGCTGGAGCGCAGCGCTGGCATTCGTGAATGCCCCGCGTCCCGGCGCCTCTGTCGGCGTGCTGCACCTGGCACGTGCTCAAACATGTCTTGCTACTGTTCCTACAAATTAACTCTTCTGCAGGCACCAGCTGGCAGCATGAAGTCAGTGTCCAACAAAATTAATCTCAAAAAGAAAAAAGGAGAGCTTCCACCAGTCAAGCCTCTTCCTAGAAGCCAGGGAAAAATCATGATGATGTTATCTGACAACTCAAACAATGAGTTAAATGGACTTAATGTTACTGGCAAGAGGGGGGAAAAAGGAAACATGGTAGTATCTCAAATTGAGATACTTGAACATGAGTAAGATCATCACCTCTGGGAGTACATCCATATTCCTACAGTTTTGAATGACTGCTTGAGGTAGCTAGCAGCTCCTCCTCCTCCTCCTCTAGTTGTACCTTGTTGGGGATCTGTTTGGTGAACTACAAAGTTTTTGGTGTCCTGTGGCCTGTCCCAGTGTCCAGGCACTGTTGTGCTGATGGGAGAGGGTTTTATCACAGGTGGTGCTTTGGGCTGCTGACCTTGAAGGTCTTGATTCCCAGTAGCCAGGCTTGCCGTGAGCTGCTCCAGTGAACTTAGAGCTGCTCGTTGCACATCCTAGTTGGTTTTTGCTGCTGCCACGTTCGTTAGCGGTGTTCCTCCTTGCTAAGCGTGCTGCTCTGCAGGCCCACCGGCCTCTCGCTTGCTCTGTGGGGCTGTGACACCACCCCCTGCACCTTGCTTTCTTCTGAAAGGTCTGAAATGCGTCCCTAGCCTTTTCCGAGCTCCATGGGCACAAAAGAATAATTTATTGAATTTTCCTTTGCTTATTAACCCCTCCCCACCCCTCATTTTCCACCCAAGCTAATCACAGTCCTTTGCAGACTTTTCCTCCGTTTCCTTTTTATCTGCGCTGGAGGCTAACGAGAGAGATTTGAATGACATCTCTGCTGTAGAGTGTGGTCACTCCTGTGGTTCCTCATATGGTGATGTGATAGGACTGCCCACCTTTCTTGGCTGTTTCAGGCATTTCTCCAGGGAGAAAAAAAAATTACCAAGCATAAATGCAAATAAACGCATTTGGGCCTGACCCAACTGTATGAATTTCTGTCCTGTGGTGTTCTCAGGGAGGAACTACTATGTCCTACATATTTCTGACCACCAGATTTACGCAAACAGCGTTTCTGTTGCGGTGACTAAAAGCAGCTTTGTTCAAAGTTCCTGAATAACAAATGTGTGTAACTTTTTGCTAGCGTGTTCAGTACTAAGCAGTTTGTATTAAAAGCAGATTTAGATTATTTTTATTTTTGAAGCTTCCTTCAATGACCAAAATGAGATGTTACTGAATTTGTGAGAGAGCTAAAGTGATTATTGTGAAACTCAAAATATTTTTTGCATATTGCATATTTGGGTATGTAATTAAGTGACTATTCATATATTAAACATTTAAAAAATGTTGATAAACCAGCCTTAACTCATTGTGTCTCCAGACTTGGGTAAAAGGACTCATTTTCACTGCAGAAGGGACGTATTTGTCAGAGGGAAAGCTCTAAAATATGGAGAATTTCTTTGTGACTTGGTAATAAGGAAAGGTGAAGCTGTGTTCATGCAGGGGTATCCTGTTCTGCTGCTGCAAATCTTTCATACAACTCTGGCTGTAAGATATCAATAGTATTTTTCCATGGCTCACTACTCATGGGAATAATCAGCTAACACTCTTTTGCAATAGGTTTGATTTCATAAAATTCAGTACTAGAATGGTATTAGATCTTGCAAATATTTCAGTCAGCTTTAATATAATTTTTTTATACCATGCTGGAGTGAAGCCATACTCTGAAATAATTTTACATCATAAGTGGTTCTAAATGAATGTTCTTGCAGATTATTTCCATCACATTCGTGGAATAAAAAAATCTATTCCCACCTAAATAATCTTTAAGTCTATTACCTTATGAGAAAACAGTCATTTCAGGTTTTAGCACCTGAGTGGTGCTGAACTTTAGTGATACTAATAGGTAGGTAACAATGTTAAAGAATAAAATCACTGCCTTATCAGTTTAAGAACAAAAAAATAAAGAAAACCCACCTTTTAGTACAGGCTTAGGAGTCCAGCTAATAGACCCTGGACAGGCAGAATCCACTGCACTGATGTCTGATGCTGCAGTACTGTGGTGTACCACTTTTTGGATGTGGATGTGATATTAATTTTTTATAAACGTACATATACATGTGTGTGTATGTATACATGATATTCTTCTTACAATTGTCAACACTGTGTTTTTATGTTTACTAAATTATAATCTGGTTTTGGATCATGGGCAAAGTACAAATAAATCCTGCAGATGGCTTTTGAAAAGAGCTAGGGAGAGCTGAGAGGTATAATACTCAAGGGAGAATTATTCTGTTAAGAACCTCTTCTTTACATCTTGTTTCCTTGCTTTCAGATTCTACTATAAGGAAAAGAGAGCAAGAACTGTGTTATGCCTCCTCCTTGCTCAGGACACATACACTAAGAAAAAGTTACAATGGATCTGAAGCGCTTAGTTTGCGTAGCTCAAAGTTCAGGAGGAAAAAGGGTTGGGTAGATACTAACTCTTTATGTGTCGCAGAACGTTGACTATGCAGGTACCCATGTTGAGCGAAAACTAGCTCAGTCATTAAAGTAGTCAATGGAGGACTGACTGAACAATACAACCCCGCTTAAAAATCTGGTTATCTAAGTTCATGTGAACGTTTTTGAGCTAGAGTGGGAGAAGATAATATCTGCATACTTAACTATTTATTGCAGTGTCTTTAAATAATATTCTGAGCTGTTTTGTATTCTGAGCCACACACCGTTATATTTCATGAGTGGGGTTTTGCTTGAATGTTGTAAGGGTTTATACATTTTTAAATACCATTTGATTTATGCAGCAACTGCTGTGAGAAAAATGATTTGGCTTTCTTAGTTTTAGAAGTTTTCTTTTATGGAAACTGAATACTTCAAATGATAACATGAAAGTGTATCTGTAGCTTTCTATAATGCCAGTAATGAGGATGGAGATGGAAATATTGAGCTAATTTCCTTTGTTAGGATTTGGGAGATCCCATACCTTGCAGTGCATTGCTTGTATAACATTTAGGATTTGACTGAACTACAGTATTTGGATTAAAAATTACCTTTTTTTGATGCTAGTTTTAGAAAATTCCAAGTAATACGCACTAGTTATTTTCTGTAGAGGGCAAGGCCTTCTGTTGTCTTCAGGCGTGGTGGAGCCTGAGCCTTGGGTGTCTTCCTCAATACATGTGTGTCTTCATCCTGCTTGTGAGGTTTTCCTTCAGGTTTTATAGATTATGCTAATATTCATAACAAATAAAATACAGAAAATTCTGTTCATCATCTAATTTTAATCACACCATTTAATCACACTAAGTTAATCGAATTTAACAATTTAATTTTGTTCTGATGCTTTATGGTTCAACCCTTAGGTGCAGGTTGCTCCGTTACACCTCTGTCAGCTGTTGCTTGCTGGAATGCTGTAGTTGTCACTTAGTGAAACTCTTTGTCAAGAAACATCACTACGTGCTTGACCTGTTCTCTTGTTCTTCCACGTCCGTATGCTGTCGGCTCCTCCAGAGGCTGTATGCGCTTTTGCCCAGAGCTGGTACAACCCTTCCTGTATCGTTCGTGGCCTGCTTGCTCTCTCCCATATTTTCTTTTGAGGGATAGGCAGTTCTGAATTGCACTCGTGGCTCTCTAGGAGACGTCTAAAGAGATGCTCGGTTTAATGTAGCACAGATTTGGGTTTTGCCCATTTTCAGCATATATATAATTGCAATGTATGCAATGCAAATGTACGTTGGAGCATTGCTTTGTGTTAATGAGAAAATATTAAACAAGTAGCTCTACAGTGAAGCAGAGCTTTAAGCCATCTAATTTGTTTTCATTTTTCATAGACCAGAATACAAAGGCAGCAGAGAGAAGCAAACACGTTCTTGTTCAGGTAAAGAAAGCTGACATTCCTCATATGAAAGCCGAAACAAAAATCTTTCTCAGATATTTTTCTGAAGTTTAAAAACTTGACTATCTTATGAAATGGAAGCATGCATGGAAGAGTGACTTTTTTTTTCCTGCTTTCTGTAGTTTTTGTTTTGTAATAGCTGCCAACAGGTTGTCTAGGCTGACAAAATTATATATACGACAGTACAAAGTACAGGCTTTTGGTTGTCAGAGCAACCTATATATTTTGGAGCAATGGGTAGTAGGGTGGATCCAGTGAGATTTCAAGGTGATTTACAGCAATAAGAGAGATGAGAATCTAGCTTGTATTACCACCCACAGGAGACATACAAATGGATTTATGGAGCGTGGTTTTTTGTCTTGTTTTTTTTTGGAAGTGTTTATTAAGGAAGAAGAAAGGAGAGGAAAGTGAGGTTGCCTAACAGCATGTGTTATCTTTTAAAATGATACAAGTTAAAGAGTTTTTAAAAGCAGTATTTCAAAAATTGCTTGAGGACACTATTCTTTAGCTTTCTTTCCCTTTCAGCTAGTGATGATGATTGCTTATAATTCCCTGTATCTGAAAACCTTCTTCCTTTAAAAAAAGAAAAAATGCAATGTTTGGAATACTTGAGTTGCATATGCCAAGCTCTTTATTTTAACATGTATTACCGGAGTTTGCAGAAACACTTTATGACTGTTTTAGAAAGTTGCCGTTGAGCTTGCCGTGCCAATAGCTCCAAAAGGGTTTAGTGTGGGGAGAGCTGCTGCAGCGCTGGGCTAGAGCCCCTCGCCCGCAAGGTGAGCAAAACGCGTCCCTCCTTCCAAGGATTCTCTTAAGGGGGTTTATTCCTAGTGCAAGACTTGAACAAGTTGTAAGTCGTGTTGTGTGTAGGGAAGCATCCTTTGGCGATACAATCTTCATATGATAGTTGGCTCTGAAAATGAGAATTTCTTTTTTCTTCTTTTTTTAGTCCTGTCAAAAGATAGTTGCTCTT